>NC_088887.1:35877099-36477099 GCF_037157495.1 Lathamus discolor
TGGTACCATGAGAACTTTGAACTTCTGAGGAGACTGTAGGAGGTGGACTTTTGATCTTATGGTAAACTGGAAGGAAGTAGAGAGGGGCAAGACTGGGAGAGAACAAGAAAGTGGAATATTCCTTGAAAAACCAAAACAGTAAAAAAACCCAGTTTGTGTGTCACTCTTTTAGCACTTCAACATTACTTGAAGGTGACTAGACTGAGGCAAAGAACTGGAAAAATACTGGGGTGTCACTTTTACTTATCAGTAGTCATAAACTATTTTATGTTTGTGTAGAACTGTGAACTACAAGATCCCAAATTTCTTCACAAACTTTTTACAGAAACCTTTTCAATTACTAATGCAAAATAATTGATTTGAAAAATTAGAGACAGTGTTTGGCCCTGTCACCTGGAGTCCACATCACATTAGCAGTTCTTTTAGGCAGGCTTAAAATTAGTCTAAGAAACTGAGAGCACAGCTAACTGAACGTTAATCATCTGAGGTCAAGTCTAAGGATGTGATAGTGGTATTCGTAACTGTTCCTACCAGTCATGAAAATAGTCATACAATATAGGTTGATTATATATTACAGTTGAAAAGCTGAGAAAAAGCATTCTAGGATGCATTAACATTTATTTTGCATTTTGCAATGTGTATGAGGCCAGTTGACCAGTTGGCATTTTAAACTTTTAAAAAAGATGATGATAAATATTTGCAATAATTTATCATTATTATGATTTGCTAACTTTTCCCTTGTACATTGTGAAAACTGGAGCTATGCAGATGCATAGGCTGATACTTGATACAGTCATTACACTGGACTGTGTGCTGAAGTGAAGAAATAGTAGATTATGGGTTTGTTTGTTTTGGTTTTTTTTACATAAATGTAATATTTTCATCCAACATGACACAGCAAAGTGGAAAGATTAAGAAAGGGGTACCATTTAGTGACCACAAGTACGTGCAGATAACTGACTTCAGAGCAAGCAAAACTGCCTTACCCTCATTCTCCCACTTTCTTTGGGGGAAAAAAAAAAAAGAGTTGTCAAGAAATTGCAAATCTTGTTAAAGGACTGGAAAACCATGCCTGAAGGCTGAGCTGCACTCTGTGTGTGGAGCAGTTCATGTACTCAGAGACTCAGTGGCGTTTACTTGCTTAGGGCGTTTTTTTGTTAGGAAATGGTCTTGTGTTCTATGTTTAAGGCTTAGATTTTTATTTTAATATTTTTTTCTTTTTCTGAATTTTTGCAGTTATTATGTCTTGTTTCTGCTCCAAGTGAAATAGCTGAGAGAATATTTTTTCCCTATGTAAACAAAGGATAGATAGGCCCATAATGATCAGATTTCGGGGCAGGGGCTTCAAGTTAAGCTTAATTGCATATATAGATTAAAATGTATTGAAATTATTAAAAAGAAAAGCATACTTTGAAATAAAAAAAATGAATCTTTGATTGTATGTATGAGTATGGTACAAAGGTAAACCTGAGAAAAATAGATGACATACAAGCTACTGAAACCTTTAAAATCTCCCTTCTGTATTGTCATTTACTTTTCATTGTTTCTATTTATATTAAAAAATGCTGGTCACCTTTCCTTGAAGAGCATATTTAGTCATGTTAGATAAGGGATGCAGTATTATCCATGGCTGACTGAACACATGCCAGGCAGGTATTTTTAGCTTCTTTAGGCTGAAAAGATGCAAGTGGAAGTTCCACTTCAGTTGCTTGTGTTGTGTGGAAAACAGGCTTGAGTTGGTGAAGCAAGGATAATGTGAGGAGTTGGACGTTAGTCCTGGTACATAAAATGTCCATTCTGAAATTACTGTGTGTGATAAAGTGTGCAGCTGCATATAGGGGGAAAAACCAAATGAGCATAGTGTTTGAAACATGCCAAGAAGGTCTGTGTTGGTAATAATATGTGCCCCGACGGAAGCCAGACCACTTCATCCTCTTGTGGCTTGGCAGCAGTGCTGTAACTTGTCACAGAAAAAAAAATACTCCTATGCTGAACTCTCTGAATTTTTCCAAGTGTTTGTTCAGGGCTCATATTTGTTGGTGCTAATTCATCTGTGACACCTCTGAGCTCCAGTTCCCTTAACATCTGGAACAATTACCCATAGAGCAAGGGAGAGAACTGTGATACCAAAACTTCATGTGTGGTTCATTAAAAAGCGAAGAACCCACCACCACCACCAAAAAAAGACCCCAAGCCAACACAAAACCCCAACAACAACAACAAACCCCAAACCAAAGCCAAGCAAAAAAACCAGACTGCACTTCACCTTCTGTCACCCTGTGTAAATTTTAAGCAAATGGACTAGTTTGAGCTGAGTAGAAATCCTTCCATAGTGATTTAATTTGGCTCCCTTGGAAGTACAATGCAGCTCTTGTCAGAGGGATGTGTAGGATTGAGGAGGTGCTAGAGACATACTGGAAAATGGTCTCTTTCCCCATGTCAGAGCAAAAGCTGGAGACCCACTTTCTGATCTGTAGATGCAGTGGTTTCCAAAAGCAGAAGTAAATGGGTTTACTGACCAGCAGATCCTTTCCAGTCTGATCACAGTTGTTCCCCTTTTCCCCTCTGCAGGTTCCAGTCATGTTTTACTTCTCAGAAGACGATCTGTGTATAAATCTCAAAACACGGATGACACAGCTATCAATGACATTGATAAGTTCAAGGGAGGAATCCATGGTGATCTTCAAAAATAGCATTCATTAGGTCCTTTGACTTGAAACTGCCAAAGTAGTAAAGTGCTGGTCTGTCCCACAATATCAGAATAAGGTAGCATTTTTTCTGTTACTTAAATTGGCAGATTGCTAGCCAATAAAGCCAAGAATATTTTCTTTAACATTCCATTTAGTAAAGTTTGGCCTAAATCTAAGCAATTAAAATATATATGTATTTTTTATAGTTCTCTGCATCTTCATGTATTTTACAGCATTTGTTTCGGGTGACGAGTACTGCCGAAGGAAAACTTTATCCACCCATCCACCCCTTCCTCCCTCTCTCCCTCCCTCCCTCTCTTCCTCCCTCCCTGCCTGTATCATGGAACAGAGCCCCTGTATCATATGGGTGGGCACCATATTACCTGTGGAAACCCTCGTACACAGAGCAGCTAACAAAAATGGGGAAAAAGGTTTTTTAAAAATGGATAAAACCAAGACCTGCAGGGATAATATTTCCTGCAGCACATTAATTGTTGTTGCTGTTTGTGGATCAGCACAAGCTATAGTCTGTGTCACACCTTATTCCTTTTGTGCTCAAGTATTGCCAGTGGCTTTATGGTGAGGATGGTTGTTTCTGTGCTCACTTGTAGCTAGAAGTAACATTGTGCCTCTGTTCATTCATGCAACAACCAAACAAATACATGGCAACTCTTTTAAGAGGTTATATTGTCATCTGTCCTCTGGGGTATAGTTTCACAATCTGCTGGCTTCAGTAGCAAAGCCAGCTTCAGAAACTTGTTCTCTTACCAGCACCAGCTGGTTCTTCCACCTGCACTAAATGCTATATCAACTCTTCAAGAAAAGTAATTTTTTGAGATCAGGCAGTAGACTACTCAAAGAAGCCACCCAGGTTATAAATAACTTTACAGAGAGGGAAAATCAGAAAATGGTTATTTTTCGTGTGAGTCAGTTTCCTGATCCAGTTCCCTACACAGCCCCACAGAAGGCTCTTTTGGCATAGCTGAGGTGCCAGAGCAGGAGCGAGCCCCAGGTTCCTCTACCTGGCATCAACTGAGGAAGCATTCTTCAAAATATGCTCTTACCTAAGACACTTTGCTTGCTCTGAAGGAATTAGTGACACATTTAACTGTTCTCTGGAGGCTTCATTCTTTCATTCTTTACCTGTGGTAGCCTTGGTGTGATCTTCACATAATGTGGCACGTCCTTCAGGGAGTTGTTTCCTGTTCTGTTTTTACAAGCATCAGTTTAACATCTAAAGCTTTGGTAGGAGGGTGGGATCCATTCATAAGCTACCTAAGAAGGCCAAATAAAGCATATGTGCTGGATAAACAAAATCTCTTGGTGGATAACTCCACCTTAGATATACATAATGTTCTTGTCATGCCTTGCTAATGTACTGGTGATACAGTGCTAGCTATCCAAAATACAAACAGCAGGAATAAAAAGCAAATAAAAATCAGAGGAAATGAATGTATTGTGGGATCCCCCTTGCCATTTCATTCACTGAAATAAATGAGATTCAGTCCATGCCTATTGGACCTGTTGCTGCTCTGTATGTCTGCTTCTCCTAACCAGTGTTTGTAAACTTCCTTGTGTAGGAAGAACTGCATGATTCCAGCTGGCAGGAGTTTGCAGAGACAAGTATGGTGTTTTTGTCAAATTACATCCAAGTGTAGAAGGAAGCAGCATAGAGATGATGAATCTGAAATTTGCAGTGAACCTGCAAATTTTATAGCTCTTCAAAGGTTTATGCAAACTGTAGCTTCCCCATCTGAAACCAGTATTTAAAGTCACTGTTACCTAACAATAACAATAAAAGTCTCAGGATGGAGGGGGAGGAATGTATTTTGTTGGTGGAAGGCATACAGTCACCCACAGCACCACCTCATTCTCCCTTTTTTGTGTTTGTCCTTTAGTGGGAAGAATTAAGGGGGAAACAGAAGCTGTTATTTCCTTGCCTTTCATTTACTGTAGCATTTATAAATCAGTGTCGTGCAGATCCATCACTTGATCCCACCCCAGATGGCAGGAATGACCACCTGCCTATAGGAAGGTTAATAGAGCAGCTGTACCACAAATCTTTTGACTCTGCAGTTGGGTCGATCCTGAACTGGTGTAATGCCTGTAGTAAAGGTGATGAGCACGTGTCTCACAGGCAGTACAGGCTGTTTGTTTAAGTAGCCTGTGAAAAAATGCTGATGATATAGAACAAGGAATTTCTTAGTGCTGAACAAAATGGCTTAGAGGGAATTTTGGTAAGGGCATGTATATTATGTCATCTTAGTGTCTTGCATTGAATAGTTAGCAATGCACACCAATTAGTCTGTCAGGGTGGAAAGTAAAAATGGGTGACCTGGTGGTATTTGCTCTGAAGCATTCCTGTGTCTCTAAGGCTTATTTGGATGAGAATTTTTAAGGCGCTATTGGATAACCTTCAATTTGGCCTGATTATGTTTCAGATACAGACTTATACTGTGATCCTTTTCAGAGAAATAAAGAAACAAACTACTTGAGAACAAGTTCACTGTAGTCTCAGGCTGTTACAGTCTTTTCTGTTCAGATGGTCAGGATGTTACAGCTAGATCAGCCCATGTGCAAATTCTAAGTAAGTACCAGTTTTGAGAGAGCACTTTGGCAAAAATTGCAGTCTGCTCTTGTAGAAGAGAGAGGCATTTGTTTTTCTGCTCCTGTCTTCAGTACATCCTCTGGGGTGTCCAGTGCTGAAGTCATCTTGTAGATCCTCGAAACTGGTATGCAGTTGGTCGGCACTGAAAAAGGAGCAGCACTCCAGAAACAGGCATTAGGCAGCCTGAGGTCATTCTCTTGTTTTTGCTGATGTGGCACTAGCTGTGGTTTGGTTGGGCCTGAGAACTTGGAGCCACAGAGGAAGAATGAAACATCAAATAAATATGGCTGCATCATATATAAAATATCCCAGACCCCTCCACACATAGATTCTTTTCATGTGTGTTCTTTTGTAACTGGAAAGCAAAGTTGGGAAGGAAAGAAAACAGCGAAGCGTGGAGTTTGACTTGAGAGTACAAGAAGCTGGGGTAAAAAGCAGGTTCAGGTAGGGAAAGGCATGGTGGTTTGTGGTTTGGTGGGTTTTTTTGTGGGGTTTTTTGTGTTGGGTTTTTTGTGTGTGTGCGTGTGTGTGTGTGTGCGTGTGTCTCTGAGGGTGAACAGTTCTAACCAGGTAGTTTGTATGTTACTGATTTTGTGTCTATTATTTGCATAGTCTTCACATAGTGTTTTGTAGGTTTTTGTAAAGAGTAGAAAATTCTCTTGCTTTTAACAAGTATCAGATACTATCCCAATGCTATTCTTTTATTTCTGTTACAGTGTTTCCTGTGTTGTAACTGGTGAAATAACTCCCCTTCCCCCCAAGTTTGTCTGCTGTTTGTTTTTTGTGGGTTTTTTTTTTGGGGGGGAGGGTGTTGTCTGTTTTGTAATTGTCTGTTTCTAACCTTAGAATTTGAAGTGGCCTATTTGGTACCTGACTGTAGATTAATGAAGCACCAACAATATCTCCAGCATCCCTGTTCCTAAGCTAGTTTATTTGCTCCTCTCTTTTGATCTTGGCACAGTATCTCCAATATATTAATGATTTTTCTTTGCAGTGCCTTGTCAAATGCTGCACTAAAATACAGCCCTATTGTATGTTCAGAGTTCTCATTATCTCCTTGGTATGCTTTATTAAAAGCTCAGAGCGAGAGAAGAGATTGGGTTAGTCAATAGCAATTTCAGTTTGGTTTATCAGCCCACACCAGCGATTATGCCTACTTCACTAATTGCTAGGACATGCCTTTTCTTTTTCCCAAGTTTCTTTTCTCAAACTGAATTCATGCTCTAATTTTCTACACCCAGTACAATGTTTATTTTTTTAATTCAGTATGAAATGGAAATAGATGCATTTAAGTGAAAGAGCTGGCAGACAATGAGAGGTGCAAGCTGCAACTGGGCAATCCTTTCTCTTTCTCCCCCTCCAAATTAATTTGATTATAGAAATTCAGCCATTTTGAATGCACTCCTGTTCCATTTCCAGAGGAGCAATGATGTTCACTGGAACTGCAGTGATGACTGTGTAAACTAAAGTTCCAAACTGCAGTACTTAAACATCAGGATGTGTATGCAAATGACTTGTAATACAATGGGTACATTGAGCGTTTCATGGCCTGAGACAGAGACTTTTTATTGGAAAATATAGCTGCCATTACTTTGCAAAAATCCCCCCAAACTGAACTACCTTGTTTGACAGGGTAATTTTAATTGTGGTATTAAAGTTAATTCTGTTAATGACTTTCAGTTAAGCTGGGTTTTATATAAAATAAAATTGGAAGGGTTGGAATGATTTTGGTTTATGTGGTACAGTGATTTTTTAGACAAATACAGGTATGACTGGCTAATTCTGTTGGATTATACACATGCTCTGCTAAAAGTCAGCAGTTGGGGAGTTACAACAAGTTTTATTGAAAATTCCTCAGAAATTGTGTCTGTTTAAGCCTCTCTAACCCCATTTACGTATGTCTTTATGCTCTAAAGCGTTGTCCTTTAGCTGATCCATCTGTCTGTTACACTGCTAGAAGAGTCACTTTCCTGTTGGTGTAGGGCCTGCTAATAGCAATAAAGCCAGCTGTGATCTAAATGTGGATGAGGAGGGAGGTCCTCTGGAAGAAAATATGATCATATAGTGGGGCTCTTCAAGCCTTTGACTGGTTTTGTGTTGCTGTCAGATGCTCAGCTAAAGGCCCTCTGAGGTTGACCAAATGTGCCTTGTGCAGTCCTGAGCAGGCCAGCTATTTCCCTTGCAGTATGTACATTGCGGTCTGGTGGGCTACTGGTTGACAACTTTGAGATACTTTCTGCTTGTATGGAGCACTGGACATGCTCTGTTTAAATACCTGTCTACTGTTCCCTTCCTTTTTTGGCCCAGATCCATTTATTCAAGTGCCTTGTGCCAGTTCACCTTGTTGACTTTCCATATGTTAACTGTATTTGTGGAGGCAGAGGAATCAGGCAATTAATTATTTGTAAATTAAAATACATAGTCATAGTTCAGATGTTTGTTGGGATGAACTTCACATATTTTTAAGCTTGATAAACTGTATTTGTATTTTGTGTGTATATATTTATATACATGTGAGGTGTAGGATTTTCTCCTAAGTATTCATTTATATATATTTTTTTAAAATGCTGCCGTGTGCTTTAGATGATAAGTCAAAGCACTTCCCCATTGCTTGGAAAGCTTGACTCTTTCTTTGAACTGAAGACTTATTTTTCCTTTCTGTAGAGCCCCATGGTTAGTCATGTGTCTCCATTAATTTTTACAACTTAAACACCAGGTTTTTTAAAGGCTTCCAAAAAAACCCCATTAATTTTAGAAGTAAAATAGAGGGGGTTTGTTGTTGTTGCAGCAGGTGATATGGTCTATGTTCTGAAAAACAAAGGTGACTGCATGTATAATACAGTATTGTAGAGATGATGGCAGCACACAGATACAGTACATATAATGCAGTATAATCGATTCTGTGCAACATAAATTCCCTAAGCTCTTCTTCGGCAGCATGGAAGAGCTTGTGTCTTGTTCCCAGCTGTATTCTTACTGTGTGGATGAGGAACAGGACATTGGGTTTTTGCATTCTGAGTTAAGTGATAAATGCTTTGCAGAGTAATGTTTTCCTTTCTTTGTCAGTTTACTGATAACACTTGTCCAGTTCACAGGGCTCTGTGACTGCTTTTATTTTCAAGGCTTTGAGGAGGTGAATATGAACTATTTAAAATAGCATTCATTTTTTACAAGTTCTGTCACTGAAATCTGTAATAGTGCTGTGTTTAAGGTAGCAGGATGATAGACCACATTCTCTAGACTCCTTCTACTTCTTTAAATGACAGTGTGATGGTTAGAAAGGGTTTGGAAATACAAAATGATTCTGGAGGTCGGACTATGATGATTTTCTTGTGCTTTAGAATACCCACATCTTGATCGAGAGTGTTGCTAGCTGAGAAATCCTTCAGTAGCATGACTGTTTTTACCGGGGGGAGAGTATGTATACTGGAAGGTTTAAGGGTAATAGACTCTTTTAGAACTGCTTTAAAACAACATCCTAGTATCTGTCATGGCTCTTTGCTTTTCAGGCATGTTTTCTCTGCTGAGACAATCACTGTGAACTCAGGCAGGAGATCTTAGTGAAGCATAGGTCAGTCTGAGCCAGCTTGCAATAAGGACAATCCTGACCCTTGGTTCTCAGTGAAGGCAGTGAGGTCTGCCTGGGTTCGTGACTTCCTGAATCAGTCCTAGACATCATCATTTAGTCATCAAGTAGGAAAGCAGCTGAAATTAGCAGCTATTTCTGAAAATACATTTGCATGTTGATCTCGCCTGGTAAAGGAGAACAAATCAGTAGCACAGTTGAGTTTACATACCTGAATCCTTGATTTAGAATTCTGCACATTATTCACCATGCTGCCTTTCCAGGCTCTATCTGGATGGTTTTGATTCACTTGCCTAGTATGTGTTAACCTTCTTCTCACTATTCTTTATATTTACTGCTATTTTGCTCTGTCAGTCTGTTACCATCTGTTGGCATAAAAGGCAGGACATACTTGGCTTAGATGGTTCGTCATTTGAATAATAATTGAAACAGAGGCATTGTTTTTCCATAAACTTTACGTACAAAGTGAGCATCTTGCTACAAAAGAGTTGAAATGCAAGAAAAATAAGTGTTGTAATATATCTAGATCTCCCCAAAATAAATGTGGCATTGTATGAAAGTCAAATCCTCCTTTCAAAGTACAGTCTCAAATATTCTCTTCTCTTTAGCAGAATCTTGTTCCTTCCTTCTTCCTAGTCAGTGCCCTTTTCCTGTCAAAATGTTTTCTCCTTGGAGATAAATTTGCCTCTTAGAGATGTGAACAAACATGATATAGTGGTATTTTCACCTGTGGCATGTTTGTAGCTCAGATCTGGTTGCAAAGCTCTAATTAGGCATACAAGAAATCAGGTACCTTGTGTCAGCACTAAAAGAATTTGTATGAATGACTGGCTGAGCTTGATTTGCAACTTCAACCTCTGATACTTTCCCTGGACTTGTGGTTTACAAACCTTTTGGTTTGTGCTGTCACTTGGGAAAATTGGTTTTGGTGTGTTCTGATATGGTAAAGATCATAGAATCATAGAATAGTTAGGGTTGGAAAGGACCTTAAGATCATCTAGTTCCAATGCCCCCACCATGGGCAGGGACACCTCACACTAAACGATGTCACCCAAGGCTTCATCCAACCTGGCCTTGAACACTGCCAGGGATGGAGCACTCACAACCTCCCTGGGTAACCCATTCCAGTGCTTCACCACCCTAACAGGAAAGAATTTCCTCCTTATATCCAATCTAAACTTCCCCTCTTTAAGTTTTAACCCGTTACCCCTTGTCCTGTCACTACAGTCCCTGACGAAGAGTCCCTCCCCAGCATCCCTATAGGCCCCCTTCAGATACTGGAAGGCTGCTATTAGGTCCCCATGCAGCCTTCTCTTCTCCAGGCTGAACAGCCCCAACTTCCTCAGCCTGTCTTTGTACGGGAGGTGCTCCAGTCCCCTGATCATCCTCGTGGCCCTCCTCTGGACTTGTTCCAACAGTTCCATGTCCTTTTTATGTTGAGGACACCAGAACTGCACACAATACTCCAGGTGAGGTCTCACGAGAGCAGAGCAGAGGGGCAGGATCACCCCCTTCGACCTGCTGGTCACGCTCCTTTTGATGCAGCCCAGGATACGGTTGGCTTTCTGGGCTGCGAGCGCACATTGAAGCCGGCTCATGTTCATTTTCTCTTCGACCAGCACCCCCAAGTCCTTCTCTGCAGGGCCGCTCTGAATCTCTTCTTTGCCCAATCTGTAGCTGTGCCTGGGATTGCTCCCACCCAGGTGTAGGACCTTGGACTTGTCATGGCTGAACTTCATAAGGTTGGCATCAGCCCACCTCACAAGCATGTCAAGGTCCCTCTGGATGGCATCCCTTCCCTCCAGCGTATCAACCGGACCACACAGCTTGGTGTCATCAGCAAACTTGCTGAGGGCGCACTCAATCCCACTGTCCATGTCAGCGATGAAGGTGTTAAACAAGACCAGTCCCAACACCGATCCCTGAGGAACACCCCTCGTTACTGGTCTCCAGCCAGACACTGAGCCATTGACCACAACTCTTTGTGTGTGGCCATCCAGCCAGTTCTTTATCCACTGAGTGGTCCATCCATCAAATTGATGTCTCTCCAATTTAGACACAAGGATGTGGTGTGGGACAGTGTCAAACGCTTTGCACACGTCCAGGTAGATGACATCAACTGCTTTACCCTTGTCCATCAGTTCTGTAGCCCCATCATAGAAGGCCACCAAATTGGTCAGGCAGGATTTCCCCTTAGTGAAGCCATGCTGGCTGTCACCAAGCACCTTGTTGTGCACCATGTGCCTTAGCATGCTGTCCAGGAGAATGTGCATCAAGATTTTGCCAGGCACAGAGGTGAGACTGACTGGTCTGTAATTCCCTGGGTCTTCCATTTTCCCCTTCTTGAAAATGAGTGTTATATTTCCCTTTTTCCAGTCGTTGGGAACTTCACCTGACTGCCATGATTTTTCAAATACGATGGCCAGTGGCTTAGCAACTTCATTTGCCAGCTCCTTCAGGACCCGCGGATGGATTTCATCAGGTCCCATGGACTTGTGCACGTTCAGATTTTTAAGATGGTCTTGAACCAGATCCTCTCCTACAGTGGGCCCAAGGTCTTCATTCTCACAGTCCCTGCGTCTGCCTTCTAAGACTTGGGTGGTGCAGTCAGAGCCTTTGCCAGTGAAGACCGAGGCAAAGAAGTCATTCAGAACCTCAGCCTTCTCCAAATCCTGTGTAGCCAGTTCCCGAGAGCTTCCTCAGGGGGCCTATGTTGTCCCTAGTCTGTTTTTTGTTTGCTATGTACCTGTGGAATCCCTTCCTGTTATCCTTAACATCCCTGGCCAAGTTTAATTCTAACTGGGCCTTAGCATTCCTAACCTGGTCTCTAGCTTCCCAGACAACATCCCTGTACTCTTCCCAGGCTGCCTGTCCTTGCTTCCACTTTTTATAAGCCTCTTTTTTCATTTGAGTTTTCCTCAGCAGCTCCTTATCCATCCAAGGAGGATGTTCACATTTCTCTAAGCATTTGTCAGAGTAAATAAAATTATTAAATGAGAATATAAATATTTACTCTGAGGCAGAGCAAGTCTTTGTAGTTAACAGTTTTCTGTCTGAAGTGGTATTAACAATCACAGCCCAAACAGGATTAGGAGGTAAGAATGAGTACTTTTATTTGTTTCCAGGCCATTGGTACATCACGTAGATATGCACAAATTTAAACATAAAGCTTAGCAATCACTAACACTGAATATGAGATGTTGCATTTGCTTCAAAATCTTTCTGTTAATTTCTATGTTGCTGCACTCACGATTTTTCTTAATGTGAAACAGTTTTCTTTCTCTCTTTTTTCGATCTCCTCCTTTACATAACAGGCACAACTTAAGCTGCCCTCTTGAAGGAAATACGTGGTTGTAGTCCTTCATTTCTAAAAATCTTAAGCCCTAATTCTCTGGGTTGAAGAAATGTATGTTTTAGTGTATGTGTGACTGAAATGTTTTCTGGAGGGGAGAGGAAGAGACGCTGTAAATGTAACAAAGCTCTTAATTCAAGCATTAACACAGTGGCAGGGTCTAAAAGACTGCATTTTTAGAGGTGAACCAGAACTGTCATCTAGTTATATATATATAACCTAAGACATCTTTTGTCTGTCTAAGTCTTTAGGTTGTTCTACTAGTAAAATAATTGGTATCACATGTAAATTTGAATCCTGAAGAAGATCAATTTTTTTCTTTTTATTGTGGCGTGGTGACTAGATATAAGTTGAAGTTACTTCTGTGCTTTTAGGTAAACTAGGCTGTTGGTCCAGTTTTCCAAAAAGACAAGACCTTTAGATGTTGTCCGTGTATTTTGAAGTCTCTTCCTTTCTTGTGTGTTGATATTTCACTTGAGCACTTGCTAGTTTGAAGATGTGCATTCTGATAGTTCTGTAGACCAGGCACCTGCACAGGTGATGCACTTTCTCTTTGTAAGGCTGGAATTGTGCTTTCTGCACTGTGGGAAGAACTATGATGTTTGTTCCTTTCCTTCAGTTGTTTGTGAGGAAGAATTAAGCACAGTTTGATCTTGTGCATAACGTGTTCCATACTAGCTGTTTCAGTGTCAAATGCATTCTGCTCCAGTGTGTGTATCTGGATTTAATTTTCCAAATATTCTTCTGAAGTGTATCATTCAGATCTGCCAGTCATGCCTTCCAAATACAAACCTTCTCCAGTTTTGATGCTCAGTGATTTATTTTTAGAAATGTAACAGTTTTGTCTCCTTTTCTTGAAGATACTTAAAAAATATATTGGATTTGCCCATTTTCCTCTGAGATTTCAATGACAATAAATGTCACTATATGATGTGTTGTACACAACCTTAGTTAGGGTCTTGTGAAGAACATTGTTTGACTTGTGCTGACACTGGAGGCTGAGAGATTTAGGATGAACTCAGTTACTGTTTTCCTTTGAAGAGTGCTTATCGTTCTCCCCCAAAATAGCTATGGGTTTAGATTTGCCCAGGATTTTCAGTTCTATGGGCAAATGGTACTTAAACAGAATGACAGCAGAGGGAGAGCATGGAAACCAGGAATTGTTCTTTACTAGAGGGCCTGTAAGACACCAGATCATCCAAAATGGGGGATAATGGTAATGTAGGTGATGTGCATCCCTGGCAACTGGAGCTCTGCACATTTGCAGAATATCTGCCTTAACCTACATTTCTAAAATGAGAGGCAGGAGTATCATTGCAGGATCTTTTTTTTTTTAGTGAGGAGGGGAAGTAACACAGGTTTATTTACAAGCTGTTCTAGAAAAGCAGTAAACAAAGCATTATGTCCATTTCATAGTAAGCTCAGTTCTCACACTAATCAAATAGGATTTGAAGGCATTAATGCTGCCATTGGCAAAATCCAAGTGGAGTGAGTGCCTTCAGTTTACTCAGAGGTGCAAGGAACACATACATGCCTACACGCACACAAAAAAGGACAGTTTTAACACCCAAACTTCAGTCATTTTGCAAATGTGGTAGACTGATATGCAGAGGAGTTCAGGAAGCAGAGGGAAAATAGTTCATCAAGGAGTAAGAGGTGAAAAAATTGGTATCTCAATAAAGGCATTTGTCACACAGGTGGACCTGGCAAAGTGCTACTTGTGGCTTCTGCTGTATTATTTTAACCAAACTGTAGAGACAGTTGAATATTCCGGTGGACCTTGATTAAACCATTAACAGTTTGAATTTGTCCTTTGTTGACTGAAAGCCACAAAACTACTGTATAGATCTAACTTCGTATTTATTTACTGTTTCACTTGCAGTCTTTGCTGAATTACAGCATTTTTATTGCTCGTAAGATATGAAAAGGTGGTGAGGTGACAATTTAACTGGTATGTATGTATTTATTTCAGAAACATGGAGAGGTTTTTTTCTGTATGTTGGAAAAAAAATCAGTACCTAGAGTGGGCTGATTTTAATGAACTAAAATAACTAATTTAAATGTTTTTCACATCAACAAGCAATAAATTTGATATAAATAATTGAGTTTAGTCATGTTTTCAGGTGGTATTTGATACTTTAGTGTGCAGATATGTGAGACTTATTTTTTTGTCATGATTTATCTGATTCAGTAAGCTTGCTCTGATCTCAGTTTTCTAGGTCTGTACCTATGAAAATAATGTATTTTTAATTAGGTAGATAAAATACACTTAAGATTTCTTTAACGTCTGGTTTGGGTAGAAATTCAGAATCGATGCGTTTAGTTAGCTCTGCCCAAGAAATTAAGAACACAAGTATATATTAAAAAGATCTAACAAGACATCTTCTGCATGCAGTGCCTTTTGGAAGTGAGGGAAGTATTTACCATTCAGTGAATCAAACTGTTTCTGATACATACGGTCATTTAGATATGCAAGGATGATCGTTACTATTATTGTTATTTAATCAGTTTAGGGAGGAAAATAACTTTTCCATACTCACTTGAAATGACAAGCTTGTTAAAATGAACTAAGCAAACCAAAATTAAGACCCAGTTTTCTTTGTAGTGGTAGAAGAGGTGATTGCTATCAAAAGCTGCTTTTAGCACTCAAATATACCTTGTTTTCAGGCCATCAGATGACTAAATTCCATGACTTTTCTATTCAGTTTTCCTTGGTAGCAAACCATGTGCTGACTTGCCATGACTTCAACATTCTTTCTGATTATTTTAATACTCTTTACTAAGTCTAGACCTTAACATCTGTTGCTCTTATTTCAAAGGTAGTACTAATTAGAGGTTATAATTGTACTTTGTTTTTAAATGACATTTTATGTCTTTTAATTACTCTGGTTTGATAAGAATCCTCATCAATGCAATTCCTTGGTCTAACGGGGCTTATTTTGAGGGTTGAATCAGAACTAGAGAGTTTTGTAATTCGGTGTGTTAGATGAGTCATCTATGCTTATTCCAAACAAAACTTTAGAGCAAATGACAAACCGTGACAGAGTAGACTAACACCAGTAAGTGATTATCTGGAAACCTTTAAAGGTTGTTTAGCCAGTTTTGCACTGATCAGAAAATTGAGGATATCAAGCTCCCTCACAGAATTTGAGCTGTCTGTGACTTTTCCTCAACTACACAAAAGCACTTGCTTTTGAAGCTTTGAAGCTTTCTTTTACCAAGTGTACAGCTCAGCTAGCCTGGCACCCAGCTGTGTCTGGGAGAGGTGGTTTCCACTGTATTTTTCCTTCTGCTGGTTGAAGCAGACTAACTGGCCAAAACAAACCAAAACTCCCTGATCCTACAGAACAGCTTGATGAGAAAATCAAATGGTAGCTGGTGCTGGTGGAGACAGTGAAGAAGGACTGCTCTTTTGGTGACCATCAGCTGCTACAGTGCTTATCTGTGTTGTAGTAACAGCCTTCCTTACAAGCACTTATGCATGCTCTTCTTCCCTAAAGCACTAAGCGTAAACCTCATTAGTTAGTAAATCATAGTAAGTATGTTCTGTAGTGTCGACTGTTAAATAATTGGAGAGACATGATCTGAATATTGGAGAGAAATGGATTAATTCACAATTGTTGCTAAGACGTTTGAAGGAAATAACTACTTAAGTTTGTTCATTGCAGGGAGGGGAAATGAATATGGGATGACAGTCTGGTTAGAGGCAGTATTCTCATTTATTTATTTGAAAAGCATGTGCAAAGTTAATAACAATGTATTGGTTATGATAATAATAACCAAGGTATTGCCATGTTCTCACCCCTTGAATTCCTGTGCCTTTAAAATAAAAGCGAAACAGAAACCTGGGGTGAGAGTAGTAGCTGAGGTTAATTTTAACTTGTTCAGGTGGAGACAACCCACCATTCTGTCTATCATTAATGTAAAAATACTTTTCTTTTTGGTTAGGAATTAACAGAAACCTCTATTATATATTAAAGAAGAGACTTACTCTGTGAAGACCTGTGTTGACTCTGAGCTGCAGAAATGACAGAAATGCAGTGCTGTGGGCAGAAGGGACTACCTGTTGCAGCACGTACCTGCATCCTGTAATGGCCCAGGGTTTGAAATAAGGGCTTATCACTTAATGGCTTTCATGTGCAAAAGAAAGTACATGCACAGCAAAAACCTAATGCCTGGCACCATAAACCCAGAGATTTTTAATACGTGTGAAGGGGTTGCCTTCATGATTAAAAGGAAGAGGCGTGCATCTCAGTGAAAAACGTGACTGGCAAAAGCTTCGTTTGTTCACTCCCCCATCAGCAAATTGCCTGAAAGTGGATTATAAACAGTGATGCATCATTACTGTTATCTCTTGGTATGACTCACTGAGCCATACATAGCAGCTCTTCTTTTGAGGAGAATTCTTACTCAGAACAAGTAGGATGCGGAAACAAATATTAAATGTCAGACTGTTATATCATTATTGCATTAGAATTTCTTTCATGGCAGATAAAAATGTCTAAAAATGGCTTGAGCAGCAGTACCTGTCTGTATTAAGCTAGATTAAAAATCCTCATTAGCTTTCTCCTTATTTGATGCTCTTATTTTCATTTTATTTAGCTCTCTTTGGGCAACAAGAATGTGTTTCTTGATTGTACTAACAAATTCTTGGATATTTCAATATTTGAATTGCTGGTAATGCAAGGTAGCAGGTGGTTTTTGGAGCATGCTTTGGGCTTTTTTTACTTTGTGTTTTTAAGAGCTCTCTCCTTTTCATTGCCTAATCATGTCCCAAATTAATTCTCTGTGATTTCTTTCTATTCTCTTTTAGTTGTAAAGAAATTGCTTGTGACATCCAAGTATGGCTCGTAACACTGATCCCTTTTAAGATTCTTCTGTCGCCCTTTTAGAAAGATTTGCTTTCTGGAATGTTAACAGCATCTTCCCTCCATATTTTACATTCATTTAGAACCTTGAAATTTAGACTGCTTTTCTTGCTAAGGAAGATTAGCCAAGGCTTTCTTCAGGTCTTCGGTGCCTGCTGCTGGACCAATCTCTCCATCTTTATCTCCAGACGGACTCTAGCTGGAAGATCCAGAACCCTGTTTTTCTGATGCTGTTTCCAATGTCACTTCTGTTCCATGTTCATTGCTGTAGGAAAGTACTGCATTATTTATTTATGCTGAATGTATGTTGACTCAGCTTTCATTTTTAAACCAACACTGAAGATTTTTAAATATGCACTGTGAAATAAGAATCCTTTCTTGTGTTTTGTGATGTTGATGATGTGTTAACAAACATGTATTGCTAAAAAAAAATATTCCTGTGTTCTGTTACAGGTTTTGGGATTTGAAGTTGATACAGTGAACTCTGTTCAGTTTTCAAACCATACAGGTAAAATTTTATATGCATCTTCAAAAACCATCCCACAGTGTCTCAGCTCTATTTAACATGTGGCTCATCTCATCACAGGACAGTGGAAAGGAGATCAGGTTTATGTTTTCAGTCACACTTTGAAGATATAGGACAGAAATGTAATTTTCATGTTTTCAAGTCTCACAGAAGTCTGGATTTGGGATTAGGCATGATATGATGCAGTAATGTCCTTTTCTGCTACTTCTTTTGTTAGGCAGTAATCTAATTAAAGTCAGACAATGAAATAACACAAATACTGACATCTATGCAGGCATGTGTAGGCATGTTCACTGCGCAGGCATGTTCACTCTGTGAACAAGGGAGTCTTCAGTACTGTTTTCTGTGCCTTATGGCCCCATGACACTCATATTACCAACCCAAACATCAGAAGACTACTGAGCTAGACATAATGTTCTCTTTTTCCGCCCAACCAGACTGGCTAGCAAGTATCCTAAATTACATTCTGAAGGGAGGAAGGGAGTGGGGTGTTAATGCATTTGGGTGTATTTTCACTTAGGTTCTTAGCCTGAACATAATGCACTCACATAATACTTTCAGACCTTCTAAACTCACAGTGCTAGAAGACTTAATTTTTAAAAAGAAAGCTGAAATTTATGTTTATTTTAGCAACATGTTTCACCCATAAAGGAGTTCCAAGTGACTTTACAATTTTGGATCGAGGCAGATCTACTGTCATGGTTTTGGCAGGCTGGTTATGGGGAGATCTACTCTAGATAAAGGAATTCTAGGGGTGTCTAAAAGAAATAATCCAGGAATAAATTCTGACCTTAACATCTTGGAAAAGAGCAAAAGTTGTTTCTGACAAATAAAAAAAGCCAACAACTAACCAACCAAAAACACCTCCCCAAAAAACAACCAACCAACAAAACAAAACCCCAGAAAACAACTGGCCAAAAACCAAATAAAAACCCCCTCAAACGCCCCTCCCACCCAATAGCCCTCCCCTCAACAGCAATCAAACAAAACCAAATGTCGTGGTGTAAGTGCAGTCAGTAACCCATGCTGCCCACTCACTCCCCTCCTTTCTGCCCCCTCCCCTCCCCGCCTCCGGGAGGGACAGGGCGGAGAATCGAAAGAATGTAACTCCCACAGGTTGAGATAAGAACAGGCGGGTAACTAAGGTGTAACACAAACCACTGCTGCTACCACCAATGATAATGATAAGGGAAATAACAAGGGAAGAGAATACAATACCACCCATTGATACCCAGCCTGACCGAGCAGTGAAATAGCCCTTCCGGGTAACTCTCAATTACACCCTGGGCATGATGTGTTGTGTGGTATGGGATACCTCTTTGGCTAGTTTGGGTCAGGTGTCCTGTCTCTGCTTCCTCCCGGCTTCTCCTCCTCCCTGGCCGAGCAGGAGACTCAGAAAGTCCTTGGTCTGACTAAACATTTGAGCAGTAACTAAAAACATTGGTGTTATCAGTGCTGTGCCAAGGTGCTGAAGCAGCAGTCAAAAAGGAGAAAAATGACTGATACTGCTGAACCCAGGACATCAAACAAATAATTGCCAAACAACAAAAGTTGCAATACTTTACTAGTATCTCACACATACAGCTCCATTAATAAACTGATAAGTTTTCAGAGTAGAGAGTAGACCAGGAAGCCTCTATTCTCTCTTACTATATTGAGCTCCATGCAGCTTTCAGAATGCTGTAAGATGCTCCTATCTTGGGAGGAATTCAGTGCCACCCTGGGAATACAAAATGAATGTTTCAAAGGTAGCTAGAAAGCCATATCTGCTTGTTGAGGAAAGGCACGAAAGAGGTAATAATTAAACAAGGCGTGGGGGTCTTGCCGTGCTTAGGCAAAAAGCTGCTTACTTTGCTTGTACCCTTTGTCACAATACAAAGGTTCTCTCATGTTTTTAAGAGCTACTTAGACGTGACTTATGTCTTCTTTATGTTTCTTTAATGTATTTAGTTTTGCAGCTTTGGGGGTTTTGTTGTTACGGGTTTGAAAGCTGGGTAAAACTGTGGTAATCTTCCAGAAATTAAGCAATTTTTTCACGTGAAATAACTTGGCACTCAAAATGGAGGAGCACCTGTCATTTGTTGGCTTTCAGCTACAAGATTAAATTAGCTTTACAGGGTGTTAAATGAGCTTAGAAGAGGTTTTATTGGACCATAAACTGAATGTGTCTGAAGGCAGGGAAATTATGTTGCCAATAGGATGACCAGGTTCTTAGAAAAGAAGGAAGATGTTTTTTAATAGTCTCACGTCTGAAGAAAGGTTACCAGTGCTTCATTCAAGGTTTGGCAGACAGTGAAGATAGTAGAAGGAACCAATCAGTGATCATCTCCCCACCCTTCTCCTGCAGAAGACCTGTAGGAACATCCCAACACCAAAACTGTCTCAAAAATCACAAGTCTTTAATATATTGGGAACTTTTTTGTCTCCTGGTGTTTAGGAGTCATTTCTATTTTATTCGTTCTTCCTCCTCCCCTTGTAGTCTTGATTGTCTTAGTAAATGCATTAAAAAAACCTCAAAGATTGCTGCAGAACCTCATGACTTTGGGGAGCAGAGTTTTCAGAAAGAAAATCACAATATGGTGAGTGTTTAGCACTTTCCACGTGTGAATAAAAGGTTATATTTAATAACATTGGTCATTTGGCTGGAAGAGGAAGGAACAGAAAAGAAAGGAAGGGCACATATTCCTTTATATGACAGGTCTGGTTTTAGAACACTGCAGTTTTTCCATTAAACTCTTTATACCCTTTCTTAAATAGAAGGATAGATTCTAGGCCCAGTGGTGTTGCACCTCCTCTTTGACAGAGGCATGTAGGAACATGTGATGGCCTCATAGCAAGGCTTTTCCAAGCTTGAACATTTAAACACGCCAGCACATCAACTTGCACTAATAACTGGAAGTCAGTGTACAACTTCAGCAATTAATGAATAGAAACTGGGCTGTGGCTTACGTGGGGAGCAGTTCTCCAATACACAGGAATCGTGCTGGATGAATGGGTGAAGATAACTTGATTTTTCTATCTTATTTTCTGTCTTATTTTTCTAAGATCTTATGACAACCCTTTCTGTGGTCATCATTAAAGCTGAAGGTCAAATTTCTGCTCCAAAATCTAGCTGTGACCTTTCGTTTCTGAAAGAATGCCACATACGAGAGGGTCACAGGGAGCAAAGTGTGTAAGATTTTGGACATGGTGTTTTTTCTTTCCTCATACTCATCTTTAAACCTGGTCATGTCAGCAAAAGGTAAAATGCAGAGAGAATTTATGACTAACAGGCTTTCTTTGGTGAATCATTACTGGGTTTTTTTGCCCTGTCTTTAAATTAATATGATACCCACGGCCTATTTTTGCTGACTCCTGCTCAGAAAATACAGGTTTCTTTAGTCTCTGATAATCCTGAAATTTGGAAAATGCGCTTTAAATCTGTCCCCCTGGGAGAACAGTTTGTCATGTTGCTTAGTGAGGAACTAATCATAAGAGTGACTCACCCTTGAATGGCATCATGCTTCACATACAAATAAAAGAAGCTGTCATGCAACTACAAAGATTCTGTGCTGGTTTACTGTATAGTTTGCAGGAGTATCTCATCATCTGATGTGCAGAAATAAAAATCTAGATTTGATTTTTTTTTGTCATTGATTTTTGGGGATGCATTTTTAATTCTTTGGTGATTTGCAATTTAGTTTTTAATTGGTTAGTTAATGGTAAGCATATAATGTGCTTACTTTGCCATCCAAATCCTACCTTTGAAACTGCTCCAGAACAAATAGCCTGTTGTTTTGTTTGGGTTTTTTTTCCAGTGCTTTATTTTCAAGCAAAACACTTTTTCACTTAATGGGTGTGTAGTGGGTGGTTAGGTTGGCTGGAAGGTCTAATACATGAGAAATTATAATTATGTCTTGCTGATGTGGTTCTTCACAGTCTACCACCCATACAGAGTCATTCACACCTGTGGAATGTGGGACAAAAAGATCTCCACTTATGCATAATACTAGTAGTATTTTACTCCCACACTGACCATCTGTAAAAAATCCAGTGGAGAATTTGGTACTATATTTCTAGTTCTGTTGAAGGCCTCATGGTAGCTGAAGATTAAGTCATGTTTAGGCCGGGTTGTTTGCCAGAGTTTGCGTGTGGATTTTGTAACACAGCTGGGACCAGATAGCCTGCCCATCATGTGCCTTAAATGATAGATCTTTGTTCCTTTTTCCCATGTAAAATACTTGGTTATTGAAGCCACTTGGAATAGTTTTGCTGGGAGAGCCACAGGAGGAACTCAAATGTCAGAACAGAATGTTCTGGGTTGGAAAACAAAGAAATCTTATGTGCCTTGCTATTCTTAAGTGGTAGCTTGTTTGTTTTTTTGAGGCAGGGGATGTTTGGTTTGAGGTTTTTTGGTTTTGTTCTTTTTTTCCTGATATGCCTGGATTTTATATTCTTTTCTCCTTGTTTTTGAAAGTAATTAAGAGGCTTATAAATACATTCCAAAGAAAAAATATCCAAATGTATCAGTGGAAGAAGGCAAGAAATAAAAGTATGTAAATTCATATTTGGTGCAGTATTAGCCTCTCTCTTGGTTGTGATTCTGGGTTTATTTTTCATACACATGAACCAAGATATTTCCTTGAAGTCTAATGAATGCATTCATCATTTTAGAGGGATAAGTGACAAGAGTCATAATATCTTCTCTGTTCTTCATTCCCTTATCTGCTAAATGCAAATATATAACATTTTAATTGAAATAAAAGGCTGTAGCACAGAAAAGCATAGGGGTATAAAGGTGTTTATATGTTTACCTGTGTGTTTAAAATTATTACTAACTGGGGAGACTAATGCAGTTAGTCTGAGCCAAGTGCAGTTTTAGACAGCTGTATCATGATTTTCAGTGTTCTCTCTGCTCCCTCAGCCCAGCACTGATGGGAATTACTTGCTGGTTTTGTAACCAAACAAGGAAGACTCAGCTTTCTTCTTTTTTGCCTTTCCCCTCCCAAGACAGTCCCTTTCCTTGGGACCCCAAATTATCCGTCTTTCAGGTAGTGAAGCCCTTTTTTTTTTTTATTCTGTCTCTCTAGAGAAGCTGTTATTTGGTTCCACTAGGAGAGTGGGATAAAAGCAGGGTCATGGGATTTGCCACTTGTTCATAATGGTACATGAAGTTACCCTGAGGAAAGGGTTTACGGTTGTTCCAATCTTGCTGCCAGTTTTGATTTTGTTTCTTTCTTTTTACTCAAACATGATTCAGCTGCTACTGAAATCACAGTTCTCTGCAGATCCAGTGAAGGCATTACCATTTTTCTTCTGTGTGAATTGCTGGGAGTTTCCGTAAGGCTTTTTTTTTTTTCCACTCCAGCTATTGTGTGATTAGGTTGTATTAAATGTGTTACCAGGTGGTAAAAAGGTTCCTCTAAGTACCCTTGGAAGTCATTGCTACAGAGTTCGTGCCCTGTGTAAGTAATTTACCAATTCCTGAGTTAAGCTGGGCCACTACTTAACATTTTGTTTCCGTGTTTATTTCCCTCTTTCAGTGGAGGATCAGTGTGACACAGACCCTGCGCTGTTTAAGACAGCTTGATGTAGGAAGGTGAACTTAGTTAAATATTGAATGTGCAGAGTCTCTCTGTAGGAATGGCTCCTGAGAACAGATTGTCTTGACAGTCTATCACAGTTGTTTTTATGGCCATGTGTAAAATGAATGACTGCTCTTCTGCCACCTGACATTGATTCTGGGTGATAACTGTACTTGGTTTTATTAATGGGCACAATGGAATAAAAACTGAAAGAGAACAGATTTGGATTAGATATTAGGAGTAAGTTCTTCAATACAAGGGTAGTGTTCGGTGCCAGGTTGGACAGGACTTTGAGCAACCTGGTCTAGTGGAAGATGTCCTTGTCCATGGCAGGGGGGTTGGAACTATTATGATCTTTAAGGTCCCTTCCAACCCAAACCATTCTGTGGTGCTGTGAAAATACTCTGTTGTGTCCTTGTGTGGATGGCTTTGCAGTGCTAATAGAAGTAGAGATTTGGGGAAGAGGAGAAGGCAGATTATTTCTGTCTGAAGCTGCAGATGTGACAGAACAATCATCTGCATGTGTGTTAAATAAGCTGAATACTTGAGTTTGTAGTCAAGGGTTCCTCATATACTTGTGGCTAGATATATGCCTAGGTGTTGGGCATTGCCATTCTGAATATCACTGTGTTCTGCGATGGAACTACAGTCCTAACATACAGGAATCCCACACTTCGTTTCTTCATAAAGACTTCTGAAAAAGCATTTGCTAGGGAAGGAATTGTAGTGGCTGATGTGATTCAGTCCCGCAGCCAGCTGGCAGCAAGTTGTGTTTTAGAGGCTAGGCCTTTATGAGCTGAGAAGAACAAAATGATCCATCTGCTCACCCTGCTGTGGGTGTGTTTGCATTCATAAGAAAGAAAACTGAAAAATGTGCTTATCCTAGGCTCTAGGCACCTTTTGGCAGTTACTCTAATAACACAGTTTAGAGTGATCATCAAAGCCAACAGTTTTTATCACAGAATTTTCTAACACAAAGAGCAGAAGTTAAACAAAATATCACTGTCTTCATGGGGTAGTGGTCTGGAAGAAGATACCTCATTTAACATTTCACTTTTCCAAATTCCAGTTAATAAAAAGATAAGCTTTTTAATGAACTCTGGATTCATGAAGGTTGGAAGAATTAAATTGTGGATGCTTCATTTAATATCCTGGAGGAAGTATCATTCTTATATAGAGAGATTGATGGCTGCCATCTGGATGGGTGGGCTTTGATGATAAGGTACAAGATGCATTTATATTTTTCAACAAATATTTAATGTCTGTCAAGGAAGATTGTGTCTTTGGTTTTTTTTTTTTCTTTGAAATTGGCTGCCATGGAGCTTGGTCCATTATTTGCTAAAATCAGCTCAGTTTCTCCCAAGTAACTTCATCTGCTTCTCAGCCAGGAATAATTGGCTTGTAGTTCATAAAGATCATTCAAGGATAAGAGTGTATGGATGTTATCTGTCTGTTTATGGTGTCTTTTTGATACTCATTTGCCTCCTCTAGGATCCTCAGCATTAAAACTGTGCTATTTTAGGAAGAAAATCTGTCAGATGCCATTGTATTTTTAAAGAGCATCCATGGCAATGTTCTGTGGTCGCTCTATTTCCTATATGAAGGTCCCAGCACATGCTGTATCTGATGGGTGCAGCAGTGCTGCATGCCTGTGTCCAGACAGATCCACAAGCCCATTTAAGCTTGTCATCTAGCTGTCAAGCTTGTTTTTATTTTATAGTATAAAATAACAAAAATAGATTATACTGACACCCTCCTCCAGTGAAATCTAAACCATACGTTTGTCCGCCTCCACACAGGAAAGGGATGATTGTATAGGCTCCATGAGAAAGCTTGAAGGAGCTTTCGTGTGCTCTGCTCGATTTGCTGCTAAATGGGCAATCTCGGACTCCAGTGTAGTCACTCTAGTTTCTTTGGGAACCAGAGACGCTAAGAAGCAGTTGAGCACATCATTAACTGTTCTGCTGACAGCAGCTTTCATTTGGCAACACTGTTTTATGGGAGAAGAGGTGGAAATGCTTTCTAGTGCTAATATCTGTGATCCTAAATAGAAAATCTAGCCCTAGAAAAATTATCTGGCATTTACTTTGCAGGTTATGCCCACTGGAAGGGTCAGGTGTTAAATTCAGATGAGCTTCATGAACTGTACGAAGGACTTAAGCTGAACAAGGTCAACCGGTACGATTATGTGCTCACAGGTAAGAAGAGCTTGTTCCTTGGAGTTCCTATGAGATGTAAACAAAAGTAAACGAATATAAATCATAACCCTCCTTATTTGAAACCAAGCAATTGCATTTTCCCCTCCTTTGATTCCTCTTGCAGTTTGCCTGTATATTACAGTCTCAACTGTAATGCTCATGCTGTTTAGCTGGAAACAGCCAGTATTCTCCAGCCTTTTAGGTAAATTGATCGCCTTGTATAGTTCACAGACTTGTACAGGCCAGTCATGTACAGACTTAATTAATGTTTTGGGAGTGTCTACTGAAAAAAGTGATGAGGAATGTCAGAGTATTATTTTAAAACTTATTATGAAGACATGAGTTTAACCCTTTCTCCTAAATGTGCAGGACTGGCACTCTCTAGTGCTACAGTATGATTTTATGCACAGTTGTCTGTCTTCCTTTTTTGTATTTGATCATTCTAGGGCAGTGCCTTGGATACAGACTAAACTAAAAGCAGGGTTGGATTTTGGTTTTGACTTTTGTCATATCTCTTCATGCTTTTTTTTTTTTTTTGGTTTTTTTTTTTTTTTTGCTTTTGTTACTGTGTAGGTCCTTTGAATGGATACAGTTCTGCAGGACATAATGACCATGCAGTGTTTTTCATTTGCTTGCCATTAGGCAAACAAATGTAGAAGTATTTCTATATTTGCTTATAAATTCAGACAAAAATAAATGTAGACAAAGAAAATTTAATGTAGAATGTTTTATAGAAAGGAGAAATCCTGTGCAGCTTTTATAAAAATTGCTTCTCATCTAATACCTGTTTCTCAAATGCAGATTACTGATTGGGTTTCACCTCAGAAAGTGCTGTGCATCTGGTTTAGATTACAGTATCAATTTTTTATAGCTGTGAACAGTCACTTTTTAAAGGTAAACAGAAATATATTGCCAGATTTTATTGATTTATTGATTTAATTTCATCTCTACACATACAGGCAAGTGCTTCATTCACAGGGAAAACGTAAGTGTCTGGGTCATAATGCTAATGAAGCAGGCATTCTGTCTTGAAGGTTGTGGCATGTCTGAAGAGTTATTGTCAGTTCTTCTTCAGGAAATATCTCCAAAGTAAAGGAAACTAAATAGAAAATAGACTGGATTAAGTTTAAGAAATTAATTTCAGCATAAATAGGTTCTTTGTGATTGAAAAGTAGATGAACACTCTTTCTTTCCTCACAGGAACTCAGAGGGCATTTTCAGGAAAAGCACACTTTTGTATTGTAGGAGTTTCAGGAGATGTTAGCATGTAAAATTTGTAAATGTTTAAGTTGATATAGTCCTTTTTTATTTTACTTTCGACTCTTTGAAGAGACTCCCAACTCCTTTGCTGTCACAGTCTTATACTGGCAAAACGGATGTAAGAAATTAAAAATGGTAGAAGGAAAACTGGAAATCTTCAGCAGAAAAAGTTTGGAGAAAAATTAAAGAAATATTTATTAATATGCCTTTTCAAATAGGATTTGTGGGCAGATGGGTCACTGTGTTCATGTTCATTTAAAAATATCTCTGGGTGTAGCCATTTTCAGTACGGAAAAAAAGATGGCATGGGTAGAAATGGCACTAGTTTCTTAAGATCTGATAAAATTCAGTGTTTTAGTGTTCAGTTGTGCTGTGGTCAAACTTATAAATCAGATTTTTTTTTCATTCAGGGCCAAAACACCAAATTTTATTTTTTTTTTCTTTTTCTATCACTAACCTAAGTGCACAACTGCACTTTGTACCTCTTAACAACCCAGATTTGATTGTTAAAACATGGAAAAAAAAATTGTCAGCAGGTGGGATTTGACTGTAATTGTATGTCTGATGGCTGTCAATATCTTGGCTGAAATAGAAATTATTATTTTTAGGCTGATTATACAAAATAACACTTTGTTAACTTCTGTAGCTGTTAATTACTTGTAGATCTTCATGTATTTGTTTCGCTTAGAGTAAAATACTCAAGGTGAGAAACTCCAGTGTAATTTTTTTGAAACATCTCTGTCAATAACATTAATAATTAATAAACATAATCTGGTTTGGGTTTTTTTCTGCCA
This sequence comes from Lathamus discolor, assembly GCF_037157495.1. Taxonomy (NCBI): domain Eukaryota; kingdom Metazoa; phylum Chordata; class Aves; order Psittaciformes; family Psittacidae; genus Lathamus; species Lathamus discolor. Next base: position 35,904,546 of record NC_088887.1, read on the forward strand.
GTCTACCATCACAGGTTATTGTAAAGAAAAATCTCTGCTTGGCTCTTTTGACTGATGAACAATGTTTCATAGACTTAAGCCAAAGAAAGCATTTTGTCAAAAACTTTTTGTATTTCTCTGCAAAATCTAAGAATTGATCAAATTTGTGAGTAAAAAAAAAAAAAATCTCCAAAATGTATTTAAAAATATGTTAGTGGAGTAGACATTTCCAAGCTGAATATTTGAAGAAACTACCTTGCTAAAGATGCTACTATTAAATGAACTAAAATAAATGAAAATCAAATTATTATTTAATAGATGTTGTAAATAAAGCTAATGCATAAAATATAAAAAGAAGCATCTATAAGATAAAGAAACTAATGATGAAATAAGAGTATTGTGGTCCTAGCATTGTGATTAGGGCCTTGAGATATAATAAAACTTATTTCCAGCTTATTTCATTGCTAAGCTTAAAAATAGGAATTTTATTGGTATATCAGCCATTGCTCTAAAATATTAAAGATTAATTCTCCATGGCATTAATGTGTTGAACCAACATTAATAATTAAAAGAAAACACCTGTTTCAGACTAGAGTACGTGAAAAGTATATGGAATTAAAAATATTTCTTATTTAGTAGATGATAAACAGCACTGATTCAGACTGCTGTTTTGAAGAAAAGGCATGTTTTTTTCCTTTAAGTCTGACCTTTTTGTATATATGTTCAAGTATTTTGAAGTTGTATGAGCCCTTCTTATATAACATTCTTGGCAAATGGATTTTTAAGGTTATATTTGTAGTTGTGCAAACACTGTCTGAATTTGTCTTCCACTTATTATTCCTGAATGAAATACTAAAATATCTTTGTTCTAAAAATGCATCGTTCAAGAATGAGAAGTATGCAACATTCCTATCCAGAGAAAAAAAAAGTGTGTGTGAAAACAGAACTTCAAAAGTGTCTTGTTTTTCCCAAAGGGTACACAAGAGACACATCGTTTCTTGCAATGGTGGTGGATATTGTCCAGGAGTTGAAGCAACAGAATTCTAACCTAGTATATGGTAAGGATGTATATTATAATCCTTTCTGCTTCATCAATGTACGTGCCTGTCAGTTTAATATTTTAGGATGAAGACCCTGGTCTGACATTACCCAGCGTTTCAGAACCATCTTGCACTCTGGTCTGACTGGGATTGGCTGAGGCTCTCCAGTGAAGATGCGTTTCAGCATTGCTTAAGTGTTGAGGGAGTCAGGTTTTTATCTTTATGATTTTATGCCTTTCAGAAATTTTCTTGCATTGTGCTGTCCAAAGGAGAATGCACCTTGAGGACTGATTGGCTGTATCAAAGAAAGACTTGTCAAATCCCAGCCAGTTGCTGCTGGTTGTAGTTCAGAGGCATAGCCTGTAACTGCTGATAGATAGAGCCTCTCCTTGTTTTCCAAGTCAGTCAACAGCAGGATAGGCTCTCTCATGTTATCCTGCTATGGTTGCATGTTGCATCCCAGAAGTGTCCTACTATGCCTTATAAGGTTCATAATTTAGCTTAAACTCTGAGGTTTATTTAACTCAACTCTGGAGCCCTCTGCTAAGATTGCCTAGGAGCACTCAAAGAGCAACAGACTCTAGCAACTGTTGCTGATGTGTCAAGTCAGGCTTAAACCTGTGATAAAAGATTTTCCTCTTTCCTTCCTGACTCTCTGAGTGTTTCAGGACTTTTGAACATACCCAGCTTAGGCTTGAATTGAGCAAAACGTTTAGAGTGACAGGGCAAAGTCAGTGAGAATTTAGTGGGATATGAAGCTGTGAATGAAGGTTTGAGCCTGTCACTTTCAGGTTCAGTAAACTGTGGTCAGGAAACATCTAGAGTGGTTTGCAGAATTTGCAAGGTGTCATACTGCACAGTGTGATATCTGACTTAACAAAGCAGAATTCTCATTTAGAAAAATGTAGCAGAGAGATCTTCGTGAACTTAGGGTTTGCTGCTTTTTAGCTCTTATTAACACTGTTATATTGCCAGCTTTTCCGGAGCCTTGTACTGGTAAGTGAAAGCTAAAACCTGTTGGAGTACAAGCAGAAAGAAACGTTTAGCTCTGTAGAACAGGAAGGAAGTGGTCAGATGATGGGAACACAGCCAGGCTTCTAAGATCCTTTATATTTAAGAAACAGATTATAATGTAAGGATATGTAATGTAATTCAAGGCCAGGTTGGACAGAGCCTTGGGTGACGTGGTTTAGTGTGAGGTGACCCCCCAGGAGGGGGGTTGGAACTAGATGATCTTAAAGTCCTTTCCAACCCTAACTATTCTATGATTCTATGAAAATACTTTTAAAATGTAAAATAAATTGCCCTCTTTTTACTCATAGGAACTTCATTAAGCACTGATTGAACCTTGATTTGATACTTTCCCATTTGTATTTCTTTTTTATCTTGCTAAAAGCTTTTTTAACTTTTATTACAATGAAAAATGTTCCTTTTTAACATACAAAGCTAGGCTGTTTCCATCTTCACTTTGAGGGTGTTGGGAGTATGTTGTTAATACTACTTAAAATTCATAACCTATGCCAAAAGTGTGTTGATAGGAGTTTATCTACTTTGGCATGGATTTTTCTTCTTGTTTCGTTGTAATACACATATTTATTTTATGCATACACACAGCATTTTGGTGTGTAAGTTTGGCATGTATCTTTTTATGCTAAAGTAAAAATAGGACTCTCTTCACAGCTATCAGCTTCTCCCACATTTCTTCCCCACCATATTACTATTCCAGAGTTTTCATTTGGGGAGTGAAGGGGAGGGCTTTCTGCATATTGCGTATCAAAAGCCCCTTTACTCCCATCAGTCAGACCCTCTCATACTCATCACTTTCAGATATAACAACATGGAAACAGGTAAGGAGAGGGTGCCTATAACCCTCTGACAGTTGTTTAAGTTGCTTGGCCTGCTCTCTCAGAATTGCAGTTACCAGTTATAAGTTTCAGATTGAGTGTGCTGCAAGAGCTGTGAGAGTACGTAAGTTGTAAGGTGCTCAGTGCTGTTGCATAGCTACTACTGTTGCCTAGAACTTTTCCCTCCCACCAGATCTCTATAATTGTACCCCATTTCTAAAGCCACATTTTTTCTGTTACAGTATGCGATCCAGTAATGGGTGACAAATGGAATGGAGAAGGCTCTATGGTGAGTACTTATCTGTTTGGATTTCTGTATAATGAGTTTTTGCTATATAAAGATGTATAAAGATTTACTAATTTTAAACACCAATCCTAAGCTACTTTACCTGACTATGGATTTGGATTCCATAAAGCATTACCTAGTGGTCAACACTGTGGTGGGGTTGTATCTGTTGCTTATACAATTGGAATGGGAGACAGTAACACAGGGGCCCATGGAATCAGAATGGTTTGGGTTGGAAGGAACCTTAAAGATCATCCAGTTCCAAACCCCCTGCCATGGACAGGGAAACCTTCCTTCCACTAGACGAGGTTGCTCAAAGGCCCATCCAGCCTGGCCTTGAACACTTCCAGGGTTGGGGCAGCCACAGCTTCTCTGGGCAACCTGTGCCAGTGCCTCACCACCCTCACAGTGAAGAATTTCTTCCTAATGTCTAATCTAAATCTCCCCTCTTCCAGTTTAAAGCCATTACCCCTTGTCCATTCATTACATGTCCTTGTAAAAAGTCCCTCTCCTGATTTCCTGAGACTAACAGAGAAAAAAACATGGACAAAATGGGGTTCTGCCAGATAATATCAGTTACTAGTAAACAATGAACTTCTGTTAAAGGTTTTGTTAAACTGAGTTACAGCAGGACTCAGGATGGTGAGGTGACCCCTGTATTCAGTCTAACCTGAACTCCTTCCTAGCTGAGCTCCAGTGTGTACCAAAGCAGCTGATGCTTTTCGGCTTTGAGTCTCAAGAACATACAGGCTTTGTGGACTCCTGTTACATCTTAGTTTGTCACCTGCTTAGACAACCAATCTCCCTTTCCTGATGGGCTGTATGACAACATTAATGGTAGTTGAGGAAAGGAGAGTTGCAGTCCAATATCTCAGATGCTGCTGACATTTGATAATGTTCCTTCTCCCCTAGTATGTGCCCAAGGATCTTCTCCCAGTCTACAGGGACAAAGTTGTACCTGTTGCTGATATAATTACTCCTAACCAGTTTGAAGCCGAGTAAGTACTTATTTCCTTTTACTGACAAACGAACTTGGTTAAAAAGCAGGGGAGACTGATTTTATTCTTTTATTTTGTTTCAGTATAGTTTATTTGTCTCGACATATTGCCATATGTATGTATGTATTGTGTTTTGGTTTTTTAGCTGTTCAAGGAAACACTTTATTATATGTCAGAATATCAAAACTGTTTGGCTCAACCCCCTAAAATTAGATTCAGAATTACCACTATGGGAACATGTCATAGGAGTTAAGAATTTAAATGTCCTGCCTGTACGGTCTACAAAGCTGTGAGTCTTTGGTCAGGGGATAATCTGTTGTGATACATAACAGGCTGTCTACCTAAGGGGAGGAAGCAGCTGCATGGGAGATGAAAAGAAGACATTTGTGAGTGAATTCTATGGTCCAGGGATCAATACAGGAAGCAGGTTAGGACTGGTGTGAGTTAGGATGGCTTCAGAAGTGCTGTACGTTTCTGCTAAAGACAATGGTCTGGTACAGCAGACCTTATAGCTACAAACCCTTTAGGCCTGCATGGTGCAGCCCAAGCTTTCCTCCTTTCAAAGAGTAAACAAAACAGTCATTGCCTGGAGAGCTTGTGCTCTTTTAAGATCTGTGTTTCATTCTCAGGTTACTCACAGGCAGGAAGATTCACACAGAAAAAGAAGCTTTAGAGGTAAGTAGGCAAGGGATAGGATGTGTATGATCTCTTTTGGAATTCCTGCCTGCAATGCTGTAGTTTGCTGTTTGTCTTCAACCTTGAAGTCACTTTGGCCTCTATCCTTTCTCTCCATTTATCATTAAAGCTCATGCACTCCAGGCACAAACAACTTTTAAGTTCTGGTGTCAGGCTCCTGGAGAAACTTCCCGCAAGAACCACAAATAAAGGCGTTACAGTGGTAATGGGTAGATCTCTGTGAGTTTGTTTTCCTACAGTGTAAGAAGGGTAGCAGGAGAACACGCTGTGGAAATGCAGTGGTGGGGGTGAAAACCCGGGGTGACCCTGAGCGCTAGAAACCTGCATGAGTCGCTCCCTCTGCTGTCCACAAGCGAATCGTGCAACAGCAATGCTGAGTGTTAAGACAGACGTTTCTCATTCTGCCAGTTCTCAAGGAAGAGAGCTTACCAGCAAACTCTTACAAGGATTGTTGAATACGCTCTGAATCTTTTCCTGACAGTGATTGTTGGTGCTCTGTTTCTCTTCCTTAAATTGACTCAAAAGGGGATGAGACCTGGCTTGCAAAGAAATAGGGTGCATAGATGAGAAACCAGACTGGAAGTGATGGCCTTCAGGTACTTCGTGGTGAAAGACAGACAAATCCACAGCATTGATGGCCGCTGTCATCACCATACAGAGATGATAAATTGCCTGCAAACCTACTGCATTGAGATTTACCCTTTTAAGCGAACTGAGGAAAATAAAAAGCTGCATGGCTTGGTGGAGGACAAAATAGGAATATGGTTTTACTGGTGTCTTGAGAAAGGCTGAACTCTTTCTTTTGTTGACTGATCAAGTGCTTTCATAATGGGCTGATGTTATTTTTTCCAGTTTGGTTTTGAACTTCAAAGGGACACAAAATCTTTAAACAAACGGCAGCTGCAGTGGCACCCTGGAGAGTAGCTGGGGTCTCTGGGCCCAAATGTTTGTTGGTTTTTTTCCTTCAGCAACATCATGCAAGGCGGGTTGATTACCATCTCAGGACCAGGACGGAAGCAGCTCCAGCTCTTTTAACTACCCGTCCACCCTCGCCCCCCTGTAGTTTTAGACTACAACACTGTGCTGGGCGAGGCAGATTAAACTGTGCTTCATGCCACTAGCTGCTAACGGAAACCTAGTTTTTTGATTCTGGTCCTCACCAGTGGAACCACAGTCTGAAGAACAGTGCTAATAGCTGTACAGCCATTAGTTATAAGTTTGCATATTTCAGCTGTAAACACAAGTTGCATGTGCTAAATAATTTTACAAGTTCATTTTCTGACTGTCTGATTCATGTGACAGCTCTTATTTATAACAAGTTAAAAAAAAATCTCTTCTAAAGAGATAGAATTATACTTAGGAATGGAAGCATTTTTAAAATAGTTGCTTTCAGGATATTATATTCTAATGTCTCCCCAGCTGCATGTTATATATAGATTGTAATAATCCATGCTAGAATTTATCCCCTTTGGAGGTGATAGGAATTCTACATCTACTTCCGTGGTGACATACTTTCATTCATTTCTTTAGCAAAACAGTGGCAACAGTATAGTCTTCTAACATAAAATTAAATATGATGAATTATTAATGTAGAAGCGACTAAGTCCTACAGCTGAAAATAGTGGTTGGTTAGGTTCTTGGTGAATTGTGACTAAGAAATACAGTAGAGTTTATTGTTACCTCACATACAGGTTGATTATGTTGGCATATGCTGGTGGATTTCCTACTTCTTCCAAAACCCAGCTGATGTCTGTGCCAAGAGGTCTGACAGCTGAAGAAACTTGGAGGCTTAGGCAAGAAAGAAAAGCAATAGAGAATTAAAAAATAGCAGAAATAAATCCTTATCATTCAGCTGCTCTTGAGTCATAGCTAGCCTGAGAGGATTTTTAGTTAAACTCTTCTGGGAGAATTAGTATTTTATCTGTGTTTTATGCTAAAATCATTATTGCAGTAATTCTTCTGTGAGATTGAAATCACTTCTGTGGCAACTGATCATGATGTCAGAAGTAGAGTATTAATGAATTTAAGTAAGGCACACACAGAGTGGAAATACACCAGCAAAGGTACAGAATTTACAGGTGTAATTTGGCGTTTGGAACAGAATGAGAAAAGATCGTGACAGACACACACTTGTGCCTCTGATTTAGCTTTTTAACTCTTCATTTTTGCTGACTCTTGAAGTAGTAGCTAAATAAGACTTCATGACTTGGAGTTGTGACTTTTCTAGCACCTGAGCTGCCATCTTGAAACACTTGCATGTATTCGTATATTTGTTCTCTTATTCTTCTGATAATATGTTCTGAAAATGTGATGTAGACAAGAAAAATCTGATCACATCTGAAGCAGAGTATTCTTTTCAGAGCAGCATCCAAAGATAATACAGAGATGCTTGTATATTTTAACAGGTGTGTTCATTTAAATACATATGTTTTCATTCTACTACTTCAAATAATTTCCCCTAATTCAATGAATTCTTTTGAGTAGAAACTCTTTTTTCTCTTTACAAAAGATGCCAAAATAAGGTGCTTGTTAAAAATCTTTAGTACTATGAATGATGCAAGGTTTAATCAACACACACTGTAGTGGTGATGAAAAACTGATTTCTGCCTTTTTGCACATGGAAAGGTGATGGACATGCTCCATGCCATGGGACCAGAGACTGTGGTTATCACAAGCTCAGATCTACAAGCACCTCTAGGAAATGACTACCTAATTGCTCTGGGAAGCCACAGAAAAAGTAAGTCACAAACTCCTTCATTAAACTGTGGTTTCTTTTAACCTGTTCTGTGCTTTCAGTTAGCTTTTAAGAAGTAGTTTCACCAGATGTATCTATACTGCGTGGAGTGCACTTATAGTGAACAACTAAGTGAACTACTTCTCCTACAGTAATATTAGAGAGCAGCAACTCCCTTGGCTCACTGTAGGAAGACAAGCTGGGAGCTGAGCATGATCATAGCACAGGCAGAGCACTGCCCTCACCAACAGGGCGCAAGCCCACAGTGTCTGAATAAGATTAGGAGAACTGGGATGGTGATGGCGGACAGGTCCCATCAACAGGTCAGTGATCATCGGAGCAAAGGGAGACAAACCAGGTCTGAGATTAATTGGAAAATCAAATCAGTAAGTCAGGACAGAAGGGCTCTACATAGGTATACCTACAACATAGCTCAGACAAGGATGCTTGTGCCTGGGCCTGAGCTTTTGTGCAGCTGCTGGGCAAGTGGGCAGAGGGTACTTAGGTGAAGGATGTCCTAGGTGAAGTAGATCAGGGTTGTTAAAGCCCCTAGTAATGGCCCTAACAAGTAGTAGCGATATTAAACAGGAATTTTGAGTGTTCTGAATGCTTCTGTGAAAATTACACTGCCTTGTTAGTGGATTGTTCCTTCCTGATAGGTTGTTAAATATCCTTCTTATTTATATCCCCTTCTATACTGTCATGAAGATGCACTGTGTGTGTGGACTCGATGTTTTTACCCACAAAGGGCATAGTTATGTGGGAATGGTATATGATCTCTTTTTCTTGTTCGTGTAAGGGATTTAAATGTATCACATTCTGGACTGCTGAGAGACTGGAGAAGTCTTGATATTTAAAACAGATCCTACTAAGAATCAGTCAGTGGGTCTTAGCACTCAGTATATAACAGGTCTGGAATAAGTCTGGTCATTTCAGTGTCAGTTACAATATGGAACATGGATCAGATACTCTCTGCTGATGTCTACAGCTGCTCCTGTGCCTCCATACAACCTTGCAGATACTCTGGATTATGGTTTGGAATGCCTCATCTAGGATTCAGCCCTCTCCATAAATATGTGGTTTCCTGAGCAAGCTGCTGCTGCTGTCTAAATGAAAATAGGTGGCTCTCAATCCTACATGAAAATAAAGGTGTTAGCTACCTGCTCCCTCGTAAGTGAAATCTGTACAGTATATAAGTTCTAAAAGCTATCCCAACTTGGCAAAGTTTTGAAAGGTAGCATCTTTTAGAAGAGCTGGTACAAAGTTTACGGTAATCCTTAGCATCTTTACATTGCAGACAACAAAGGAATTCAAATCTAGTAACCACTTTTAAATAATAGTCAGTGCTATTGTATTAATTGCCGGGTCTATTACTTTTAACTGTCTGTTTTATTTTAGCTAAAGCAGATGGTACCAAGATGACACAAAGAATTCGAGTGGAGTCTCCTAAAGTGGATGCTGTCTTTGTTGGAACAGGAGACTTGTTCGCTGCTATGCTTTTGGCATGGACACACAAGCATCCAAACAATTTGAAGGTTGTGAGAGAAGTTATTTATGTCTCTGCAAGCATAGACTGTTTATTTTTCCTTTATTACTTTTAATCCATGACATTATTTAAAGACGCCTTTCTGTTTGACAAGTAAGATGCTCTTCTCAAGAGAGAGAGACTGCATGCGTGTATGTAATTAATATTTTTTACCCTCACTTCATCATAAGCACTGAAATCAATTTATCTGATACGCTATTCTGTTTCTTTCCCTTTAAGCACATAAAGTCCTTACAGCTGTGTGATTTCTAATACCCTTTTTGGAAGAAGTAAGAATCTAAATTTTTTTCCCCAGACTCTGCATTACGTGGGTGTCATCCTGTTTGTGACTGCTCAGTCATGTTTGCTCTTAATACCAGCTGTTTTGAAATAACTAGGCAGCTGGAATTTTACTAAAACCTGAATATGTTATGTTAATGCAGGTAGCATGTGAAAAGACTGTGTCAGCCATGCAGCATGTTCTGCAAAGGACCATTAAGAGTGCAAAAGGTAATTAATTCATATCTTGTTCCCTTGTTCCGTACGGATTTACATCGGAAGAAACATTTAGAGAGATTTCTGGGTTTCCTGGCTAAAGGTAGCTCTCAGTGTAGACACAGACAGAGGATTTACAGAATGAGAGCTTCACAGTCTTGTTCCTTACAGTGTCCTCCAAGTTTTTTGATTTTTGACAACACCTGACTGAAGATGTCACTGTTCAGCTTGTAGTGGGACTGCAGTCATGCCAACTGCACTTGACTGCTTTGCAAAACAGTGGTGGAAGAACTTGAGGAAATGCTGAGTTTTATGTGCAAGAGAGCTTCTGTTTTTAAGTGTAGCTCGCTTACTTTCCCTTGGAGTGAGTGTGTTTAGTATTGAGAAGGGATTATCAACTAATAATAAACTGTCTGTTTGCTGTGTTGGCCATGTGAGAAGTGATTTTTCGTTGTTTTTTCTTTTTTTTTTTTTGGTTTTTTTGCCTTCTCTCCCCTTGGAGTTCCCATGCCTTTCGGTTCCTAAAGAGGTCCGGAGCTGTTGGTTCTTGGAGCATGGCTGTGTCACTTTCTAATTAACGGCAGAGCTGTGTTTCTTTGCTGGAGAGTGGTACAGAACAGGGGTGATAGGAAATCACAGTGCTGACCTGAATCTTCCACCTTAGAAGCTAAGGGGTAGTAAGGGAGACTGGGGAGGTGAGGAGGGTAAAAAAAATTGTGGGGTAACAGAACAGTGTAGTTTGTTCTCTTTTTATACTGCTATTTTTAATGACATTCTGATGTACTCTTTCTAGCACAAGCTGGAGAAGGAAACAAACCAAACTCAGCCCAGCTGGAACTGAGAATGGTCCAAAGCAAAAAGGACATAGAAAACCCAGAGATCATAGTGAAAGCCACCGTGTTATAAAGGTTGTATGTCTCCAATAACGCACAATGTATTGATGTCCTCATTTCTTTCCTGTAAATTGTAATATTTGCCTTAGATCTGTGACAGAAATCTGACTTTCATGAAGTAGTGCCCAGCATAGGCAGATATCCACTCTCAAACATATGTGCTGGCCTTGCTCAGTTTTAAAAACAAGTTGGTGTGCATTGAAGCATATTGCCGGGCATCAAAATGGCTGTCAAATTCACGTGGTCTGTGTAATTACCCAGGGCAAGAGAGTACAATGTTCACAATGTTCCTGCCTTGCCAAAGACTTTAGATGTGCATTTGCTAATGGAATGCTTGACTGACTGGAAAATATTTTTCAAGATGGCATCCCGTGCCAATGGAGCTGGCTCCACGCTCCCTGTTCCTGGAGGTATCTGGTTACCTACTCTGGTATTCAGTATCTCAGCTGCTATGAAACTAAGCAGGGTTAAAACTACACGCAAAGTTCTGATTGTGTGTAGGAGTACTTTGAAGATGTTTGGCATTTAAGTTCTCTGAAGTGACCTTGAGGAGTCATTCACATTACTGATAACTGCTCCTGTTTCTTGTCTATGAAGAGCTGCACAGTTTCAGTTTTTGCAGGTACTGGCTGCTTATTTCTGATGTCTGTGGGCACCCACATGTTTTTCTTCCAAAAGCTGCTCCAGAAACATCTTCATTAATATGAATTCAGTAGCCCTGATTAGAAGTTTGTAGTTCTGCCTCTGACGCCAGGTTTGACTCTTCGTTTATTTTTAACTAAGGACAAACATTCTGTAAGGACAAAAGAGAAAGCAGCTCTTGCCCTGAAAGCTGGCTACACTAGTTTGTTCTTCATGGGCGGATGCATTTACAAACTACCTAGGGCACTTCCATTTAACAGTAGTGACCAATATGGGCAGGCTTATCAAGGAAGCAATGTTGTAAAAGTAGTATTTGTAATTTACTAAACCTTACTAAACTATGTATGTTTACCAAATGCAGTGAAACATACAACATTAATTTGTTCATAATGTCTCTGCAGCCTACACTGATTAGAGATGGCAGAAATGCATTATTATTAATGCATCTTTATTTCAAAATTCTGCTTCATAAGGTTTCAAAATTGGATTCTTAACAATTTCAGCATCCTATACATCACAGGCACATACTACACCATTAGGGCAGATATGCTGACAGTACTGACCACTTGTACTTCCATATGATTGCTGTATGAAACTGAGGTTCTAGCTTTTCCCAAGATGAGGTCTAGTGTGATGTTAAAACCAAATTCAGTTGATGAGCTTTATTTACGATGTATAGGGAGATTAAAATTGCATTTCTGTTTCCAGTGACATGAAGCAAATTTGTATTAGTGGAAAGGGCTAATTTTTCCTTGATTACTAGAGTATGCTCAGGAAACTCACTCTTGGGTATCTCCAAGCTAACTTTTCCTGTATCTTCCTTATCGCACCTGCCTAACAGTGTCACCTTCATAGCTTGGGAGTCGCCAGAAGAGCTGGTTTGGAGATTGCTTTGGCCACTGAAGTCTTCATTTATCCAACCATTTTTGTGGGTTTTCTGCCATTGTAAAAGTTAATTGGTTTCACCTTGTAGAAGAGTAATTTATCCTTAAGGTGAATTTTTGGCTGAACAGATTGTTTTTATAGAGTAAGATTTCATAATTAATAATTATTTTTGAAATCCCCCATAGTTTTCATTTCACGAAGCAAATGAAATTGTAGAGATGAACGCGTTTCTCAGTAAATGTAAGAGGCAAACTTGAGGCTTTCAGGCGCAACAACGAATAATAATTTTTTTCTTCCATGCATTTGACATAAAAAAAAAAAAAATTGGTATGTTGTGAGACTTTTAAGGAGGCTGGAAACCCCAACAGGAACGGCCTACACAATGTGTCTCTACTGCCACAGTTTTTAGTAACCACTGCCATAAAATAACTTTCTGGCAATAATAATTTCAGGGATGTGAACAGCTGCTAAAATTATCAGTCAGTAATGGAGATGCTGGGGTAAGGGTTGGACTGGATGATCTTAAAGATCTTTTCCAACCTGGTTGATTCTATGATTCTGTGAGCTCGTGGCTGACAGCCAACATGGAAAAAGACATGAACTATCTTGACAGTGTGTATAAATACGGGAAGAAGTGAAGAAGAAGGAACCAGGCTCTTCTTGCTGGTGCCCAGTGAAAGAGTAAGAGGCGGTGGGCACAAACTGAAATACAGGAAATTACATTTAAACATTAAAAAAATATAAATCACTGTGAGGATGATGGAACACTGGCACAGGTTGCCCAGAGAGCTTGTAGAGTCTCCACCCTTGGAAATACTCAAAACCTGACTGAACATGGCCCGGAGCAACCTGCTGTACTTGACCTTGCTTGTGCAGTGGGATTGGACTAGATGATCTCCAGAGGTCACTTCCAGCCTCAGCCATTCTGTGATTCTGTGAAGTACAACAAATTGCCTTTCTTTGCGGCACTGTATTTGTAAATTAATGCAAATAGTTTTTTTCTTCCTGAGACACAAACTTCCAGACATGCTAGGAGATAGCTCACCATTAATAATTTGCCCCCTTTTTAGGTATGCTGCTTTTTGCTTGGGCAGTTGTGCTAGGAATGCAATTGCCTTTTTTGATAGTTGAATTCAGCAAAGGTACTTAAATATTGTTGCTGGTGATGCATTCCAGCAGTTGAACACAAAAGGATTTTAACTCTTTATAGCATTGATTAAAGAAGTCTTGCACGCCATGTTCCAAACATAACTGTGAGTTTATTTATCTTTCAAAATTAGACTTATTTCATGTGGAAGCATATAATCCCTACAATACTCCTGGGAAGAAGGGATCAATATAGTGAACTTCCCTGTCTGTACATACCATGGCTGACTTTGTGGCATTATGCTTGACACCCTTACCCGCCTGGAATGTGTGACCCAGGAAGTGGATCCTGCTGCACTGTTTTCCTATAGCCAGAGCTGTGGATCGCCCGGCATTAACTTCTTTGCCAGTCACGTAACACAGCCCGGCTTGGGAGTTGCATGGGGCCATATGGTGGCCATCCCTGCTCTAGTGCAGTGCAAAATGTAGATTTCCAGTTCTTCACATCAGCGGATCAACAGCAGAGAGAAGCTCAAAACTGGCTTTTTAATTTTTTTTGTAAGCGGCAATAAGTAATCGCTGTCAAGGAAACCTTTCGTGTTGTGAGCATGCACTACAGAAAGCCCTTTTAGTAAGTGTGAGGTGGCACAATTTCTCTTACCACTAAACAAAGTAGACTTTCACAAGGGAAGTGAGAGAAAGGCAAGGGCTGGCTTTCTCTGAAATAAAGAAGCTTGGGATTTAGGAACCTAAAGCTACCTTGCAAACAATGTTTTATCCGTAAACTGTCATCTAGAGATAAAAACCTGTATGTTTGTTGGAGCAGCTTCTACCTGTCAGCTGTGGTCTTTTCCCACTATGGATCAGTTCAGTAATTCACACCTTCCCTAGAAACTGTGACATATCCATATTAAGAAAAAAAAATAAAATACTAATGCGCTCAATTTGCAAACGTTCGTATACTGAAGTAGCTGGATTCTGTAGCAGTGGGCTGATAGCTGCTTCTGCTTAAGTCTCTGGGAGTTGCTCATGTGATACCTGTTTTAAACTCTCACTGATCTGATCTAAATTAGGTTGGGTTTATGTCTTCAGTGAAGAATTAGGCTTAACATCTCTTAACAGGAACAAACAACAGAAATTATCTGTAAATATATTCTGTAGCTAACATTTTGTAGTCACAACAGGCTAACAGGTATTTTTAGATGTCAAGGTACACATACTTGGGTGCATTTTTATTTGTTAAGAGTTACACAGCACTTTTTCATCCTGTTTGCAGAACAAAATTCAAAGACTCAGCACGGTTCTGTCCAATCTTTTATTCCTTCCTGTCCTTCTGCATATAATATCTGTATCTATTTCTGAGTTCCTACCTGGTGCAGCTGAAAGGTGTCTCAATATTGTGAAGCAGCTCACTATTTAAGGGATTGGAGGGGGCTTACCAAGGTCATCGGATCCACTGGCAGATCCTTAGATAAATAAGAATGGTTAGGCTAAACTACTTGAGGTCCTAACTGATTACAGAAGAACAAGCACTTCAGTCCAGAGAGTTCAATCAATAACTAATGGATAATCCTCTGTGACCGTCCTAACAGCATGAAAGGTGTCTATAGCCCACCCGTCCAGCATTCACCAGTTAGGGACTACTGACTTCATTGCCACATATACTCCCATACGTACGTGTGAAGTTAGCAGCGAAAGATTCTTCTAATACGTACACATACGCATGGGAGTGATGAATGCTTTTTGTTTGTGTCCAGTCGACTTCCCCATCATTCTTTCACCCACTGGAAGTAATTTGTGTTGGATCTGTTTTTTCTGGAATGAATTTTGCAGTGTATGTGGTCAGCCATTTTGATTACTCCCAAGTGTATTCATTTGTGGAGCCATCATGCAAGAGAGACCAAAAGTTGTTTACAAAAGATCTACTCTATTCTGGGCCTGTGTTAGTCTCTACATGCGTAAAATTCCCACATACGTCTTTGGGAGACGTGCATGAAGACATTGTGCTACAATCAGTGCTATTCACACTCTATATAGACATTTAAGAAATCTGCTGTATAAATTGTTACTGTTTTGTTTGCTGATTTTTCTCATAAATGGAAGAAATCTATAGTCAATATGTTACATAGAAGAATCAGAGGACCAAGGTTTCCAGCTACTCATACTGCCTTTTTGATTATCTTATCTGTGTCCTGATTGGATGGTGTTAATTTGTTGTCCAAGACTGTTATGGTGATTGTACTGATTTATTTTATTTTAAAATATGTGGCAAGGAAGACTGTAATAAAAGCATCTACATTTAATATCCTGTGCACACACAAAGTGTTAGATCCTGGTTTTGCATATGTGAATAATTTCAGAATTAAACGGAACAAGAACAGTTCGATAGTCTCGCTGAATAAAGTGGACGGAATTAAAGGTCTCCTTACTTATATCCTAGTATAGAGAAAGGGTACTTGATGAAGGAGCACACATTTGAGTGCTGTAATCATCTCACTGTAAGACAGCAGCTCTGAGGAAGTGAGTAACATCCTTCTTGTCTTACTTGTTGGTTCGTTAGGGTTTTTTTAAGAAATTTCATGGGAAGACAACTGCTGGCACTCTGCACCACTGCTCTTGTATGCCTCTTACTGGCATGTGTAGGCTTTCTGCGTTGTGCTCTTTATTCCTACGTACAAGGTGAGAAGAGGGGCTTGGAACACGAACCATAACTCATTTTTAGGTCTGTTTCTTACGCAGTGCTTAGCTGCACTCCCCTTCGTGGAATTTTTGTCTGACTGCGTAAGTTAGAGCTTACAAGGCCATACATTAGGAACCAATTGTTCCTGCATGTCAGAACAAGTGCTTCTGTCAGCACTTTATAGTGTCTTCTGCTAGGGCAGCGTTGTGCATGAGGAAGAGAGCAGGTATCTAGTTTAATGAGAGCACTGGGTATCAGAGCAGGTGCTACCTCATTATGCTTACACCACTGGAGAAGTTTGGCTTATATTTGTACTAAAGAAAACCACTGAGTAAAAGCCCTTGCCTCTTTAAAGAGTATTCTAGAAGCTGAGAAGTGTTTCAAATTTTGGTCACTCTTCAGCCAAAATTATTTCTTCATAAATCAAAACACAACCATTTTTGCATCTCATTGCAGCTGTACTGGCTCATAGACTAGTCATTCATCTCCTGCTGGAATCACAGGATAAGGTTATTCTTTGTGAAAGATATTTGCTTCTAGTGAGATCCTACTGCTAAGCAGTTTTGTAGCTTTCTAAAACATGTCCATTGAAGACACATACCCAACCATGGAAACTAAGGTTTGAGATGTTCAATCCCAGCCCTGAAAATAACTCTTCCCTTTCAAATAATGAGTAACCCAGCAAGTTTATACATGCATGCAGGAGCAGATTTCAGGTAGATCTGTGAGGTTCAATCAGAAACTGGAGGAGTGTGCCCTAGGTACCCAGCGAAGAGCATTGAATGCAGAATGGAAGGGAGCTGCTATTATCAGCATGCTTTTTCAGGAGAGCCCAGACTAGGTTCTCACATTTTCCAGAAGGAACCAAAAGTGGTTTGGCTTTCAGCAGTCTAGGAAAGCTTTCATGAGCTTTACCAGGAAAACCAGTACTGGATAGCAGAAATAGCAGTACCAGGCACCAGTTTGGTGGTGTCACTGCTGCAGCAGCAATGAACCTTGAGGCGAATGTGATGCTCCCAAGGTTGCTCTCAAATAAGAACACTTTCCTAACTTGGTGCCTCCGCAGTGCAAATAATAATAATAAATCCATTATGTGCAAAGCAGTGAATAAGGCAGCACATTATTCAGACAGAGAAAACCAGCAACATGAGAAGGCTGTGCCATATGTTACCACTGAAATCACATGTACTCCTTACCTATTGCCCTGTGGTTGCACTGCTATTTAGAGAAATCTCTGTGTAGAAGAGTATAATATATGTACTCTGTGTGTGTGTGTATGTATGTTGAAGCTTTTATTTGCGGTGTGGTGGGGGTGGGAAGCAGAATTTGGGGGCTGGCTGAGTAGGCCTTCAGGATGTGAGCAGGAGGTCTTAAAAGAATTATATTTTTATAGATTGTACTTAAGCTTTGGATCCCAGCCACATGTAGCCTTTTCTTCCAGAAAAGTAAAATGACTTGGAGAGAGAGTCAGGTGGCTGTAATGTAGTAGGGATAGAACAAGCCCAGCAGCCCTGGACAAGCTGAATAACTTAATAAAAAATGCCTTTTAAAGTAATATTTTTCTAGTGCTAAATTGTTAAAGAAGTATTTATGAGCAGACTTTCTACGTACTTTGTGTGGTGCTTTGTACTGACCACGTAGACCTGTTATATGTTTATACATCTTAATGATTGTCTTTGAGGTGTTATGTAGTAATTTAATGACGTTTATGACAGAAAACCAGTGCAGTTCTGTGTAGTAGCAAATGATTTAATTTCTGATGAAACTGTAGGCTTTTGTAGTGTTTGTGTATTTTTCTGGTTGGCAGTTATGAATTGTATTCGTTCTGCAGCAAGGCTTGTACGCTTGATTGTAGAGAGGGGCAATAGGATGGTAGATACCATTGTTTAAAAAGAAAACCCTAAATATTGCTACCTTATCCGTTACAAAATCAGGTGAGTTTTGTGGCAGAAGCCTGAAATTTAGATTTTGCACTGGAATAAAATATCAAATACATCTAGGGCAGGTTAAAAGTATGCGATGAGGGATCTGTTTCTTTAATTAACATCCTTGTCTCAAAATTGGAGAGATATCAATTTGAAAGGTGGACCAATCGGTGGATAAAGAGCTGGCTGGATGGCCACATGCAAAGAGTTGTGGTCAATGGCTCAATGTCCGTCTGGAGACCAGTAACAAGTGGTGTCCCTCAGGGATCGGTGTTGGGACCGGTCTTGTTCAACATCTTCATCGCTGACATGGACAGTGGGATTGAGTGCGCCGTCAGCAAGTTTGCCGATGACACCAAGCTGTGTGGTTCAGTTGATACGCTAGAGGGAAGGGATGCCATCCAGAGAGACCTTGACATGCTTGTGAGGTGGGCCGATGCCAACGTTATGAAGTTCAACCATGACAAGTGCAAGGTCCTACACCTGGGGCGGAGCAATCCGAGGCACAGCTACAGGTTGGGCAGAGAAGAGATTCAGAGCAGCCCTGCAGAGAAGGACTTGGGGGTGTTGGTTGATGAGAAAATGAACATGAGCCGGCTTCAGTGTGTGCTCGCAGCCCAGAAAGCCAACCGTGTCCTGGGCTGCATCAAAAGGAGCGTGACCAGCAGGTCGAAGGAGGTGATCCTGCCCCTCTACTCTGCTCTCGTGAGACCTCACCTGGAGTATTGTGTGCAGTTCTGGTGTCCTCAACATAAAAAGGACATGGAACTGTTGGAACAAGTCCAGAGGAGGGCCACGAGGATGATCAGGGGACTGGAGCACCTCCCGTATGAAGACAGGCTGAGGAAGTTGGGTCTGTTCAGCCTGGAGAAGAGAAGGCTGGGTGGAGACCTAATAGCAGCCTTCCAGTATCTGAAGGGGGCCTGTAGGGATGCTGGGGATGGACTCTTCATTAGGGACTGTAGTGACAGGACAAGGGGTAACGGGTTAAAACTTAAACAGGGGAAGTTTAGATTGGATATAAGGAGGAAATTCTTTCCTGTTAGGTTGGTGAGACACTGGAATGGGTTGCCCAGGGAAGCTGTGAATGCTCCATCCCTGGCGGTGTTCAAGGCCAGGTTGGACAGAGCCTTGGGTGACGTGGTTTAGTGTGAGGTGACCCTGCCCATGGCAGGGGGTTGGAACTAGATGATCTTAAGGTCCTTTCCAACCCTAACTATTCTATTATTCTATGATTCTAAGTAAGACTTGGGGACAAGTGCTTGATAGCAACACGTAAATGGACAGGCCAAGAGACTGGAACAAAACTTGGTTTTTCCCTCAAAAGTTCCCGAGCTCTGGATATATCAAAAGGAAAGTTCTGCTTTGCTGAGTTAGCGAGAAAAATAGCATTGAGATTAATAATGCATTGTGGAGATGAGAGGCCATGGAAGGGAACAGCCATGCATTGCATGCTTCGCTGTGCCTGGCTTTTCCTCCCCTGGGAGTCTGCGGGTGCAGCGTGTCTATGGTGGTAGCGTGACTGTTGTTGCCTGCACCTTCCTTTGTGGAAATTCGGAAGAGTAATTGAGCAAGTGGGAGATGAGTTCTCTGCGAAGTTGCTGGGCTGTTTATGTCAAAGTGTTGCGCTAAAGCTGGTTTAGCACAGCTCTGCGCTTTAAAGCGTGTGATGAACAGCACACCGCTTTCCTGGCGGCAGTGTAAGGTGCTAGGGTATTCATTCTCCCTGTTGCAGGAACCTAGCTTAGCCATGTAGTTTGCCTAGACTTCCTTTGTAGGCCGTGGAGTACGAGACTCTAAAAGTGAGTTACTCAGATGATTTAGGCTTGGCTCTTGTTCTTTGGAAAGGAAAGGTAGAGAATTACTGGCTGCTGTGATATATTTGACCTGTTCAGCTCAGCTACACCATAAAACCCTGCCCTGCCCTAGCCTTCCTTTCCCATCACTTGTGCTTTCCCTGGTATTTGCCTGTCCCATAACGAGTGAAGAGAAGGAGCTAAGACCAATGGGAAATTTATCCAGCCACCTTCCTCCTTCCCCCCCATCCCCCGTCCCCCCGTCCCCGTCCCCCCCCCGAAGTTTTCATCTCCTTTAGTTCCCTACCTCATCCTGGGAACACTTGTGCTGCTGCTAGGGAGTGGTTGGGAATGTGCAGATAGACAAATGAGGGAGCATGGGGTTGCCTCTTTTCCTGGCAGTGAGATAGATGCTGGATAAGCAGAACTTAATGGCAAAGCTGCACTGTGAGTGGTAAAAGAAGTCTTTATCAGATGAGTACTTGCAAAAAGAGCTGCAGGCTTAATAATCAGAGTTTGGTGTTCTCAATCCAGCCCATCCCTTGTATTGCAAAAACATTATGGTACTAAAAGAGTTTATGTGACTGTTCTTCATGATCTCTGCGATGCTCGTGCAGAGTAGAAAACAGCACAGAATAAAGCAGTTATCTCACTAGGGAACTTAGTAGGAAGATCCAGGTGGAGAAAGCTTCAAATTCACTTTCAAAGCACTTGCATGGTGTCATAATTGTCCAGGTCTAGCTCTTTTCCTTCCTGGACCCTTTAAGGAAGGAAGAAATCACATAAATAGGTAAATAAATAAGGAATTGAAGTGGCATTCGTATTTCTTCTTTGCCTACAGACTTTTAAATCTTGCCATACTGAAGGTCTCTAGTTCATCAGGTTTTTTCAGAAGAGCCCTTGCCAAGTGCTGTGATAGAGCCTGTCACAGCTGGCTTGGAGCACAGCGGCTTCAAACAAACGGCCCTGTTGGATACCACCTGCAGACAGGTACTCCTGTCCTGTGGCCTGTATTTAGTACAGCACATGTTCACATGCCTCGTATGTGCTATACATGAATATAAGCCTTGCTAGGGAAGAAAACTGCAGGGCTTGTTGCTGGAGACGCAATGCGGATGGAAACACTGGAGAATTTAGCAGCATCCAGTGATCTTGCCCTTTGCTGTTAGTGATTGTTTGTGCAATATATCCCCTCCAGTATTGTTTTCTTTCTGGAAGATGGGAGGGGGACAGCCTATATGCTGTTTTGATACGCTTTTAGCTGGCTGAATGGGAAATACAAATGCAGACTGATAAAATGGAGGAGAGGGATAGCTGTGAATTTGCCCAAGGTCCAAGTGAGTAAATCTTGAGATTTGTCTCTAATTAAGAAATAATTCAATATTGACCAAATGGGTGCCATGTCTTCAATGGGGTAGCATCTGGAAGAGGCCAATATTTAGGGTTTTTTCCCAAGGCACATTTAGTCCTACTCTACTGTTTAGTGAAAACGCCCAGTGCAGATGCCACCAGAGCCTCATCTCGTGGAATAACACTGTAATAAAGAATGTGGTTTTCTTGTGAAAGTCTTGACCTCTTCTGATGAAAATAACACACAACGCAGTATTTTCATGGTGTATAAGTGAAATGTAATTTTTTTTTTTCAATAAAATACCATTTCCTTTCCTAAACGTTTGAGTTGTTTGTTTGTGTTTTTTTCCTTGGTGGTATGTCTCTTTCCTCAGTTAAGTCAACGTTCCCAGGGATGGTAACTGTGGGATTCATGTGCTGGCATTTGCCACCCTCTCACAAATGCCTCCTGTAAGTTACCTGGGGCTGAGCCTTGTGCCTGTCCTGCTGTGTGTGACCTCCCCTCTGCTTGCCGCCCACCTCAGGGAAGCAGACGGAGGTGCTTCCACTTTCCTCTGCAGCTGCCCAGAGCTTTCCTCCCAGGAATCCCATACAAGCAAATCTCACTCCCTGAGGCAATGCCTTGCTATTAACTGCCAACTGCCCCGAGTTCCTGCAGATCTGGCCAATTGCAAATAATTATTGTGAAGAACGCCTAAAAGCCAGAAGGAAAGAATTTAATCCTGCTTGCGCTGGAGTATTACAAAACCCCAGCAGCAGGAATAAGGACAGGTAAAACACGCTGAATCCCTCTGGGAATCTCAGGTATATAAGTAGCCTGTGCAGTTACTGAGGTTTCAGTGGGTGGACGTGCTGTAAAGAACGGGCAGTAAATCTCAGTGCAGCGTCAGAAGGGGCCTAGCCTGACCGCTGCTGCTGGGGTAGGTCTCCTGAACAGCAGGCCAAAAGGAGAGGCATGACAACGGGTCCACGTCTTCTTGATCATGTCCTAATTTATTGCCATTTTTGCGGTTGCTCTCACGCTGTTCACAGAGATCTCCGCTGCGAGTCTCCTTGCATCCAGATCTGTCGAAGGACGCCGCTTGTGCTGAATGCCCGGAAGCCAGCTGGACTGCAGTCCTTACCGCATGCAGTACCCTACTACTGAAGAGCCTAAGCCTAACTTACACAGGAAACAACAACTAGCTACCTTATCTATGGCTAGCAAAACGATCCTTAAGTCCTACACGTCCAAGCGCCCTCTTGGAGGCGCTGCCCGCCCCCACGGCTGCGTGCAGCCCCGTCACGAAGCTGCTCTCGGGAAGCGCTTGGAGGACGCCGAGCAGGGCCCCGCCGTCCCCTCCCTCCTCTGGGACGCGGAGCCGAGGAGCGGGCTGGACGCGGCGGGTGCCCGCGCTCTGCCGGGCAGGGCCATTCCTCCTCTTTGCCCCGGCTGCTGCTCCGCAGGGCCGCAGCTACCCTGCTGGCCGCCGCTGCCAGCGGCCGCTGTCCTCTTCCTGCGCCGCCACAGGAGCCTCAACAGCAGGAGCAGGGCGTCGGCAGCGAAGCCCCACCCGCAGTGCTCGCCGAGAGCTTGGAGCACAACTTCGTGCAGGCGGCGCGGCTCCTCCGTCCCCTGCTCCTTCCTCTTCAGCTCCATCTGCTCTTGCAGCCACATCATTTGCTGCATCTGCTGCGTCTGCTCCTCCTCACGCTGCCGCAGGAGGGTTTGCTCGCTGAGGTCTGTCTGCTCATTGACCTTCAGCGTGTACAGCACGATGCTCAGCACGCTCAGGATGCGGGCGACGCGCAGAGCCATGGTCTGCGGGAGGAGGGAGAGAAGGGGTAAAGCCCTCAGCAGGCTGGCTGGGAGGGAGATGGTGGCTGGCACAGCGGGGCAGGAGATGCAAGGGCGCAGCGACGGCTGTGACAGGGCACGAGGGAGCTGGCAGGCAGCAAGGGGAAGGCTGCTGAGCGCTGCACCGTGGGGGCACGTCCTCACAGCCCTCATCGTGGCTGCCAGCCCCGGCCGGGCCCCTCTGCGCCCAGCTCCTGCCCAAGGAGCTCCCTGCGGTGCCTGCACCCTCGCCCCGGCCTTTAAGAGCCCTCCATGGCCCAGTACCTGTGCCCCAGCCCTCATCCCTCATCCCTCATCCCTCATGCAGCCCTGCCTTCCCCCGCCCGCCCCACTCACCGCTCTCCCGAGCTATACTGCAGGGGCAGTGCCGCTGCGGCTGGTACCGTACGGCACCCTCTGTGCCGTCATAGGCGCCGCAGCCCCACGGCAACACCGCACCCGGACGGCCACGGCCAACGCGTGGCTCTGCGGCCCCTGCAGCGGGCAAAGCACAACCGCCCCGTGGCAGGACGGAGCTCGCAGGGCCCCTGAGCCTCCCCAGAAGGAGCAGCCGCGGTGGCACAAGGGCGTCCCTGGCCTGCACAGGGAGCTCCGCGCCCGGCTGGGCTCCTGGCTGCCTCCATGGCCCCCACAGCAGCAGCACTGAGGAGCCTGTGGGCAGGGGCTGTTGGTCACGCTTGCCCACCCGTGCATGTAGTGATGCAGAGGGTTAACCAGTGTACAAGGGGGTTAGAGGAATTCACTTGCTTAAACAAAAGTGTTGTCTGTTGTAAACACCTATCACGCCTACTAAGCAGAACAAAGGCACAAACTACTGATAAGGGGAGAAGCAGAGGTCTGGTTCTACTGATAAGCAACTATTGACAAGGAAAAGCGGACCCCTGAGACTATGGATAAGGGGGAGAAGCAGATGGGTTGTGGCTGGGATACCGACCAAAC
Source organism: Lathamus discolor (assembly GCF_037157495.1). Lineage (NCBI taxonomy): Eukaryota > Metazoa > Chordata > Aves > Psittaciformes > Psittacidae > Lathamus > Lathamus discolor. The sequence goes on from NC_088887.1 coordinate 35,928,176, forward strand.
CCTAAGGCTATGCGTGAAGATTAAAAGGTGAAAAGTTTAAGAAGAGGAAGACTCATTTACTTCACCTTGAGACCCCTGCCCATGACCAGAGGGGGGCACTGCGCAGGCGCAAAGGACCTTCTAGCTCCTGATAATACGAAGCGGGGATAGATACTAAATATGTATAGGCGTATCAGTAATCTAATGCATATGCATACCTTAAGAGAATAAATGTAAAGGAAAAACGACCCTGGGTGTGCATACTTTGGAGGAGCTATCCCCATGCACCTCAGCGCTGAATAAAAAGCATACCTACTTTACAACTAACGAGTTGTGGAGTCAATCCGCGTATCAGTAGCACGCACACTCCTGCCACTCCAAGCTCTGCTGGAGAATTACATAGCAGCGTTGCACCCAGAGACTTGCGACAGCCCAGCCTGATGCAAAACCAGGTGGCCGTTTATCAGAAGAGTTATGGAGGCTTATCTAGTAATGGTCTCATTACAGCTGTCTCTGATGAGGAAGAAAACCAGAGAGCAAAGAAGGACTAAGCAGATCCTTTCCCCTGGGGAGCAACCTGCCGAGCCTCAGGGTTGGGCTCCCAGTCCTGGCTCCCCTCGCAGCTGCTGCAGGAGAGGAAGGAGCCTTTGGTAGGGACAGAGCAGAGCAAGTTCTGCTCCTGCCCCCCCGAGGGCTTTGCTGCTCGTCACCCCTGCAAACCGCTTACTGCGTTGGTGCTCTTCCAGACAACAGAGCTGCGGTGTTGCACGTACCCCCTCACCCGCAGCATCAGTAGAAGCATCTAGGAGCTGATAATGTTCTTGTGGGCACTGAGGTCCTGCTAGGCACTGCCCATTCTTATGACCGCTTGCAGGCCTGTGGTAAAAGTGTTTCTAGGCAGCCCAGGTAAAGGTGTCACTACAGCAGGTCTGGCATGAAGAGCTCGACCTGTGCAGTCAGGCATAGGAGTGGTCCTCTCCTGTCGCTCTCTCCTGTTTCCCTGATGGTTTTCAGCTCCATAGCGGTACCTCCCATACTGTTGGAAAGAGCAGAATTTTGTATGATAAAACAATTGTATAAAATAGTAGAAATTATTATGTTTGAGAAATTTATAAATTAATAGTGAGGTTTTGTGTATTAGAAAATGCTGTGACTTCATGGTTTTTTATCACGGCAGTTCTAATGTTGCAATATATCACAGCTGTCTTGTACCCAATGCCACAAAAACATAGCATAACCAAATATGGTAAAAGGAGTATAAAAGGATTTAGAAAAGTATGTACTGGAGACTATACCCAAGTGGAACCTGTGTATAAGATAGCTGGAAGAGCATTCCAGAAAGAAGATAAGAGGGTGCTAACGTTTGGAATATACTCAAGTGGGGGAAAGGTGAAAAGGACAACCTGAGGAAGACTTCTTACTTCATCTGAGGAAGACTCTTACTTCATCGGAACGACCACCAGACGACCACCAGAAGACCACCAGAGGGGGCCTCGCAAGCGCAGAAGAGGCTGATGTCGTAATAGATGGATATGGCAATCCCTAATGCATATGTATTAGTTAAATGTTGTAACCTATGATGAATATGTATTAACTGTGAAACTTTTAGGATATAAATTGTGGACGCGATGTGACGAGGTTGAAGCCAGATTTGGGCGAGTGCCCCTGGTTTCCCAGCGCTGCAATAAAGCACCTCATATAACCATCCCGGTGGTTATGTGTTTGTTCTTACGCTAACATTTTGGCAACCCAGATGGGACCTCGCGGGCATTGCTGAGGCGGATCGCGTTTCGACCCCGCTCCAGCCGGCACCAAGAGATTCTCGGGGAGCTATCGACCGCGACCGACCTCTGCTGCTCACGACGGACCTCTGACACGGTAAGAAAGGTGCTTTATTTAAGTCACAGAACCAGTTTCTAGTAAAAGTATGGTGTATTGACCTTTGGTAAGGTCTGGTAAAAGCCTGCCTGTTATACGCAGCGAAAAGCTGTGTTTGGCTGGGCTAGTAGTAAAGCCTGCCTGTTGGACGCGGTGAAAGCTGCGCTTGGTTGGGGCTAGAGAGCTCTCGGGGTAAAAGCCTAGGCGCCGTCCGTTAGACAGTAGCGAAAGCTCTGCAGGTTCGGCAAACGTGGTTATGGTATTGGTGTTTGTGCTGCGGGATCAGCATCTGTCTGTATAAGTTTTGTAATATAGTGGTGTGTGTGTGTGAGAGAGAGGAGCCTGTTTAGAAATCATCTTGTAATTATAAAATGTCGCCAATTCCTAAATCATCTCCTTTAGGTTGTATTTTAAGCCATTGGAAGGAGGGTGGATTTGGGCAGAGTATGCGGAAAAGCAAACTAATTGATTATTGCAATGTATGGTGGACGCAGTATGAATTAGAAGATCAGGAAAAATGGCCTGAAAATGGAACCTTACAATATAATACTATTTTGCAGTTGATGTTATATTGTAAAAGGGTAGGAAAATGGGATGAAGTACCGTATGTGGATCTTTTCTTTATCTCAAGAAACAATGATAAGTGGCAGAAATCTTGCGGAATAATGGTTGTTAAAACAAGCAATGCTGAAAAATGCAGGGAGTGTGCTGGAGAAAAGGAATGTGTGAAATGCCTTGCCATGAGAAATAGTCATAGAATCATAGAATCATAGAATAGAATCATAGAATAGTTAGGGTTGGAAAGGACCTCATGATCATCTAGTTCCAACCCCCCTGCCATGGCAGGGACACCTCACACTAAACCATCCCACACAAGGCTTCATCCAACCTGGCCTTGAACACCGCCAGGGATGGAGCACTCACAACCGCCCTGGGGCCACCCATTCCAGTGCCTCACCACCCTAACAGGAAAGAATTTCCTCCTTATATCCAATCTAAACTTCCCCTGTTTAAGTTTTAACCCATTACCCCTTGTCCTATCACTACAGTCCCTGACGAAGAGTTCCCCCCCAGCATCCCTATAGGCCCCCTTCAGACACTGGAAGGCTGCTATTAGGTCCCCACAAAGCCTTCTCTTCTCTAGGCTGAACAGGCCCAACTTCCTCAGCCTATCTTCATACGGGAGGTGCTTCAGTCCCCTGATCATCCTCGTGGCCCTCCTCTGGACTTGTTCCAGCAGTTCCATGTCCTTTTTATGTTGAGAACACCAGAACTGCACACAGTACTCCAGGTGAGGTCTCACAAGAGCAGAGTAGAGGGGCAGGATCACCTCCTTCGACATCAAAGGGACGAGGAAGATCCTGGTTTGTTAGTAGCTCCGCTAGTGATAAATGAGGAAAGGGGGGAGCAGGAGGAAAGTGATAGCGATCTCGAGAGTGAAGAAGAGTGTGAAAATGGAGGAGGTCGAGAGAGAAATTCCCCCGTCACCCCAGTCTCGCACAGAACTCGCCGGAGGGGAGGGCGAGAAGGAAACACACAGCTTCAAGCAGCTAGTGCGGTCCTTGCCCCTTTAAGACAGGGGGTTGGAGTTGAAGGACCAGTGTATGTTAAAATACCTTTCTCCCCTGGGGATTTGGTTATATGGAAACAATCGGCAGGAACATATAGAGAAAATCCTGGTAAAGTAGCTCGAGTGATAAAGAGGATTATGAAAACCCAAAACCCAGACTGGGATGATATACAAGCCTCTATTAGGACAGGACTTATTGAGTAAGCTGGATGCTACGATTGTTTTTTGAAAATGGTGAATTGATAATGCAAATCCCTGAATCCAAAACAGGACAGATTTTAGTCCTTAAAAACAAACCTATTCCACAAATCCCAAAAGAAGTGGAACAGGCTGTAATACCAACAGTTTGGGAAACAGAAATCCCAGGAAAATCAAAAGCAGCTCAACCAATAATAGTGGAGTTAAAAGACGGGGCTAGACCAGTAAGGGTTAAACAATATCCATTGAAGCTAGAAGCAAGATATGGGATCATAGAAACAATTGAGAAATTCTTAAAATACAACATTTTAGAAGAATGCGAATCAGAATATAACACACCAATCTTCCCAATAAAGAAACCAAACGGTGAGTACAGATTGGTGCAAGATTTGAGGGCAATAAATGAAATAACAAAAGATATCCACCCGGTGGTGGCAAACCCATATACACTGCTAACATCTGTGAAGGAAAAATACAAATGGTTTACGGTGATTGATTTAAAAGATGCCTTCTTCTGCATTCCCCTTGACAAAAGTAGCAGGAAACTGTTTGCGTTTGAATGGGAAAATCCACAGAATGGACGGAAAACACAACTGACATGGACCAGACTTCCACAGGGATTCAAAAACAGTCCGACCCTATTTGGAAACCAACTAGCCAAAGAATTGGAAACATGGACTACCCAAGGAAAGATACAGATGGCAGCAGCTTTGTGGAGAACGGGACACGATACGCAGGATATGCTGTGACAACTCAGCAAAAGGTAATCGAAGGAACGTCAGCCCAAACAGCAGAATTGATAGCTCTTACAAGAGCATTGGAGCTGAGCAACGACAAAAAGGTGAGTAGCTTGAGAGAGGACGCCCGCAACACCGGAGCGGAGAGGGGAGAGATCAGCGTCCAGGAGCCTCACCTCAGAGCGACAAGAGCCACTGAGGAGGGAGCCTCAAGTCCTCAACAGGACTTGCCCAGGACTCGGAAGCTCAGCTCCCGCGAGGGGCTGACTCACAGGGGGCGGAGCCAGGAGGAGTGGCACCAGCTGGGAGTGGCTAAAAAACCTTCCCAGGGAGCGCGGCGAACAGAGCCGGCAAACAGAGAGCGTCGAGGCAGAGCGTCGAGGCAGTTTGCGCGGCAGTTCGCGCGGGCAGGCGAGCGGGCAGGGAAGCGTTCCAACCGCCTCATCGAGAGGACTCGCCTGGAGTACAGGAGGGGGAAGGAGTGCTGAGGGACGTAGACGGATTGATTGACCAGATAGATCATGGTTACAACACGATCGAAAGCTGTAGTGAGTACTAATGTGGGTATCCAGACTGAGCCTTCCTGCAGACATGCAGCTGTGCAGGTCTCTGGCTGCAGCGAATGCCTGAGCCTGGCACTTGTATTGGAGGGAGCCAGTGACACTGCTTGTGTTCGCTGTGAGCAAATAAATGACCTGCTCAGGCAGGTGGCTGAACTGAGGGAGGAGGTAGAAAGGTTGAGAGCCATTAGAGAGTGTGAAAGTGAAATAGATTGGTGGAACCACACCCTAAGGCAAGGGCAGAGGGAAGTGGTTCAACAAGCTATGGATCCCCTTCCCTCCTACCATCAGACAGAAGGAGAGAGCTTAATGGACAAGGATGGATGGAGGGAGGTTCCTCCTCAGAGAGGTGAGCGAAAACCCTCACAATCCCTTCCTCCCTCCCAATTGCCCTTGAATAACAGGTACGAGGTCTTGGAAATTCAGGGCCAGGTGAATGGAGATGGTGAGGCAAATCTATCTAGTGAGTCACCCAGGGCTAGTCACTCACCCACATGCCTCAGAACTTCCCCAACCAAGAAGAAAAGAAGAGTAATTGTGGTGGGTGACTCCCTTCTGAGGGGAACAGAAGGGCCCATTTGTCGACCGGATCCACCCCACAGGGAGGTCTGCTGCCTGCCTGGGGCTCGGATTAGAGATGTTCAAAAGAAACTCTCTGAACTGGTGCAGCCGTCTGACTACTACCCACTGCTGGTTTTTCAGGTTGGCAGTGACGAAATTATTACGAGGAACGTAAGGGCAATGAAGAGAGACTACAGGGCCCTGGGACGGCTGGTTAAAGGGCCTGGAGCGCAAGTGGTGTTTGCCGCCATACCTGTTGCAAGCGAGGGTGAAGGGATATATAAGAAGACTCTGCAGGTTAATGTATGGCTACGTGACTGGTGCCAAAGGCAGGGGTTTGGGTTTTTCAGTCACAGGTTGCTGTATGGGACACCTGGTTTGCTGGTGACAGGCGGGATACACCAGTCCCAGAGAAGAAAAAGGGTTTTGGGGCAGGAGTTAGCAGGGCTTATTGACAGGGCTTTAAACTAGTTATGAAGAGGGGAGGGGATTTAACTGGGCCTGTTGGGGACAAGCCCAAGAGGAACATGCTAGGGATTGAAGGATGGCGGGCTAAGGAGGACTATCAATCTCTTGTTTCACTTGTGGGAAAGGATAGCTTTTTAGAAACTGTCCCGCAGGGGAAAAAGGGTACTAGGACTGGCTCCCTGAAATGCCTGTACACCAATGCACGCAGCATGGGGAATAAACAGGAGGAGTTAGAAGTCGGTGTGCAGGCTAAAGGTTATGATCTAGTGGCAATTACAGAGACATGGTGGGACAGTTCACATGACTGGAATGTGGTCATGGATGGCTATGTCCTTTTTAGGAAAGATAGGTCAGCGAAGCGAGGTGGTGGAGTTGCTCTTTACGTGAGAGAGCAACTAGAATGTATTGAGTTCTGTCCGGGGTCGGATGAGGAGCAAGTGGAATGTCTGTGGGTACGAATCAAGGGGCAGACTGGCACGGGTGATACAGTTCTGGGGGTCTATTACAGACCTCCTGATCAGGACGAAGGAGTTGATGAGGCTTTCTACAGGCAACTGGAAGTAGCCTCGCGACTACATGCCTTAGTCCTCGTGGGGGACTTTAACTACCCCGATATTTGCTGGAAGACTCACACAGCCAGTCATTCACAGTCTAGGAGGTTCCTCGAGTGCATTGATGATAATTTCTTAATACAAATGGTGGACGTACCAACTAGGGGAGCAGCCCTGCTAGATTTAGTACTCGCCAACAAGGAGGGTTTGGTCGAAGTGGTGACGGTCAGTGGCAGCCTTGGCTGCAGTGACCATGAGATGGTGGAGTTTAGGATCCTGTGTGGGAGGAATAGAATACCTAGCAAAGCCACAGTTCTGGATTTCCGAAGGGCCAACTTTGGCCTCTTCAGTCAACTGCTAAGGGAAGTCTCATGGGAAAGTGTACTAGGCGGTAAAGGGGCTCAAGATAGTTGGTTAGCATTCAAGGACCGCTTCTTCCAAGCTCAGGATCGGAGCGTCCCAATGAGTAGGAAGTCAAGTAAGGGATCTAGGAGACCGGTGTGGTTAAACAAGGAGCTGCTGGGCAAACTCAAGTGGAAAAGGAGAATCTATGGATTATGGAAGGAGGGGCTGGCCGCTTGGGAGGAATATAGGACAGTTGTTAGAGGATGTAGGGAGGCAATTAGGACAGCTAAGGCCTCCTTGGAACTCAATCTTGCTAGTCGGGTTAAAGACAATAGAAAGGTCTTCTTCAAATACATAGCAAATAAAACTAACACAAGAGGCAATATAGGCCCACTGCTGAACGAAGTGGGTGCCCTGGAGACAGAGGGTATAAAGAAGGCAGAGGTGCTGAATGCCTTCTTTGCCTCTGTCTTTACTCCTGCAGACTCTCCCCGTGGGCCCCGGATTTCTATAGCCCCAGAAGGAGACAGGACAAAGGAGGAGTTTGCTTTGGTAGATGAGGATTGGGTTAGGGATCAGCTATGCAAACTGGACATCTGTAAATGGATGGGTCCGGATGGAATGCACCCACGGGTGCTGAGGGAGCTGGCGGAGGTCATTGCTAGGCCACTTTCCATCATCTTTGGTAAGTCGTGGGAAACGGGCGAGGTGCCTGAGGATTGGCGGATGGCAAAGGTCACACCAATCTATAAGAAGGGCAAGAAGGAGGACCCGGGTAATTATAGACCGGTCAGCCTTACCTCCATCCCTGGAAAGATGATGGAACAACTTATTCTTGACTCCATCACTAGGCATATCGAGGATGAGGGGGTCATGAAGAACAGCCAACATGGTTTTATGAGGGGGAAGTCATGTATGACCAACCTTATAGCCTTCTATGAGGAAGTGACTAGGTGGAGGGATGATGGTAGAGCGGTAGATGTAGTTTTTCTTGATTTCAGTAAGGCATTTGATACTGTCTCCCACAGCATCCTCATAGATAAGCTAAAGAAGTGTGGGCTTGACGATCAAGTAGTGAGGTGGATCGAGAACTGGTTGAAAGGAAGAAGGCAGAGAGTTGTGGTCAATGGCGCAGAATCTAGCTGGAGGTCTGTGACTAGTGGAGTTCCTCAGGGGTCGGTGCTGGGACCGGTGCTGTTTAATATTTTCATCAATGACCTGGATGAGGGAACTGAGTGCACCCTCAGCAAGTTTGCTGATGACACAAAACTGGGAGGAGTGGCTGACACACCAGAAGGCTGTGCTGCCATTCAGCGAGACCTGGACAGGCTGGAGAGTTGGGCGGGGAGAAATTTGATGAAATTCAACAAGGGCAAGTGTAGAGTCTTGCATCTGGGGAAGAACAACCCCATGTACCAGTACAGGTTGGGGGTTGACCTGCTGGAAAGTAGCAAAGGGGAAAGGGACCTGGGGGTCCTGGTGGATAGGAGGATGACCATGAGCCAGCAATGTGCTCTTGTGGCCAAGAAGGCAAATGGCATCTTGGGGTGCATTAGAAAGGGAGTGGTTAGTAGGTCAAGAGAGGTTCTCCTCCCCCTCTACTCAGCCTTGGTGAGGCCGCATCTGGAATATTGCGTCCAGTTCTGGGCCCCTCTGTTCAAGAAGGGCAGGGAATTGCTTGAAGGAATCCAGCGCAGAGCCACAAAGATGATTAAGGGAGTGGAACATCTCCCTTATGAGGAGAGGCTGAGGGAGCTGGGTCTCTTTAGCTCGGAGAAGAGGAGACTGAGGGGTGACCTCATCAATGTTTACAAATATGTAAAGGGTAGGTGTCAGGATGATGGAGCTAGGCTTTTTTCAGTGATATTCAGTGATAGGACAAGGGGCAATGGGTGTAAACTGGAGCATAGGAAGTCCCACGTTAACATCAGGAAGAACTTCTTTACTGTAAGAGTGACAGAGCACTGGAACAGGTTGCCCAGGGGGGTTGTGAAGTCTCCTACACTGGAGATATTCAAGGCCCGCCTGGACAAGTTCCTGTGTGATGTACTGTAGGTTACCCTGCTCTTGCGGGGGGGTTGGACTAGATGATCTTTTGAGGTCCCTTCCAACCCTTGGGATTCTGTGATTCTGTGATTCTGTGAATGCTTTTTGTTTGTGTCCAGTCGACTTCCCCACCATTCTTTCACCCACTGGAAGTAATTTGTGTTGGATCTGTTTTTTCTGGAATGAATTTTGCAGTGTATGTGGTCAGCCATTTTGATTAGTCCCAAGTGTATTCATTTGTGGAGCCATCATGCAAGAGAGACCAAAAGTTGTTTACAAAAGATCTACTCTATTCTGGGCCTGTGTTAGTCTCTACATGCATAAAATTCCCACATACGTCTTTGGGAGACGTGCATAAAGACATTGTGCTACAATCAGTGCTATTCACACTCTATATAGACATTTAAGAAATCTGCTGTATAAATTGTTACTGTTTTGTTTGCTGATTTTTCTCATAAATGGAAGAAATCTATAGTCAATATGTTACATAGAAGAATCAGAGGACCAAGGTTTCCAGCTACTCATACTGCCTTTTTGATTATCTTAACTGTGTCCTGATTGGATGGTGTTAATTTGTTGATCTTCTAGTGAGATCCTACTGCTAAACAGTTTTGTAGCTTTCTAAAACATGTCCATTGAAGAATCCATTATGTGCAAAGCAGTGAATAAGGCAGCACATTATTCAGACAGAGAAAACCAGCAACATGAGAAGGCTGTGCCATATGTTACCACTGAAAATCACATGTACTCCTTACCTATTGCCCTGTGGTTGCACTGCTATTTAGAGAAATCTCTGTGTAGAAGAGTGTAATATATGTACTCTGTGTGTGTGTGTATGTATGTTGAAGCTTTTATTTGCGGTGTGGTGGGGGTGGGAAGCAGAATTTGGGGGCTGGCTGAGTAGGCCTTCAGGATGTGAGCAGGAGGTCTTAAAAGAATTATATTTTTATAGATTGTACTTAAGCTTTGGATCCCAGCCACATGTAGCCTTTTCTTCCAGAAAAGTAAAATGACTTGGAGAGAGAGTCAGGTGGCTGTAATGTAGTAGGGATAGAACAACCCCAGCAGCCCTGGACAAGCTGAATAACTTAATAAAAAATGCCTTTTAAAGTAATATTTTTCTAGTGCTAAGTTGTTAAAGAAGTATTTATGAGCAGACTTTCTACGTACTTTGTGTGGTGCTTTGTACTGACCACGTAGACCTGTTATATGTTTATACATCTTAATGATTGTCTTTGAGGTGTTATGTAGTAATTTAATGACGTTTATAACAGAAAACCAGTGCAGTTCTGTGTAGTAGCAAATGATTTAATTTCTGATGAAACTGTAGGCTTTTGTAGTGTTTGTGTATTTTTCTGGTTGGCAGTTATGAATTGTATTCGTTCTGCAGCAAGGCTTGTACGCTTGATTGTAGAGAGGGGCAATAGGATGGTAGATACCATTGTTTAAAAAGAAAACCCTAAATATTGCTACCTTATCCTATAAAATCAGGTGAGTTTTGTGGCAGAAGCCTGAAATTTAGATTTTGCACTGGAATAAAATATCAAATACATCTAGGGCAGGTTAAAAGTATGCGATGAGGGATCTGTTTCTTTAATTAACATCCTTGTCTCAAAATTGGAGAGATATCAATTTGATAGGTGGACCAATCGGTGGATAAAGAGCTGGCTGGATGGCCACATGCAAAGAGTTGTGGTCAATGGCTCAATGTCCGTCTGGAGACCAGTAACAAGTGGTGTCCCTCAGGGATCGGTGTTGGGACCGGTCTTGTTCAACATCTTCATCGCTGACATGGACAGTGGGATTGAGTGCGCCCTCAGCAAGTTTGCCGATGACACCAAGCTGTGTGGTTCAGTTGATACGCTGGAGGGAAGGGATGCCATCCAGAGGGACCTTGACACGCTTGTGAGGTGGGCTGATGCCAACGTTATGAAGTTTAACCAAGTCAAGTGCAAGGTCCTACACCTGGGTCGGAGCAATCCCAGGCACAGCTACAGGTTGGGCAGAGAAGAGATTCAGAGCAGCCCTGCAGAGAAGGACTTGGGGGTGCTGGTTGATGAGAAAATGAACATGAGCCGGCTTCAGTGTGTGCTCGCAGCCCAGAAAGCCAACCGTGTCCTGGGCTGCATCAAAAGGAGCGTGACCAGCAGGTCGAAGGAGGTGATCCTGCCCCTCTACTCTGCTCTCGTGAGACCTCACCTGGAGTATTGTGTGCAGTTCTGGTGTCCTCAACATAGAAAGGACATGGAACTGTTGGAACAAGTGCAGAGGAGGGCCACGAGGATGATCAGGGGACTGGAGCACCTCCCGTATGAAGACAGGCTGAGAAAGTTGGGGCTGTTCAGCCTGGAGAAGAGAAGGCTGCGTGGGGACCTCATAGCAGCCTTCCAGTACCTGAAGGGGGCCTATAGGGATGCTGGGGAGGGACTCTTCATTAGGGACTGTAGTGACAGGAGAAGGGGTAACGGGTTAAAACTTAAACAGGGGAAGTTTAGATTGGATATAAGGAGGAAGTTCTTTCCTGTTAGGGTGGTGGGACACTGGAATGGGTTGCCCAAGGAAGTTATGAATGCTCCATCCCTGGCAGTGTTCAAGGCCAGGTTGGACAGAGCCTTGGGTGACGTGGTTTAGTGTGAGGTGACCCTGCCCATGGCAGGGGGTTGGAACTAGATGATCTTAAGGTCCTTTCCAACCCTAGCTATTCTATTATTCTATGATTCTAAGTAAGACTTGGGGACAAGTGCTTGATAGCAACATGTAAATGGACAGGCCAAGAGACTGGAACAAAACTTGGTTTTTCCCTCAAAAGTTCCCAAGCTCTGGATATATCAAAAGGAAAGTTCTGCTTTGCTGGGTTAGCGAGAAAAAAAGCATTGAGATTAATAATGCATTGTGGAGATGAGAGGCCATGGAAGGGAACAGCCATACATTGCATGCTTCGCTGTGCCTGGCTTTTCCTCCCCTGGGAGTCTGCGGCTGCAGCGTGTCTGTGGTGGTAGCGTGACTGTTGTTGCCTGCACCTTCCTTTAGGGAAATACGGAAGAGTAATTGAGCAAGTGGGAGATGAGTTCTCTGCGAAGTTGCTGGGCTGTTTATGTCAAAGTGTTGCGCTAAAGCTGGTTTAGCACAGCTCTGCGCTTTAAAGCGTGTGATGAACAGCACACCGCTTTCCTGGCGGCAGTGTAAGGTGCTAGGGTATTCATTCTCCCTGTTGCAGGAACCTAGCTTAGCCATGTAGTTTGCCTAGACTTCCTTTGTAGGCCGTGGAGTACGAGACTCTAAAAGTGAGTTACTCAGATGATTTAGGCTTGGCTCTTGTTCTTTGGAAAGGAAAGGTAGAGAATTACTGGCTGCTGGGATATATTTGACCTGTTCAGCTCAGCTACGCCATAAAACCCTGCCCTGCCCTAGCCTTCCTTTCCCATCACTTGTGCTTTCCCTGGTATTTGCCTGTCCCATAACGAGCTAAGAGAAGGAGCTAAGACCAATGGGAAATTTATCCAGCCACCTTCCTCCTTCCCCCCCATCCCCCGTCCCCCCGTCCCCGTCCCCCCCCCCCGAAGTTTTCGTCTCCTTTAGTTCCCTACCTCATCCTGGGAACACTTGTGCTGCTGCTAGGGAGTGGTTGGGAATGTGCAGATAGACAAATGAGGGAGCATGGGGTTGCCTCTTTTCCTGGCAGTGAGATAGATGCTGGATAAGCAGAACTTAATGGCAAAGCTGCACTGTGAGTGGTAAAAGAAGTCTTTATCAGATGAGTACTTGCAAAAAGAGCTGCAGGCTTAATAATCAGAGTTTGGTGTTCTCAATCCAGCCCACCCCTTGTATTGCAAAAACATTATGGTACTAAAAGAGTTTGTGTGACTGTTCTTCATGATCTCTGCGATGCTCGAGCAGAGTAGATAACGGTACAGAATAAAGCAGTTATCTCACTAGGGAACTTAGTAGGAAGATCCAGGTGCAGAAAGCTTCAAATTCACTTTCAAAGCACTTGCATGGTGTCATAATTGTCCAGGTCTAGCTCTTTTCCTTCCTGGACCCTTTAAGTAAGGAAGAAATCACATAAATAGGTAAATAAATAAGGAATTGAAGTGGCATTCTTATTTCTTCTTTGCCTACAGACTTTTAAATCTTGCCATACTGAAGGTCTCTAGTTCATCAGATTTACGCTTTTAGCTGGCTGAATGGGAAATACAAATGCAGACTGAGAAAATGGAGGAGAGGGATAGCTGTGAATTTGCCCAAGGTCCAAGTGAGTAAATCTTGAGATTTGTCTCTAATTAAGAAATAATTCAATATTGACCAAATGGGTGCCATGTCTTCAATGGGGTAGCATCTGGAAGAGGCCAATATTTAGGGTTTTTTCCCAAGGCACATTTAGTCCTACTCTACTGTTTAGTGAAAACGCCCAGTGCAGATGCCACCAGAGCCTCATCTCGTGGAATAACACTGTAATAAAGAATGTGGTTTTCTTGTGAAAGTCTTGACCTCTTCTGATGAAAATAACACACAACGCAGTATTTTCATGGTGTATAAGTGAAATGTAATTCTTTTTTTTTCAATAAAATACCATTTCCTTTCCTAAACGTTTGAGTTGTTTGTTTGTGTTTTTTTCCTTGGTGGTATGTCTCTTTCCTCAGTTAAGTCAACGTTCCCAGGGATGGTAACTGTGGGATTCATGTGCTGGCATTTGCCACCCTCTCACAAATGCCTCCTGTAAGTTACCTGGGGCTGAGCCTTGTGCCTGTCCTGCTGTGTGTGACCTCTCCTCTGCTTGCCGCGCACCTCAGGGAAGCAGACGGAGGTGCTTCCACTTTCCTCTGCAGCTGCCCAGAGCTTTCCTCCCAGGAATCCCATACAAGCAAATCTCACTCCCTGAGGCAATGCCTTGCTATTAACTGCCAACTGCCCCGAGTTCCTGCAGATCTGGCCAATTGCAAATAATTATTGTGAAGAACGCCTAAAAGCCAGAAGGAAAGAATTTAATCCTGCTTGCGCTGGAGTATTACAAAACCCCAGCAGCAGGAATAAGGACAGGTAAAACACGCTGAATCCCTCTGGGAATCTCAGGTATGTAAGTAGCCTGTGCAGTTACTGAGGTTTCAGTGGGTGGACGTGCTGTAAAGAACGGGCAGTAAATCTCAGTGCAGCGTCAGAAGGGGCCTAGCCTGACCGCTGCTGCTGGGGTAGGTCTCCTGAACAGCAGGCCAAAAGGAGAGGCATGACAACGGGTCCACGTCTTCTTGATCATGTCCTAATTTATTGCCATTTTTGCGGTTGCTCTCACGCTGTTCACAGAGATCTCCGCTGCGAGTCTCCTTGCATCCAGATCTGTCGAAGGACGCCGCTTGTGCTGAATGCCCGGAAGCCAGCTGGACTGCAGTCCTTACCGCATGCAGTACACTACTACTGAAGAGCCTAAGCCTAACTTACACAGGAGACAACAACTAGCTACCTTATCTATGGCTAGCAAAACGATCCTTAAGTCCTACACGTCCAAGCGCCCTCTTGGAGGCGCTGCCCGCCCCCACGGCTGCGTGCAGCCCCGTCACGAAGCTGCTCTCGGGAAGCGCTTGGAGGACGCCGAGCAGGGCCCCGCCGTCCCCTCCCTCCTCTGGGACGCGGAGCCGAGGAGCGGGCTGGACGCGGCGGGTGCCCGCGCTCTGCCGGGCAGGGCCATTCCTCCTCTTTGCCCCGGCTGCTGCTCCGCAGGGCCGCAGCTCCCCTGCTGGCCGCCGCTGCCAGCGGCCGCTGTCCTCTTCCTGCGCCGCCACAGGAGCCTCAACAGCAGGAGCAGGGCGTCGGCAGCGAAGCCCCACCCGCAGTGCTCGCCGAGAGCTTGGAGCACAACTTCGTGCAGGCGGCGCGGCTCCTCCGTCCCCTGCTCCTTCCTCTTCAGCTCCATCTGCTCTTGCAGCCACATCATTTGCTGCATCTGCTGCGTCTGCTCCTCCTCACGCTGCCGCAGGAGGGTTTGCTCGCTGAGGTCTGTCTGCTCATTGACCTTCAGCGTGTACAGCACGATGCTCAGCACGCTCAGGATGCGGGCGACGCGCAGAGCCATGGTCTGCGGGAGGAGGGAGAGAAGGGGTAAAGCCCTCAGCAGGCTGGCTGAGAGGGAGATGGTGGCTGGCACAGCAGGGCAGGAGATGCAGGGGCCCAGCGACGGCTGTGACAGGGCACAAGGGAGCTGGCAGGCAGCAAGGGGAAGGCTGCTGAGCGCTGCACCGTGGGGGCACGTCCTCACAGCCCTCATCGTGGCTGCCAGCCCCGGCCGGGCCCCTCTGCGCCCAGCTCCTGCCCAAGGAGCTCCCTGCGGTGCCTGCACCCTCGCCCCGGCCTTTAAGAGCCCTCCATGGCCCAGTACCTGTGCCCCAGCCCTCATCCCTCATCCCTCATCCCTCATGCAGCCCTGCCTTCCCCCGCCCGCCCCACTCACCGCTCTCCCGTGCTATACTAGCAGGGGCAGTGCCGCTGCAGCTGGTACCGTACGGCACCCTCTGTGCCGTCATAGGCGCCGCAGCCCCACGGCAACACCGCACCCGGACGACCACGGCCAACGCGTGGCTCTGCGGCCCCTGCAGCGGGCAAAGCACAACCGCCCCGTGGCAGGACAGAGCTCGCAGGGCCCCTGAGCCTCCCCAGAAGGAGCAGCCGCGGTGGCACAAGGGCGTCCCTGGCCTGCACAGGGAGCTCCGCGCCCGGCTGGGCTCCTGGCTGCCTCCATGGCCCCCACAGCAGCAGCACTGAGGAGCCTGTGGGCAGGAGCTGTTGGTCACGCTTGCCCACCCGTGCATGTAGTGATGCAGAGGGTTAACCAGTGTACAAGGGGGTTAGAGGAATTCACTTGCTTAAACAAAAGTGTTGTCTGTTTGTCGTGGTTTAAACCCAACCACAAACCTCGTCCACTCACTCCCCCCCCTTCTTGCCCTCCCCCTGCTTCTGGAGGGACGGAGAGGAGAATCAAAAAGAATGCAACTCCCACGGGTTGAGATAAGAACAGTTTAGTAACTAAGGTATAACACAAATCACTACTGCTACCACCAATAATAATAGTGCTAAAGGAAATAACAAGAGGAAAGAATACAACACCTCAACACCAGCCGACCAATAACTCACCCCACTCCCCCCAGCCAAGCACCGACCGATGCCTCCTCCAACCCTGCAGTCCCTCTACCCCTTCCGGGTCACTCTAAGTTACATCCTGGGCATGACGTGCTGTGGTACGGAATACCTCTTTGGCTAGTTTGGGTCAGGTGTCCTGTCTCTGCTTCCTCCCGGCCTCCCCTCCTCCCTGGCAGAGCATGAGGCTCAGAAAGTCCTTGGCC
Source organism: Lathamus discolor (assembly GCF_037157495.1). Classification (NCBI taxonomy): domain Eukaryota; kingdom Metazoa; phylum Chordata; class Aves; order Psittaciformes; family Psittacidae; genus Lathamus; species Lathamus discolor. The sequence goes on from NC_088887.1 coordinate 35,944,397, forward strand.
AGACCAAACATTCGAGCAGCAACTGAAAACATCGGCCTTATCACCACTGTTCCAAGGCCAAAAGATCAAAACACAGCACTGCACTAGCTCCTAAGAAGGAGAAAAATGACTGCTGCTGCTCAACCCAGGACACTGTTGTAAACACCTATCACGCCTACTAAGCAGAACAAAGGCACAAACTACTGATAAGGGGAGAAGCAGAGATCTGGTTCTTGAGACCCCTGCCCATGACCAGAGGGGGGCACTGCGCAGGCGCAAAGGACCTTCTAGCTCATGATAATACCAAGCGGGGATAGATACTAAATATGTATAGGCGTATCAGTAATCTAATGCATATGTATACCTTAAGAGAATAAATGTAAAGGAAAAACGACCCTGGGTGTGCATACTTTGGAGGAGCTATCCCCATGCACCTCAGCGCTGAATAAAAAGCATACGTACTTTACAACTTTAAGGAGTTGTGGAGTCAATCCGCGTATCAGTAGCACGCACACTCCTGCCACTCCAAGCTCTGCTGGAGAATTACATAGCAGCGTTGCACCCAGAGACTTGCGACAGCCCAGCCTGATGCAAAACCAGGTGGCCGTTTATCAGAAGAGTTATGGAGGCTTATCTAGTAATGGTCTCATTACAGCTGTCTCTGATGAGGAAGAAAACCAGAGAGCAAAGAAGGACTAAGCAGATCCTTTCCCCTGGGGAGCAACCTGCCGAGCCTCAGGGTTGGGCTCCCAGTCCTGGCTCCCCTCGCAGCTGCTGCAGGAGAGGAAGGAGCCTTTGGTAGGGACAGAGCAGAGCAAGTTCTGCTCCTGCCCCCCGGAGGGCTTTCCTGCTCGTCACCCCTGCAAACCGCTTACTACGTTGGTGCTCTTCCAGACAACGGAGCTGCGGTGTTGCACGTACCCCCTCACCCGCAGCATCAGTAGAAGCATCTAGGAGCTGATAATGTTCTTGTGGGCGCTGAGGTCCTGCTAGGCACTGCCCATTCTTATGAACGCTTGCATGCCTGTGGTAAAAGTGTTTCTAGGCAGCCCAGGTAAAGGTGTCACTACAGCAGGTCTGGCATGAAGAGCTCGACCTGTGCAGTCCGGCATAGGAGTGGTCCTCTCCTGTAGCTCTCATCTGTTTCCCTGATGGTTTTCAGCTCCATAGCGGTACCTCCCATACTGTTGGAAAGAGCAGAATTTTGTATGATAAAACAATTGTATAAAATAGTAGAAATTATTATGTTTGAGAAATTTATAAATTAATAGTGAGGTTTTGTATACTAGAAAGTGCTGTGACTTCGTGGTTTTGTATCACGGCGGTTCTAATGTTGCAATATATCACAGCTGTCTTGTACCCAATGCTACAAAAACATAGCATAACCAAATATGGTAAAAGGAGTATAAAAGGATTTAGAAAAGTATGTACTGGAGACTATACCCAAGTGGAACCTGTGTATACGATAGCTGGAAGAGCATACCAGAAAGAAGATAAGAGGGTGCTAACGTTTGGAATATACTCAAGTGGGGGAAAGGTGAAAAGGACAACCTGAGGAAGACTTCTTACTTCATCTGAGGAAGACTCTTACTTCATCGGAACGACCACCAGACGACCACCAGAAGACCACCAGAGGGGGCCTCGCAAGCGCAGAAGAGGCTGATGTCGTAATAGATGGATATGGCAATCCCTAATGCATATGTATTAGTTAAATGTTGTAACCTATGATGAATATGTATTAACTGTGAAACTTTTAGGATATAAATTGCGGACGCGATGTGACGAGGTTGAAGCCAGATTTGGGCGAGTGCCCCTGGTTTCCCAGCGCTGCAATAAAGCACCTCATATAACCATCCCGGTGGTTATGTGTTTATTCTTACGCTAACATTTTGGCACCCCAGATGGGACCTCGCGGGCATTGCTGAGGCGGATCGCATTTCGACCCCGCTCCAGCCGGCACCGAGAGATTCTCGGGGAGCCATCGACCGCGACCGACCTCTGCTGCTCACGACGGACCTCTGACACGGTAAGAAAGGTGCTTTATTTAAGTCACAGAACCAGTTTCTAGTAAAAGTATGGTGTATTGACCTTTGGTAAGGTCTGGTAAAAGCCTGCCTGTTATACGCAGCGAAAAGCTGCGTTTGGCTGGGCTAGTAGGAAAGCCTGCCTCTTAGACGCGGTGAAAGCTGCGCTTGGTTGGGGCTAGAGAGCTCTCGGGGTAAAAGCCTAGGCGCCGTCCGTTAGACAGTAGCGAAAGCTCTGCAGGTTCGGCAAACGTGGTTATGGTATTGGTATTTGTGCTGCGGGATCAGCATCTGTCTGTATAAGTTTTGTAATATAGTGGTGTGTGTGTGTGAGAGAGAGGAGCCTGTTTAGAAATCATCTTGTAATTATAAAATGTCGCCAATTCCTAAATCATCTCCTTTAGGTTGTATTTTAAGCCATTGGAAGGAGGGTGGATTTGGGCAGAGTATGCGGAAAAGCAAACTAATTGATTATTGCAATGTATGGTGGACGCAGTATGAATTAGAAGATCAGGAAAAATGGCCTGAAAATGGAACCTTACAATATAATACTATTTTGCAGTTGATGTTGTATTGTAAAAGGGTAGGAAAATGGGATGAAGTACCGTATGTGGATCTTTTCTTTATCTCAAGAAACAATGATAAGTGGCAGAAATCTTGCGGAATAATGGTTGTTAAAACAAGCAATGCTGAAAAATGCAGGGAGTGTGCTGGAGAAAAGGAATGTGTGAAATGCCTTGCCATGAGACATCAAAGGGACGAGGAAGATCCTGGTTTGTTAGTAGCTCCGCTAGTGATAAATGAGGAAAGGGGGGAGGGGGAGGAAAGTGATAGCGATCTCGAGAGTGAAGAAGAGTGTGAAAATGGAGGAGGTCGAGAGAGAAATTCCCCCGTCACCCCAGTCTCACACAGAACTCGCCGGAGGGGAGGGCGAGAAGGAAACACACAGCTTCAAGCAGCTAGTGCTGTCCTTGCCCCTTTAAGACAGGGGGTTGGAGTTGAAAGGCCAATGTATGTTAAAATACCTTTCTCCCCTGGGGATTTGGTTATATGGAAACAATCGGCAGGAACATATAGAGAAAATCCTGATAAAGTAGCTCGAGTGATAAAGAGGATTATGAAAACCCAAAACCCAGACTGGGATGATATACAAGCCTCTATTAGGACAGGACTTATTGAGTAAGCTGGATGCTACGATTGTTTTTTGAAAATGGTGAATTGATAATGCAAATCCCTGAATCCAAAACAGGACAGATTTTAGTCCTTAAAAACGAACCTATTCCACAAATCCCCAAAGAAGTGGAACAGGCTGTAATACCAACAGTTTGGGAAACAGAAATCCCAGGAAAATCAAAAGCAGCTCAACCAATAATAGTGGAGTTAAAAGACGGGGCTAGCCCAGTAAGGGTTAAACAATATCCATTGAAGCTAGAAGCAAGATATGGGATCATAGAAACAATTGAGAAATTCTTAAAATATAACTTTTTAGAAGAATGCGAATCAGAATATAACACACCAATCTTCCCAATAAAGAAACCAAACGGTGAGTATAGATTGGTGCAAGATTTGAGGGCAATAAATGAAATAACAAAAGATATCCACCCGGTGGTGGCAAACCCATATACATTGCTAACATCTGTGAAGGAAAAATATAAATGGTTTACGGTGATTGATTTAAAAGATGCCTTCTTCTGCATTCCCCTTGACAAAAGTAGCAGGAAACTGTTTGCGTTTGAATGGGAAAATCCACAGAATGGACGGAAAACACAACTGACATGGACCAGACTTCCACAGGGATTCAAAAACAGTCCGACCCTATTTGGAAACCAACTAGCCAAAGAATTGGAAACATGGACTACCCAAGGAAAGATACAGATGGCAGCAGCTTTGTGGAGAACGGGACACGATACGCAGGATATGCTGTGACAACTCAGCAAAAGGTAATCGAAGGAACGTCAGCCCAAACAGCAGAATTGATAGCTCTTACAAGAGCATTGGAGCTGAGCAACGACAAAAAGGTGAGTAGCTTGAGAGAGGACGCCTGCAACACCGGAGCGGAGAGGGGAGAGATCAGCGTCCAGGAGCCTCACCTCAGAGCGACAAGAGCCACTGAGGAGGGAGCCTCAAGTCCTCAACAGGACTTGCCCAGGACTCGGAAGCTCAGCTCCCGCGAGGGGCTGACTCACAGGGGGCGGAGCCAAGAGGAGTGGCAACAGCTGGGAGTGGCTAAAAAACCTTCCCAGGGAGTGCGGCGACCAGGAGCGCGGCGAACAGAGCCGGCAAACAGAGAGCGTCGAGGCAGAGGGTCGAGGCAGTTTGCGCGGCAGTTCGCGCGGGCAGGGGAGCGGGCAGGGAAGCGTTCCATCCGCCTCATCGAGAGGACTCGCCTGGAGTACAGGAGGGGGAAGGAGTGCTCAGAGAAGTAGACGGATTGATTGACCAGATCGATCATGGTTACAACACGATCGAAAGCTGTAGTGAGTACTAATGTGGGTATCCAGACTGAGCCTTCCTGCAGACATGCAGCTGTGCAGGTCTCTGGCTGCAGCGAATGCCTGAGCCTGGCACTTGTATTGGAGGGAGCCAGTGACACTGCTTGTGTTCGCTGTGAGCAAATAAATGACCTGCTCAGGCAGGTGGCTGAACTGAGGGAGGATGTGGAAAGGTTGAGAGCCATTAGAGAGTGTGAAAGTGAAATAGATTGGTGGAACCACACCCTAAGGCAAGGGCAGAGGGAAGTGGTTCAACAAGCTATGGATCCCCTTCCCTCCTACCATCAGACAGAAGGAGAGAGCTTAATGGACAAGGATGGATGGAGGGAGGTTCCTCCTCAGAGAGGTGAGCGAAAACCCTCACAATCCCTTCCTCCCTCCCAATTGCCCTTGAATAACAGGTACGAGGTCTTGGAAATTCAGGGCCAGGTGAATGGAGATGGTGAGGCAAATCTATCTAGTGAGTCACCCAGGGCTAGTCACTCACCCACATGCCTCAGAACTTCCCCAACCAAGAAGAAAAGAAGAGTAATTGTGGTGGGTGACTCCCTTCTGAGGGGAACAGAAGGGCCCATTTGTCGACCGGATCCACCCCACAGGGAGGTCTGCTGCCTGCCTGGGGCTCGGATTAGAGATGTTCAAAAGAAACTCTCTGAACTGGTGCAGCCGTCTGACTACTACCCACTGCTGGTTTTTCAGGTTGGCAGTGACGAAATTATTACGAGGAACGTAAGGGCAATGAAGAGAGACTACAGGGCCCTGGGACGGCTGGTTAAAGGGCCTGGAGCGCAAGTGGTGTTTGCCGCCATACCTGTTGCAAGCGAGGGTGAAGGGATATATAAGAAGACTCTGCAGGTTAATGTATGGCTACGTGACTGGTGCCAAAGGCAGGGGTTTGGGTTTTTCAGTCACGGGCTGCTGTATGGGACACCTGGTTTGCTGGTGACAGGCGGGATACACCAGTCCCAGAGAAGAAAAAGGGTTTTGGGGCAGGAGTTAGCAGGGCTTATTGACAGGGCTTTAAACTAGTTATGAAGGGGGGAGGGGATTTAACTGGGCCTGTTGGGGACAAGCCCAAGAGGAACATGCTAGGGATTGAAGGATGGCGGGCTAAGGAGGACGATCAATCTCTTGTTTCACTTGTGGGAAAGGATAGCTTTTTAGACCCTGTCCCGCAGGGGAAAAAGGGTACCAGGACTGGCTCCCTGAAATGCCTGTACACCAATGCACGCAGCATGGGGAATAAACAGGAGGAGTTAGAAGTCGGTGTGCAGGCTAAAGGTTATGATCTAGTGGCGATTACAGAGACATGGTGGGACAGTTCACATGACTGGAATGTGGTCATGGATGGCTATGTCCTTTTTAGGAAAGATAGGTCAGCGAAGCGAGGTGGTGAAGTTGCTCTTTACGTGAGAGAGCAACTAGAATGTATTGAGTTCTGTCCGGGGTCGGATGAGGAGCAAGTGGAATGTCTGTGGGTACGAATCAAGGGGCTGACTGGCACGGGTGATACAGTTGTGGGGGTCTATTACAGACCTCCTGATCAGGACGAAGGAGTTGATGAGGCTTTCTACAAGCAACTGGAAGTAGCCTCGCGACTACATGCCTTAGTCATCGTGGGGGACTTTAACTACCCCGATATTTGCTGGAAGACTCACACAGCCAGTCATTCACAGTCTAGGAGGTTCCTCGAGTGCATTGATGATAATTTCTTAATACAAATGGTGGACGTACCAACTAGGAGAGCAGCGCTGCTAGATTTAGTACTCGCCAACAAGGAGGGTTTGGTCGAAGTGGTGACGGTCAATGGCAGCCTTGGCTGCAGTGACCATGAGATGGTGGAGTTTAGGATCCTGTGTGGGAGGAATAGAATACCTAGCAAAGCCACAGTTCTGGATTTCCGAAGGGCCAACTTTGGCCTCTTCAGTCAACTGCTAAGGGAAGTCTCATGGGAAAGTGTACTAGGCGGTAAAGGGGCTCAAGATAGTTGGTTAGCATTCAAGGACCGCTTCTTCCAAGCTCAGGATCGGAGCGTCCCAATGAGTAGGAAGTCAAGTAAGGGATCTAGGAGACCGGCGTGGTTAAACAAGGAGCTGCTGGGCAAACTCAAGTGGAAAAGGAGAATCTATGGATTATGGAAGGAGGGGCTGGCCGCTTGGGAGGAATATAGGACAGTTGTTAGAGGATGTAGGGAGGCAATTAGGACAGCTAAGGCCTCCTTGGAACTCAATCTTGCTAGTCGGGTTAAAGACAATAGAAAGGGCTTCTTCAAATACATAGCGAATAAAACTAACACAAGAGGCAATATAGGCCCACTGCTGAACGAAGTGGGTGCCCTGGAGACAGAGGGTATAAAGAAGGCAGAGGTGCTGAATGCCTTCTTTGCCTCTGTCTTTACTCCTGCAGACTCTCCCCGTGGGCCCCGGATTTCTATAGCCCCAGAAGGAGACAGGACAAAGGAGGAGTTTGCTTTGGTAGATGAGGATTGGGTTAGGGATCAGCTATGCAAACTGGACATCTGTAAATGGATGGGTCCGGATGGAATGCACCCACGGGTGCTGAGGGAGCTGGCGGAGGTCATTGCTAGGCCACTTTCCATCATCTTTGGTAAGTCGTGGGAAACGGGCGAGGTGCCTGAGGATTGGCGGATGGCAAAGGTCACACCAATCTATAAGAAGGGCAAGAAGGAGGACCCGGGTAATTATAGACCGGTCAGCCTTACCTCCATCCCTGGAAAGATGATGGAACAACTTATTCTTGACTCCATCACTAGGCATATCGAGGATGAGGGGGTCATGAAGAACAGCCAACATGGTTTTATGAGGGGGAAGTCATGTATGACCAACCTTATAGCCTTCTATGAGGAAGTGACTAGGTGGAGGGATGATGGTAGAGCGGTAGATGTAGTTTTTCTGGATTTCAGTAAGGCATTTGATACTGTCTCCCACAGCATCCTCATAGATAAGCTAAAGAAGTGTGGGCTTGACGATCAAGTAGTGAGGTGGATCGAGAACTGGTTGAAATGAAGAAGGCAGAGAGTTGTGGTCAATGGCGCAGAATCTAGCTGGAGGTCTGTGACTAGTGGAGTTCCTCAGGGGTCGGTGCTGGGACCGGTGCTGTTTAATATTTTCATCAATGACCTGGATGAGGGAACTGAGTGCACCCTCAGCAAGTTTGCTGATGACACAAAACTGGGAGGAGTGGCTGACACACCAGAGGACTGTGCTGCCATTCAGCGAGACCTGGACAGGCTGGAGAGTTGGGCGGGGAGAAACTTGATGAAATTTAACAAGGGCAAGTGTAGAGTCTTGCATCTGGGGAAGAACAACCCCATGTACCAGTACAGGTTGGGGGTTGACCTGCTGGAAAGTAGCAAAGGGGAAAGGGACCTGGGGGTCCTGGTGGATAGGAGGATGACCATGAGCCAGCAATGTGCTCTTGTGGCCAAGAAGGCAAATGGCATCTTGGGGTGCATTAGAAAGGGAGTGGTTAGTAGGTCAAGAGAGGTTCTCCTCCCCCTCTACTCAGCCTTGGTGAGGCCGCATCTGGAATATTGCGTCCAGTTCTGGGCCCCTCTGTTCAAGAAGGACAGGGAATTGCTTGAAGGAGTCCAGCGCAGAGCCACAAAGATGATTAAGGGAGTGGAACACCTCCCTTATGAGGAGAGGCTGAGGGAGCTGGGTCTCTTTAGCTCGGAGAAGAGGAGACTGAGGGGTGACCTCATCAATGTTTACAAATATGTAAAGGGTAGGTGTCAGGATGATGGAGCTAGGCTTTTTTCAGTGATATCCAGTGATAGGACAAGGGGCAATGGGTGTAAACTGGAGCATAGGAAGTTCCACGTTAACATCAGGAAGAACTTCTTTACTGTAAGAGTGACAGAGCACTGGAAGAGGTTGCCCAGGGGGGTTGTGGAGTCTCCTACACTGGAGATATTCAAGGCCCGCCTGGACAAGTTCCTGTGTGATGTACTGTAGGTTACCCTGCTCTTGCAGGGGGGTTGGACTAGATGATCTTTTGAGGTCCCTTCCAACCCTTGGGATTCTGTGATTCTGTGAAATCTATAGTCAATATGTTATATAGAAGAATCAGAGGACCAAGGTTTCCAGCTACTCATACTGCCTTTTTGATTATCTTAACTGTGTCCTGATTGGATGGTGTTAATTTGTTGTCCAAGACTGTTATGGTGATTGTACTGATTTATTTTATTTTAAAATATGTGGCAAGGAAGATTGTAATAAAAGCATCTACATTTAATATCCTGTGCACACACAAAGTGTTAGATCCTGGTTTTGCATATGTGAATAATTTCAGAATTAAACGGAACAAGAACAGTTCGATAGTCTTGCTGAATAAAGTGGACGGAATTAAAGGTCTCCTTACTTATATCCTAGTATAGAGAAAGGGTACTTGATGAAGGAGCACACATTTGAGTGCTGTAATCATCTCACTGTAAGACAGCAGCTATGAGGAAGTGAGTAACATCCTTCTTGTCTTACTTGTTGGTTCGTTAGGGTTTTTTTAAGAAATTTCATGGGAAGACAACTGCTGGCATTCTGCACCACTGCTCTTGTATGCCTCTTACTGGCATGTGTAGGCTTTCTGCATTGTGCTCTTTATTCCTACGTACAAGGTGAGAAGAGGGGCTTGGAACACGAACCATAACTCATTTTTAGGTCTGTTTCTTACGCAGTGCTTAGCTGCACTCCCCTTCGTGGAATTTTTGTCTGACTGCGTAAGTTAGAGCTTACAAGGCTATACATTAGGAACCAATTGTTCCTGCATGTCAGAACAAGTGCTTCTGTCAGCACTTTAGAGTGTCTTCTGCTAGGGCAGCGTTGTGCATGAGGAAGAGAGCAGGTATCTAGTTTAATGAGAGCACTGGGTATCAGAGCAGGTGCTACCTCATTATGCTTACACCCACTGGAGAAGTTTGGCTTATATTTGTACTAAAGGAAACCACTGAGTAAAAGCCCTTGCCTCTTTAAAGAGTATTCTAGAAGCTGAGAAGTGTTTCAAATTTTGGTCACTCTTCAGCCAAAATTATTTCTTCATAAATCAAAACACAACCATTTTTGCATCTCATTGCAGCTGTACTGGCTCATAGACTAGTCATTCATCTCCCGTTGGAATCACAGGATAAGGTTATTCTTTGTGAAAGATATTTGCTTCTAGTGAGATCCTACTGCTAAACAGTTTTGTAGCTTTCTAAAACAAGTCCATTGAAGAATCCATTATGTGCAAAGCAGTGAATAAGGCAGCACATTATTCAGACAGAGAAAACCAGCAACATGAGAAGGCTGTGCCATATGTTACCACTGAAATCACATGTACTCCTTACCTATTGCCCTGTGGTTGCACTGCTATTTAGAGAAATCTCTGTGTAGAAGAGTGTAATATATGTACTCTGTGTGTGTGTGTATGTATGTTGAAGCTTTTATTTGCGGTGTGGTGGGGGTGGGAAGCAGAATTTGGGGGCTGGCTGAGTAGGCCTTCAGGATGTGAGCAGGAGGTCTTAAAAGAATTATATTTTTATAGATTGTACTTAAGCTTTGGATCCCAGCCACATGTAGCCTTTTCTTCCAGAAAAGTAAAATGACTTGGAGAGAGAGTCAGGTGGCTGTAATGTAGTAGGGATAGAACAACCCCAGCAGCCCTGGACAAGCTGAATAACTTAATAAAAAATGCCTTTTAAAGTAATATTTTTCTAGTGCTAAATTGTTAAAGAAGTATTTATGAGCAGACTTTCTACGTACTTTGTGTGGTGCTTTGTACTGACCACGTAGACCTATTGTATATTTATACATCTTAATGATTGTCTTTGAGGTGTATGTAGTAATTTAATGACGTTTATGACAGAAAACCAGTGCAGTTCTGTGTAGTAGCAAATGATTTAATTTCTGATGAAACTGTAGGCTTTTGTAGTGTTTGTGTATTTTTCTGGTTGGCAGTTATGAATTGTATTCGTTCTGCAGCAAGGCTTGTACGCTTGATTGTAGAGAGGGGCAATAGGATGGTAGATACCATTGTTTAAAAAGAAAACCCTAAATATTGCTACCTTATCCGTTATAAAATCAGGTGAGTTTTGTGGCAGAAGCCTGAAATTTAGATTTTGCACTGGAATAAAATATCAAATACATCTAGGGCAGGTTAAAAGTATGCGATGAGGGATCTGTTTCTTTAATTAACATCCTTCTCTCTAAATTGGAGAGATATCAATTTGATAGGTGGACCAATTGGTGGATAAAGAGCTGGCTGGATGGCCACATGCAAAGAGTTGTGGTCAATGGCTCAATGCCCGTCTGGAGACCAGTAACAAGTGGTGTCCCTCAGGGATCGGTGTTGGGACCGGTCTTGTTCAACATCTTCATAGCTGACATGGACAGTGGGATTGAGTGCGCCCTCATCAAGTTTAACGATGACACCAAGCTGTGTGGTTCGGTTGATACGCTGGAGGGAAGGGATGCCATCCAGAGGGACCTTGACACACTTGTGAGGTGGGCCGATGCCAACGTTATGAAGTTCAGCCATGACAAGTGCAAGGTCCTACACCTGGGGCGGAGCAATCCCAGGCACAGCTACAGGTTGGGCAGAGAAAAGATTCAGAGCAGCCCTGCAGAGAAGGACTTGGGGCTGTTGGTTGATGAGAAAATGAACATGAGCCGGCTTCAGTGTGCGCTCGCAGCCCAGAAAGCCAACCGTGTCCTGGGCTGCATCAAAAGGGTATGGTGACCAGCAGGTCGAAGGAGGTGATCCTGCCCCTCTACTCTGCTCTCGTGAGACCTCACCTGGCAGTGAGATAGATCCTGGATAAGCAGAACTTAATGGCAAAGCTGCACTGTGAGTGGTAAAAGAAGTCTTTATCAGATGAGTACTTGCAAAAAGAGCTGCAGGCTTAATAATCAGAGTTTGGTGTTCTCAATCCAGCCCATCCCTTGTATTGCAAAAACATTATGGTACTAAAAGAGTTTGTGTGACTGTTCTTCATGATCTCTGCGATGCTCATGCAGAGTAGAAAACGGCACAGAATAAAGCACTTATCTCACTAGGGAACTTAGTAGGAAGATCCAGGTGGAGAAAGCTTCAGATTCACTTTCAAAGCACTTGCATGGTGTCATAATTGTCCAGGTCTAGCTCTTTTCCTTCCTGGACCCTTTAAGCAAGGAAGAAATCACATAAATAGGTAAATAAATAAGGAATTGAAGTGGCATTCTTATTTCTTCTTTGCCTACAGACTTTTAAATCTTGCCATACTGAAGGTCTCTAGTTCATCAGGTTTTTTCAGAAGAGCCCTTGCCAAGTGCTGTGATAGAGCCTGTCACAGCTGGCTTGGAGCACAGCGGCTTCAAACAAACGGCCCTGTTGGATACCACCTGCAGACAGGTACTCCTGTCCTGTGGCCTGTATTTAGTACAGCACATGTTCACATGCCTCGTATGTGCTATACATGAATATAAGCCTTGCTAGGGAAGAAAACTGCAGGGCTTGTTGCTGGAGACGCAATGCGGATGGAAACACTGGAGAATTTAGCAGCATCCAGTGATCTTGCCCTTTGCTGTTAGTGATTGTTTGTGCAATATATCCCCTCCAGTATTGTTTTCTTTCTGGAAGATGGGAGGGGGACAGCCTATATGCTGTTTTGATACGCTTTTAGCTGGCTGAATGGGAAATACAAATGCAGACTGAGAAAATGGAGGAGAGGGATAGCTGTGAATTTGCCCAAGGTCCAAGTGAGTAAATCTTGAGATTTGTCTCTAATTAAGAAATAATTCAATATTGACCAAATGGGTGCCATGTCTTCAATGGGGTAGCATCTGGAAGAGGCCAATATTTAGGGTTTTTTCCCAAGGCACATTTAGTCCTACTCTACTGTTTAGTGAAAACGCCCAGTGCAGATGCCACCAGAGCCTCATCTCGTGGAATAACACTGTAATAAAGAATGTGGTTTTCTTGTGAAAGTCTTGACCTCTTCTGATGAAAATAACACACAACGCAGTATTTTCATGGTGTATAAGTGAAATGTAATTCTTTTTTTTTCAATAAAATACCATTTCCTTTCCTAAACGTTTGAGTTGTTTGTTTGTGTTTTTTTCCTTGGTGGTATGTCTCTTTCCTCAGTTAAGTCAACGTTCCCAGGGATGGTAACTGTGGGATTCATGTGCTGGCATTTGCCACCCTCTCACAAATGCCTCCTGTAAGTTACCTGGGGCTGAGCCTTGTGCCTGTCCTGCTGTGTGTGACCTCTCCTCTGCTTGCCGCGCACCTCAGGGAAGCAGACGGAGGTGCTTCCACTTTCCTCTGCAGCTGCCCAGAGCTTTCCTCCCAGGAATCCCATACAAGCAAATCTCACTCCCTGAGGCAATGCCTTGCTATTAACTGCCAACTGCCCCCGAGTTCCTGCAGATCTGGCCAATTGCAAATAATTATTGTGAAGAACGCCTAAAAGCCAGAAGGAAAGAATTTAATCCTGCTTGCGCTGGAGTATTACAAAACCCCAGCAGCAGGAATAAGGACAGGTAAAACACGCTGAATCCCTCTGGGAATCTCAGGTATGTAAGTAGCCTGTGCAGTTACTGAGGTTTCAGTGGGTGGACGTGCTGTAAAGAACGGGCAGTAAATCTCAGTGCAGCGTCAGAAGGGGCCTAGCCTGACCGCTGCTGCTGGGGTAGGTCTCCTGAACAGCAGGCCAAAAGGAGAGGCATGACAACGGGTCCACGTCTTCTTGATCATGTCCTAATTTATTGCCATTTTTGCGGTTGCTCTCACGCTGTTCACAGAGATCTCCGCTGCGAGTCTCCTTGCATCCAGATCTGTCGAAGGACGCCGCTTGTGCTGAATGCCCGGAAGCCAGCTGGACTGCAGTCCTTACCGCATGCAGTACACTACTACTGAAGAGCCTAATCCTAACTTACACAGGAGACAACAACTAGCTACCTTATCTATGGCTAGCAAAACGATCCTTAAGTCCTACACGTCCAAGCGCCCTCTTGGAGGCGCTGCCCGCCCCCACGGCTGCGTGCAGCCCCGTCACGAAGCTGCTCTCGGGAAGCGCTTGGAGGACGCCGAGCAGGGCCCCGCCGTCCCCTCCCTCCTCTGGGACGCGGAGCCGAGGAGCGGGCTGGACGCGGCGGGTGCCCGCGCTCTGCCGGGCAGGGCCATTCCTCCTCTTTGCCCCGGCTGCTGCTTCGCAGGGCCGCAGCTCCCCTGCTGGCCGCCGCTGCCAGCGGCCGCTGTCCTCTTCCTGCGCCGCCACAGGAGCCTCAACAGCAGGAGCAGGGCGTCGGCAGCGAAGCCCCACCCGCAGTGCTCGCCGAGAGCTTGGAGCACAACTTCGTGCAGGCGGCGCGGCTCCTCCGTCCCCTGCTCCTTCCTCTTCAGCTCCATCTGCTCTTGCAGCCACATCATTTGCTGCATCTGCTGCGTCTGCTCCTCCTCACGCTGCCGCAGGAGGGTTTGCTCGCTGAGGTCTGTCTGCTCATTGACCTTCAGCGTGTACAGCACGATGCTCAGCACGCTCAGGATGCGGGCGACGCGCAGAGCCATGGTCTGCGGGAGGAGGGAGAGAAGGGGTAAAGCCCTCAGCAGGCTGGCTGGGAGGGAGATGGTGGCTGGCACAGCGGGGCAGGAGATGCAAGGGCCCAGCGACGGCTGTGACAGGGCACAAGGGAGCTGGCAGGCAGCAAGGCTGCTGAGCGCTGCACCGTGGGGGCACGTCCTCACAGCCCTCATCGTGGCTGCCAGCCCCGGCCGGGCCCCTCTGCGCCCAGCTCCTGCCCAAGGAGCTCCCTGCGGTGCCTGCACCCTCGCCCCGGCCTTTAAGAGCCCTCCATGGCCCAGTACCTGTGCCCCAGCCCTCATCCCTCATCCCTCATCCCGCATCCCTCATGCAGCCCTGCCTTCCCCCGCCCGCCCCACTCACCGCTCTCCCGAGCTATACTGCAGGGGCAGTGCCGCTGCGGCTGGTACCGTACGGCACCCTCTGTGCCGTCATAGGCGCCGCAGCCCCACGGCAACACCGCACCCGGACGGCCACGGCCAAGGCGTGGCTCTGCGGCCCCTGCAGCGGGCAAAGCACAACCGCCCCGTGGCAGGACGGAGCTCGCAGGGCCCCTGAGCCTCCCCAGAAGGAGCAGCCGCGGTGGCACAAGGGCGTCCCTGGCCTGCACAGGGAGCTCCGCGCCCGGCTGGGCTCCTGGCTGCCTCCATGGCCCCCACAGCAGCAGCACTGAGGAGCCTGTGGGCAGGAGCTGTTGGTCACGCTTGCCCACCCGTGCATGTAGTGATGCAGAGGGTTAACCAGTGTACAAGGGGGTTAGAGGAATTCACTTGCTTAAACAAAAGTGTTGTCTGTTTGTCGTGGTTTAAACCCAACCACAAACCTCGTCCACTCACTCCCCCCACTTCTTGCCCTCCCCCTGCTTCTGGAGGGACGGAGAGGAGAATCAAAAAGAATGCAACTCCCACGGGTTGAGATAAGAACAGCCCAGTAACTAAGGTATAACACAAATCACTACTGCTACCACCAATAATAATAGTGCTAAAGGAAATAACAAGAGGAAAGAATACAACACCTCAATGCCAGCCGACCAATAACTCACCCCACTCCCCCCAGCCAAGCACCGACCGATACCTCCTCCAACCCTGCCGTCCCTCTACCCCTTCCGGGTCACTCTAAGTTACATCCTGGGCATGACGTGCTGTGGTATGGAATACCTCTTTGGCTAGTTTGGGTCAGGTGTCTTGTCTCTGCTTCCTCCCAGCTTCCCCTCCTCCCTGGCAGAGCATGAGGCTCAGAAAGTCCTTGGCCAGACCAAACATTCGAGCAGCAACTGAAAACATCGGCATTATCAACACTGTTCCAAGGCCAAAAGATCAAAACACTGCACTGCACTAGCTCCTAAGAAGGAGAAAAATGACTGCTGCTGCTCAACCCAGGACACTGTTGTAAAAACCTATCAATCACGCCTACTAAGCAGAACAAAGGCACAAACTACTGATAAGGGGAGAAGCAGAGATCTGGTTCTTGAGACCCCTGCCCATGACCAGAGGGGGGCACTGCGCAGGCGCAAAGGACCTTCTAGCTCATGATAATACCAAGCGGGGATAGATACTAAATATGTATAGGCGTATCAGTAATCTAATGCATATGTATACCTTAAGAGAATAAATGTAAAGGAAAAACGACCCTGGGTGTGCATACTTTGGAGGAGCTATCCCCATGCACCTCAGCGCTGAATAAAAAGCATACCTACTTTACAACTTTAACGAGTTGTGGAGTCAATCCGCGTATCAGTAGCACGCACACTCCTGCCACTCCAAGCTCTGCCGGAGAATTACATAGCAGCGTTGCACCCAGAGACTTGCGACAGCCCAGCCTGATGCAAAACCAGGTGGCCGTTTATCAGAAGAGTTATGGAGGCTTATCTAGTAATGGTCTCATTACAGCTGTCTCTGATGAGGAAGAAAACCAGAGAGCAAAGAAGGACTAAGCAGATCCTTTCCCCTGGGGAGCAACCTGCCGAGCCTCAGGGTTGGGCTCCCAGTCCTGGCTCCCCTCGCAGCTGCTGCAGGAGAGGAAGGAGCCTTTGGTAGGGACAGAGCAGAGCAAGTTCTGCTCCTGCCCCCCCGAGGGCTTTGCTGCTCGTCACCCCTGCAAACCGCTTACTGCGTTGGTGCTCTTCCAGACAACAGAGCTGCGGTGTTGCACGTACCCCCTCACCCACAGCATCAGTAGAAGCATCTAGGAGCTGATAATGTTCTTGTGGGTGCTGAGGTCCTGCTAGGCACTGCCCATTCTTATGACCGCTTGCAGGCCTGTGATTAATGTGTTCTAGGCAGCCCAGGTAAAGGTGTCACTACAGCAGGTCTGGCATGAAGAGCTCGACCTGTGCAGTCAGGCATAGGAGTGGTCCTCTCCTGTAGCTCTCTCCTGTTTCCCTGATGGTTTTCAGCTCCATAGCGGTACCTCCCATACTGTTGGAAAGAGCAAAATTTTGTATGATAAAACAATTGTATAAAATAGTAGAAATTATTATGTTTGAGAAATTTATAAATTAATAGTGAGGTTTTGTATACTAGAAAGTGCTGTGACTTCGTGGTTTTGTATCACGGCAGTTCTAATGTTGCAATATATCACAGCTGTCTTGTACCCAATGCTACAAAAACAGCATAACCAAATATGGTAAAAGGAGTATAAAAGGATTTAGAAAAGTATGTACTGGAGACTATACCCAAGTGGAACCTGTGTATAAGATAGCTGGAAGAGCATACCAGAAAGAAGATAAGAGGGTGCTAACGTTTACACAAGGATTGGAATATACTCAAGTGGGGGAAAGGTGAAAAGGACAACCTGAGGAAGACTTCTTACTTCATCTGAGGAAGACTCTTACTTCATCGGAATGACCACCAGACGACCACCAGAAGACCACCAGAGGGGGCCTCGCAAGCGCAGAAGAGGCTGATGTCGTAATAGATGGATATGGCAATCCCTAATGCATATGTATTAGTTAAATGTTGTAACCTATGATGAATATGTATTAACTGTGAAACTTTTAGGATATAAATTGTGGACGCGATGTGACGAGGTTGAAGCCAGATTTGGGCGAGTGCCCCTGGTTTCCCAGCGCTGCAATAAAGCACCTCATATAACCATCCCGGTGGTTATGTGTTTGTTCTTACGCTAACATTTTGGCGACCCAGATGGGACCTCGCGGGCATTGCTGAGGCGGATCGCGTTTCGACCCCGCTCCAGCCGGCACCGAGAGATTCTCGGGGAGCTATCGACCGCGACCGACCTCTGCTGCTCACGACGGACCTCTGACACGGTAAGAAAGGTGCTTTATTTAAGTCACAGAACCAGTTTCTAGTAAAAGTATGGTGTATTGACCTTTGGTAAGGTCTGGTAAAAGCCTGCCTGTTATACGCAGCGAAAAGCTGTGTTTGGCTGGGCTAGTAGTAAAAGTCTGCCTGTTATACGCAGCGAAAAGCTGCGTTTGGCTGGGCTAGTAGTAAAGCCTGCTTGTTGGACGCGGTGAAAGCTGCGCTTGGTTGGGGCTAGAGAGTTCTCGGGGTAAAAGCCTAGGCGCCGTCCGTTAGACAGTAGCGAAAGCTCTGCAGGTTCGGCAAACGTGGTTATGGTATTGGTGTTTGTGCTGCGGGATCAGCATCTGTCTGTATAAGTTTTGTAATATAGTGGTGTGTGTGTGTGTGAGAGAGGAGCCTGTTTAGAAATCATCTTGTAATTATAAAATGTCGCCAATTCCTAAATCATCTCCTTTAGGTTGTATTTTAAGCCATTGGAAGGAGGGTGGATTTGGGCAGAGTATGCGGAAAAGCAAACTAATTGATTATTGCAATGTATGGTGGACGCAGTATGAATTAGAAGATCAGGAAAAATGGCCTGAAAATGGAACCTTACAATATAATACTATTTTGCAGTTGATGTTATATTGTAAAAGGGTAGGAAAATGGGATGAAGTACCGTATGTGGATCTTTTCTTTATCTCAAGAAACAATCATAAGTGGCAGAAATCTTGCGGAATAATGGTTGTTAAAACAAGCAATGCTGAAAAATGCAGGGAGTGTGCTGGAGAAAAGGAATGTGTGAAATGCCTTGCCATGAGAAATAGTCATAGAATCATAGAATCATAGAATAGAATCATAGAATAGTTAGGGTTGGAAAGGACCTCATGATCATCTAGTTCCAACCCCCCTGCCATGGCAGGGACACCTCACACTAAACCATCCCACACAAGGCTTCATCCAACCTGGCCTTGAACACCGCCAGGGATGGAGCACTCACAACCGCCCTGGGGCCACCCATTCCAGTGCCTCACCACCCTAACAGGAAAGAATTTCCTCCTTATATCCAATCTAAACTTCCCCTGTTTAAGTTTTAACCCATTACCCCTTGTCCTGTCACTACAGTCCCTGACGAAGAGTTCCCCCCCAGCATCCCTATAGGCCCCCTTCAGATACTGGAAGGCTGCTATTAGGTCCCCACAAAGCCTTCTCTTCTCCAGGCTGAACAGGCCCAACTTCCTCAGCCTATCTTCATACGGGAGGTGCTTCAGTCCCCTGATCATCCTCGTGGCCCTCCTCTGGACTTGTTCCAGCAGTTCCATGTCCTTTTTATGTTGAGAACACCAGAACTGCACACAGTACTCCAGGTGAGGTCTCACAAGAGCAGAGTAGAGGGGCAGGATCACCTCCTTCGACATCAAAGGGACGAGGAAGATCCTGGTTTGTTAGTAGCTCCGCTAGTGATAAATGAGGAAAGGGGGGAGGGGGAGGAAAGTGATAGCGATCTCGAGAGTGAAGAAGAGTGTGAAAATGGAGGAGGTCGAGAGAGAAATTCCCCCGTCACCCCAGTCTCACACAGAACTCGCCGGAGGGGAGGGCGAGAAGGAAACACACAGCTTCAAGCAGCTAGTGCGGTCCTTGCCCCTTTAAGACAGGGGGTTGGAGTTGAAGGACCAGTGTATGTTAAAATACCTTTCTCCCCTGGGGATTTGGTTATATGGAAACAATCGGCAGGAACATATAGAGAAAATCCTGGTAAAGTAGCTCGAGTGATAAAGAGGATTATGAAAACCCAAAACCCAGACTGGGATGATATACAAGCCTCTATTAGGACAGGACTTATTGAGTAAGCTGGATGCTACGATTGTTTTTTGAAAATGGTGAATTGATAATGCAAATCCCTGAATCCAAAACAGGACAGATTTTAGTCCTTAAAAACAAACCTATTCCACAAATCCCAAAAGAAGTGGAACAGGCTGTAATACCAACAGTTTGGGAAACAGAAATCCCAGGAAAATCAAAAGCAGCTCAACCAATAATAGTGGAGTTAAAAGACGGGGCTAGACCAGTAAGGGTTAAACAATATCCATTGAAGCTAGAAGCAAGATATGGGATCATAGAAACAATTGAGAAATTCTTAAAATATAACTTTTTAGAAGAATGCGAATCAGAATATAACACACCAATCTTCCCAATAAAGAAACCAAACGGTGAGTACAGATTGGTGCAAGATTTGAGGGCAATAAATGAAATAACAAAAGATATCCACCCGGTGGTGGCAAACCCATATACATTGCTAACATCTGTGAAGGAAAAATATAAATGGTTTACGGTGATTGATTTAAAAGATGCCTTCTTCTGCATTCCCCTTGACAAAAGTAGCAGGAAACTGTTTGCGTTTGAATGGGAAAATCCACAGAATGGACGGAAAACACAACTGACATGGACCAGACTTCCACAGGGATTCAAAAACAGTCCGACCCTATTTGGAAACCAACTAGCCAAAGAATTGGAAACATGGACTACCCAAGGAAAGATACAGATGGCAGCAGCTTTGTGGAGAACGGGACACGATACGCAGGATATGCTGTGACAACTCAGCAAAAGGTAATCGAAGGAACGTCAGCCCAAACAGCAGAATTGATAGCTCTTACAAGAGCATTGGAGCTGAGCAACGACAGAAAGGTAAGTAGCTTGAGAGAGGACGCCTGCAACACCGGAGCGGAGAGGGGAGAGATCAGCGTCCAGGAGCCTCACCTCAGAGCGACAAGAGCCACTGAGGAGGGAGCCTCAAGTCCTCAACAGGACTTGCCCAGGACTCGGAAGCTCAGCTCCCGCGAGGGGCTGACTCACAGGGGGCGGAGCCAGGAGGAGTGGCACCAGCTGGGAGTGGCTAAAAAACCTTCCCAGGGAGCGCGGCGAGCAGAGCCGGCAAACAGAGAGCGTCGAGGCAGAGCGTCGAGGCAGTTTGCGCGGCAGTTCGCGCGGGCAGGGGAGCGGGCAGGGAAGCGTTCCATCCGCCTCATCGAGAGGACTCGCCTGGAGTACAGGAGGGGGAAGGAGTGCTGAGAGACGTAGACGGATTGATTGACCAGATAGATCATGGTTACAACACGATCGAAAGCTGTAGTGAGTACTAATGTGGGTATCCAGACTGAGCCTTCCTGCAGACACGCAGCTGTGCAGGTCTCTGGCTGCAGCGAATGCCTGAGCCTGGCACTTGTATTGGAGGGAGCCAGTGACACTGCTTGTGTTCGCTGTGAGCAAATAAATGACCTGCTCAGGCAGGTGGCTGAACTGAGGGAGGAGGTAGAAAGGTTGAGAGCCATTAGAGAGTGTGAAAGTGAAATAGATTGGTGGAACCACACCCTAAGGCAAGGGCAGAGGGAAGTGGTTCAACAAGATATGGATCCCCTTCCCTCCTACCATCAGACAGAAGGAGAGAGCTTAATGGACAAGGGTGGATGGAGGGAGGTTCCTCCTCAGAGAGGTAAGCGAAAACCCTCACAATCCCTTCCTCCCTCCCAATTGCCCTTGAATAACAGGTACGAGGTCTTGGAAATTCAGGGCCAGGTGAATGGAGATGGTGAGGCAAATCTATCTAGTGAGTCACCCAGGGCTAGTCACTCACCCACATGCCTCAGAACTTCCCCAACCAAGAAGAAAAGAAGAGTAATTGTGGTGGGTGACTCCCTTCTGAGGGGAACAGAAGGGCCCATTTGTCGACCGGATCCACCCCACAGGGAGGTCTGCTGCCTGCCTGGGGCTCGGATTAGGGATGTTAAAAAGAAACTCTCTGAACTGGTGCAGCCGTCTGACTACTATCCGCTGCTGGTTTTTCAGGTTGGCAGTGACGAAATTATTACGAGGAACGTAAGGGCAATGAAGAGAGACTACAGGGCCCTGGGACGGCTGGTTAAAGGGCCTGGAGCGCAAGTGGTGTTTGCCGCCATACCTATTGCAAGCGAGGGTGAAGGGATATATAAGAAGACTCTGCAGGTTAATGTATGGCTACGTGACTGGTGCCAAAGGCAGGGGTTTGGGTTTTTCAGTCACGGGCTGCTGTATGGGACACCTGGTTTGCTGGTGACAGGCGGGATACACCAGTCCCAGAGAAGAAAAAGGGTTTTGGGGCAGGAGTTAGCAGGGCTTATTGACAGGGCTTTAAACTAGTTATGAAGAGGGGAGGGGATTTAACTGGGCCTGTTGGGGACAAGCCCAAGAGGAACATGCTAGGGATTGAAGGATGGCGGGCTAAGGAGGACGATCAATCTCTTGTTTCACTTGTGGGAAAGGATAGCTTTTTAGAAACTGTCCCGCAGGGGAAAAAGGGTACCAGGACTGGCTCCCTGAAATGCCTGTACACCAATGCACGCAGCATGGGGAATAAACAGGAGGAGTTAGAAGTCTGTGTGCGGGCTAAAGGTTATGATCTAGTGGCAATTACAGAAACATGGTGGGACAGTTCACATGACTGGAATGTGGTCATGGATGGCTATGTCCTTTTTAGGAAAGATAGGTCAGCGAAGCGAGGTGGTGGAGTTGCTCTTTACGTGAGAGAGCAACTAGAATGTATTGAGTTCTGTGCGGGGTCGGATGAGGAGCAAGTGGAATGTCTGTGGGTACGAATCAAGGGGCAGACTGGCACGGATGATACAGTTGTGGGGGTCTATTACAGACCTCCTGATCAGGACGAAGGAGTTGATGAGGCTTTCTACAGGCAACTGGAAGTAGCCTCGCGACTACATGCCTTAGTCATCGTGGGGGACTTTAACTACCCCGATATTTGCTGGAAGACTCACACAGCCAGTCATTCACAGTCTAGGAGGTTCCTCGAGTGCATTGATGATAATTTCTTAATGCAAATGGTGGACGTACCAACTAGGAGAGCAGCGCTGCTAGATTTAGTACTCGCCAACAAGGAGGGTTTGGTCGAAGTGGTGACGGTCAATGGCAGCCTTGGCTGCAGTGACCATGAGATGGTGGAGTTTAGGATCCTGTGTGGGAGGAATAGAATACCTAGCAAAGCCACAGTTCTGGATTTCCGAAGGGCCAACTTTGGCCTCTTCAGTCAACTGCTAAGGGAAGTCTCATGGGAAAGTGTACTAGGCGGTAAAGGGGCTCAAGATAGTTGGTTAGCATTCAAGGACCGCTTCTTCCAAGCTCAGGATCGGAGCGTCCCAATGAGTAGGAAGTCAAGTAAGGGATCTAGGAGACCGGCGTGGTTAAACAAGGAGCTGCTGGGCAAACTCAAGTGGAAAAGGAGAATCTATGGATTATGGAAGGAGGGGCTGGCCGCTTGGGAGGAATATAGGACAGTTGTTAGAGGATGTAGGGAGGCAATTAGGACAGCTAAGGCCTCCTTGGAACTCAATCTTGCTAGTCGGGTTAAAGACAATAGAAAGGGCTTCTTCAAATACATAGCGAATAAAACTAACACAAGAGGCAATATAGGCCCACTGCTGAACGAAGTGGGTGCCCTGGAGACAGAGGGTATAAAGAAGGCAGAGGTGCTGAATGCCTTCTTTGCCTCTGTCTTTACTCCTGCAGACTCTCCCCGAGGGCCCCGGATTTCTATAGCCCCAGAAGGAGACAGGACAAAGGAGGAGTTTGCTTTGGTAGATGAGGACTGGGTTAGGGATCAGCTATGCAATCTGGACATCTGTAAATCGATGGGTCCGGATGGAATGCACCCACGGGTGCTGAGGGAGCTGGCGGAGGTCATTGCTAGGCCACTTTCCATCATCTTTGGTAAGTCGTGGGAAACGGGCGAGGTGCCTGAGGATTGGCGGATGGCAAAGGTCACACCAATCTATAAGAAGGGCAAGAAGGAGGACCCGGGTAATTATAGACCGGTCAGCCTTACCTCCATCCCTGGAAAGGTGATGGAACAACTTATTCTTGACTCCATCACTAGGCATATCAAGGATGAGGGGGTCATGAAGAACAGCCAACATGGTTTTATGAGGGGGAAGTCATGTATGACCAACCTTATAGCCTTCTATGAGGAAGTGACTAGGTGGAGGGATGATGGTAGAGCGGTAGATGTAGTTTTTCTTGATTTCAGTAAGGCATTTGATACTGTCTCCCACAGCATCCTCATAGATAAGCTAAAGAAGTGTGGGCTTGACGATCAAGTAGTGAGGTGGATCGAGAACTGGTTGAAAGGAAGAAGGCAGAGAGTTGTGGTCAATGGCGCAGAATCTAGCTGGAGGTCTGTGACTAGTGGAGTTCCTCAGGGGTCGGTGCTGGGACCGGTGCTGTTTAATATTTTCATCAGTGACCTGGATGAGGGAACTGAGTGCACCCTCAGCAAGTTTGCTGATGACACAAAACTGGGAGGAGTGGCTGACACACCAGAGGACTGTGCTGCCATTCAGCGACACCTGGACAGGCTGGAGAGTTGGGCGGGGAGAAACTTGATGAAATTTAACAAGGGCAAGTGTAGAGTCTTGCATCTGGGGAAGAACAACCCCATGTACCAGTACAGGTTGGGGGTTGACCTGCTGGAAAGTAGCGAAGGGGAAAGGGACCTGGGGGTCCTGGTGGATAGGAGGATGACCATGAGCCAGCAATGTGCTCTTGCGGCCAAGAAGGCAAATGGCATCTTAGGGTGCATTAGAAAGGGAGTGGTTAGTAGGTCAAGAGAGGTTCACCTCCCCCTCTACTCAGCCTTGGTGAGGCCGCATCTGGAATATTGCGTCCAGTTCTGGGCCCCTCTGTTCAAGAAGGACAGGGAATTGCTTGAAGGAGTCCAGCGCAGAGCCACAAAGATGATTAAGGGAGTGGAACATCTCCCTTATGAGGAGAGGCTGAGGGAGCTGGGTCTCTTTAGCTCGGAGAAGAGGAGACTGAGGGGTGACCTCATCAATGTTTACAAATATGTAAAGGGTAGGTGTCAGGATGATGGAGCTAGGCTTTTTTCAGTGATATCCAGTGATAGGACAAGGGGCAATGGGTGTAAACTGGAGCATAGGAAGTTCCACGTTAACATCAGGAAGAACTTCTTTACTGTAAGAGTGACAGAGCACTGGAAGAGGTTGCCCAGGGGGGTTGTGGAGTCTCCTACACTGGAGATATTCAAGGCCCGCCTGGACAAGTTCCTGTGTGATGTACTGTAGGTTACCCTGCTCTTGCAGGGGGGTTGGACTAGATGATCTTTTGAGGTCCCTTCCAACCCTTGGGATTCTGTGATTCTGTGAAATCTATAGTCAATATGTTACATAGAAGAATCAGAGGACCAGGGTTTCCAGCTACTCATACTGCCTTTTTGATTATCTTAACTGTGTCCTGATTGGATGATGTTAATTTGTTGTCCAAGACTGTTATGGTGATTGTACTGATTTATTTTATTTTAAAATATGTGGCAAGGAAGATTGTAATAAAAGCATCTACATTTAATATCCTGTGCACACACAAATGTTAGATCCTGTTTTTGCATATGTGAATAATTTCAGAATTAAACGGAACAAGAACAGTTCGATAGTCTTGCTGAATAAAGTGGACGGAATTAAAGGTCTCCTTACTTATATCCTAGTATAGAGAAAGGGTACTTGATGAAGGAGCACACATTTGAGTGCTGTAATCATCTCACTGTAAGACAGCAGCTCTGAGGAAGTGAGTAACATCCTTCTTGTCTTACTTGTTGGTTCGTTAGGGTTTTTTTAAGAAATTTCATGGGAAGACAACTGCTGGCATTCTGCACCACTGCTCTTGTATGCCTCTTACTGGCATGTGTAGGCTTTCTGCGTTGTGCTCTTTATTCCTACGTACAAGGTGAGAAGAGGGGCTTGGAACACGAACCATAACTCATTTTTAGGTCTGTTTCTTACGCAGTGCTTAGCTGCACTCCCCTTCGTGGAATTTTTGTCTGACTGCGTAAGTTAGAGCTTACAAGGCTATACATTAGGAACCAATTGTTCCTGCATGTCAGAACAAGTGCTTCTGTCAGCACTTTAGAGTGTCTTCCGCTAGGGCAGCGTTGTGCATGAGGAAGAGAGCAGGTATCTAGTTTAATGAGAGCACTGGGTATCAGAGCAGGTGCTACCTCATTATGCTTACACCCACTGGAGAAGTTTGGCTTATATTTGTACTAAAGAAAACCACTGAGTAAAAGCCCTTGCCTCTTTAAAGAGTATTCTAGAATCTGAGAAGTGTTTCAAATTTTGGTCACTCTTCAGCCAAAATTATTTCTTCATAAATCAAAACACAACCATTTTTGCATCTCATTGCAGCTGTACTGGCTCATAGACTAGTCATTCATCTCCCGTTGGAATCACAGGATAAGGTTATTCTTTGTGAAAGATACTTGCTTCTAGTGAGATCCTACTGCTAAACAGTTTTGTAGCTTTCTAAAACATGTCCATTGAAGAATCCATTATGTGCAAAGCAGTGAATAAGGCAGCACATTATTCAGACAGAGAAAACCAGCAACATGAGAAGGCTGTGCCATGTGTTACCACTGAAATCACATGTACTCCTTACCTATTGCCCTGTGGTTGCACTGCTATTTAGAGAAATCTCTGTGTAGAAGAGTGTAATATATGTACTCTGTGTGTGTGTGTATGTATGTTGAAGC
The DNA here is from genome assembly GCF_037157495.1 of Lathamus discolor. Classification (NCBI taxonomy): domain Eukaryota; kingdom Metazoa; phylum Chordata; class Aves; order Psittaciformes; family Psittacidae; genus Lathamus; species Lathamus discolor. The sequence continues at coordinate 35,970,271 of NC_088887.1, forward strand.
TTTTATTTGCGGTGTGGTGGGGGTGGGAAGCAGAATTTGGGGGCTGGCTGAGTAGGCCTTCAGGATGTGAGCAGGAGGTCTTAAAAGAATTATATTTTTATAGATTGTACTTAAGCTTTGGATCCCAGCCACATGTAGCCTTTTCTTCCAGAAAAGTAAAATGACTTGGAGAGAGAGTCAGGTGGCTGTAATGTAGTAGGGATAGAACAACCCCAGCAGCCCTGGACAAGCTGAATAACTTAATAAAAAATGCCTTTTAAAGTAATATTTTTCTAGTGCTAAATTGTTAAAGAAGTATTTATGAGCAGACTTTCTACGTACTTTGTGTGGTGCTTTGTACTGACCACGTAGACCTGTTATATGTTTATACATCTTAATGATTGTCTTTGAGGTGTTATGTAGTAATTTAATGACGTTTATGACAGAAAACCAGTGCAGTTCTGTGTAGTAGCAAATGATTTAATTTCTGATGAAACTGTAGGCTTTTGTAGTGTTTGTGTATTTTTCTGGTTGGCAGTTATGAATTGTATTCGTTCTGCAGCAAGGCTTGTACGCTTGATTGTAGAGAGGGGCAATAGGATGGTAGATACCATTGTTTAAAAAGAAAACCCTAAATATTGCTACCTTATCCTATAAAATCAGGTGAGTTTTGTGGCAGAAGCCTGAAATTTAGATTTTGCACTGGAATAAAATATCAAATACATCTAGGGCAGGTTAAAAGCATGCGATGAGGGATCTTTTTATTTAATTAACATCCTTGTCTCAAAATTGGAGAGATATCAATTTGATAGGTGGACCAATGGGTGGATAAAGAGCTGGCTGGATGGCCACATGCAAAGAGTTGTGGTCAATGGCTCAATGTCCGTCTGGAGACCAGTAACAAGTGGTGTCCCTCAGGGACTGGTGTTGGGACCGGTCTTGTTCAACATCTTCATCGCTGACATGGACAGTGGGATTGAGTGCGCCGTCAGCAAGTTTGCCGATGACACCAAGCTGTGTGGTTCAGTTGATACGCTAGAGGGAAGGGATGCCATCCAGAGAGACCTTGACATGCTTGTGAGGTGGGCCGATGCCAGCGTTATGAAGTTCAACCATGACAAGTGCAAGGTCCTACACCTGGGGCGGAGCAATCCCAGGCACAGCTACAGGTTGGGCAGAGAAGAGATTCAGAGCAGCCCTGCAGAGAAGGACTTGGGGGTGTTGGTTGATGAGAAAATGAACATGAGCCGGCTTCAGTGTGCGCTCGCAGCCCAGAAAGCCAACCGTATCCTGGGCTGCATCAAAAGGAGCGTGACCAGCAGGTCGAAGGAGGTGATCCTGCCCCTCTACTCTGCTCTCGTGAGACCTCACCTGGAGTATTGTGTGCAGTTCTGGTGTCCTCAACATAAAAAGGACGTGGAACTGTTGGAACAAGTCCAGAGGAGGGCCACGAGGATGATCAGGGGACTGGAGCACCTCCCGTATGAAGACAGGCTGAGGAAGTTGGGGCTGTTCAGCCTGGAGAAGAGAAGGCTGCGTGGAGACCTCATAGCAGCCTTCCAGTATCTGAAGGGGGCCTGTAGGGATGCTTGGGATGGACTCTTCATTAGGGACTGTAGTGACAGGAGAAGGGGTAACGGGTTAAAACTTAAACAGGGGAAGTTTAGATTGGATATAAGGAGGAAATTCTTTCCTGTTAGGTTGGTGAGACACTGGAATGGGTTGCCCAGGGAAGCTGTGAATGCTCCATCCCTGGCGGTGTTCAAGGCCAGGTTGGACAGAGCCTTGGGTGACGTGGTTTAGTGTGAGGTGACCCTGCCCATGGCAGGGGGTTGGAACTAGATGACCTTAAGGTCCTTTCCAACCCTAACTATTCTATTATTCTATGATTCTAAGTAAGACTTGGGGACAAGTGCTTGATAGCAACATGTAAATGGACAGGCCAAGAGACTGGAACAAAACTTGGGTTTTCCCTCAAAAGTTCCCGAGCTCTGGATATATCAAAAGGAAAGTTCTGCTTTGCTGAGTTAGCGAGAAAAATAGCATTGAGATTAATAATGCATTGTGGAGATGAGAGGCCATGGAAGGGAACAGCCATACGTTGCATGCTTCGCTGTGCCTGGCTTTTCCTCCCCTGGGAGTCTGCGGGTGCAGCGTGTCTGTGGTGGTAGCGTGACTGTTGTTGCCTGCACCTTCCTTTAGGGAAATACGGAAGAGTAATTGAGCAAGTGGGAGATGAGTTCTCTGCGAAGTTGCTGGGCTGTTTATGTCAAAGTGTTGCGCTAAAGCTGGTTTAGCACAGCTCTGCGCTTTAAAGCGTGTGATGAACAGCACACCGCTTTCCTGGCGGCAGTGTAAGGTGCTACGGTATTCATTCTCCCTGTTGCAGGAACCTAGCTTAGCCATGTAGTTTGCCTAGACTTCCTTTGTAGGCCGTGGAGTACGAGACTCTAAAAGTGAGTTACTCAGATGATTTAGGCTTGGCTCTTGTTCTTTGGAAAGGAAAGGGAGAGAATTACTGGCTGCTGGGATATATTTGACCTGTTCAGCTCAGCTACGCCATAAAACCCTGCCCTGCCCTAGCCTTCCTTTCCCATCACTTGTGCTTTCCCTGGTATTTGCCTGTCCCATAACGAGTGAGGAGAAGGAGCTAAGACCAATGGGAAATTTATCCAGCCACCTTCCTCCTTCCCCCCCATCCCCCGTCCCCCCGTCCCCGTCCCCCCCCCGAAGTTTTCATCTCCTTTAGTTCCCTACCTCATCCTGGGAACACTTGTGCTGCTGCTAGGGAGTGGTTGGGAATGTGCAGATAGACAAATGTGGTTGGGGAGCATGGGGTTGCCTCTTTTCCTGGCAGTGAGATAGATGCTGGATAAGCAGAACTTAATGGCAAAGCTGCACTGTGAGTGGTAAAAGAAGTCTTTATCAGATGAGTACTTGCAAAAAGAGCTGCAGGCTTAATAATCAGAGTTTGGTGTTCTCAATCCAGCCCACCCCTTGTATTGCAAAAACATTATGGTACTAAAAGAGTTTGTGTGACTGTTCTTCATGATCTCTGCGATGCTCGTGCAGAGTAGATAACGGCACAGAATAAAGCAGTTATCTCACTAGGGAACTTAGTAGGAAGATCCAGGTGGAGAAAGCTTCAAATTCACTTTCAAAGCACTTGCATGGTGTCATAATAGTCCAGGTCTAGCTCTTTTCCTTCCTGGACCCTTTAAGGAAGGAAGAAATCACATAAATAGGTAAATAAATAAGGAATTGAAGTGGCATTCTTATTTCTTCTTTGCCTACAGACTTTTAAATCTTGCCATACTGAAGGTCTCTAGTTCATCAGATTTACGCTTTTAGCTGGCTGAATGGGAAATACAAATGCAGACTGAGAAAATGGAGGAGAGGGATAGCTGTGAATTTGCCCAAGGTCCAAGTGAGTAAATCTTGAGATTTGTCTCTAATTAAGAAATAATTCAATATTGACCAAATGGGTGCCATGTCTTCAATGGGGTAGCATCTGGAAGAGGCCAATATTTAGGGTTTTTTCCCAAGGCACATTTAGTCCTACTCTACTGTTTAGTGAAAACGCCCAGTGCAGATGCCACCAGAGCCTCATCTCGTGGAATAACACTGTAATAAAGAATGTGGTTTTCTTGTGAAAGTCTTGACCTCTTCTGATGAAAATAACACACAACGCAGTATTTTCATGGTGTATAAGTGAAATGTAATTTTTTTTTCAATAAAATACCATTTCCTTTCCTAAACGTTTGAGTTGTTTGTTTGTGTTTTTTTCCTTGGTGGTATGTCTCTTTCCTCAGTTAAGTCAACGTTCCCAGGGATGGTAACTGTGGGATTCATGTGCTGGCATTTGCCACCCTCTCACAAATGCCTCCTGTAAGCTACCTGGGGCTGAGCCTTGTGCCTGTCCTGCTGTGTGTGACCTCTCCTCTGCTTGCCGCGCACCTCAGGGAAGCAGAAGGAGGTGCTTCCACTTTCCTCTGCAGCTGCCCAGAGCTTTCCTCCCAGGAATCCCATACAAGCAAATCTCACTCCCTGAGGCAATGCCTTGCTATTAACTGCCAACTGCCCCGAGTTCCTGCAGATCTGGCCAATTGCAAATAATTATTGTGAAGAACGCCTAAAAGCCAGAAGGAAAGAATTTAATCCTGCTTGCGCTGGAGTATTACAAAACCCCAGCAGCAGGAATAAGGACAGGTAAAACACGCTGAATCCCTCTGGGAATCTCAGGTATGTAAGTAGCCTGTGCAGTTACTGAGGTTTCAGTGGGTGGACGTGCTGTAAAGAACGGGCAGTAAATCTCAGTGCAGCGTCAGAAGGGGCCTAGCCTGACCGCTGCTGCTGGGGTAGGTCTCCTGAACAGCAGGCCAAAAGGAGAGGCATGACAACGGGTCCACGTCTTCTTGATCATGTCCTAATTTATTGCCATTTTTGCGGTTGCTCTCACGCTGTTCACAGAGATCTCCGCTGCGAGTCTCCTTGCATCCAGATCTGTCGAAGGACGCCGCTTGTGCTGAATGCCTGGAAGCCAGCTGGACTGCAGTCCTTACCGCATGCAGTACCCTACTACTGAAGAGCCTAAGCCTAACTTACACAGGAAACAACAACTAGCTACCTTATCTATGGCTAGCAAAACGATCCTTAAGTCCTACACGTCCAAGCGCCCTCTTGGAGGCGCTGCCCGCCCCCACGGCTGCGTGCAGCCCCGTCACGAAGCTGCTCTCGGGAAGCGCTTGGAGGACGCCGAGCAGGGCCCCGCCGTCCCCTCCCTCCTCTGGGACGCGGAGCCGAGGAGCGGGCTGGACGCGGCAGGTGCCCGCGCTCTGCCGGGCAGGGCCATTCCTCCTCTTTGCCCCGGCTGCTGCTCCGCAGGGCCGCAGCTCCCCTGCTGGCCGCCGCTGCCAGCGGCCGCTGTCCTCTTCCTGCGCCGCCACAGGAGCCTCAACAGCAGGAGCAGGGCGTCGGCAGCGAAGCCCCACCCGCAGTGCTCGCCGAGAGCTTGGAGCACAACTTCGTGCAGGCGGCGCGGCTCCTCCGTCCCCTTCTCCTTCCTCTTCAGCTCCATCTGCTCTTGCAGCCACATCATTTGCTGCATCTGCTGCGTCTGCTCCTCCTCACGCTGCCGCAGGAGGGTTTGCTCGCTGAGGTCTGTCTGCTCATTGACCTTCAGCGTGTACAGCACGATGCTCAGCACGCTCAGGATGCGGGCGACGCGCAGAGCCATGGTCTGCGGGAGGAGGGAGAGAAGGGGTAAAGCCCTCAGCAGGCTGGCTGGGAGGGAGATGGTGGCTGGCACAGCGGGGCAGGAGATGCAAGGGCCCAGCGACGGCTGTGACAGGGCACGAGGGAGCTGGCAGGCAGCAAGGGGAAGGCTGCTGAGCGCTGCACCGTGGGGGCACGTCCTCACAGCCCTCATCGTGGCTGCCAGCCCCGGCCGGGACCCTCTGCGCCCAGCTCCTGCCCAAGGAGCTCCCTGCGGTGCCTGCACCCTCGCCCCGGCCTTTAAGAGCCCTCCATGGCCCAGTACCTGTGCCCCAGCCCTCATCCCTCATCCCTCATCCCGCATCCCTCATGCAGCCCTGCCTTCCCCCGCCCGCCCCACTCACCGCTCTCCCGAGCTATACTGCAGGGGCAGTGCCGCTGCGGCTGGTACCGTACGGCACCCTCTGTGCCGTCATAGGCGCCGCAGCCCCACGGCAACACCGCACCCGGACGGCCACGGCCAACGCGTGGCTCTGCGGCCCCTGCAGCGGGCAAAGCACAACCGCCCCGTGGCAGGACGGAGCTCGCAGGGCCCCTGAGCCTCCCCAGAAGGAGCAGCCGCGGTGGCACAAGGGCGTCCCTGGCCTGCACAGGGAGCTCCGCGCCCGGCTGGGCTCCTGGCTGCCTCCATGGCCCCCACAGCAGCAGCACTGAGGAGCCTGTGGGCAGGAGCTGTTGGTCACGCTTGCCCACCCGTGCATGTAGTGATGCAGAGGGTTAACCAGTGTACAAGGGGGTTAGAGGAATTCACTTGCTTAAACAAAAGTGTTGTCTGTTGTAAACACCTATCACGCCTACTAAGCAGAACAAAGGCACAAACTACTGATAAGGGGAGAAGCAGAGATTGATAAGCAACTATAGACAAGGAAAAGCAGAAGCCTGAGTCTATGGATAAGGGGGAGAAGCAGATGGGTTGTGGCTGGGATACCGACCAAACCCTAAGGCTATGCGTGAAGATTAAAAGGTGAAAAGTTTAAGAAGAGGAAGACTCATTTACTTCACCTTGAGACCCCTGCCCATGACCAGAGGGGGGCACTGCGCAGGCGCAAAGGACCTTCTAGCTCCTGATAATACGAAGCGGGGATAGATACTAAATATGTAGAGGCGTATCAGTAATCTAATGCATATGTATACCTTAAGAGAATAAATGTAAAGGAAAAACGACCCTGGGTGTGCATACTTTGGAGGAGCTATCCCCATGCACCTCAGCGCTGAATAAAAAGCATACCTACTTTCCAACTTTAACGAGTTGTGGAGTCAATCCGCGTATCAGTAGCACGCACACTCCTGCCACTCCAAGCTCTGCCGGAGAATTACATAGCAGCGTTGCACCCAGAGACTTGCGACAGCCCAGCCTGATGCAAAACCAGGTGGCCGTTTATCAGAAGAGTTATGGAGGCTTATCTAGTAATGGTCTCATTACAGCTGTCTCTGATGAGGAAGAAAACCAGAGAGCAAAGAAGGACTAAGCAGATCCTTTCCCCTGGGGAGCAACCTGCCGAGCCTCAGGGTTGGGCTCCCAGTCCTAGCTCCCCTCGCAGCTGCTGCAGGAGAGGAAGGAGCCTTTGTAGGGACAGAGCAGAGCAAGTTCTGCTCCTGCCTCCCCGAGGGCTTTGCTGCTCGTCACCCCTGCAAACCGCTTACTGCGTTGGTGCTCTTCCAGACAACAGAGCTGCGGTGTTGCACGTACCCCCTCACCCGCAGCATCAGTAGAAGCATCTAGGAGCTGATAATGTTCTTGTGGGTGCTGAGGTCCTGCTAGGCACTGCCTATTCTTATGACCGCTTGCAGGCTTGTGGTAAATGTGTTCTAGGCAGCCCAGGTAAAGGTGTCACTACAGCAGGTCTGGCATGAAGAGCTCGACCTGTGCAGTCAGGCATAGGAGTGGTCCTCTCCTGTAGCTCTCTCCTGTTTCCCTGATGGTTTTCAGCTCCATAGCGGTACCTCCCATACCAACAGCTGCCTAAAGCTCTGAATTTGTTTTGAGCAACTCCCTGGTATTGCTGTCCACATTTCTTAGATCTGTGCTGTACCTACAGATGGCGTCAGGTCTGCAGCTCTTTACCATTTCAAATCTCTTAGTTTGTATTGTTCTTGCTGATCCATGCGGCTTCAAGTGCTGCGAGCCTCAGTCAGCATCCCCCCCCCCGGAGCCTTCTGGCACCCTGAATGTTACTCACAGGCTTTGAAGAAAGAAGCCTGTGGCAACCCAAGCAAAGGCAGCCCAGCGGTCTGTGCTTGCACACCTTCTGCAGGCTGGTGTGAGCTGTGCAGGCTGCCCCCCAAGCTCTTCTTTAGCAATGGAACAGATACCTGCCTCCTGCCACTGCTCATAAATCCTGTTGCCTCTCTCACCTGGTTCTTGCAGGTGTAACTGGGGGGAATGATGATAGTGACAGATCACTTTGACACCCCAGAGGCTGTTTGACCCTAAATTAATTAAAAGTACGTTCAACTCAGAATCACAGAATCCCAAGGGTTGGAAGGGACCTCAAAAGATCATCTAGTCCAACCCCCCTGCAAGAGCAGGGTAACCTACAGTACATCACACAGGAACTTGTCCAGGCGGGCCTTGAATATCTCCAGTGTAGGAGACTCCGCAACCCCCCTGCGCAACCTGTTCCAGTGCTCTGTCACTCTTACAGTAAAGAAGTTCTTCCTGATGTTAACGTGGAACTTCCTATGCTCCAGTTTACACCCATTGCCCCTTGTCCCATCACTGGATATCACTGAAAAAAGCCTAGCTCCATCATCCTGACACCTACCCTTTACATATTTGTAAACATTGATGAGGTCACCCCTCAGTCTCCTCTTCTCCAAGCTAAAGAGACCCAGCTCCCTCAGCCTCTCCTCATAAGGGAGATGTTCCACTCCCTTAATCATCTTTGTGGCTCTGCGCTGGACTCCTTCAAGCAATTCCCTGTCCTTCTTGAACAGAGGGGCCCAGAACTGGACGCAATATTCCAGATGCGGCCTCACCAAGGCTGAGTAGAGGGGGAGGAGAACCTCTCTTGACCTACTAACCACACCCTTGCTAATGCACCCCAAGATGCCAGTTGCCTTCTTGGCCACAAGAGCACATTGCTGGCTCATGGTCATCCTCCTGTCCACCAGGACCCCCAGGTCCCTTTCCCCTTTGCTACTTTCCAGCAGGTCACCCCCCAACCTGTACTGGTACATGGGGTTGTTCTTCCCCAGATGCAAGACTCTACACTTGCCCTTGTTAAATTTCATCAAGTTTCTCCCCGCCCAACTCTCCAGCCTGTCCAGGTCTCGCAGAATGGCAGCACAAAGCATGGCAGTACTGACCACTTGTACTTCCATATGATTTCTGTATGAAACTGAGGTTCTAGCTTTTCCCAAGATGAGGTCTAGTGTGATGTTAAAACCAAATTCAGTTGATGAGCTTTATTTAAGATGTATAGGGAGATTAAAATTGCATTTCTGTTTCCAGTGACATGAAGCAAATTTGTATTAGTGGAAAGGGCTAATTCTTCCTTGATTACTAGAGTATGCTGAGGAAACTCACTCTTGGGTATCTCCAAGCTAACTTTTCCTGTATCTTCCTTATCGCACCTGCCTAACAGTGTCACCTTCATAGCTTGGGAGTCGCCAGAAGAGCTGGTTTGGAGATTGCTTTGGCCACTGAAGTCTTCATTTATCCAACCATTTTTGTGGATTTTCTGCCATTGTAAAAGTTAATTGGTTTCACCTTGTAGAAGAGTAATTTATCCTTAAGGTGAATTTTTGGCTGAACAGATTGTTTTTATAGAGTAAGATTTCATAATTAATAATTATTTTTGAAATCCCCCATAGTTTTCATTTCATGAAGCAAATGAAATTGTAGAGATGAACGCGTTTCTCAGTAAATGTAAGAGGCAAACTTTAGGCTTTCAGGCGCAACAACGAATAATAATTTTTTTCTCTCATGCATTTGACATAAAAAAAAGAAATTGGTATGTTGTGAGCCTTTTAAGGAGGCTGGAAACCCCAACAGGAACGGCCTACACAATGTGTCTCTACTGCCACAGGTTTTAGTAACCACTGCCATAAAATAACTTTCTGGCAATAATAATTTCAGGGATGTGAACAGCTGCTAAAATTATCAGTCAGTAATGGAGATGCTGGGGTAAGGGTTGGACTGGATGATCTTAAAGATCTTTTCCAACCTGGTTGATTGTTGACAGTGATTGTTGGTGCTCTGTTTCTCTTCCTTAAATTGACTCAAAAGGGGATGAGACCTGGGTTGCAAAGAAATAGGGTGCATAGATGAGAAACCAGACTGGAAGTGATGGCCTTCAGGTACTTCGTGGTGAAAGACAGACAAATCCACAGCATTGATGGCCGCTGTCATCACCATACAGAGATGATAAATTGCCTGCAAACCTACTGCATTGAGATTTACCCTTTTAAGCGAACTGAGGAAAATAAAAAGCTGCATGGCTTGGTGGAGGACAAAATAGGAATATGGTTTTACTGGTGTCTTGAGAAAGGCTGAACTCTTTCTTTTGTTGACTGATCAAGTGCTTTCATAATGGGCTGATGTTATTTTTTCCAGTTTGGTTTTGAACTTCAAAGGGACACAAAATCTTTAAACAAACGGCAGCTGCAGTGGCACCCTGGAGAGTAGCTGGGGTCTCTGGGCCCAAATGTTTGTTGGTTTTTTTCCTTCAGCAACATCATGCAAGGCGGGTTGATTACCATCTCAGGACCAGGACGGAAGCAGCTCCAGCTCTTTTAACTACCCGTCCACCCTCGCCCCCCTGTAGTTTTAGACTACAACACTGTGCTGGGTGAGGCAGATTAAACTGTGCTTCATGCCACTAGCTGCTAACTGAAACCTAGTTTTTTGATTCTGGTCCTCACTAGCGGAACCACAGTCTGAAGAACAGTGCTAATAGCTGTACAGCCATTAGTTATAAGTTTGCATATTTCAGCTGTAAACACAAGTTGCATGTGCTAAATAATTTTACAAGTTCATTTTCTGACTGTCTGATTCATGTGACAGCTCTTATTTATAACAAGTTAAAAAAAAAATCTCTTCTAAAGAGATAGAATTATACTTAGGAATGGAAGCATTTTTAAAATAGTTGCTTTCAGGATATTATACTCTAATGTCTCCCCAGCTGCATGTTATATATAGATTGTAATAATCCATGCTAGAATTTATCCCCTTTGGAGGTGATAGGAATTCTGCATCTATTTCCGTGGTGACATACTTTCATTCATTTCTTTAGCAAAACAGTGGCAACAGTATAGTCTTCTAACATAAAATTAAATATGATGAATTATTAATGTAGAAGCGACTAAGTCCTACAGCTGAAAATAGTGGTTGGTTAGGTTCTTGGTGAATTGTGACTAAGAAATACAGTAGAGTTTATTGTTACCTCACATACAGGTTGATTATGTTGGCATATGCTGGTGGATTTCCTACTTCTTTCAAAACCCAGCTGATGTCTGTGCCAAGAGGTCTGACAGCTGAAGAAACTTGGAGGCTTAGGCAAGAAAGAAAAGCAATAGAGAATTAAAAAATAGCAGAAATAAATCCTTATCATTCAGCTGCTCTTGAGTCATAGCTAGCCTGAGAGGATTTTTAGTTAAACTCTTCTGGGAGAATTAGTATTTTATCTGTGTTTTATGCTAAAATCATTATTGCAGTAATTCTTCTGTGAGATTGAAATCACTTCTGTGGCAACTGATCATGATGTCAGAAGTAGAGTATTAATGAATTTAAGTAAGGCACACACAGAGTGGAAATACACCAGCAAAGGTACAGAATTTACAGGTGTAATTTGGCGTTTGGAACAGAATGAGAAAAGATCGTGACAGACACACACTTGTGCCTCTGATTTAGCTTTTTAACTCTTCATTTTTGCTGACTCTTGAAGTAGTAGCTAAATAAGACTTCATGACTTGGAGTTGTGACTTTTCTAGCACCTGAGCTGCCATCTTGAAACACTTGCATGTATTCGTATATTTGTTCTCTTATTCTTTTGATAATATGTTCTGAAAATGTGATGTAGACAAGAAAAATCTGATCACATCTGAAGCAGAGTATTCTTTTCAGAGCAGCATCCAAAGATAATACAGAGATGCTTGTATATTTTAACAGGCGTGTTCATTTAAATACATATGTTTTCATTCTACTACTTCAAATAATTTCCCCTAATTCAATGAATTCTTTTGAGTAGAAACTCTTTTTTCTCTTTACAAAAGATGCCAAAATAAGGTGCTTGTTAAAAATCTTTAGTACTATGAATGATGCAAGGTTTAATCAACACACACTGTAGTGGTGATGAAAAACTGATTTCTGCCTTTTTGCACATGGAAAGGTAATGGACATGCTCCATGCCATGGGACCAGAGACTGTGGTTATCACAAGCTCAGATCTACAAGCACCTCTAGGAAATGACTACCTAATTGCTCTGGGAAGCCACAGAAAAAGTAAGTCACAAACTCCTTCATTAAACTGTGATTTCTTTTAACCTGTTCTGTGCTTTCAGTTAGCTTTTAAGAAGTAGTTTCACCAGATGTATCTATACTGCGTGGAGGGCACTTATAGTGAACAACTAAGTGAACTACTTCTCCTACAGTAATATTAGAGAGCAGTAACTCCCTTGGCTCACTGTAGGAAGACAAGCTGGGAGCTGAGCATGATCATAGCATAGGCAGAGCACTGCCCTCACCAACAGGGCGCAAGCCCACAGTGTCTGAATAAGATTAGGAGAACTGGGATGGTGATGGCGGACAGGTCCCATCAACAGGTCAGTGATCATCGGAGCAAAGGGAGACAAACCAGGTCTGAGATTAATTGGAAAATCAAATCAGTAAGTCAGGACAGAAGGGCTCTACATAGGTATACCTACAACATAGCTCAGACAAGGATGCTTGTGCCTGGGCCTGAGCTTTTGTGCAGCTGCTGGGCAAGTGGGCAGAGGGTACTTAGGTGAAGGATGTCCTAGGTGAAGTAGATCAGGGTTGTTAAAGCCCCTAGTAATGGCCCTAACAAGTAGTAGCGATATTAAACAGGAATTTTGAGTGTTCTGAATGCTTCTGTGAAAATTACACTGCCTTGTTAGTGGATTGTTCCTTCCTGATAGGTTGTTAAATATCCTTCTTATTTATATCCCCTTCTATACTGTCATGAAGATGCACTGTGTGTATGGACTCGATGTTTTTACCCACAAAGGGCATAGTTATGTGGGATGGTATATGATCTCTTTTTCTTGTTCGTGTAAGGGATTTAAATGTATCACATTCTGGACTGCTGAGAGACTGGAGAAGTCTTGATATTTAAAACAGATCCTACTAAGAATCAGTCAGTGGGTCTTAGCACTCAGTATATGACAGGTCTGGAATAAGTCTGGTCATTTCAATGTCGGTTACAATATGGAACATGGATCAGATACTCTCTGCTGATGTCTACAGCTGCTCCTGTGCCTCCAGACAACCTTGCAGATACTCTGGATTATGGTTTGGAATGCCTCATCTAGGATTCAGCCCTCTCCATAAATATGTGGTTTCCTGAGCAAGCTGCTGCTGCTGTCTAAATGAAAATAGGTGGCCCTCAATCCTACATGAAAATAAAGGTGTTAGCTACCTGCTCCCTCGTAAGTGAAATCTGTACAGTATATAAGTTATAAAAGCTATCCCAACTTGGCAAAGTTTTGAAAGGTAGCATCTTTTAGAAGAGCTGGTACAAAGTTTACGGTAATCCTTAGCATCTTTACATTGCAGACAACAAAGGAATTCAAATCTAGTAACCACTTTTAAATAATAGTCAGTGCTATTGTATTAATTGCCGGTCTATTACTTTTAACTGTCTGTTTTATTTTAGCTAAAGCAGATGGTACCAAGATGACACAAAGAATTCGAGTGGAGTCTCCTAAAGTGGATGCTGTCTTTGTTGGAACAGGAGACTTGTTCGCTGCTATGCTTTTGGCATGGACACACAAGCATCCAAACAATTTGAAGGTTGTGAGAGAAGTTATTTATGTCTCTGCAAGCATAGACTGTTTATTTTTCCTTTATTACTTTTAATCCATGACATTATTTAAAGACGCCTTTCTGTTTGACAAGTAAGATGCTCTTCTCAAGAGAGAGAGACTGCATGCGTGTATGTAATTAATATTTTTTACCCTCACTTCATCATAAGCACTGAAATCAATTTATCTGATACGCTATTCTGTTTCTTTCCCTTTAAGCACATAAAGTCCTTACAGCTGTGTGATTTCTAATACCCTTTTTGGAAGAAGTAAGAATCTAAATTTTTTTCCCCAGACTCTGCATTACGTGGGTGTCATCCTGTTTGTGACTGCTCAGTCATGTTTGCTCTTAATACCAGCTGTTTTGAAATAACTAGGCAGCTGGAATTTTACTAAAACCTGAATATGTTATGTTAATGCAGGTAGCATGTGAAAAGACTGTGTCAGCCATGCAGCATGTTCTGCAAAGGACCATTAAGAGTGCAAAAGGTAATTAATTCATATCTTGTTCCCTTGTTCCGTACGGATTTACATCGGAAGAAACATTTAGAGAGATTTCTGGGTTTCCTGGCTAAAGGTAGCTCTCAGTGTAGACACAGACAGAGGATTTACAGAATGAGAGCTTCACAGTCTTGTTCCTTACAGTGTCCTCCAAGTTTTTTGATTTTTGACAACACCTGACTGAAGATGTCACTGTTCAGCTTGTAGTGGGACTGCAGTCATGCCGACTGCACTTGACTGCTTTGCAAAACAGTGGTGGAAGAACTTGAGGAAATGCTGAGTTTTATGTGCAAGAGAGCTTCTGTTTTTAAGTGTAGCTCGCTTACTTTCCCTTGGAGTGAGTGTGTTTAGTATTGAGAAGGGATTATCAACTAATAATAAACTGTCTGTTTGCTGTGTTGGCCATGTGAGAAGTGATTTTTCGTTGGTTTTTTTTTTTTTTTTTTTTTCCTTCTCTCCCCTTGGAGTTCCCATGCCTTTCGGATCCTAAAGAGGTCCGGAGCTGTTGGTTCTTGGAGCATGGCTGTGTCACTTTCTAATTAACGGCAGAGCTGTGTTTCTTTGCTGGAGAGTGGTACAGAACAGGGGTGATAGGAAATCACAGTGCTGACCTGAATCTTCCACCTTAGAAGCTAAGGGGTAGTAAGGGAGACTGGGGAGGTGAGGAGGGTAAAAAAAATTGTGGGGTAACAGAACAGTGTAGTTTGTTCTCTTTTTATACTGCTATTTTTAATGACATTCTGATGTACTCTTTCTAGCACAAGCTGGAGAAGGAAACAAACCAAACTCAGCCCAGCTGGAACTGAGAATGGTCCAAAGCAAAAAGGACATAGAAAACCCAGAGATCATAGTGAAAGCCACCGTGTTATAAAGGTTGTATGTCTCCAATAACGCACAATGTATTGATGTCCTCATTTCTTTCCTGTAAATTGTAATATTTGCCTTAGATCTGTGACAGAAATCTGACTTTCATGAAGTAGTGCCCAGCATAGGCAGATATCCACTCTCAAACATATGTGCTGGCCTTGCTCAGTTTTAAAAACAAGTTGGTGTGCATTGAAGCATATTGCCGGGCATCAAAATGGCTGTCAAATTCACGTGGTCTGTGTAATTACCCAGGGCAAGAGAGTACAATGTTCACAATGTTCCTGCCTTGCCAAAGACTTTAGATGTGCATTTGCTAATGGAATGCTTGACTGACTGGAAAATATTTTTCAAGATGGCATCCCGTGCCAATGGAGCTGGCTCCACGCTCCCTGTTCCTGGAGGTATCTGGTTACCTACTCTGGTATTCAGTATCTCAGCTGCTATGAAACTAAGCAGGGTTAAAACTACACGCAAAGTTCTGATTGTGTGTAGGAGTACTTTGAAGATGTTTGGCATTTAAGTTCTCTGAAGTGACCTTGAGGAGTCATTCACATTACTGATAACTGCTCCTGTTTCTTGTCTATGAAGAGCTGCACAGTTTCAGTTTTTGCAGGTACTGGCTGCTTATTTCTGATGTCTGTGGGCACCCACATGTTTTTCCTCCAAAAGCTGCTCCAGAAACATCTTCATTAATATGAATTCAGTAGCCCTGATTAGAAGTTTGTAGTTCTGCCTCTGACGCCAGGTTTGACTCTTAGTTTATTTTTAACTAAGGACAAACATTCTGTAAGGACAAAAGAGAAAGCAGCTCTTGCCCTGAAAGCTGGCTACACTAGTTTGTTCTTCATGGGCGGATGCATTTACAAACTACCTAGGGCACTTCCATTTAACAGTAGTGAGCAGTATGGGCAGGCTTATCAAGGAAGCAATGTTGTAAAAGTAGTATTTGTAATTTACTAAACCTTACTAAACTATGTATGTTTACCAAATGCAGTGAAACATACAACATTAATTTGTTCATAATGTCTCTGCAGCCTACACTGATTAGAGATGGCAGAAATGCATTATTATTAATGCATCTTTATTTCAAAATTCTGCTTCATAAGGTTTCAAAATTGGATTCTTAACAATTTCAGCATCCTATACATCACAGGCACATACTACACCATTAGGGCAGATATGCTGACAGTACTGACCACTTGTACTTCCATATGATTGCTGTATGAAACTGAGGTTCTAGCTTTTCCCAAGATGAGGTCTAGTGTGATGTTAAAACCAAATTCAGTTGATGAGCTTTATTTACGATGTATAGGGAGATTAAAATTGCATTTCTGTTTCCAGTGACATGAAGCAAATTTGTATTAGTGGAAAGGGCTAATTTTTCCTTGATTACTAGAGTATGCTCAGGAAACTCACTCTTGGGTATCTCCAAGCTAACTTTTCCTGTATCTTCCTTATCGCACCTGCCTAACAGTGTCACCTTCATAGCTTGGGAGTCGCCAGAAGAGCTGGTTTGGAGATTGCTTTGGCCACTGAAGTCTTCATTTATCCAACCATTTTTGTGGGTTTTCTGCCATTGTAAAAGTTAATTGGTTTCACCTTGTAGAAGAGTAATTTATCCTTAAGGTGAATTTTTGGCTGAACAGATTGTTTTTATAGAGTAAGATTTCATAATTAATAATTAATAATTTCATAAATTATTAATAATTATTAATAATTAATAATTTCATAATTAATAATTATTTTTGAAATCCCCCATAGTTTTCATTTCACGAAGCAAATGAAATTGTAGAGATGAACGCGTTTCTCAGTAAATGTAAGAGGCAAACTTTAGGCTTTCAGGCGCAACAACGAATAATAATTTTTTTCTCTCATGCATTTGACATAAAAAAAAATAATGGGTATGTTGTGAGCCTTTTAAGGAGGCTGGAAACCCCAACAGGAACGGCCTACACAATGTGTCTCTACTGCCACAGTTTTTAGTAACCACTGCCATAAAATAACTTTCTAGCAATAATAATTTCAGGGATGTGAACAGCTGCTAAAATTATCAGTCAGTAATGGAGATGCTGGGGTAAGGGTTGGACTGGATGATCTTAAAGATCTTTTCCAACCTGGTTGATTCTATGATTCTGTGAGCTCGTGGCTGACAGCCAACATGGAAAAAGACATGAACTATCTTGACAGTGTGTATAAATACGGGAAGAAGTGAAGAAGAAGGAACCAGGCTCTTCTTGCTGGTGCCCAGTGAAAGAGTAAGAGGCGATGGGCACAAATTGAAATACAGGAAATTACATTTAAACATTAAAAAAATATAAATCACTGTGAGGATGATGGAACACTGGCACAGGTTGCCCAGAGAGCTTGTAGAGTCTCCACCCTTGGAAATACTCAAAACCTGACCGAACATGGCCCGGAGCAACCTGCTGTACTTGACCTTGCTTGTGCAGTGGGACTGGACTAGATGATCTCCAGAGGTCACTTCCAGCCTCAGCCATTCTGTGATTCTGTGAAGTACAACAAATTGCCTTTCTTTGCGGCACTGTATTTGTAAATTAATGCAAATAGTTTTTTTCTTCCTGAGACACAAACTTCCAGACATGCTAGGAGATCGCTCACCATTAATAATTTGCCCCCTTTTTAGGTATGCTGCTTTTTGCTTGGGCAGTTGTGCTAGGAATGCAATTGCCTTTTTTGATAGTTGAATTCAGCAAAGGTACTTAAATATTGTTGCTGGTGATGCATTCCAGCAGTTGAACACAAAAGGATTTTAACTCTTTATAGCATTGATTAAAGAAGTCTTGCACGCCGTGTTCCAAACATAACTGTGAGTTTATTTATCTTTTAAAATTAGACTTATTTCATGTGGAAGCATATAATCCCTACAATACTCCTGGGAAGAAGGGATCAATATAGTGAACTTCCCTGTCTGTACATACCATGGCTGACTTTGTGGCATTATGCTTGACACCCTTACCCGCCTGGAATGTGTGACCCAGGAAGTGGATCCTGCTGCACTGTTTTCCTATAGCCAGAGCCGTGGATCGCCCAGCATTAACTTCATTGCCAGTCACGTAACACAGCCCGGCTTGGGAGTTGCATGGGGCCATATGGTGGCCATCCCTGCTCTAGTGCAGTGCAAAATGTAGATTTCCAGTTCTTCACATCAGCGGATCAACAGCAGAGAGAAGCTCAAAACTGGCTTTTTAATTTTTTTTGTAAGCAGCAATAAGTAATCGCTGTCAAGGAAACCTTTCGTGTTGTGAGCATGCACTACAGAAAGCCCTTTTAGTAAGTGTGAGGTGGCACAATTTCTCTTACCACTAAACAAAGTAGACTTTCACAAGGGAAGTGAGAGAAAGGCAAGGGCTGGCTTTCTCTGAAATAAAGAAGCTTGGGATTTAGGTACCTAAAGCTACCTTGCAAACAATGTTTTATCCGTAAACTGTCATCTTGAGATAAAAACCTGTATGTTTGTTGGAGCAGCTTCTACCTGTCAGCTGTGGTCTTTTCCCACTATGGATCAGTTCAGTAATTCACACCTTCCCTAGAAACTGTGACATATCCATATTAAGAAAAAAAAAATTAAATACTAATGCGCTCAATTTGCAAACGTTCGTATACTGAAGTAGCTGGATTCTGTAGCAGTGGGCTGATAGCTGCTTCTGCTTAAGTCTCTGGGAGTTGCTCATGTGATACCTGTTTTAAACTCTCACTGATCTGATCTAAATTAGGTTGGGTTTATGTCTTCAGTGAAGAATTAGGCTTAACATCTCTTAACAGGAACAAACCACAGAAATTATCTGTAAATATATTCTGTAGCTAACATTTTGTAGTCACAACAGGCTAACAGGTATTTTTAGATGTCAAGGTACACATACTTGGGTGCATTTTTATTTGTTAAGAGTTACACAGCACTTTTTCATCCTGTTTGCAGAACAAAATTCAAAGACTCAGCACGGTTCTGTCCAATCTTTTATTCCTTCCTGTCCTTCTGCATATAATATCTGTATCTATTTCTGAGTTCCTACCTGGTGCAGCTGAAAGGTGTCTCAATATTGTGAAGCAGCTCACTATTTAAGGGATTGGAGGGGACTTACGAAGGTCATCGGATCCACTGGCAGATCCTTAGATAAATAAGAATGGTTAGACTAAACTAGTTTAGGTCCTAACTGATTACAGAAGAACAAGCACTTCAGTCCAGAGAGTTCAATCAATAACTAATGGATAATCTTCTGTGACCGTCCTAACAGCATGAAAGGTGTCTATAGCCCACCAGTCCAGCATTCACCAGTTAGGGACTACTGACTTCATTGCCACATATACTCCCATACGTACGTGTGAAGTTAGCAGCGAAAGATTCTTCTAATACGTACACATACGCATGGGAGTGGTGAATGCTTTTTGTTTGTGTCCAGTCGACTTCCCCACCATTCTTTCACCCACTGGAAGTAATTTGTGTTGGATCTGTTTTTTCTGGAATGAATTTTGCAGTGTATGTGGTCAGCCATTTTGATACTCCCAAGTGTATTCATTTGTGGAGCCATCATGCAAGAGAGACCAAAAGTTGTTTACAAAAGATCTACTCTATTCTGGGCCTGTGTTAGTCTCTACATGCGTAAAATTCCCACATACGTCTTTGGGAGACGTGCATAAAGACATTGTGCTACAATCAGTGCTATTCACACTCTATATAGACATTTAAGAAATCTGCTGTATAAATTGTTACTGTTTTGTTTGCTGATTTTTCTCATAAATGGAAGAAATCTGTAGTCAATATGTTACATAGAAGAATCAGAGGACCAAGGTTTCCAGCTACTCATACTGCCTTTTTGATTATCTTAACTGTGTCCTGATTGGATGGTGTTAATTTGTTGTCCAAGACTGTTATGGTGATTGTACTGATTTATTTTATTTTAAAATATGTGGCAAGGAAGATTGTAATAAAAGCATCTACATTTAATATCCTGTGCACACACAAAGTGTTAGATCCTGGTTTTGCATATGTGAATAATTTCAGAATTAAACGGAACAAGAACAGTTCGATAGTCTTGCTGAATAAAGTGGACGGAATTAAAGGTCTCCTTACTTATATCCTAGTATAGAGAAAGGGTACTTGATGAAGGAGCACACATTTGAGTGCTGTAATCATCTCACTGTAAGACAGCAGCTATGAGGAAGTGAGTAACATCCTTCTTGTCTTACTTGTTGGTTCGTTAGGGTTTTTTTAAGAAATTTCATGGGAAGACAACTGCTGGCACTCTGCACCACTGCTCTTGTATGCCTCTTACTGGCATGTGTAGGCTTTCTGCGTTGTGCTCTTTATTCCTACGTACAAGGTGAGAAGAGGGGCTTGGAATACAAACCATAACTCATTTCTAGGTCTGTTTCTTACGCAGTGCTTAGCTGCACTCCCCTTCGTGGAATTTTTGTCTGACTGCGTAAGTTAGAGCTTACAAGGCTATACATTAGGAACCAATTGTTCCTGCATGTCAGAACAAGTGCTTCTGTCAGCACTTTATAGTGTCTTCCGCTAGGGCAGCGTTGTGCATGAGGAAGAGAGCAGGTATCTAGTTTAATGAGAGCACTGGGTATCAGAGCAGGTGCTACCTCATTATGCTTACACCCACTGGAGAAGTTTGGCTTATATTTGTACTAAAGAAAACCACTGAGTAAAAGCCCTTGCCTCTTTAAAGAGTATTCTAGAAGCTGAGAAGTGTTTCAAATTTTGGTCACTCTTCAGCCAAAATTATTTCTTCATAAATCAAAACACAACCATTTTTGCATCTCATTGCAGCTGTACTGGCTCATAGACTAGTCATTCATCTCCCGTTGGAATCACAGGATAAGGTTATTCTTTGTGAAAGATATTTGCTTCTAGTGAGATCCTACTGCTAAACAGTTTTGTAGCTTTCTAAAACATGTCCATTGAAGAATCCATTATGTGCAAAGCAGTGAATAAGGCAGCACATTATTCAGACAGAGAAAACCAGCAACATGAGAAGGCTGTGCCATATGTTACCACTGAAATCACATGTACTCCTTACCTATTGCCCTGTGGTTGCACTGCTATTTAGAGAAATCTCTGTGTAGAAGAGTGTAATATATGTACTCTGTGTGTGTGTGTATGTATGTTGGAGCTTTTATTTGCGGTGTGGTGGGGGTGGGAAGCAGAATTTGGGGGCTGGCTGAGTAGGCCTTCAGGATGTGAGCAGGAGGTCTTAAAAGAATTATATTTTTATAGATTGTACTTAAGCTTTGGATCCCAGCCACATGTAGCCTTTTCTTCCAGAAAAGTAAAATGACTTGGAGAGAGAGTCAGGTGGCTGTAATGTAGTAGGGATAGAACAAGCACAGCAGCCCTGGACAAGCTGAATAACTTAATAAAAAATGCCTTTTAAAGTAATATTTTTCTAGTGCTAAATTGTTAAAGAAGTATTTATGAGCAGACTTTCTACGTACTTTGTGTGGTGCTTTGTACTGACCACGTAGACCTGTTATATGTTTATACATCTTAATGATTGTCTTTGAGGTGTTATGTAGTAATTTAATGACGTTTATGACAGAAAACCAGTGCAGTTCTGTGTAGTAGCAAATGATTTAATTTCTGATGAAACTGTAGGCTTTTGTAGTGTTTGTGTATTTTCCTGGATGGCAGTTATGAATTGTATTCGTTCTGCAGCAAGGCTTGTACGCTTGATTGTAGAGAGGGGCAATAGGATGGTAGATACCATTGTTTAAAAAGAAAACCCTAAATATTGCTACCTTATCCGTTATAAAATCAGGTGAGTTTTGCGGCATAAGCCTGAAATTTAGATTTTGCACTGGAATAAAATATCAAATACATCTAGGGCAGGTTAAAAGTATGCGATGAGGGATCTGTTTCTTTAATTAACATCCTTGTCTCAAAATTGGAGAGATATCAATTTGATAGGTGGACCAATTGGTGGATAAAGAGCTGGCTGGCTGGATGGTCACACGCAAAGAGTTGTGGTCAATGGCTCAATGTCCGTCTGGAGACCAGTAACAAGTGGCGTCCCTCAGGGATCGGTGTTGGGACCGGTCTTGTTCAACATCTTCATCGCTGACATGGACAGTGGGATTGAGTGCGCCCTCAGCAAGTTTGCCGATGACACCAAGCTGTGAGGTTCAGTTGATACGCTAGAGGGAAGGGATGCCATCCAGAGAGACCTTGATATGCTTGTGAGGTGGGCCGATGCCAACGTTATGAAGTTCAACCAAGTCAAGTTCAAGGTCCTACACCTGGGGCGGAGCAATCCCAGGCACAGCTACAGGTTGGGTAGGGAAGAGATTCAGAGCAGCCCTGCAGAGAAGGACTTGGGGGTGTTGGTTGATGAGAAAATGAAAATGAGCCAGCTTCAGTGTGCGCTCGCAGCCCAGAAAGCCAACCGTGTCCTGGGCTGCATCAAAAGGGTATGGTGACCAGCAGGTCGAAGGAGGTGATCCTGCCCCTCTACTCTGCTCTCGTGAGACCTCACCTGGAGCATTGTGTGCAGTTCTGGTGTCCTCAACATAAAAAGGACATGAAACTGTTGGAACAAGTCCAGAGGAGGGCCACGAGGATGATCAGGGGACTGGAGCACCTCCCGTATGAAGACAGGCTGAGGAAGTTGGGTCTGTTCAGCCTGGAGAAGAGAAGGCTGCGTGGAGACCTAATAGCAGCCTTCCAGTATCTGAAGGGGGCCTGTAGGGATGCTGGGGATGGACTCTTCATTAGGGACTGTAGTGACAGGACAAGGGGTAACGGGTTAAAACTTAAACAGGGGAAGTTTAGATTGGATATAAGGAGGAAATTCTTTCCTGTTAGGTTGGTGAGACACTGGAATGGGTTGCCCAGGGAAGCTGTGAATGCTCCATCCCTGGCGGTGTTCAAGGCCAGGTTGGACAGAGCCTTGGGTGACGTGGTTTACTGTGAGGTGACCCTGCCCATGGCAGGGGGTTGGAACTAGATGATCTTAAGGTCCTTTCCAACCCTAACTATTCTATTATTCTATGATTCTAAGTAAGACTTGGGGACAAGTGCTTGATAGCAACATGTAAATGGACAGGCCAAGAGACTGGAACAAAACTTGGTTTTTCCCTCAAAAGTTCCCGAGCTCTGGATATATCAAAAGGAAAGTTCTGCTTTGCTGAGTTAGCGAGAAAAATAGCATTGAGATTAATAATGCATTGTGGAGATGAGAGGCCATGGAAGGGAACAGCCACGCGTTGCATGCTTCGCTGTGCCTGGCTTTTCCTCCCCTGGGAGTCTGCGGCTGCAGCGTGTCTGTGGTGGTAGCGTGACTGTTGTTGCCTGCACCTTCCTTTGGGGAAATTCGGAAGAGTAATTGAGCAAGTGGGAGATGAGTTCTCTGCGAAGTTGCTGGGCTGTTTATGTCAAAGTGTTGCGCTAAAGCTGGTTTAGCACAGCTCTGCGCTTTAAAGCGTGTGATGAACAGCACACCGCTTTCCTGGCGGCAGTGTAAGGTGCTAGGGTATTCATTCTCCCTGTTGCAGGAACCTAGCTTAGCCATGTAGTTTGCCTAGACTTCCTTTGTAGGCCGTGGAGTACAAGACTCTAAAAGTGAGTTACTCAGATGATTTAGGCTTGGCTCTTGTTCTTTGGAAAGGAAAGGTAGAGAATTACTGGCTGCTGTGATATATTTGACCTGTTCAGCTCAGCTACGCCATAAAACCCTGCCCTGCCCTAGCCTTCCTTTCCCATCACTTGTGCTTTCCCTGGTATTTGCCTGTCCCATAACGAGTGAAGAGAAGGAGCTAAGACCAATGGCAAATTTATCCAGCCACCTTCCTCCTTCCCCCCCATCCCCCGTCCGTCCGTCCCCGTCCCCCCCCCGAAGTTTTCATCTCCTTTAGTTCCCTACCTCATCCTGGGAACACTTGTGCTGCTGCTAGGGAGTGGTTGGGAATGTGCAGATAGACAAATGAGGGAGCATGGGGTTGCCTCTTTTCCTGGCAGTGAGATAGATGCTGGATAAGCAGAACTTAATGGCAAAGCTGCACTGTGAGTGATAAAAGAAGTCTTTATCAGATGAGTACTTGCAAAAAGAGCTGCAGGCTTAATAATCAGAGTTTGGTGTTCTCAATCCAGCCCACCCCTTGTATTGCAAAAACATTATGGTACTAAAAGAGTTTGTGTGACTGTTCTTCATGATCTCTGCGATGCTCGTGCAGAGTAGAAAACGGCACAGAATAAAGCAGTTATCTCACTAGGGAACTTAGTAGGAAGATCCAGGTGGAGAAAGCTTCAGATTCACTTTCAAAGCACTTGCATGGTGTCATAATTGTCCAGGTCTAGCTCTTTCCCTTCCTGCACCCTTTAAGTAAGGAAGAAATCACATAAATAGGTAAATAAATAAGGAATTGAAGTGGCATTCTTATTTCTTCTTTGCCTACAGACTTTTAAATCTTGCCATACTGAAGGTCTCTAGTTCATCAGGTTTTTTCAGAAGAGCCCTTGCCAAGTGCTGTGATAGAGCCTGTCACAGCTGGCTTGGAGCACAGCGGCTTCAAACAAACGGCCCTGTTGGATACCACCTGCAGACAGGTACTCCTGTCCTGTGGCCTGTATTTAGTACAGCACATGTTCACATGCCTCGTATGTGCTATACATGAATATAAGCCTTGCTAGGGAAGAAAACTGCAGGGCTTGTTGCTGGAGACGCAATGCGGATGGAAACACTGGAGAATTTAGCAGCATCCAGTGATCTTGCCCTTTGCTGTTAGTGATTGTTTGTGCAACATATCCCCTCCAGTATTGTTTTCTTTCTGGAAGATGGGAGGGGGACAGCCTATATGCTGTTTTGATACGCTTTTAGCTGGCTGAATGGGAAATACAAATGCAGACTGATAAAATGGAGGAGAGGGATAGCTGTGAATTTGCCCAAGATCCAAGTGAGTAAATCTTGAGATTTGTCTCTAATTAAGAAATCATTCAATATTGACCAAATGGGTGCCATGTCTTCAATGGGGTAGCATCTGGAAGAGGCCAATATTTAGGGTTTTTTCCCAAGGCACATTTAGTCCTACTCTACTGTTTAGTGAAAACGCCCAGTGCAGATGCCACCAGAGCCTCATCTCGTGGAATAACACTGTAATAAAGAATGTGGTTTTCTTGTGAAAGTCTTGACCTCTTCTGATGAAAATAACACACAACACAGTATTTTCATGGTGTATAAGTGAAATGTAATTTTTTTTTTTTTCAATAAAATACCATTTCCTTTCCTAAACGTTTGAGTTGTTTGTTTGTGTTTTTTTCCTTGGTGGTATGTCTCTTTCCTCAGTTAAGTCAACGTTCCCAGGGATGGTAACTGTGGGATTCATGTGCTGGCATTTGCCACCCTCTCACAAATGCCTCCTGTAAGTTACCTGGGGCTGAGCCTTGTGCCTGTCCTGCTGTGTGTGACCTCTCCTCTGCTTGCCGCGCACCTCAGGGAAGCAGACGGAGGTGCTTCCACTTTCCTCTGCAGCTGCCCAGAGCTTTCCTCCCAGGAATCCCATACAAGCAAATCTCACTCCCTGAGGCAATGCCTTGCTATTAACTGCCAACTGCCCCCGAGTTCCTGCAGATCTGGCCAATTGCAAATAATTATTGTGAAGAACGCCTAAAAGCCAGAAGGAAAGAATTTAATCCTGCTTGCGCTGGAGTATTACAAAACCCCAGCAGCAGGAATAAGGACAGGTAAAACACGCTGAATCCCTCTGGGAATCTCAGGTATGTAAGTAGCCTGTGCAGTTACTGAGGTTTCAGTGGGTGGACGTGCTGTAAAGAACGGGCAGTAAATCTCATTGCAGCGTCAGAAGGGGCCTAGCCTGACCGCTGCTGCTGGGGTAGGTCTCCTGAACAGCAGGCCAAAAGGAGAGGCATGACAACGGGTCCACGTCTTCTTGATCATGTCCTAATTTATTGCCATTTTTGCAGTTGCTCTCACGCTGTTCACAGAGATCTCCGCTGCGAGTCTCCTTGCATCCAGATCTGTCGAAGGACGCCGCTTGTGCTGAATGCCTGGAAGCCGGCTGGACTGCAGCCCTTACCGCATGCAGTACACTACTACTGAAGAGCCTAAGCCTAACTTACACAGGAAACAACAACTAGCTACCTTATCTATGGCTAGCAAAACGATCCTTAAGTCCTACACGTCCAAGCGCCCTCTTGGAGGCGCTGCCCGCCCCCACGGCTGCGTGCAGCCCCGTCACGAAGCTGCTCTCGGGAAGCGCTTGGAGGACGCCGAGCAGGGCCCCGCCGTCCCCTCCCTCCTCTGGGACGCGGAGCCGAGGAGCGGGCTGGACGCGGCGGGTGCCCGCGCTCTGCCGGGCAGGGCCATTCCTCCTCTTTGCCCCGGCTGCTGCTCCGCAGGGCCGCAGCTCCCCTGCTGGCCGCCGCTGCCAGCGGCCGCTGTCCTCTTCCTGCGCCGCCACAGGAGCCTCAACAGCAGGAGCAGGGCGTCGGCAGCGAAGCCCCACCCGCAGTGCTCGCCGAGAGCTTGGAGCACAACTTCGTGCAGGCGGCGCGGCTCCTCCGTGCCCTGCTCCTTCCTCTTCAGCTCCATCTGCTCTTGCAGCCACATCATTTGCTGCATCTGCTGCGTCTGCTCCTCCTCACGCTGCCGCAGGAGGGTTTGCTCGCTGAGGTCTGTCTGCTCATTGACCTTCAGCGTGTACAGCACGATGCTCAGCACGCTCAGGATGCGGGCGACGCGCAGAGCCATGGTCTGCGGGAGGAGGGAGAGAAGGGGTAAAGCCCTCAGCAGGCTGGCTGGGAGGGAGATGGTGGCTGGCACAGCGGGGCAGGAGATGCAAGGGCGCAGCGACGGCTGTGACAGGGCACGAGGGAGCTGGCAGGCAGCAAGGGGAAGGCTGCTGAGCGCTGCACCGTGGGGGCACGTCCTCACAGCCCTCATCGTGGCTGCCAGCCCCGGCCGGGCCCCTCTGCGCCCAGCTCCTGCCCAAGGAGCTCCCTGCGGTGCCTGCACCCTCGCCCCGGCCTTTAAGAGCCCTCCATGGCCCAGCACCTGTGCCCCAGCCCTCATCCCTCATCCCTCATCCCTCATGCAGCCCTGCCTTCCCCCGCCCGCCCCACTCACCGCTCTCCCGAGCTATACTGCAGGGGCAGTGCCGCTGCGGCTGGTACCGTACGGCACCCTCTGTGCCGTCATAGGCGCCGCAGCCCCACGGCAACACCGCACCCGGACGGCCACGGCCAACGCGTGGCTCTGCGGCCCCTGCAGCGGGCAAAGCACAACCGCCCCGTGGCAGGACGGAGCTCGCAGGGCCCCTGAGCCTCCCCAGAAGGAGCAGCCGCGGTGGCACAAGGGCGTCCCTGGCCTGCACAGGGAGCTCCGCGCCCGGCTGGGCTCCTGGCTGCCTCCATGGCCCCCACAGCAGCAGCACTGAGGAGCCTGTGGGCAGGAGCTGTTGGTCACGCTTGCCCACCCGTGCATGTAGTGATGCAGAGGGTTAACCAGTGTACAAGGGGGTTAGAGGAATTCACTTGCTTAAACAAAAGTGTTGTCTGTTGTAAACACCTATCACGCCTACTAAGCAGAACAAAGGCACAAACTACTGATAAGGGGAGAAGCAGAGGTCTGGTTCTACTGATAAGCAACTATTGACAAGGAAAAGCAGACCCCTGAGACTATGGATAAGGGGGAGAAGCAGATGGGTTGTGGCTGGGATACCGACCAAACCCTAAGGCTATGCGTGAAGATTAAAAGGTGAAAAGTTTAAGAAGAGGAAGACTCATTTACTTCACCTTGAGACCCCTGCCCATGACCAGAGGGGGGCACTGCGCAGGCGCAAAGGACCTTCTAGCTCCTGATCATACGAAGCGGGGATAGATACTAAATATGTATAGGCGTATCAGTAATCTAATGCATATACATACCTTAAGAGAATAAATGTAAAGGAAAAACGACCCTGGGTGTGCATACTTTGGAGGAGCTATCCCCATGCACCTCAGCGCTGAATAAAAAGCATACCTACTTTACAACTTTAACGAGTTGTGGAGTCAATCCGCGTATCAGTAGCACGCACACTCCTGCCACTCCAAGCTCTGCTGGAGAATTACATAGCAGCGTTGCACCCAGAGACTTGCGACAGCCCAGCCTGATGCAAAACCAGGTGGCCGTTTATCAGAAGAGTTATGGAGGCTTATCCAGTAATGGTCTCATTACAGCTGTCTCTGATGAGGAAGAAAACCAGAGAGCAAAGAAGGACTAAGCAGATCCTTTCCCCTGGGGAGCAACCTGCCGAGCCTCAGGGTTGGGCTCCCAGTCCTTGCTCCCCTCGCAGCTGCTGCAGGAGAGGAAGGAGCCTTTGGTAGGGACAGAGCAGAGCAAGTTCTGCTCCTGCCCCCCCGAGGGCTTTTTTGCTCGTCACCCCTGCAAACCGCTTACTGCGTTGGTGCTCTTCCAGACAACGGAGCTGCGGTGCTGCACGTACCCCCTCACCCGCAGCATCAGTAGAAGCATCTAGGAGCTGATAATGTTCTTGTGGGCGCTGAGGTCCTGCTAGGCACTGCCCATTCTTATGACCGCTTGCAGGCTTGTGGTAAATGTGTTCTAGGCAGCCCAGGTAAAGGTGTCACTACAGCAGGTCTGGCATGAAGAGCTCGACCTGTGCAGTCAGGCATAGGAGTGGTCCTCTCCTGTAGCTCTCTCCTGTTTCCCTGATGGTTTTCAGCTCCATAGCGGTACCTCCCATACCAACAGCTGCCTAAAGCTCTGAAGTTGTTTTGAGCAACTCCCTGGTATTGCTGTCCACATTTCTGAGATCTGTGCTGTACCTACAGATGGCGTCAGGTCTGCAGCTCTTTAACATTTCAAATCTCTTAGTTTGTATTGTTCTTGCTGATCCATGCGGCTTCAAGTGCTGCGAGCCCCAGTCAGCATCCCCCCCCCCCCCACCCCGGAGCCTTCTGGCACCCTGAATGTTACTCACAGGCTTTGAAGAAAGAAGCCTGTGGCAACCCAAGCAAAGGCAGCCCAGCGGTCTGTGCTTGCACACCTTCTGCAGGCTGGTGTGAGCTCTGCAGGCTGCCCCCCAAGCTCTTCTTTAGCAATGGAACAGATACCTGCCTCCTGCCACTGCTCATAAATCCTGATGCCTCTCTCACCTGGTTCTTGCAGGTGTAACTGGGGGGAATGATGATAGTGACAGATCACTTTGACACCCCAGAGGCTGTTTGACCCTAAATTAATTAAAGGTACGTTCAACTCTACCCTATTTTACCTGCTTTTGGGTATGCTTTAAAGACCTACACCTGCTAGTGATGATTTTGCTCAAGAGCTAACTTATTAGAGGAACTTGCTTCGGAGGACTGTTATGGACAGAAAAGAACAGCTTTTAAGCAGGGCTGCTCATTAGCAGCAGCAATGAATCTGGCAGGTACCTGGGCCACCGCTCTTCCTCTTGATGCATGTGCTTGTTAACAGAAAACTTCAGAGGCGAGCTTAGAGCTTTTGTCTTGAGTGTGTAGTTACAGATGGAATTCCTTGTTGATGCTGAATTCAAACTTAGTTATCCGGAGTTTAGAAGACAAACTGGTTTTGGTCCACATGACTGGCTTAGTTAAGGAGAATGATAAGGAATGTAATGCTTCAGGTAGGCTATTTTTTTAAAGCTGAGTTATGGAGTAATCCCCTGAGCAGGGGATGGGGTGTGTATATACACACATACGAGGATGTGAAAAGGTGTTTGATGCAGGTAGAGCAAGCTTTTGTGATCCGAAGAACAGGCCTGCTGTGAGGGACTGGGATGCTGGCTGGAGGGGATTTAGCATGGCTAGCAGGAAAACATGATGATTTCTCCATCGAAGCAGGACTTTGTGTGGTGGTCTCGTTAACAAACAAGCTGAGATAAAAGTCATCTGATGCTGGTCTCTGTTTCTTCTCACAATTAGAATAATTTGTGAATGTCTTGATCAAAGAGAACAGCAGATTAAAAAGAAAAAGGGTTCTGAATCTACCCGGCAGCCCAATAGTGGTCTGGTTTAGCCAGTGATGAAAACCTAATCCTTTCCTATGATGTTTGTGGGACAAATTATGTAGAGGCAATAATACATCCTTCTCATGGGGAAACAAGAGCCCTGAAGTGTTCAGGAGGGGTTCTTGAAGCAGCTGAGCATGGGAATGGAACTACCACTGACTGATTCAGAGTTCGGCTGGGGGAAAGGCTTCCATTTAAAAATAAAGAAATGATTTTCTTATTTAACCAAAGACTGCAAGTCCGCAGGTTTGGTTTTTTTTAAACCTGACCCAAACTTTTACTATGAGAGCACAAACTGGGCACAGTGCTCCTGCGAGAGGAAGATGGGAATCCAGGTGTCACTGGAATTCTCTGGCCATATAAGAAACTAACTAGACCTAAATACCCGATGGAGCTGCCATAGAATCTGTTCAAATGGAAGCTTTTCTCCGGAGAGCTTGCTTTTTTACCCCAGGCACTTTGAAATGAGAGGATTTAAAGTAAAACATTTTGTTGCCGAGCTGTACATAAAATGGAGGGTGCTTCCTTAAGCAGTTTTGCAGGACATCAGCTATTTGGGAAAAGCCATGTGGGTTTTGGTTTTGTCTAGTAATAACCCTTGATGACCTTGTCGTGGCTCCATGAAGAGTGGATGTCTCAGCCTGCTCCTACCGGTGTCCCCTGGCAAGTGCATGGGGGAAGCAGCTCTGCGGCACCACCGGGCAGCTCATGTGCAGGCAGAGCCCCTTGTCTCCAGCTGCTCCAAAACCAGCCATCTTTGCCTGTCCTCCTCTTCCACAGTGTCGATAGAGGCCTGCCAACTGCCAGAGTTTTGTTCACCTGCCAGAAACGACCCGTGCCTGCCAAGTTGCCCACAATGGGTACATCTAGGGCAGGTTAAAAGTATGCGATGAGGGATCTGTTTCTTTAATTAACATCCTTGTCTCAAAATTGGAGAGATATCAATTTGATAGGTGGACCAATTGGTGGATAAAGAGCTGGCTGGATGGCCACACGCAAAGAGTTGTGGTCAATGGCTCAATGTCCGTCTGGAGACCAGTAACAAGTGGTGTCCCTCAGGGATCGGTGTTGGGACCGGTCTTGTTCAACATCTTCATCGCTGACATGGACAGTGGGACTGAGTGCGCCCTCAGCAAGTTTGCCGATGACACCAAGCTGTGTGGTTCAGTTGATAGCAACATGTAAATGGACAGGCCAAGAGACTGGAACAAAACTTGGTTTTTCCCTCAAAAGTTCCCGAGCTCTGGATATATCAAAAGGAAAGTTCTGCTTTGCTGAGTTAGCGAGAAAAATAGCATTGAGATTAATAATGCATTGTGGAGATGAGAGGCCATGGAAGGGAACAGCCATGCGTTGCATGCTTTGCTGTGCCTGGCTTTTCCTCCCCTGGGAGTCTGCGGCTGCAGCGTGTCTGTGGTGGTAGCGTGACTGTTGTTGCCTGCACCTTCCTTTGGGGAAATTCGGAAGAGTAATTGAGCAAGTGGGAGATGAGTTCTCTGCGAAGTTGCTGGGCTGTTTATGTCAAAGTGTTGCGCTAAAGCTGGTTTAGCACAGCTCTGCGCTTTAAAGCGTGTGATGAACAGCACACCGCTTTCCTGGCGGCAGTGTAAGGTGCTAGGGTATTCATTCTCCCTGTTGCAGGAACCTAGCTTAGCCATGTAGTTTGCCTAGACTTCCTTTGTAGGCCGTGGAGTACGAGACTCTAAAAGTGAGTTATTCAGATGATTTAGGCTTGGCTCTTGTTCTTTGGAAAGGAAAGGTAGAGAATTACTGGCTGCTGTGATATATTTGACCTGTTCAGCTCAGCTACACCATAAAACCCTGCCCTGCCCTAGCCTTCCTTTCCCATCACTTGTGCTTTCCCTGGTATTTGCCTGTCCCATAACGAGTGAAGAGAAGGAGCTAAGACCAATGGGAAATTTATCCAGCCACCTTCCTCCTTCCCCACCGTCCCCCCCAGGAAGTTTTCATCTCCTTTAGTTCCCTACCTCATCCTGGGAACACTTGTGCTGCTGCTAGGGAGTGGTTGGGAATGTGCAGATAGACAAATGAGGGAGCATGGGGTTGCCTCTTTTCCTGGCAGTGAGATAGATGCTGGATAAGCAGAACTTAATGGCAAAGCTGCACTGTGAGTGGTAAAAGAAGTCTTTATCAGATGAGTACTTGCAAAAAGAGCTGCAGGCTTAATAATCAGAGTTTGGTGTTCTCAATCCAGCCCACCCCTTGTATTGCAAAAACATTATGGTACTAAAAGAGTTTGTGTGACTGTTCTTCATGATCTCTGCGATGCTCGAGCAGAGTAGATAACGGTACAGAATAAAGCAGTTATCTCACTAGGGAACTTAGTAGGAAGATCCAGGTGGAGAAAGCTTCAAATTCACTTTCAAAGCACTTGCATGGTGTCATAATTGTCCAGGTCTAGCTCTTTTCCTTCCTGGACCCTTTAAGTAAGGAAGAAATCACATAAATAGGTAAATAAATAAGGAATTGAAGTGGCATTCTTATTTCTTCTTTGCCTACAGACTTTTAAATCTTGCCATACTGAAGGTCTCTAGTTCATCAGATTTACGCTTTTAGCTGGCTGAATGGGAAATACAAATGCAGACTGAGAAAATGGAGGAGAGGGATAGCTGTGAATTTGCCCAAGGTCCAAGTGAGTAAATCTTGAGATTTGTCTCTAATTAAGAAATCATTCAATATTGACCAAATGGGTGCCATGTCTTCAATGGGGTAGCATCTGGAAGAGGCCAATATTTAGGGTTTTTTCCCAAGGCACATTTAGTCCTACTCTACTGTTTAGTGAAAACGCCCAGTGCAGATGCCACCAGAGCCTCATCTCGTGGAATAACACTGTAATAAAGAATGTGGTTTTCTTGTGAAAGTCTTGACCTCTTCTGATGAAAATAACACACAAAGCAGTATTTTCATGGTGTATAAGTGAAATGTAATTCTTTTTTTTTCAATAAAATACCATTTCCTTTCCTAAACGTTTGAGTTGTTTGTTTGTGTTTTTTTCCTTGGTGGTATGTCTCTTTCCTCAGTTAAGTCAACGTTCCCAGGGATGGTAACTGTGGGATTCATGTGCTGGCATTTGCCACCCTCTCACAAATGCCTCCTGTAAGTTACCTGGGGCTGAGCCTTGTGCCTGTCCTGCTGTGTGTGACCTCTCCTCTGCTTGCCGCGCACCTCAGGGAAGCAGACGGAGGTGCTTCCACTTTCCTCTGCAGCTGCCCAGAGCTTTCCTCCCAGGAATCCCATACAAGCAAATCTCACTCCCTGAGGCAATGCCTTGCTATTAACTGCCAACTGCCCCCGAGTTCCTGCAGATCTGGCCAATTGCAAATAATTATTGTGAAGAACGCCTAAAAGCCAGAAGGAAAGAATTTAATCCTGCTTGCGCTGGAGTATTACAAAACCCCAGCAGCAGGAATAAGGACAGGTAAAACATGCTGAATCCCTCTGGGAATCTCAGGTATATAAGTAGCCTGTGCAGTTACTGAGGTTTCAGTGGGTGGACGTGCTGTAAAGAACGGGCAGTAAATCTCAGTGCAGCGTCAGAAGGGGCCTAGCCTGACCGCTGCTGCTGGGGTAGGTCTCCTGAACAGCAGGCCAAAAGGAGAGGCATGACAACGGGTCCACGTCTTCTTGATCATGTCCTAATTTATTGCCATTTTTGCAGTTGCTCTCACGCTGTTCACAGAGATCTCCGCTGCGAGTCTCCTTGCATCCAGATCTGTCGAAGGACGCCGCTTGTGCTGAATGCCCGGAAGCCAGCTGGACTGCAGTCCTTACCGCATGCAGTACCCTACTACTGAAGAGCCTAATCCTAACTTACACAGGAAACAACAACTAGCTACCTTATCTATGGCTAGCAAAACGATCCTTAAGTCCTACACGTCCAAGCGCCCTCTTGGAGGCGCTGCCCGCCCCCACGGCTGCGTGCAGCCCCGTCACGAAGCTGCTCTCGGGAAGCGCTTGGAGGACGCCGAGCAGGGCCCCGCCGTCCCCTCCCTCCTCTGGGACGCGGAGCCGAGGAGCGGGCTGGACGCGGCGGGTGCCCGCGCTCTGCCGGGCAGGGCCATTCCTCCTCTTTGCCCCGGCTGCTGCTCCGCAGGGCCGCAGCTCCCCTGCTGGCCGCCGCTGCCAGCGGCCGCTGTCCTCTTCCTGCGCCGCCACAGGAGCCTCAACAGCAGGAGCAGGGCGTCGGCAGCGAAGCCCCACCCGCAGTGCTCGCCGAGAGCTTGGAGCACAACTTCGTGCAGGCGGCGCGGCTCCTCCGTCCCCTGCTCCTTCCTCTTCAGCTCCATCTGCTCTTGCAGCCACATCATTTGCTGCATCTGCTGCGTCTGCTCCTCCTCACGCTGCCGCAGGAGGGTTTGCTCGCTGAGGTCTGTCTGCTCATTGACCTTCAGCGTGTACAGCACGATGCTCAGCACGCTCAGGATGCGGGCGACGCGCAGAGCCATGGTCTGCGGGAGGAGGGAGAGAAGGGGTAAAGCCCTCAGCAGGCTGGCTGGGAGGGAGATGGTGGCTGGCACAGCGGGGCAGGAGATGCAAGGGCGCAGCGACGGCTGTGACAGGGCACGAGGGAGCTGGCAGGCAGCAAGGGGAAGGCTGCTGAGCGCTGCACCGTGGGGGCACGTCCTCACAGCCCTCATCGTGGCTGCCAGCCCCGGCCGGGCCCCTCTGCGCCCAGCTCCTGCCCAAGGAGCTCCCTGCGGTGCCTGCACCCTCGCCCCGGCCTTTAAGAGCCCTCCATGGCCCAGTACCTGTGCCCCAGCCCTCATCCCTCATCCCTCATCCCTCATCCCTCATCCCTCATCCCTCATCCCGCATCCCGCATCCCTCATGCAGCCCTGCCTTCCCCTGCCCGCCCCACTCACCGCTCTCCCGAGCTATACTGCAGGGGCAGTGCCGCTGCGGCTGGTGCCGTACGGCACCCTCTGTGCCGTCATAGGCGCCGCAGCCCCACGGCAACACCGCACCCGGACGGCCACGGCCAACGCGTGGCTCTGCGGCCCCTGCAGCGGGCAAAGCACAACCGCCCCGTGGCAGGACGGAGCTCGCAGGGCCCCTGAGCCTCCCCAGAAGGAGCAGCCGCGGTGGCACAAGGGCGTCCCTGGCCTGCACAGGGAGCTCCGCGCCCGGCTGGGCTCCTGGCTGCCTCCATGGCCCCCACAGCAGCAGCACTGAGGAGCCTGTGGGCAGGAGCTGTTGGTCACGCTTGCCCACCCGTGCATGTAGTGATGCAGAGGGTTAACCAGTGTACAAGGGGGTTAGAGGAATTCACTTGCTTAAACAAAAGTGTTGTCTGTTTGTCGTGGTTTAAACCCAACCACAAACCTCGTCCACTCACTCCCCCCCCTTCTTGCCCTCCCCCTGCTTCTGGAGGGACGGAGAGGAGAATCAAAAAGAATGCAACTCCCACGGGTTGAGATAAGAACAGTTTAGTAACTAAGGTATAACACAAATCACTACTGCTACCACCAATAATAATAGTGCTAAAGGAAATAACAAGAGGAAAGAATACAACACCTCAACACCAGCCGACCAATAACTCACCCCACTCCCCCCAGCCAAGCACCGACCGATACCTCCTCCAACCCTGCAGTCCCTCTACCCCTTCCGGGTCACTCTAAGTTACATCCTGGGCATGACGTGCTGTGGTACGGAATACCTCTTTGGCTAGTTTGGGTCAGGTGTCCTGTCTCTGCTTCCTCCCGGCCTCCCCTCCTCCCTGGCAGAGCATGAGGCTCAGAAAGTCCTTGGCCAGACCAAACATTCGAGCAGCAACTGAAAACATCGGCATTATCACCACTGTTCCAAGGCCAAAAGATCAAAACACAGCACTGCACTAGCTCCTAAGAAGGAGAAAAATGACTGCTGCTGCTCAACCCAGGACACTGTTGTAAACACCTATCACGCCTACTAAGCAGAACAAAGGCACAAACTACTGATAAGGGGAGAAGCAGAGATCTGGTTCTTGAGACCCCTGCCCATGACCAGAGGGGGGCACTGCGCAGGCGCAAAGGACCTTCTAGCTCATGATAATACGAAGCGGGGATAGATACTAAATATGTATAGGCGTATCAGTAATCTAATGCATATGTATACCTTAAGAGAATAAATGTAAAGGAAAAACGACCCTGGGTGTGCATACTTTGGAGGAGCTATCCCCATGCACCTCAGCGCTGAATAAAAAGCATACCTACTTTACAACTTTAACGAGTTGTGGAGTCAATCCGCGTATCAGTAGCACGCACACTCCTGCCACTCCAAGCTCTGCTGGAGAATTACATAGCAGCGTTGCACCCAGAGACTTGCGACAGCCCAGCCTGATGCAAAACCAGGTGGCCGTTTATCAGAAGAGTTATGGAGGCTTATCTAGTAATGGTCTCATTACAGCTGTCTCTGATGAGGAAGAAAACCAGAGAGCAAAGAAGGACTAAGCAGATCCTTTCCCCTGGGGAGCAACCTGCCGAGCCTCAGGGTTGGGCTCCCAGTCCTGGCTCCCCTCGCAGCTGCTGCAGGAGAGGAAGGAGCCTTTGGTAGGGACAGAGCAGAGCAAGTTCTGCTCCTGCCCCCCGGAGGGCTTTCCTGCTCGTCACCCCTGCAAACCGCTTACTACGTTGGTGCTCTTCCAGACAACGGAGCTGCGGTGTTGCACGTACCCCCTCACCCGCAGCATCAGTAGAAGCATCTAGGAGCTGATAATGTTCTTGTGGGCGCTGAGGTCCTGCTAGGCACTGCCCATTCTTATGAACGCTTGCATGCCTGTGGTAAAAGTGTTTCTAGGCAGCCCAGGTAAAGGTGTCACTACAGCAGGTCTGGCATGAAGAGCTCGACCTGTGCAGTCCGGCATAGGAGTGGTCCTCTCCTGTAGCTCTCATCTGTTTCCCTGATGGTTTTCAGCTCCATAGCGGTACCTCCCATACTGTTGGAAAGAGCAGAATTTTGTATGATAAAACAATTGTATAAAATAGTAGAAATTATTATGTTTGAGAAATTTATAAATTAATAGTGAGGTTTTGTATACTAGAAAGTGCTGTGACTTCGTGGTTTTGTATCACGGCAGTTCTAATGTTGCAATATATCACAGCTGTCTTGTACCCAATGCTACAAAAACATAGCATAACCAAATATGGTAAAAGGAGTATAAAAGGATTTAGAAAAGTATGTACTGGAGACTATACCCAAGTGGAACCTGTGTATAAGATAGCTGGAAGAGCATACCAGAAAGAAGATAAGAGGGTGCTAACATTTACACAAGGATTGGAATATACTCAAGTGGGGGAAAGGTGAAAAGGACAACCTGAGGAAGACTTCTTACTTCATCTGAGGAAGACTCTTACTTCATCGGAACGACCACCAGACGACCACCAGAAGACCACCAGAGGGGGCCTCGCAAGCGCAGAAGAGGCTGATGTCGTAATAGATGGATATGGCAATCCCTAATGCATATGTATTAGTTAAATGTTGTAACCTATGATGAATATGTATTAACTGTGAAACCTTTAGGATATAAATTGTGGACGCGATGTGACGAGGTTGAAGCCAGATTTGGGCGAGTGCCCCTGGTTTCCCAGCGCTGCAATAAAGCACCTCATATAACCATCCCGGTGGTTATGTGTTTATTCTTACGCTAACATTTTGGCGACCCAGATGGGACCTCGCGGGCATTGCTGAGGCGGATCGCGTTTCGACCCCGCTCCAGCCGGCACCGAGAGATTCTCGGGGAGCTATCGACCGCGACCGACCTCTGCTGCTCACGACGGACCTCTGACACGGTAAGAAAGGTGCTTTATTTAAGTCACAGAACCAGTTTCTAGTAAAAGTATGGTGTATTGACCTTTGGTAAGGTCTGGTAAAAGCCTGCCTGTTATACGCAGCGAAAAGCTGCGTTTGGCTGGGCTAGTAGGAAAGCCTGCCTGTTAGACGCGGTGAAAGCTGCGCTTGGTTGGGGCTAGAGAGCTCTCGGGGTAAAAGCCTAGGCGCCGTCCGTTAGACAGTAGCGAAAGCTCTGCAGGTTCGGCAAACGTGGTTATGGTATTGGTGTTTGT
Source organism: Lathamus discolor (assembly GCF_037157495.1). NCBI lineage: Eukaryota > Metazoa > Chordata > Aves > Psittaciformes > Psittacidae > Lathamus > Lathamus discolor. The sequence goes on from NC_088887.1 coordinate 36,007,943, forward strand.
GCTGCGGGATCAGCATCTGTCTGTATAAGTTTTGTAATATAGTGGTGTGTGTGTGTGAGAGAGAGGAGCCTGTTTACAAATCATCTTGTAATTATAAAATGTCGCCAATTCCTAAATCATCTCCTTTAGGTTGTATTTTAAGCCATTGGAAGGAGGGTGGATTTGGGCAGAGTATGCGGAAAAGCAAACTAATTGATTATTGCAATGTATGGTGGACGCAGTATGAATTAGAAGATCAGGAAAAATGGCCTGAAAATGGAACCATACAATATAATACTATTTTGCAGTTGATGTTATATTGTAAAAGGGATGTTATATTGAAAATGGGATGAAGTACCGTATGTGGATCTTTTCTTTATCTCAAGAAACAATGATAAATGGAAGAAATCTTGCGGAATAATGGTTGTTAAAACAAGCAATGCTGAAAAATGCAGGGAGTGTGCTGGAGAAAAGGAATGTGTGAAATGCCTTGCCATGAGAAATAGTCGGCGACATCAAAGGGACGAGGAAGATCCTGGTTTGTTAGTAGCTCCGCTAGTGATAAATGAGGAAAGGGGGGAGGGGGAGGAAAGTGATAGCGATCTCGAGAGTGAAGAAGAGTGTGAAAATGGAGGAGGTCGAGAGAGAAATTCCCCCGTCACCCCAGTCTCACACAGAACTCGCCGGAGGGGAGGGCGAGAAGGAAACACACAGCTTCAAGCAGCTAGTGCGGTCCTTGCCCCTTTAAGACAGGGGGTTGGAGTTGAAGGACCAGTGTATGTTAAAATACCTTTCTCCCCTGGGGATTTGGTTATATGGAAACAATCGGCAGGAACATATAGAGAAAATCCTGATAAAGTAGCTCGAGTGATAAAGAGGATTATGAAAACCCAAAACCCAGACTGGGATGATATACAAGCCTCTATTAGGACAGGACTTATTGAGTAAGCTGGATGCTACGATTGTTTTTTGAAAATGGTGAATTGATAATGCAAATCCCTGAATCCAAAACAGGACAGATTTTAGTCCTTAAAAACAAACCTATTCCACAAATCCCAAAAGAAGTGGAACAGGCTGTAATACCAACAGTTTGGGAAACAGAAATCCCAGGAAAATCAAAAGCAGCTCAACCAATAATAGTGGAGTTAAAAGACGGGGCTAGCCCAGTAAGGGTTAAACAGTATCCATTGAAGCTAGAAGCAAGATATGGGATCATAGAAACAATTGAGAAATTCTTAAAATACAACATTTTAGAAGAATGCGAATCAGAATATAACACACCAATCTTCCCAATAAAGAAACCAAACGGTGAGTACAGATTGGTGCAAGATTTGAGGGCAATAAATGAAATAACAAAAGATATCCACCCGGTGGTGGCAAACCCATATACATCGCTAACATCTGTGAAGGAAAAATATAAATGGTTTACGGTGATTGATTTAAAAGATGCCTTCTTCTGCATTCCCCTTGACAAAAGTAGCAGGAAACTGTTTGCATTTGAATGGGAAAATCCACAGAATGGACGGAAAACACAACTGACATGGACCAGACTTCCACAAGGATTCAAAAACAGTCCGACCCTATTTGGAAACCAACTAGCCAAAGAATTGGAAACATGGACTACCCAAGGAAAGATACAGATGGCAGCAGCTTTGTGGAGAACGGGACACGATACGCAGGATATGCTGTGACAACTCAGCAAAAGGTAATCGAAGGAACGTCAGCCCAAACAGCAGAATTGATAGCTCTTACAAGAGCATTGGAGCTGAGCAACGACAAAAAGGTAAATATATGGACAGACTCAAAATATGCATTTGGTGTAGTACATATTCAGGGAGCATTATGGAAAGAACGAGGACTTTTGTCCTCACAAGGGACTAACATAAAATATCAGAAAGAAATTTTAGAATTAATAATTGCTGTGCAAAGACCTAAACAAGTAGCCATCATGCATTGCAAGGCACATCAAGGAGGAACTTCAAAGGTATCTGAAGGAAATACACTAGCAGATCGGACAGCCCGCCAAGTAGCCTGGGAGGTGTGGAATATGATGGCTTTAATACCTCTGAAGGTAAGCCCACTCCACACCTATCTTTCACAAAGCCCAGACTATTCAACAGAAGATAAAAATTAGCAGGACTCTTAAAGGCCCAAAAGAATTCTGAAGGGTGGTATGTAACAACAACGGGACAAGTAATAGTGCCACCTGCAATAATGCGAAAGATTCTACAAACTGAACATCAAAAATGTCATTGGGGTGCAGAAGCATTGGTAACTTATCTAAAACGAGGAATAATTTCCACACAGATGTTAACTATGGCAAAATCAGTGGGATCAAAATGTGAAATCTGTCTGAAAAACAATCCAGTAGTAAAAAGACAAATTGAGATGGGAAGAATTAGGATAGGAATGGAACCAGGAGATTATTGGCAGGTTGATTTTGCAGAACTACCAAAGGTACAAGGGTACAAATATCTATTAGTAGGGGTTGACACTTTTTCTGGATGGCCAGAGGCCTTTCCCTGTCGCACCAATCAGGCAAAAGAAGTAGTGAAATGGTTGCTTAGAGAAATCATCCCGCGATTTGGAGTCCCTTTAGGTATATCATCAGATAGGGGTCCACATTTTATTGCAACCGTAGTACACGAAGTTAGTAAACTATTAGGAATATTATGGAACTTACACACTCCTTAGAGGCCCCAATCTAGTGGACAGGTAGAAAAGATGTTTTGACACAACTTAAAGCAGGATGCCATTCTGATTTGCAAGTTCACAGATACCATTCTGACAGGACCAATGCCAACAAAGAAAGGATTCAGAGATTTGAATTTACAATTGCAGGCAACAACCAAAATGACCTTGCAGAACAGAATGGCATTAGACATGTTGTTACTTAAGGAACATGGTGTTTGTGGATATTTAAAAGATGGAGTAGATCACTGCTGTATTCACATTCCTAATGTGACTGCAGATATAGAACATGACATCTCCCAACTAAACAGCATTGAACAAGAAACAGAAAAAGAAAAGGAATATATTGAACAAAATTGGGTTGGAGCACTGTTTGATGGTTTGGGCCTTCACCTCACGGGATGGGTTCGTTCCCTCGTGCAGACCATAATCATGGTACTAATTGTATTTCTGATGATCTACCTAATGTATCTGTGTATCCGAAAGGAAATAGCCAGGAACAACGCATGGACTCATCGAATTATAGGAGCAGTGACCAGAGACCACTCAAAATATCTGACACCTTCTCCTACTTATTAGGAAACAGCTCTCTAAAGGAATGAAAATACTTACTTAAATAAGTGAAGTATTTTCAAAGGGGGGAAATGTTGGAAAGAGCAAAAATTTGTATGATAAAACAATTGTATAAAATAGTAGAAATTATTATGTTTGAGAAATTTATAAATTAATAGTGAGGTTTTGTATATTAGAAAATGCTGTGACTTCGTGGTTTTGTATCACGGCGGTTCTAATGTTGCAATATATCACAGCTGTCTTGTACCCAATGCTACAAAAACGTAGCATAACCAAATATGGTAAAAGGAGTATAAAAGGATTTAGAAAAGTATGTACTGGAGACTATACCCAAGTGGAACCTGTGTATAAGATAGCTGGAAGAGCATACCAGAAAGAAGATAAGAGGGTGCTAACGTTTGGAATATACTCAAGTGGGGGAAAGGTGAAACGGACAACCTGAGGAAGACTTCTTACTTCATCTGAGGAAGACTCTTACTTCATCGGAACGACCACCAGACGACCACCAGACGACCACCAGAGGGGGCCGCGCAAGCGCAGAAGAGGCTGATGTAATAGATGGATATGGCAATCCCTAATGCATATGTATTAGTTAAATGTTGTAACCTATGATGAATATGTATTAACTGTGAAACTTTTAGGATATAAATTGCGGACGCGATGTGACGAGGTTGAAGCCAGATTTGGGCGAGTGCCCCTGGTTTCCCAGCGCTGCAATAAAGCACCTCATATAACCATCCCGGTGGTTATGTGTTTATTCTTACGCTAACAAGGGGGAGAAGCAGATGGGTTATGGCTGGGATACCGACCAAACCCTAAGGCTATGCGTGAAGATTAAAAGGTGAAAAGTTTAAGAAGAGGAAGACTCATTTACTTCACCTTGAGACCCCTGCCCATGACCAGAGGGGGGCACTGCGCAGGCGCAAAGGACCTTCTAGCTCCTGATAATATGAAGCGGGGATAGATACTAAATATGTATAGGCGTATCAGTAATCTAATGCATATGCATACCTTAAGAGAATAAATGTAAAGGAAAAACGACCCTGGGTGTGCATACTTTGGAGGAGCTATCCCCATGCACCTCAGCGCTGAATAAAAAGCATACCTACTTTACAACTTTAACGAGTTGTGGAGTCAATCCGCGTATCAGTAGCACGCACACTCCTGCCACTCCAAGCTCTGCTGGAGAATTACATAGCAGCGTTGCACCCAGAGACTTGCGACAGCCCAGCCTGATGCAAAACCAGGTGGCTGTTTATCAGAAGAGTTATGGAGGCTTATCTAGTAATGGTCTCATTACAGCTGTCTCTGATGAGGAAGAAAACCAGAGAGCAAAGAAGGACTAAGCAGATCCTTTCCCCTGGGGAGCAACCTGCTGAGCCTCAGGGTTGGGCTCCCAGTCCTGGCTACCCTCGCAGCTGCTGCAGGAGAGGAAGGAGCCTTTGGTAGGGACAGAGCAGAGCAAGTTCTGCTCCTGCCCCCCCGAGGGCTTTGCTGCTCGTCACCCCTGCAAACCGCTTACTGCGTTGGTGCTCTTCCAGACAACGGAGCTGCGGTGTTGCACGTACCCCCTCACCCGCAGCATCAGTAGAAGCATCTAGGAGCTGATAATGTTCTTGTGGGCGCTGAGGTCCTGCTAGGCACTGCCCATTCTTATGGCCGCTTGCAGGCTTGTGGTAAATGTGTTCTAGGCAGCCCAGGTAAAGGTGTCACTACAGCAGGTCTGGCATGAAGAGCTCGACCTGTGCAGTCAGGCATAGGAGTGGTCCTCTCCTGTAGCTCTCTCCTGTTTCCCTGATGGTTTTCAGCTCCATAGCGGTACCTCCCATACTGTTGGAAAGAGCAGAATTTTGTATGATAAAACAATTGTATAAAATAGTAGAAATTATTATGTTTGAGAAATTTATAAATTAATAGTGAGGTTTTGTATATTAGAAAATGCTGTGACTTCATGGTTTTGTATCACGGCAGTTCTAATGTTGCAATATATCACAGCTGTCTTGTACCCAATGCTACAAAAACATAGCATAACCAAATATGGTAAAAGGAGTATAAAAGGATTTAGAAAAGTATGTACTGGAGACTATACCCAAGTGGAACCTGTGTATAAGATAGCTGGAAGAGCATACCAGAAAGAAGATAAGAGGGTGCTAACGTTTGGAATATACTCAAGTGGGGGAAAGGTGAAAAGGACAACCTGAGGAAGACTTCTTACTTCATCTGAGGAAGACTCTTACTTCATCGGAACGACCACCAGACGACCACCAGAAGACCACCAGAGGGGGCCTCGCAAGCGCAGAAGAGGCTGATGTCGTAATAGATGGATATGGCAATCCCTAATGCATATGTATTAGTTAAATGTTGTAACCTATGATGAATATGTATTAACTGTGAAACTTTTAGGATATAAATTGCGGACGCGATGTGACGAGGTTGAAGCCAGATTTGGGCGAGTGCCCCTGGTTTCCCAGCGCTGCAATAAAGCACCTCATATAACCATCCCGGTGGTTATGTGTTCGTTCTTACGCTAACATTTTGGCAACCCAGATGGGACCTCGCGGGCATTGCTGAGGCGGATCGCGTTTCGACCCCGCTCCAGCCGGCACCAAGAGATTCTCGGGGAGCTATCGACCGCGACCGACCTCTGCTGCTCACGACGGACCTCTGACACGGTAAGAAAGGTGCTTTATTTAAGTCACAGAACCAGTTTCTAGTAAAAGTATGGTGTATTGACCTTTGGTAAGGTCTGGTAAAAGCCTGCCTGTTATACGCAGCGAAAAGCTGTGTTTGGCTGGGCTAGTAGTAAAAGTCTGCCTGTTATACGCAGCGAAAAGCTGCGTTTGGCTGGGCTAGTAGTAAAGCCTGCCTGTTGGACGCGGTGAAAGCTGCGCTTGGTTGGGGCTAGAGAGCTCTCGGGGTAAAAGCCTAGGCGCCGTCCGTTAGACAGTAGCGAAAGCTCTGCAGGTTCGGCAAACGTGGTTATGGTATTGGTGTTTGTGCTGCGGGATCAGCATCTGTCTGTATAAGTTTTGTAATATAGTGGTGTGTGTGTGTGAGAGAGAGGAGCCTGTTTAGAAATCATCTTGTAATTATAAAATGTCGCCAATTCCTAAATCATCTCCTTTAGGTTGTATTTTAAGCCATTGGAAGGAGGGTGGATTTGGGCAGAGTATGCGGAAAAGCAAACTAATTGATTATTGCAATGTATGGTGGACGCAGTATGAATTAGAAGATCAGGAAAAATGGCCTGAAAATGGAACCTTACAATATAATACTATTTTGCAGTTGATGTTATATTGCAAAAGGGTAGGAAAATGGGATGAAGTACCGTATGTGGATCTTTTCTTTATCTCAAGAAACAATCATAAATGGCAGAAATCTTGCGGAATAATGGTTGTTAAAACAAGCAATGCTGAAAAATGCAGGGAGTGTGCTGGAGAAAAGGAATGTGTGAAATGCCTTGCCATGAGAAATAGTCATAGAATCATAGAATAGAATCATAGAATAGTTAGGGTTGGAAAGGACCTCATGATCATCTAGTTCCAACCCCCCTGCCATGGCAGGGACACCTCACACTAAACCATCCCACACAAGGCTTCATCCAACCTGGCCTTGAACACCGCCAGGGATGGAGCACTCACAACCGCCCTGGGGCCACCCATTCCAGTGCCTCACCACCCTAACAGGAAAGAATTTCCTCCTTATATCCAATCTAAACTTCCCCTGTTTAAGTTTTAACCCATTACCCCTTGTCCTATCACTACAGTCCCTGACGAAGAGTTCCCCCCCAGCATCCCTATAGGCCCCCTTCAGATACTGGAAGGCTGCTATTAGGTCCCCACAAAGCCTTCTCTTCTCTAGGCTGAACAGGCCCAACTTCCTCAGCCTATCTTCATACGGGAGGTGCTTCAGTCCCCTGATCATCCTCGTGTCCCTCCTCTGCACTTGTTCCAGCAGTTCCATGTCCTTTTTATGTTGAGAACACCAGAACTGCACACAGTACTCCAGGTGAGGTCTCACAAGAGCAGAGTAGAGGGGCAGGATCACCTCCTTCGACATCAAAGGGACGAGGAAGATCCTGGTTTGTTAGTAGCTCCGCTAGTGATAAATGAGGAAAGGGGGGAGCAGGAGGAAAGTGATAGCGATCTCGAGAGTGAAGAAGAGTGTGAAAATGGAGGAGGTCGAGAGAGAAATTCCCCCGTCACCCCAGTCTCGCACAGAACTCGCCGGAGGGGAGGGCGAGAAGGAAACACACAGCTTCAAGCAGCTAGTGCGGTCCTTGCCCCTTTAAGACAGGGGGTTGGAGTTGAAGGACCAGTGTATGTTAAAATACCTTTCTCCCCTGGGGATTTGGTTATATGGAAACAATCGGCAGGAACATATAGAGAAAATCCTGGTAAAGTAGCTCGAGTGATAAAGAGGATTATGAAAACCCAAAACCCAGACTGGGATGATATACAAGCCTCTATTAGGACAGGACTTATTGAGTAAGCTGGATGCTACGATTGTTTTTTGAAAATGGTGAATTGATAATGCAAATCCCTGAATCCAAAACAGGACAGATTTTAGTCCTTAAAAACAAACCTATTCCACAAATCCCAAAAGAAGTGGAACAGGCTGTAATACCAACAGTTTGGGAAACAGAAATCCCAGGAAAATCAAAAGCAGCTCAACCAATAATAGTGGAGTTAAAAGACGGGGCTAGACCAGTAAGGGTTAAACAATATCCATTGAAGCTAGAAGCAAGATATGGGATCATAGAAACAATTGAGAAATTCTTAAAATATAACTTTTTAGAAGAATGCGAATCAGAATATAACACACCAATCTTCCCAATAAAGAAACCAAACGGTGAGTACAGATTGGTGCAAGATTTGAGGGCAATAAATGAAATAACAAAAGATATCCACCCGGTGGTGGCAAACCCATATACATTGCTAACATCTGTGAAGGAAAAATATAAATGGTTTACGGTGATTGATTTAAAAGATGCCTTCTTCTGCATTCCCCTTGACAAAAGTAGCAGGAAACTGTTTGCGTTTGAATGGGAAAATCCACAGAATGGACGGAAAACACAACTGACATGGACCAGACTTCCACAGGGATTCAAAAACAGTCCGACCCTATTTGGAAACCAACTAGCCAAAGAATTGGAAACATGGACTACCCAAGGAAAGATACAGATGGCAGCAGCTTTGTGGAGAACGGGACACGATACGCAGGATATGCTGTGACAACTCAGCAAAAGGTAATCGAAGGAACGTCAGCCCAAACAGCAGAATTGATAGCTCTTACAAGAGCATTGGAGCTGAGCAACGACAAAAAGGTAAATATATGGACAGACTCAAAATATGCATTTGGTGTAGTACATATTCAGGGAGCATTATGGAAAGAACGAGGACTTTTGTCCTCACAAGGGACTAACATAAAATATCAGAAAGAAATTTTAGAATTAATAATTGCTGTGCAAAGACCTAAACAAGTAGCCATCATGCATTGCAAGGCACATCAAGGAGGAACTTCAAAGGTATCTGAAGGAAATACACTAGCAGATCGGACAGCCCGCCAAGTAGCCTGGGAGGTGTGGAATATGATGGCTTTAATACCTCTGAAGGTAAGCCCACTCCACACCTATCTTTCACAAAGCCCAGACTATTCAACAGAAGATAAAAATTAGCAGGACTCTTAAAGGCCCAAAAGAATTCTGAAGGGTGGTATGTAACAACAACGGGACAAGTAATAGTGCCACCTGCAATAATGCGAAAGATTCTACAAACTGAACATCAAAAATGTCATTGGGGTGCAGAAGCATTGGTAACTTATCTAAAACGAGGAATAATTTCCACACAGATGTTAACTATGGCAAAATCAGTGGGATCAAAATGTGAAATCTGTCTGAAAAACAATCCAGTAGTAAAAAGACAAATTGAGATGGGAAGAATTAGGATAGGAATGGAACCAGGAGATTATTGGCAGGTTGATTTTGCAGAACTACCAAAGGTACAAGGGTACAAATATCTATTAGTAGGGGTTGACACTTTTTCTGGATGGCCAGAGGCCTTTCCCTGTCGCACCAATCAGGCAAAAGAAGTAGTGAAATGGTTGCTTAGAGAAATCATCCCGCGATTTGGAGTCCCTTTAGGTATATCATCAGATAGGGGTCCACATTTTATTGCAACCGTAGTACACAAAGTTAGTAAACTATTAGGAATATTATGGAACTTACACACTCCTTAGAGGCCCCAATCTAGTGGACAGGTAGAAAAGATGTTTTGACACAAAGCAGGATGCCATTCTGATTTGCAAGTTCACAGATACCATTCTGACAGGACCAATGCCAACAAAGAAAGGATTCAGAGATTTGAATTTACAATTGCAGGCAACAACCAAAATGACCTTGCAGAACAGAATGGCATTAGACATGTTGTTACTTAAGGAAACATGGTGTTTGTGGATATTTAAAAGATGGAGTAGATCACTGCTGTATTCACATTCCTAATGTGACTGCAGATATAGAACATGACATCTCCCAACTAAACAGCATTGAACAAGAAATAGAAAAAGAAAAGGAATATATTGAACAAAATTGGGTTGGAGCACTGTTTGATGGTTTGGGCCTTCACCTCACGGGATGGGTTCGTTCCCTCGTGCAGACCATAATCATGGTACTAATTGTATTTCTGATGATCTACCTAATGTATCTGTGTATCCGAAAGGAAATAGCCAGGAACAACGCATGGACTCATCGAATTATAGGAGCAGTGACCAGAGACCACTCAAAATATCTGACACCTTCTCCTACTTATTAGGAAACAGCTCTCTAAAGGAATGAAAATACTTACTTAAATAAGTGAAGTATTTTCAAAGGGGGGAAATGTTGGAAAGAGCAGAATTTTGTATGATAAAACAATTGTATAAAATAGTAGAAATTATTATGTTTGAGAAATTTATAAATTAATAGTGAGGTTTTGTATACTAGAAAGTGCTGTGACTTCGTGGTTTTGTATCACGGCAGTTCTAATGTCGCAATATATCACAGCTGTCTTGTACCCAATGCTACAAAAACGTAGCATAACCAAATATGGTAAAAGGAGTATAAAAGGATTTAGAAAAGTATGTACTGGAGACTATACCCAAGTGGAACCTGTGTATAAGATAGCTGGAAGAGCATACCAGAAAGAAGATAAGAGGGTGCTAACGTCTGGAATATACTCAAGTGGGGGAAAGGTGAAAAGGACAACCTGAGGAAGACTTCTTACTTCATCTGAGGAAGACTCTTACTTCATCGGAACGACCACCAGACGACCACCAGAAGACCACCAGAGGGGGCCGCGCTAGCGCAGAGGAGGCTGATGTCGTAATAGATGGATATGGCAATCCCTAATGCATATGTATTAGTTAAATGTTGTAACCTATGATGAATATGTATTAACTGTGAAACTTTTAGGATATAAATTGCGGACGCGATGTGACGAGGTTGAAGCCAGATTTGGGCGAGTGCCCCTGGTTTCCCAGCGCTGCAATAAAGCACCTCATATAACCATCCCGGTGGTTATGTGTTTATTCTTACGCTAACAAGGGGGAGAAGCAGATGGGTTATGGCTGGGATACCGACCAAACCCTAAGGCTATGCGTGAAGATTAAAAGGTGAAAAGTTTAAGAAGAGGAAGACTCATTTACTTCACCTTGAGACCCCTGCCCATGACCAGAGGGGGGCACTGCGCAGGCGCAAAGGACCTTCTAGCTCCTGATAATACGAAGCGGGGATAGATACTAAATATGTATAGGCGTAATATGTATAGCCCAGGTAAAGGTGTCACTACAGCAGTGACACTACAGCAGGTCTGGCATGAAGAGCTCGACCTGTGCAGTCAGGCATAGGAGTGGTCCTCTCCTGTAGCTCTCTCCTGTTTCCCTGATGGTTTTCAGCTCCATAGCGGTACCTCCCATACCAACAGCTGCCTAAAGCTCTGAATTTGTTTTGAGCAACTCCCTGGTATTGCTGTCCACATTTCTGAGATCTGTGCTGTACCTACAGATGGCGTCAGGTCTGCAGCTCTTTAACATTTCAAATCTCTTAGTTTGTATTGTTCTTGCTGATCCATGCGGCTTCAAGTGCTGCGAGCCCCAGTCAGCATCCCCCTCGGCGGAGCCTTCTGGCACCCTGAATGTTACTCACAGGCTTTGAAGAAAGAAGCCTGTGGCAACCCAAGCAAAAGCAGCCCAGCGGTCTGTGCTTGCACACCTTCTGCAGGCTGGTGTGAGCTCTGCAGGCTGCCCCCCAAGCTCTTCTTTAGCAATGGAACAGATACCTGCCTCCTGCCACTGCTCATAAATCCTGATGCCTCTCTCACCTGGTTCTTGCAGGTGTAACTGGGGGGAATGATGATAGTGACAGATCACTTTGACACCCCAGAGGCTGTTTGACCCTAAATTAATTAAAAGTACGTTCAACTCTACCCTATTTTACCAGCTTTTGGGTATGCTTTAAAGACCTACACCTGCTAGTGATCATTTTGCTCAAGAGCTAACTTATTAGAGGAACTTGCTTCGGCTTACTGTTATGGACAGAAAAGAACAGCTTTTAAGCAGGGCTGCTCATTAGCAGCAGCAATGAATCTAGCAGGTACCTGGGCCACCGCTCTTCCTCTTGATGCATGTGCTTGTTAACAGAAAACTTCAGAGGCAAGCTTAGAGCTTTTGTCTTGAGTGTGTAGTTACAGATGGAATTCCTTGTTGATGCTGAATTCAAACTTAGTTATCCGGAGTTTAGAAGACAAACTGGTTTTGGTCCACATGACTGGCTTAGTTAAGGAGAATGATAAGGAATGTAATGCTTCAGGTAGGCTATTTTTTTTAAGCTGAGTTATGGAGTAATCCCCCGAGCAGGGGATGGGGTGTGTATATACACACATACGAGGATGTGAAAAGGTGTTTGATGCAGGTAGAGCAAGCTTTTGTGATCCGAAGAACAGGCCTGCTGTGAGGGACTGGGATGCTGGCTGGAGGGGATTTAGCATGGCTAGCAGGAAAACATGATGATTTCTCCATCGAAGCAGGACTTTGTGTGGTGGTCTCGTTAACAAACAAGCTGAGATAAAAGTCATCTGATGCTGGTCTCTGTTTCTTCTCACAATTAGAATAATTTGTGAATGTCTTGATCAAAGAGAACAGCAGATTAAAAAGAAAAAGGGTTCTGAATCTATCCGGCAGCCCAGTAGTGGTCTGGTTTAGCCAGTGATGAAAACCTAATCCTTTCCTATGATGTTTGTGGGACAAATTATGTAGAGGCAATAATACATCTTTCTCATGGGGAAACGAGAGCCCTGAAGTGTTCAGGAGGGGTTCTTGAAGCAGCTGAGCATGGTAATGGAACTACCACTGACTGATTCAGAGCTCGGCTGGGGGAAAGGCTTCCATTTAAAAATAAAGAAATGATTTTCTTATTTAACCAAAGACTGCAAGTCCGCAGGTTTGGTTTTTTTTAAACCTGACCCAAACTTTTACTATGAGAGCACAAACTGGGCACAGTGCTCCTGCGAGAGGAAGATGGGAATCCAGGTGTCACTGGAATTCTCTGGCCATATAAGAAACTAACTAGACCTAAATACCCGATGGAGCTGCCATAGAATCTGTTCAAATGGAAGCTTTTCTCCGGAGAGCTTGCTTTTTTACCCCAGGCACTTTGAAATGAGAGGATTTAAAGTAAAACATTTTGTTGCCGAGCTGTACATAAAATGGAGGGTGCTTCCTTAAGCAGTTTTGCAGGACATCAGCTATTTGGGAAAAGCCATGTAGGTTTTGGTTTTGTCTAGTAATAACCCTTGATGACCTTGTCGTGGCTCCATGAAGAGTGGATGTCTCAGCCTGCTCCTACCGGTGTCCCCTGGCAAGTGCATGGGGGAAGCAGCTCTGCGGCACCACCGGGCAGCTCATGTGCAGGCAGAGCCCCTTGTCTCCAGCTGCTCCAAAACCAGCCATCTTTGCCTGTCCTCCTCTTCCACAGTGTCGATAGAGGCCTGCCAACTGCCAGAGTTTTGTTCACCTGCCAGAAACGACCCGTGCCTGCCAAGTTGCCCACAATGGGTACATCTAGGGCAGGTTAAAAGTATGCGATGAGGGATCTGTTTCTTTAATTAACATCCTTGTCTCAAAATTGGAGAGATATCAATTTGATAGGTGGACCAATTGGTGGATAAAGAGCTGGCTGGATGGCCACACGCAAAGAGTTGTGGTCAATGGCTCAATGTCCGTCTGGAGACCAGTAACAAGTGGTGTCCCTCAGGGATCGGTGTTGGGACCGGTCTTGTTCAACATCTTCATCGCTGACATGGACAGTGGGACTGAGTGCGCCGTCAGCAAGTATGCCGATGACACCAAGCTGTGTGGTTCAGTTGATAGCAACATGTAAATGGACACGCCAAGAGACTGGAACAAAACTTGGTTTTTCCCTCAAAAGTTCCCGAGCTCTGGATATATCAAAAGGAAAGTTCTGCTTTGCTGAGTTAGCGAGAAAAATAGCATTGAGATTAATAATGCATTGTGGAGATGAGAGGCCATGGAAGGGAACAGCCATGCCTTGCATGCTTCGCTGTGCCTGGCTTTTCCTCCCCTGGGAGTCTGCGGGTGCAGCGTGTCTGTGGTGGTAGCGTGACTGTTGTTGTCTGCACCTTCCTTTGGGGAAATTCGGAAGAGTAATTGAGCAAGTGGGAGATGAGTTCTCTGCGAAGTTGCTGGGCTGTTTATGTCAAAGTGTTGCGCTAAAGCTGGTTTAGCACAGCTCTGCGCTTTAAAGCGTGTGATGAACAGCACACCGCTTTCCTGGCGGCAGTGTAAGGTGGTAGGGTATTCATTCTCCCTGTTGCAGGAACCTAGCTTAGCCATGTAGTTTGCCTAGACTTCCTTTGTAGGCCGTGGAGTACGAGACTCTAAAAGTGAGTTATTCAGATGATTTAGGCTTGGCTCTTGTTCTTTGGAAAGGAAAGGTAGAGAATTAATGGCTGCTGGCATATATTTGACTGTTGGAGTCGCGGGAGACAAGCCTCATGCTCTCATGGTCAGCAAGCCTCGTTTATTTAGCAAGACACATCCACTTTTATAGCTTGCAGGGTTAGTTACATTGTCTGATAAGATACAGCAAAATCATTGGTCAGCCTGTGTCGATGCAGGGGTCTCCAGGTAACTGTGACCACTTCTTGTTTCAACATGTCTCGACATGTCCCAGCTTGCCCAAGCAAGACCATTGTGCTATTCCAGCAAGATACCCTTGCTCTTATCTCAGCAAGATGCATATCCTGTTTCTTAAGCAAATCAGGGTAAACATTAACCACGAGATTGCTGTGCCCTGGGGGCCTACATTTCCACCAGCTGCACGGTATCATGCCCTTTGTTACTTAGCCATTCAGTTGTTAAGCTCTCTACACTTCCCCTGTTTTCTTTAACAGCAAGCATAGCCATTTTATGATTAAAAGCGTTCGATATCATTTTTTGTAAACACTTCATAATACACGGCAAAAGCAATACTGCTAATAATATTACAACCATCACCAAAACAATTTTTTCCTATTAGGGTAACAAGCCAGGGAGATAGCCCGAAAGACGCCAGCCAGTTGGTAAAGGGATCACTTGTTTCTTGTAACTTTCGCATATTGTTTCTCAACTGTGCCAATTGTTTGTGAATGGAGTTAGAATGGTCCGAGAGATTCATGCAGCACATACCTTCAAACTCATCACACCCATGACCTTGTGCGAGGAGTAAAAAATCTATGGCGGCTCGATTTTGGAGAACTGCATGCCGGACTCCTTCTAAGTCCATGGCTAGATTTGACAATATGTTTGTTGTAATGTTTATTTGTTTTCCTGTCCAACAAGCTAATTTTCTTAATTGAGTGAGAGCTTGAGCAGATGCTATACCCGGAGCAAAAATACTGGCTAAAATAACTTCAGGAGGATCCCAGAGCGTAACAATATCGGAGCACTCTGGGCCCAGTTGTGTGGTGGCTCTTTTACGGCGTATATGAGTTTTATTGGCTTTAAGAACTGTCATTATGTCGGGTGCAAACATTGTTAGCTGGCCTATATAGCAGGGTCCCCCCTCCGGGCTTCTGGGGATTCCCTGCCACGCCCTATCACCGCAGATCAAGAAATATCCATCAGGCAAATAGCCTGTATTGGACGTTACAATGGTTTTATGTGTGATGTTTTTGCAATAAGCGGTCTCATTATAGGGCCTATTTGAGGAAACATTTACTGAGTTATGTGGAAGCCCAAAAGGGTCCTTCCAAGAGTCAAAGTGAAAACAATATTGTGCAGGCGCAGAACCAAGCAGGTTAAATTCTTGGATTTCAGAGACATTTTTTCTTATATTGAGCTGAAAGGTAAAATTGGCTGGGACGCCTATCAAACAGGTTCTAAAGGGGTCAGAAGCTTTAGCAAGAGCAAGGCATAAACTACTTTGGTTAACTTTTTCAGCCCAAGTGACCCACATGTTTTTTCGTTCCTCTATTTTGTTTAGAGTGTCCCAAGCTCCTGTATTGAGGCCGAAAACGGCAACAAGTACGATCCCAATCTTCAGGTTTAACTTGCCACAAAAGCGGAATACCCACATCTTTACCGCACTTAATCTCTAGAGGCACTGTGGCTAGTGCGGTTTGAATCTGGGAGAGAATCTCCTGAACCCGATATTTCAAATATCGTTGTTCCAGATCCTCCCGGTTCTCGACTAATAGATACGTTAAGGGTAGATTTATGGGAGGAGTTATACCTGCCTCCGCCAGCAGTGCTCTATAAGGATTATAATTATGATGGGGATTCCAGGTACAGTTTACACAAGCACCATGTGCCTGTAATTGGCTTTGGGACACCCAAACCTTTTGGTAACAATTTCCACACTTAATTTTGATCCAAGCTCTATGATAATCTTGTAAACACGCTAAACAATGACGAGTAGGAGACAAAATCCGATCAAATGTTCTCATAAGTTCCCAAAACAAATGGAGTTCTGCCTCTTCTTGAGTCGAATAAGAAAAGCGAATCCCAAAACGTCTTTCAAGCGGTTCCAGCAATGGGCGAAGGATCAGCTGCAGACGATGACGGAGTTCTGGGCTGTTCATTCGATTGAGCAGCTCGAGTCCAGCGAGCAGGGATCCACTTGGGTCCAAACACCAGGGGCCTGACAGTCGCGACGAATGTGGCCTAATTTTCCGCATCGAAAACACTTCATTCGGGTGGCTGGGGCTGCTGGACGAGTCTGCGCAACTGCCGCCTGAAGGGGTGCAAGGGCTGCCAAAACTTGGCTTTGAACTTTAGATTGGGCGTTAAGGCCTTCACCAATTTTGTTAAGGGCTTCCACTACAAAAATTTGACTGCTTAAGGGGAGAGTATTTGCTTTATCTAAGAGGTCTTGAATTACCCAGTTGCCAGGAGCAGTAGCGATAAGGGAGCGTGTGACTTAATTACCATTTTGTATAACACACTGCTTTAGGAGTGCGTCCTGCATGTGCTCCGCAACACCAGCTTTAGAAAGGGATTGCATCAATTTGTCAATGAATGACCCAAGGGGTTCCTCTCGGCCTTGTTTAATGTTCATATACATAGGAGGCCCCCCCGGCTCCCAAATTTTGTCCATTGCCTTTTTTTTTTTTTTTTTTTTTTTTTTTTTTTTTTTTTTTGCCACCCGCATGACCTCTCTTAATTTTTCTACTCCTATACCAGCCTGGGCATCTGTTCGAGTATAATCACCGTTTCCTAGTAATTCATTCATTGTAATTCCAAAAAAGGGGGTCTCCTTGGGCACGAGGTAATGCTACTGAAGCAGCCGCTTCCTCCCCCCATCTTGCATCAAATGTAAGTTTCTGATGAGGGGTATAAATTAAACGAGCGATACCCTTGATGTCTACAGGCAGGAGAATCATTGAATTAAATAAGTAATCAAGCATCTGCTTGGCCGGTTCACTAGTAACCCCAAATTGAGAGACTGTAGCTCGGAGTTGTGCTAATATTTTCCAATCCATTTGAGTGATACCTACCCTATGACCGCCGCCTGGTCGAGGGTGAAAAATAACAGGAAAGGCCATAGAAGTAGCAACATGGTCTTGTGCCGCATCGGCAAGGACCCTGTCTCCGTTTTCGACTCCGTGGCGTGCCAGAGCAGCCCAAACTTCCCGTCTCTGACTTGCCATAGCCTCCGCGAGGTCCGAAAGGGCTCCGGGGAACGGCTCCGTGGCATTAAGAGACAAAGGAAGGGAGTTTGAGACTCAGATGGTCCGTTTTCCATAATAGAGGCAGACGGGGGAGAGGGAAGAGGGGGAGGAGGAGGGGGGGGGGGGGTATCCGAGGGGGGAGGGGGAGGAGGGGGGGGGGCGGGGGTATCTCGACTGTCAAAACGGTCGGCGGATTAGGGGCAGAAGGATCATAGTGACGATTTTGATCTTGTGCCAAACAGGCACTTTCGGCCGCACGTTTTTCTGCCTGTACCATCAAGAGTTCGTTATGTATCAAGCGCCATAATTTGGATAATTTTTTAGCAATTTTATCATCGTCTAACGTAAGATCCCATAATTTATCGCCGTAGCGGCGCCATTCCGATAATTGGTGAATAGAGTGGGGATCACTAAAAATACCGAGAGACCTAGCATGGGAAAGAAGGGCAGGGAGGTCCTTATCAAAATCTAAGCCTTTTACCCCCCGACGACGGAGGAAGGCAGTAAAAAGATCATACGCCGCTTGCCTGTCCATTTTTACCGGATCCGTTGCACCCTCCAGGCGTCGGCAGCGCGTAGCAGCAGAGCCTGCCGATGCAGCACTCTGGGCCAAAGCAGGAGACGAGCAGCCCACCGATGTAGCACTCCCGTTCTGCAGAAGCCGTCTTTAAATCGAGACCTGCACCCAACGCAACTCCTTCAGGCAAAGGGAAGTGTCCCTGTTCGGGCGCCAGTTGTTGGAGTCGCGGGAGACAAGCCTCATGCTCTCATGGTCAGCAAGCCTCGTTTATTTAGCAAGACACATCCACTTTTATAGCTTGCAGGGTTAGTTACATTGTCTGATAAGATACAGCAAAATCATTGGTCAGCCTGTGTCGATGCAGGGGTCTCCAGGTAACTGTGACCACTTCTTGTTTCAACATGTCTCGACATGTCCCAGCTTGCCCAAGCAAGACCATTGTGCTATTCCAGCAAGATACCCTTGCTCTTATCTCAGCAAGATGCATATCCTGTTTCTTAAGCAAATCAGGGTAAACATTAACCACGAGATTGCTGTGCCCTGGGGGCCTACATTTCCACCAGCTGCACGATATCATGCCCTTTGTTACTTAGCCATTCAGTTGTTAAGCTCTCTACACTTCCCCTGTTTTCTTTAACAGCAAGCATAGCCATTTTATGATTAAAAGCGTTCGATATCATTTTTTGTAAACACTGCATAATACACGGCAAAAGCAATACTGCTAATAATATTTGACCTGTTCAGCTCAGCTACGCCATAAAACCCTGCCCTGCCCTAGCCTTCCTTTCCCATCACTTGTGCTTTCCCTGGTATTTGCCTGTCCCATAACGAGTGAAGAGAAGGAGCTATGACCAATGGGAAATTTATCCAGTCACCTTCCTCCTTCCCCCCTGTCCTGGGTTGAGCAGCAGCAGTCATTTTTCTCCTTCTTAGTAGCTGATGCAGTGCTGTGTTTTGATCTTTTGGCCTTGGAACAGTGGTTATAACGCCGATGTTTTCAGTTGCTGCTCGAATGTTTGGTCTGGCCAAGGACTTTCTGAGCCTCCTGCTCTGCCAGGGAGGAGGGGAGGCCGGGAGGAAGCAGAGACAGGACACCTGACCCAAACTAGCAGAAGAGGTATTCCATACCACAGCACGTCATGCCCAGGATGTAACTTGGAGTGACCCGGAAGGGGTAGAGGGACTGCAGGGTTGGACGAGGTATCGGTCAGTGCTTGGCTGGGGGGAGTGGGGTGAGTTATTGGTCGGCTGGTATTGAGGTGTTGTATTCTTTCCTCTTGTTATTTCCTTTAGCACCATTATTACTGGTGGTAGCAGTAGTGATTTGTGTTATACCTTAGTTACTGGGCTGTTCTTATCTCAAGCCGTGGGAGTTGTATTCTTTTTGATTCTCCTCTCCGTCCCTCCAGAAGTTGGGGGAGGGCAAGAAGGGGGGGAGTGAGTAAAAGAGGTTTGTGGTTGGGTTTAAACCACGACACCCCCCATCCGTCGTCGTCGTCGTCGTCCCCCCCCCCCCCCCCCGAAGTTTTCATCTCCTTTAGTTCCCTACCTCATCCTGGGAACACTTGTGCTGCTGCTAGGGAGTGGTTGGGAATGTGCAGATAGACAAATGAGGGAGCATAGGGTTGCCTCTTTTCCTGGCAGTGAGATAGATGCTGGATAAGCAGAACTTAATGGCAAAGCTGCACTGTGAGTGGTAAAAGAAGTCTTTATCAGATGAGTACTTGCAAAAAGAGCTGCAGGCTTAATAATCAGAGTTTGGTGTTCTCAATCCAGCCCATCCCTTGTATTGCAAAAACATTATGGTACTAAAAGAGTTTGTGTGACTGTTCTTCATGATCTCTGCGATGCTCGTGCAGAGTAGATAACGGCACAGAATAAAGCAGTTATCTCACTAGGGAACTTAGTAGGAAGATCCAGGTGGAGAAAGCTTCAGATTCACTTTCAAAGCACTTGCATGGTGTCATAATTGTCCAGGTCTAGCTCTTTTCCTTCCTGGACCCTTTAAGGAAGGAAGAAATCACATAAATAGGTAAATAAATAAGGAATTGAAGTGGCATTCTTATTTCTTCTTTGCCTACAGACTTTTAAATCTTGCCATACTGAAGGTCTCTAGTTCATCAGGTTTTTTCAGAAGAGCCCTTGCCAAGTGCTGTGATAGAGCCTGTCACAGCTGGCTTGGAGCACAGCGGCTTCAAACAAACGGCCCTGTTGGATACCACCTGCAGACAGGTACTCCTGTCCTGTGGCCTGTATTTAGTACAGCACATGTTCACATGCCTCGTATGAGCTATACATGAATATAAGCCTTGCTAGGGAAGAAAACTGCAGGGCTTGTTGCTGGAGACGCAATGCCGGATGGAAACACTGGAGAACTTAGCAGCATCCAGTGATCTTGCCCTTTGCTGTTAGTGATTGTTTGTGCAATATATCCCCTCCAGTATTGTTTTCTTTCTGGAAGATGGGAGGGGGACAGCCTATATGCTGTTTTGATACGCTTTTAGCTGGCTGAATGGGAAATACAAATGCAGACTGAGAAAATGGAGGAGAGGGATAGCTGTGAATTTGCCCAAGGTCCAAGTGAGTAAATCTTGAGATTTGTCTCTAATTAAGAAATAATTCAATATTGACCAAATGGGTGCCATGTCTTCAATGGGGTAGCATCTGGAAGAGGCCAATATTTAGGGTTTTTTCCCAAGGCACATTTAGTCCTACTCTACTGTTTAGTGAAAACGCCCAGTGCAGATGCCACCAGAGCCTCATCTCGTGGAATAACACTGTAATAAAGAATGTGGTTTTCTTGTGAAAGTCGTGACCTCTTCTGATGAAAATAACACACAACGCAGTATTTTCATGGTGTATGAGTGAAATGTATTTTTTTTTTTCAATAAAATACCATTTCCTTTCCTAAACGTTTGAGTTGTTTGTTTGTGTTTTTTTCCTTGGTGGTATGTCTCTTTCCTCAGTTAAGTCAACGTTCCCAGGGATGGTAACTGTGGGATTCATGTGCTGGCATTTGCCACCCTCTCACAAATGCCTCCTGTAAGTTACCTGGGGCTGAGCCTTGTGCCTGTCCTGCTGTGTGTGACCTCTCCTCTGCTTGCCGCGCACCTCAGGGAAGCAGACGGAGGTGCTTCCACTTTCCTCTGCAGCTGCCCAGAGCTTTCCTCCCAGGAATCCCATACAAGCAAATCTCACTCCCTGAGGCAATGCCTTGCTATTAACTGCCAACTGCCCCCGAGTTCCTGCAGATCTGGCCAATTGCAAATAATTATTGTGAAGAACGCCTAAAAGCCAGAAGGAAAGAATTTAATCCTGCTTGCGCTGGAGTATTACAAAACCCCAGCAGCAGGAATAAGGACAGGTAAAACACGCTGAATCCCTCTGGGAATCTCAGGTATATAAGTAGCCTGTGCAGTTACTGAGGTTTCAGTGGGTGGACGTGCTGTAAAGAACGGGCAGTAAATCTCAGTGCAGCGTCAGAAGGGGCCTAGCCTGACCGCTGCTGCTGGGGTAGGTCTCCTGAACAGCAGGCCAAAAGGAGAGGCATGACAACGGGTCCACGTCTTCTTGATCATGTCCTAATTTATTGCCATTTTTGCGGTTGCTCTCACGCTGTTCAGAGATCTCCGCTGCGAGTCTCCTTGCATCCAGATCTGTCGAAGGACGCCGCTTGTGCTGAATGCCTGGAAGCCAGCTGGACTGCAGCCCTTACCGCATGCAGTACCCTACTACTGAAGAGCCTAAGCCTAACTTACACAGGAAACAACAACTAGCTACCTTATCTATGGCTAGCAAAACGATCCTTAAGTCCTACACGTCCAAGCGCCCTCTTGGAGGCGCTGCCCGCCCCCACGGCTGCGTGCAGCCCCGTCACGAAGCTGCTCTCGGGAAGCGCTTGGAGGACGCCGAGCAGGGCCCCGCCGTCCCCTCCCTCCTCTGGGACGCGGAGCCGAGGAGCGGGCTGGACGCGGCGGGTGCCCGCGCTCTGCCGGGCAGGGCCATTCCTCCTCTTTGCCCCGGCTGCTGCTCCGCAGGGCTGCAGCTCCCCTGCTGGCCGCCGCTGCCAGCGGCCGCTGTCCTCTTCCTGCGCCGCCACAGGAGCCTCAACAGCAGGAGCAGGGCGTCGGCAGCGAAGCCCCACCCGCAGTGCTCGCCGAGAGCTTGGAGCACAACTTCGTGCAGGCGGCGCGGCTCCTCCGTCCCCTGCTCCTTCCTCTTCAGCTCCATCTGCTCTTGCAGCCACATCATTTGCTGCATCTGCTGCGTCTGCTCCTCCTCACGCTGCCGCAGGAGGGTTTGCTCGCTGAGGTCTGTCTGCTCATTGACCTTCAGCGTGTACAGCACGATGCTCAGCACGCTCAGGATGCGGGCGACGCGCAGAGCCATGGTCTGCGGGAGGAGGGAGAGAAGGGGTAAAGCCCTCAGCAGGCTGGCTGGGAGGGAGATGGTGGCTGGCACAGCGGGGCAGGAGATGCAAGGGCGCAGCGACGGCTGTGACAGGGCACGAGGGAGCTGGCAGGCAGCAAGGGGAAGGCTGCTGAGCGCTGCACCGTGGGGGCACGTCCTCACAGCCCTCATCGTGGCTGCCAGCCCCGGCCGGGCCCCTCTGCGCCCAGCTCCTGCCCAAGGAGCTCCCTGCGGTGCCTGCACCCTCGCCCCGGCCTTTAAGAGCCCTCCATGGCCCAGTACCTGTGCCCCAGCCCTCAGCCCTCAGCCCTCAGCCCTCATGCAGCCCTGCCTTCCCCCGCCCGCCCCACTCACCGCTCTCCCGAGCTATACTGCAGGGGCAGTGCCGCTGCGGCTGGTACCGTACAGCACCCTCTGTGCCGTCATAGGCGCCGCAGCCCCACGGCAACACCGCACCCGGACGGCCACGGCCAACGCGTGGCTCTGCGGCCCCTGCAGCGGGCAAAGCACAACCGCCCCGTGGCAGGACGGAGCTCGCAGGGCCCCTGAGCCTCCCCAGAAGGAGCAGCCGCGGTGGCACAAGGGCGTCCCTGGCCTGCACAGGGAGCTCCGCGCCCGGCTGGGCTCCTGGCTGCCTCCATGGCCCCCACAGCAGCAGCACTGAGGAGCCTGTGGGCAGGAGCTGTTGGTCACGCTTGCCCACCCGTGCATGTAGTGATGCAGAGGGTTAACCAGTGTACAAGGGGGTTAGAGGAATTCACTTGCTTAAACAAAAGTGTTGTCTGTTGTAAACACCTGTCACGCCTACTAACCAGAACAAAGGCACAAGCTACTGATAAGGGGAGAAGCAGAGATCTGGTTCTACTCATAAGCAACTATTGACAAGGAAAAGCGGACGCCTGAGTCTATGGGTAAGGGGGAGAAGCAGATGGGTTGTGGCTGGGATACCGACCAAACCCTAAGGCTATGCGTGAAGATTAAAAGGTGAAAAGTTTAAGAAGAGGAAGACTCATTTACTTCACCTTGAGACCCCTGCCCATGACCAGAGGGGGGCACTGCGCAGGCGCAAAGGACCTTCTAGCTCCTGGTAATACGAAGCGGGGATAGATACTAAATATGTATAGGCGTATCAGTAATCTAATGCATATGTATACCTTAAGAGAATAAATGTAAAGGAAAAACGACCCTGGGTGTGCATACTTTGGAGGAGCTATCCCCATGCACCTCAGCGCTGAATAAAAAGCATACGTACTTTACAACTTTAACGAGTTGTGGAGTCAATCCGCGTATCAGTAGCACGCACACTCCTGCCACTCCAAGCTCTGCTGGAGAATTACATAGCAGCGTTGCACCCAGAGACTTGCGACAGCCCAGCCTGATGCAAAACCAGGTGGCCGTTTATCAGAAGAGTTATGGAGGCTTATCTAGTAATGGTCTCATTACAGCTGTCTCTGATGAGGAAGAAAACCAGAGAGCAAAGAAGGACTAAGCAGATCCTTTCCCCTGGGGAGCAACCTGCCGAGCCTCAGGGTTGGGCTCCCAGTCCTGGCTCCCCTCGCAGCTGCTGCAGGAGAGGAAGGAGCCTTTGGTAGGGACAGAGCAGAGCAAGTTCTGCTCCTGCCCCCCCGAGGGCTTTCCTGCTCGTCACCCCTGCAAACCGCTTACTACGTTGGTGCTCTTCCAGACAACGGAGCTGCGGTGTTGCACGTCCCCCTCACCCACAGCATCAGTAGAAGCATCTAGGAGCTGATAATGTTCTTGTGGGCGCTGAGGTCCTGCTAGGCACTGCCCATTCTTATGGCCGCTTGCAGGCTTGTGGTAAATGTGTTCTAGGCAGCCCAGGTAAAGGTGTCACTACAGCAGGTCTGGCATGAAGAGCTCGACCTGTGCAGTCAGGCATAGGAGTGGTCCTCTCCTGTAGCTCTCTCCTGTTTCCCTGATGGTTTTCAGCTCCATAGCGGTACCTCCCATACCAACAGCTGCCTAAAGCTCTGAAGTTGTTTTGAGCAACTCCCTGGTATTGCTGTCCACATTTCTGAGATCTGTGCTGTACCTACAGATGGCGTCAGGTCTGCAGCTCTTTACCATTTCAAATCTCTTAGTTTGTATTGTTCTTGCTGATCCATGCGGCTTCAAGTGCTGCGAGCCCCAGTCAGCATCCCCCTCGGCGGAGCCTTCTGGCACCCTGAATGTTACTCACAGGCTTTGAAGAAAGAAGCCTGTGGCAACCCAAGCAAAGGCAGCCCAGCGGTCTGTGCTTGCACACCTTCTGCAGGCTGCCCCCCAAGCTCTTCTTTAGCAATGGAACAGATACCTGCCTCCTGCCACTGCTCATAAATCCTGTTGCCTCTCTCACCTGGTTCTTGCAGGTGTAACTGGGGGGAATGATGATAGTGACAGATCACTTTGACACCCCAGAGGCTGTTTGACCCTAAATTAATTAAAAGTACGTTCAACTCAGAATCACAGAATCCCAAGGGTTGGAAGGGACCTCAAAAGATCATCTAGTCCAACCCCCCCGCAAGAGCAGGGTAACCTACAGTACATCACACAGGAACTTGTCCAGGTGGGCCTTGAATATCTCCAGTGTAGGAGACTCCACAACCCCCCTGGGCAACCTGTTCCAGTGCTCTGTCACTCTTACAGTAAAGAAGTTCTTCCTGATGTTAACGTGGAACTTCCTATGCTCCAGTTTACACCCATTGCCCCTTGTCCTATCACTGGATATCACTGAAAAAAGCCTAGCTCCATCATCCTGACACCTACCCTTTACATATTTGTAAACATTGATGAGGTCACCCCTCAGTCTCCTCTTCTCCAAGCTAAAGAGACCCAGCTCCCTCAGCCTCTCCTCATAAGGGAGATGTTCCACTCCCTTAATCATCTTTGTGGCTCTGCGCTGGACTCCTTCAAGCAATTCCCTGTCTGTGGAGGATTGGCTTGTCGAAAAAGGTCAAAAGGTCACGTTCCCATCAGCGAGCTGAAACAGGATATCTGTGTAGAGCATGGTGCAAACCTCTCACGCCAGATAATGAGGAAATGAAGGACACCGGCAAACAGCACCAAACTATGAGCAATCACAGCCAAGGCCACTAAGTGATAAGTGCATGAGGAGGATGGTGGGGGGGTGCACGGTGTAGCTGCAAAAATGTAGAAGCTATAAACCAATGATCTTGTAACATGTAAAAGCTATGAGCTAATGATCTCTGTATGCAAAGTATATAAGTGTCCATCTGCTTAGCGAAAAACGAGACTAGTCGGTCATCATCTGATGAGCTCGTCTCCCGGCGATTCCCACAAATGGTGACCCCGACGCGATCTCTCGAACACCACGGTGGGACAACGTAAGTTGTGCTCGGGTCCTGATCGCAGCCACAGGACGGTCAAAGCGCCAAGATCTCAAGATTTTAAGCGCTGGACCCTGGGTGACCGTATAGACGAGCCCGGCCGATACGCGCCGCCGAAACCTGAAGGGGCTGCAACAAGCGCGCTAAGGTATGGAAAGGCAAGCGGCGTATGATTTATTTACTGCCTTCTTACAGAAGCGGCAGGTTAAAGGGATCGACCTGCAGAAAGAGCTGCAGGGACTGTTAACTTATGGACAGTCTAAGGGATGTTTTGTTAACCCTCACACTGTCCATGAATTAGCAGAAAGGCGAAAATTTGGAGATAAGATTTGGCAAGCTATATATAATACCCTGTTAAAACAAAAGACTGGGAAGACAGCAGGGATCGGGAAAGCTCCGAAGAACGCAGCCACAGAAGGCAGTGACACTGTGAAACATTTGTTGGTCATTTGGAGAACTATTTTAGAGATGTTAAAGTCAAAGTTAGGTAAATTATGGCGGGTGGTACATAATGGACTTTTACAATATCAGGCAGAAAAGAAAGCTGCCGAGCAGGCACTCACGGCTCAGGCAAAAAACAGAAGTTATGAAATGGACTGGCCTTCCTCCATTCCAATGCCATCTGCTTTTTCACAAGTAATGTTGCCATCTCCACAAAATGCAGATGACACCGGAGCAAGCCCCTCAGTTTCGGAACCAACAGCTCCACCCACCACTACGACTCTAAAAACAGAAAAGCCCTCTGTTAACCCTCTTTCAAGCAATGAGCCTATCCCTGGGGCAGAAAGTGACCTAGTGGAGGCCATAGCTAAAGAAAGAAGGGAGGCTTGGGCAGCGGTGGCTAAGGACAGCCTTGAAAAGGGGGACGATGAGGTGGCGACCTCGTTGGCATGCCCGGTGACTTTTCAGCAACACCAGGGTGGTTTGATGGCAACTGTTACCCCTTTAGATTGGAAACTGTTATCACAATTACGAGCGACGGCCAGTCAATTTGGAGTCACCAGTGAGCCGGTAAAGCAGATGTTAGATTATATCTGGACTGCTCATATCTTGCTACCATCCGATTGCAAGAGTATTGCTAAGCTTATATTCTCACAACATCAGCAGTTGCTTTTTAACGCTCATTGGCAAAATCTGGCTCATGGATTCGTAGCTATACAAAGACAACCTGGGGATCCCCTTTACGGGGTAACCCTGGACGAGTTAATGGGTACAGGACTGTATTTTAGAACCGAGGCACAAGCTTTATTAGGACCTGATAAGTGTAGAGCAGCTATGAATTTAGTACGGCAAGCTATTAACCAAGTTAAGGACCCAGGAGGTGTGCCTTCATATATGGCTATCAAGCAAGGACGAGACGAATCATTTGGGTCCTTTATAGACAGAGCTGCTGCAGCTATTGAAAAAGCAGGCGTCCCAGACTACATGAAGGGAGCCTTGTTAAAACAATGTGCTTTACAAAACTGCAACCCCATTACCCGAAATGTTATTCTTACTTTGGGAGCTAATTGGACAATAGAGGAAGCATTAGAAAGAATGGCCTCACAACCAACAGGGCCGCAAGCTATGGTAGTAGATGCCATAAAACAGCTAGCTGAGGGAATTCAGGAACAAGCTAAGGCTTCACAGACTCAGGTGTTAGCCACTCTTGCACCCCTTCAAGCGTCGGCCGCACTTGGCCAGCGCAATCGTGGCCCTCTACGCTGTTATCGATGTGGAGGAATGGGACATCTCCGCCGAGAATGCACTGTCTCAGGAGTGTGGTGTCAGAAATGCCGAAACAACTCACATCACACCTCTATGTGTCGGCGAGGTTCGGGAAACTGCAACAGGAGCGCGTACACCAACGGCCGCGTGCAGAAACAAGTTGCCGCTGCAGCTCAAATGATTCCACCCCCTTGCAACCCGAAACCAGCGGAAGCCTCGGCTTGGACCTGGCAACCTCTGTAGAAGTAACACTTGTAACTTCACAACCTCAAAAGATCCCTACAGAAATTAAGCAAATGGAACCCAGTGTCCCTTTGCTGTTAGTGATTGTTTGTGCAATATATCCCCTCCAGTATTGTTTTGTTTCTGGAAGATGGGAGGAGGACAGCCTATATGCTGTTTTGATACGCTTTTAGCTGGCTGAATGGGAAATACAAATGCAGACTGAGAAAATGGAGGAGAGGGATAGCTGTGAATTTGCCCAAGGTCCAAGTGAGTAAATCTTGAGATTTGTCTCTAATTAAGAAATAATTCAATATTGACCAAATGGGTGCCATGTCTTCAATGGGGTAGCATCTGGAAGAGGCCAATATTTAGGGTTTTTTCCCAAGGCACATTTAGTCCTACTCTACTGTTTAGTGAAAACGCCCAGTGCAGATGCCACCAGAGCCTCATCTCGTGGAATAACACTGTAATAAAGAATGTGGTTTTCTTGTGAAAGTCTTGACCTCTTCTGATGAAAATAACACACAACGCAGTATTTTCATGGTGTATAAGTGAAATGTAATTTTTTTTTTCAATAAAATACCATTTCCTTTCCTAAACGTTTGTGTTGTTTGTTTGTGTTTTTTTCCTTGGTGGTATGTCTCTTTCCTCAGTTAAGTCAACGTTCCCAGGGATGGTAACTGTGGGATTCATGTGCTGGCATTTGCCACCCTCTCACAAATGCCTCCTGTAAGTTACCTGGGGCTGAGCCTTGTGCCTGTCCTGCTGTGTGTGACCTCTCCTCTGCTTGCCGCCCACCTCAGGGAAGCAGACGGAGGTGCTTCCACTTTCCTCTGCAACTGCCCAGAGCTTTCCTCCCAGGAATCCCATACAAGCAAATCTCACTCCCTGAGGCAATGCCTTGCTATTAACTGCCAACTGCCCCCGAGTTCCTGCAGATCTGGCCAATTGCAAATAATTATTGTGAAGAACGCCTAAAAGCCAGAAGGAAAGAATTTAATCCTGCTTGCGCTGGAGTATTACAAAACCCCAGCAGCAGGAATAAGGACAGGTAAAACACGCTGAATCCCTCTGGGAATCTCAGGTATGTAAGTAGCCTGTGCAGTTACTGAGGTTTCAGTGGGTGGACGTGCTGTAAAGAACGGGCAGTAAATCTCAGTGCAGCGTCAGAAGGGGCCTAGCCTGACCGCTGCTGCTGGGGTAGGTCTCCTGAACAGCAGGCCAAAAGGAGAGGCATGACAACGGGTCCACGTCTTCTTGATCATGTCCTAATTTATTGCCATTTTTGCGGTTGCTCTCACGCTGTTCACAGAGATCTCCGCTGCGAGTCTCCTTGCATCCAGATCTGTTGAAGGACGCCGCTTGTGCTGAATGCCTGGAAGCCGGCTGGACTGCAGTCCTTACCGCATGCAGTACACTACTACTGAAGAGCCTAAGCCTAACTTACACAGGAAACAACAACTAGCTACCTTATCTATGGCTAGCAAAACGATCCTTAAGTCCTACACGTCCAAGCGCCCTCTTGGAGGCGCTGCCCGCCCCCACGGCTGCGTGCAGCCCCGTCACGAAGCTGCTCTCGGGAAGCGCTTGGAGGACGCCGAGCAGGGCCCCGCCGTCCCCTCCCTCCTCTGGGACGCGGAGCCGAGGAGCGGGCTGGACGCGGCGGGTGCCCGCGCTCTGCCGGGCAGGGCCATTCCTCCTCTTTGCCCCGGCTGCTGCTCCGCAGGGCCGCAGCTCCCCTGCTGGCCGCCGCTGCCAGCGGCCGCTGTCCTCTTCCTGCGCCGCCACAGGAGCCTCAACAGCAGGAGCAGGGCGTCGGCAGCGAAGCCCCACCCGCAGTGCTCGCCGAGAGCTTGGAGCACAGCTTCGTGCAGGCGGCGCGGCTCCTCCGTCCCCTGCTCCTTCCTCTTCAGCTCCATCTGCTCTTGCAGCCACATCATTTGCTGCATCTGCTGCGTCTGCTCCTCCTCACGCTGCCGCAGGAGGGTTTGCTCGCTGAGGTCTGTCTGCTCATTGACCTTCAGCGTGTACAGCACGATGCTCAGCACGCTCAGGATGCGGGCGACGCGCAGAGCCATGGTCTGCGGGAGGAGGGAGAGAAGGGGTAAAGCCCTCAGCAGGCTGGCTGGGAGGGAGATGGTGGCTGGCACAGCGGGGCAGGAGATGCAAGGGCGCAGCGACGGCTGTGACAGGGCACAAGGGAGCTGGCAGGCAGCAAGGGGAAGGCTGCTGAGCGCTGCACCGTGGGGGCACGTCCTCACAGCCCTCATCGTGGCTGCCAGCCCCGGCCGGGCCCCTCTGCGCCCAGCTCCTGCCCAAGGAGCTCCCTGCGGTGCCTGCACCCTCGCCCCGGCCTTTAAGAGCCCTCCATGGCCCAGTACCTGTGCCCCAGCCCTCAGCCCTCAGCCCTCAGCCCTCATGCAGCCCTGCCTTCCCCCGCCCGCCCCACTCACCGCTCTCCCGAGCTATACTGCAGGAGCAGTGCCGCTGCGGCTGGTACCGTACGGCACCCTCTGTGCCGTCATAGGCGCCGCAGCCCCACGGCAACACCGCACCCGGACGGCCACGGCCAACGCGTGGCTCTGCGGCCCCTGCAGCGGGCAAAGCACAACCGCCCCGTGGCAGGACGGAGCTCGCAGGGCCCCTGAGCCTCCCCAGAAGGAGCAGCCGCGGTGGCACAAGGGCGTCCCTGGCCTGCACAGGGAGCTCCGCGCCCGGCTGGGCTCCTGGCTGCCTCCATGGCCCCCACAGCAGCAGCACTGAGGAGCCTGTGGGCAGGAGCTGTTGGTCACGCTTGCCCACCCGTGCATGTAGTGATGCAGAGGGTTAACCAGTGTACAAGGGGGTTAGAGGAATTCACTTGCTTAAACAAAAGTGTTGTCTGTTGTAAACACCTATCACGCCTACTAAGCAGAACAAAGGCACAAGCTACTGATAAGGGGAGAAGCAGAGATCTGGTTCTACTGATAAGCAACTATTGACAAGGAAAAGCGGACCTCTGAGTCTATGGGTAAGGGGGAGAAGCAGATGGGTTGTGGCTGGGATACCGACCAAACCCTAAGGCTATGCGTGAAGATTAAAAGGTGAAAAGTCTAAGAAGAGGAAGACTCATTTACTTCACCTTGAGACCCCTGCCCATGACCAGAGGGGGGCACTGCGCAGGCGCAAAGGACCTTCTAGCTCCTGATAATACCAAGCGGGGATAGATACTAAATATGTATAGGCGTATCAGTAATCTAATGCATATGCATACCTTAAGTGAATAAATGTAAAGGAAAAACGACCCTGGGTGTGCATACTTTGGAGGAGCTATCCCCATGCACCTCAGCGCTGAATAAAAAGCATACCTACTTTACAACTTTAACGAGTTGTGGAGTCAATCCGCGTATCAGTAGCACGCACACTCCTGCCACTCCAAGCTCTGCTGGAGAATTACATAGCAGCGTTGCACCCAGAGACTTGCGACAGCCCAGCCTGATGCAAAACCAGGTGGCCGTTTATCAGAAGAGTTATGGAGGCTTATCTAGTAATGGTCTCATTACAGCTGTCTCTGATGAGGAAGAAAACCAGAGAGCAAAGAAGGACTAAGCAGATCCTTTCCCCTGGGGAGCAACCTGCCGAGCCTCAGGGTTGGGCTCCCAGTCCTGGCTCCCCTCGCAGCTGCTGCAGGAGAGGAAGGAGCCTTTGGTAGGGACAGAGCAGAGCAAGTTCTGCTCCTGCCCCCCCGAGGGCTTTGCTGCTCGTCACCCCTGCAAACCGCTTACTGCGTTGGTGCTCTTCCAGACAACGGAGCTGCGGTGTTGCACGTACCCCCTCACCCGCAGCATCAGTAGAAGCATCTAGGAGCTGATAATGTTCTTGTGGGCGCTGAGGTCCTGCTAGGCACTGCCCATTCTTATGGCCGCTTGCAGGCTTGTGGTAAATGTGTTCTAGGCAGCCCAGGTAAAGGTGTCACTACAGCAGGTCTGGCATGAAGAGCTCGACCTGTGCAGTCAGGCATAGGAGTGGTCCTCTCCTGTAGCTCTCTCCTGTTTCCCTGATGGTTTTCAGCTCCATAGCGGTACCTCCCATACTGTTGGAAAGAGCAGAATTTTGTATGATAAAACAATTGTATAAAATAGTAAAAATTATTATGTTTGAGAAATTTATAAATTAATAGTGAAGTTTTGTATATTAAAAAATGCTGTGACTTCGTGGTTGTGTATCACGGCAGTTCTAATGTTGCAATATATCACAGCTGTCTTGTACCCAATGCTACAAAAAAAAAAAGTATGTACTGGAGACTATACCCAAGTGGAACCTGTGTATAAGATAGCTGGAAGAGCATACCAGAAAGAAGATAAGAGGGTGCTAACATTTACACAAGGACTGGAATATACTCAAGTGGGGGAAAGGTGAAAAGGACAACCTGAGGAAGACTTCTTACTTCATCTGAGGAAGACTCTTACTTCATCGGAACGACCACCAGACGACCACCAGACGAGCACCAGAGGGGGCCGCGCAAGCGCAGAAGAGGCTGATGTCGTAATAGATGGATATGGCAATCCCTAATGCATATGTATTAGTTAAATGTTGTAACCTATGATGAATATGTATTAACTGTGAAACTTTTAGGATATAAATTGCGGACGCGATGTGACGAGGTTGAAGCCAGATTTGGGCGAGTGCCCCTGGTTTCCCAGCGCTGCAGTAAAGCACCTCATATAACCATCCCGGTGGTTATGTGTTTATTCTTACGCTAACATTTTGGCGACCCAGATGGGACCTCGCGGGCATTGCTGAGGCGGATCGCGTTTCGACCCCGCTCCAGCCGCCACCGAGAGATTCTCGGGGAGCCATCGACCGCGACCGACCTCTGCTGCTCACGACGGACCTCTGACACGGTAAGAAAGGTGCTTTATTTAAGTTACAGAACCAGTTTCTAGTAAAAGTATGGTGTATTGACCTTTGGTAAGGTCTGGTAAAAGCCTGCCTGTTATACGCAGCGAAAAGCTGCGTTTGGCTGGGCTAGTAGTAAAGCCCAGTAGTTAGACGCGGTGAAAGCTGCGCTTGGTTGGGGCTAGAGAGCTCTCGGGGTAAAAGCCTAGGCGCCGTCCGTTAGACAGTAGCGAAAGCTCTGCAGGTTCGGCAAACGTGGTTATGGTATTGGTATTTGTGCTGCGGGATCAGCATCTGTCTGTATAAGTTTTGTAATATAGTGGTGTGTGTGTGTGAGAGAGAGGAGCCTGTTTAGAAATCATCTTGTAATTATAAAATGTCGCCAATTCCTAAATCACCTCCTTTAGCTTGTATTTTAAGCCATTGGAAGGAGGGTGGATTTGGGCAGAGTATGCGGAAAAGCAAACTAATTGATTATTGCAATGTATGGTGGACGCAGTATGAATTAGAAGATCAGGAAAAATGGCCTGAAAATGGAACCTTACAATATAATACTATTTTGCAGTTGATGTTACATTGTAAAAGGGTAGGAAAATGGGATGAAGTACCGTATGTGGATCTTTTCTTTATCTCAAGAAACAATGATAAGTGGCAGAAATCTTGCGGAATAATGGTTGTTAAAACAAGCAATGCTGAAAAATGCAGGGAGTGTGCTGGAGAAAAGGAATGTGTGAAATGCCTTGCCATGAGAAATAGTCCGCGACATCAAAGGGACGAGGAAGATCCTGGTTTGTTAGTAGCTCCGCTAGTGATAAATGAGGAAAGGGGGGAGGGGGAGGAAAGTGATAGCGATCTCGTGAGTGAAGAAGAGTGTGAAAATGGAGGAGGTCGAGAGAGAAATTCCCCCGTCACCCCAGTCTCACACAGAACTCGCCGGAGGGGAGGGCGAGAAGGAAACACACAGCTTCAAGCAGCTAGTGCGGTCCTTGCCCCTTTAAGACAGGGGGTTGGAGTTGAAGGACCAGTGTATGTTAAAATACCTTTCTCCCCTGGGGATTTGGTTATATGGAAACAATCGGCAGGAACATATAGAGAAAATCCTGGTAAAGTAGCTCGAGTGATAAAGAGGATTATGAAAACCCAAAACCCAGACTGGGATGATATACAAGCCTCTATTGGGACAGGACTTATTGAGTAAGCTGGATGCTACGATTGTTTTTTGAAAATGGTGAATTGATAATGCAAATCCCTGAATCCAAAACAGGACAGATTTTAGTCCTTAAAAACAAACCTATTCCACAAATCCCCAAAGAAGTGGAACAGGCTGTAATACCAACAGTTTGGGAAACAGAAATCCCAGGAAAATCAAAAGCAGCTCAACCAATAATAGTGGAGTTAAAAGACGGGGCTAGCCCAGTAAGGGTTAAACAATATCCATTGAAGCTAGAAGCAAGATATGGGATCATAGAAACAATTGAGAAATTCTTAAAATATAACATTTTAGAAGAATGCGAATCAGAGTATAACACACCAATCTTCCCAATAAAGAAACCAAACGGTGAGTACAGATTGGTGCAAGATTTGAGGGCAATAAATGAAATAACAAAAGATATCCACCCGGTGGTGGCAAACCCATATACATTGCTAACATCTGTGAAGGAAAAATATAAATGGTTTACGGTGATTGATTTAAAAGATGCCTTCTTCTGCATTCCCCTTGACAAAAGTAGCAGGAAACTGTTTGCGTTTGAATGGGAAAATCCACAGAATGGACGGAAAACACAACTGACATGGACCAGACTTCCACAGGGATTCAAAAACAGTCCGACCCTATTTGGAAACCAACTAGCCAAAGAATTGGAAACATGGACTACCCAAGGAAAGATACAGATGGCAGCAGCTTTGTGGAGAACGGGACACGATACGCAGGATATGCTGTGACAACTCAGCAAAAGGTAATCGAAGGAACGTCAGCCCAAACAGCAGAATTGATAGCTCTTACAAGAGCATTGGAGCTGAGCAACGACAAAAAGGTGAGTAGCTTGAGAGAGGACGCCTGCAACACCGGAGCGGAGAGGGGAGAGATCAGCGTCCAGGAGCCTCACCTCAGAGCGACAAGAGCCACTGAGGAGGGAGCCTCAAGTCCTCAACAGGACTTGCCCAGGACTCGGAAGCTCAGCTCCCGCGAGGGGCTGACTCACAGGGGGCGGAGCCAGGAGGAGTGGCACCAGCTGGGAGTGGCTAAAAAACCTTCCCAGGGAGCGCGGCGACCAGAGCCGGCAAACAGAGAGCGTCGAGGCAGAGGGTCGAGGCAGTTTGCGCGGCAGTTTGCGCGGCAGTTCGCGCGGGCAGGGGAGCGGGCAGGGAAGCGTTCCAACCGCCTCATCGAGAGGACTCGCCTGGAGTACAGGAGGGGGAAGGAGTGCTGAGGGACGTAGACGGATTGATTGACCAGATAGATCATGGTTACAACACGATCGAAAGCTGTAGTGAGTACTAATGTGGGTATCCAGACTGAGCCTTCCTGCAGACATGCAGCTGTGCAGGTCTCTGGCTGCAGCGAATGCCTGAGCCTGGCACTTGTATTGGAGGGAGCCAGTGACACTGCTTGTGTTCGCTGTGAGCAAATAAATGACCTGCTCAGGCAGGTGGCTGAACTGAGGGAGGATGTTGAAAGGTTGAGAGCCATTAGAGAGTGTGAAAGTGAAATAGATTGGTGGAACCACACCCTAAGGCAAGGGCAGAGGGAAGTGGTTCAACAAGCTATGGATCCCCTTCCCTCCTACCATCAGACAGAAGGAGAGAGCTTAATGGACAAGGATGGATGGAGGGAGGTTCCTCCTCAGAGAGGTAAGCGAAAACCCTCACAATCCCTTCCTCCCTCCCAATTGCCCTTGAATAACAGGTACGAGGTCTTGGAAATTCAGGGCCAGGTGAATGGAGATGGTGAGGCAAATCTATCTAGTGAGTCACCCAGGGCTAGTCACTCACCCACATGCCTCAGAACTTCCCCAACCAAGAAGAAGAGTAATTGTGGTGGGTGACTCCCTTCTGAGGGGAACAGAAGGGCCCATTTGTCGACCGGATCCACCCCACAGGGAGGTCTGCTGCCTGCCTGGGGCTCGGATTAGAGATGTTAAAAAGAAGCTCTCTGAACTGGTGCAGCCGTCTGACTACTATCCGCTGCTGGTTTTTCAGGTTGGCAGTGACGAAATTATTACGAGGAACGTAAGGGCAATGAAGAGAGACTACAGGGCCCTGGGACGGCTGGTTAAAGGGTCTGGAGCGCAAGTGGTGTTTGCCTCCATACCTGTTGCAAGCGAGGGTGAAGGGATATATAAGAAGACTCTGCAGGTTAATGTATGGCTACGTGACTGGTGCCAAAGGCAGGGGTTTGGGTTTTTCAGTCACGGGCTGCTGTATGGGACACCTGGTTTGCTGGTGACAGGCGGGATACACCAGTCCCAGAGAAGAAAAAGGGTTTTGGGGCAGGAGTTAGCAGGGCTTATTGACAGGGCTTTAAACTAGTTATGAAGAGGGGAGGGGATTTAACTGGGCCTGTTGGGGACAAGCCCAAGAGGAACATGCTAGGGATTGAAGGATGGCGGGCTAAGGAGGACTATCAATCTCTTGTTTCACTTGTGGGAAAGGATAGCTTTTTAGAAACTGTCCCGCAGGGGAAAAAGGGTACTAGGACTGGCTCCCTGAAATGCCTCTACACCAATGCACGCAGCATGGGGAATAAACAGGAGGAGTTAGAAGTCGGTGTGCAGGCTAAAGGTTATGATCTAGTGGCAATTACAGAAACATGGTGGGACAGTTCACATGACTGGAATGTGGTCATGGATGGCTATGTCCTTTTTAGGAAAGATAGGTCAGCGAAGCGAGGTGGTGGAGTTGCTCTTTACGTGAGAGAGCAACTAGAATGTATTGAGTTCTGTCCGGGGTCGGATGAGGAGCAAGTGGAATGTCTGTGGGTACGAATCAAGGGGCAGACTGGCACGGGTGATACAGTTGTGGGGGTCTATTACAGACCTCCTGATCAGGACGAAGGAGTTGATGAGGCTTTCTACAGGCAACTGGAAGTAGCCTCGCGACTACATGCCTTAGTCATCGTGGGGGACTTTAACTACCCCGATATTTGCTGGAAGACTCACACAGCCAGTCATTCACAGTCTAGGAGGTTCCTCGAGTGCATTGATGATAATTTCTTAATACAAATGGTGGACGTACCAACTAGGAGAGCAGCGCTGCTAGATTTAGTACTCGCCAACAAGGAGGGTTTGGTCGAAGTGGTGACGGTCAATGGCAGCCTTGGCTGCAGTGACCATGAGATGGTGGAGTTTAGGATCCTGTGTGGGAGGAATAGAATACCTAGCAAAGCCACAGTTCTGGATTTCCGAAGGGCCAACTTTGGCCTCTTCAGTCAACTGCTAAGGGAAGTCTCATGGGAAAGTGTACTAGGCGGTAAAGGGGCTCAAGATAGTTGGTTAGCATTCAAGGACCGCTTCTTCCAAGCTCAGGATCGGAGCGTCCCAATGAGTAGGAAGTCAAGTAAGGGATCTAGGAGACCGGTGTGGTTAAACAAGGAGCTGCTGGGCAAACTCAAGTGGAAAAGGAGAATCTATGGATTATGGAAGGAGGGGCTGGCCGCTTGGGAGGAATATAGGACAGTTGTTAGAGGATGTAGGGAGGCAATTAGGACAGCTAAGGCCTCCTTGGAACTCAATCTTGCTAGTCGGGTTAAAGACAATAGAAAGGGCTTCTTCAAATACATAGCGAATAAAACTAACACAAGAGGCAATATAGGCCCACTGCTGAACTAAGTGGGTGCCCTGGAGACAGAGGGTATAAAGAAGGCAGAGGTGCTGAATGCCTTCTTTGCCTCTGTCTTTACTCCTGCAGACTCTCCCCGAGGGCCCAGGATTTCTATAGCCCCAGAAGGAGACAGGACAAAGGAGGAGTTTGCTTTGGTAGATGAGGATTGGGTTAGGGATCAGCTATGCAAACTGGACATCTGTAAATCGATGGGTCCGGATGGAATGCACCCACGGGTGCTGAGGGAGCTGGCGGAGGTCATTGCTAGGCCACTTTCCATCATCTTTGGTAAGTCGTGGGAAACGGGCGAGGTGCCTGAGGATTGGCGGATGGCAAAGGTCACACCAGTCTATAAGAAGGGCAAGAAGGAGGACCCGGGTAATTATAGACCGGTCAGCCTTACCTCCATCCCTGGAAAGATGATGGAACAACTTATTCTTGACTCCATCACTAGGCATATCAAGGATGAGGGGGTCATTAAGAACAGCCAACATGGTTTTATGAGGGGGAAGTCATGTATGACCAACCTTATAGCCTTCTATGAGGAAGTGACTAGGTGGAGGGATGATGGTAGAGCGGTAGATGTAGTTTTTCTTGATTTCAGTAAGGCATTTGATACTGTCTCCCACAGCATCCTCATAGATAAGCTAAAGAAGTGTGGGCTTGACGATCAAGTAGTGAGGTGGATCGAGAACTGGTTGAAAGGAAGAAGGCAGAGAGTTGTGGTCAATGGCGCAGAATCTAGCTGGAGGTCTGTGACTAGTGGAGTTCCTCAGGGGTCGGTGCTGGGACCGGTGCTGTTTAATATTTTCATCAATGACCTGGATGAGGGAACTGAGTGCACCCTCAGCAAGTTTGCTGATGACACAAAACTGGGAGGAGTGGCTGACACACCAGAGGACTGTGCTGCCATTCAGCGAGACCTGGACAGGCTGGAGAGTTGGGCGGGGAGAAACTTGATGAAATTTAAGAAGGGCAAGTGTAGAGTCTTGCATCTGGGGAAGAACAACCCCATGTACCAGTACAGGTTGGGGGTTGACCTGCTGGAAAGTAGCGAAGGGGAAAGGGACCTGGGGGTCCTGGTGGATAGGAGGATGACCATGAGCCAGCAATGTGCTCTTGCGGCCAAGAAGGCAAATGGCATCTTAGGGTGCATTAGAAAGGGAGTGGTTAGTAGGTCAAGAGAGGTTCACCTCCCCCTCTACTCAGCCTTGGTGAGGCCGCATCTGGAATATTGCGTCCAGTTCTGGGCCCCTCTGTTCAAGAAGGACAGGGAATTGCTTGAAGGAGTCCAGCGCAGAGCCATAAAGATGATTAAGGGAGTGGAACATCTCCCTTATGAGGAGAGGCTGAGGGAGCTGGGTCTCTTTAGCTCGGAGAAGAGGAGACTGAGGGGTGACCTCATCAATGTTTACAAATATGTAAAGGGTAGGTGTCAGGATGATGGAGCTAGGCTTTTTTCAGTGATATCCAGTGATAGGACAAGGGGCAATGGGTGTAAACTGGAGCATAGGAAGTTCCACGTTAACATCAGGAAGAACTTCTTTACTGTAAGAGTGACAGAGCACTGGAAGAGGTTGCCCAGGGGGGTTGTGGAGTCTCCTACACTGGAGATATTCAAGGCCCGCCTGGACAAGTTCCTGTGTGATGTACTGTAGGTTACCCTGCTCTTGCAGGGGGGTTGGACTAGATGATCTTTTGAGGTCCCTTCCAACCCTTGGGATTCTGTGATTCTGTGAAATCTATAGTCAATATGTTACATAGAAGAATCAGAGGACCAGGGTTTCCAGCTACTCATACTGCCTTTTTGATTATCTTAACTGTGTCCTGATTGGATGGTGTTAATTTGTTGTCCAAGACTGTTATGGTGATTGTACTGATTTATTTTATTTTAAAATATGTGGCAAGGAAGATTGTAATAAAAGCATCTACATTTAATATCCTGTGCACACACAAAGTGTTAGATCCTGGTTTTGCATATGTGAATAATTTCAGAATTAAACGGAACAAGAACAGTTCGATAGTCTTGCTGAATAAAGTGGACGGAATTAAAGGTCTCCTTACTTATATCCTAGTATAGAGAAAGGGTACTTGATGAAGGAGCACACATTTGAGTGCTGTAATCATCTCACTGTAAGACAGCAGCTATGAGGAAGTGAGTAACATCCTTCGTGTCTTACTTGTTGG
Organism: Lathamus discolor; assembly: GCF_037157495.1. Classification (NCBI taxonomy): domain Eukaryota; kingdom Metazoa; phylum Chordata; class Aves; order Psittaciformes; family Psittacidae; genus Lathamus; species Lathamus discolor. The sequence continues at coordinate 36,047,479 of NC_088887.1, forward strand.
TTCGTTAGGGTTTTTTTAAGAAATTTCATGGGAAGACAACTGCTGGCATTCTGCACCACTGCTCTTGTATGCCTCTTACTGGCATGTGTAGGCTTTCTGCGTTGTGCTCTTTATTCCTACGTACAAGGTGAGAAGAGGGGCTTGGAACACGAACCATAACTCATTTTTAGGTCTGTTTCTTACGCAGTGCTTACCTGCACTCCCCTTCGTGGAATTTTTGTCTGACTGCGTAAGTTAGAGCTTACAAGGCTATACATTAGGAACCAATTGTTCCTGCATGTCAGAACAAGTGCTTCTGTCAGCACTTTAGAGTGTCTTCTGCTAGGGCAGCATTGTGCATGAGGAAGAGAGCAGGTATCTAGTTTAATGAGAGCACTGGGTATCAGAGCAGGTGCTACCTCATTATGCTTACACCCACTGGAGAAGTTTGGCTTATATTTGTACTAAAGAAAACCACTGAGTAAAAGCCCTTGCCTCTTTAAAGAGTATTCTAGAATCTGAGAAGTGTTTCAAATTTTGGTCACTCTTCAGCCAAAATTATTTCTTCATAAATCAAAACACAACCATTTTTGCATCTCATTGCAGCTGTACTGGCTCATAGACTAGTCATTCATCTCCCGTTGGAATCACAGGATAAGGTTATTCTTTGTGAAAGATATTTGCTTCTAGTGAGATCCTACTGCTAAACAGTTTTGTAGCTTTCTAAAACATGTCCATTGAAGAATCCATTATGTGCAAAGCAGTGAATAAGGCAGCACATTATTCAGACAGAGAAAACCAGCAACATGAGAAGGCTGTGCCATATGTTACCACTGAAATCACATGTACTCCTTACCTATTGCCCTGTGGTTGCACTGCTATTTAGAGAAATCTCTGTGTAGAAGAGTGTAATATATGTACTCTGTGTGTGTGTGTATGTATGTTGAAGCTTTTATTTGCGGTGTGGTGGGGGTGGGAAGCAGAATTTGGGGGCTGGCTGAGTAGGCCTTCAGGATGTGAGCAGGAGGTCTTAAAAGAATTATATTTTTATAGATTGTACTTAAGCTTTGGATCCCAGCCACATGTAGCCTTTTCATCCAGAAAAGTAAAATGACTTGGAGAGAGAGTCAGATGGCTGTAATGTAGTAGGGATAGAACAAGCCCAGCAGCCCTGGACAAGCTGAATAACTTAATAAAAAATGCCTTTTAAAGTAATATTTTTCTAGTGCTAAATTGTTAAAGAAGTATTTATGAGCAGACTTTCTACGTACTTTGTGTGGTGCTTTGTACTGACCACGTAGACCTGTTATATGTTTATACATCTTAATGATTGTCTTTGAGGTGTTATGTAGTAATTTAATGACGTTTATGACAGAAAACCAGTGCAGTTCTGTGTAGTAGCAAATGATTTAATTTCTGATGAAACTGTAGGCTTTTGTAGTGTTTGTGTATTTTTCTGGTTGGCAGTTATGAATTGTATTCGTTCTGCAGCAAGGCTTGTACGCTTGATTGTAGAGAGGGGCAATAGGATGGTAGATACCATTGTTTAAAAAGAAAACCCTAAATATTGCTACCTTATCCGTTATAAAATCAGGTGAGTTTTGTGGCAGAAGCCAGAAATTTAGATTTTGCACTGGAATAAAATATCAAATACATCTAGGGCAGGTTAAAAGTATGCGATGAGGGATCTGTTTCTTTAATTAACATCCTTGTCTCAAAATTGGAGAGATATCAATTTGATAGGTGGACCAATTGGTGGATAAAGAGCTGGCTGGATGGCCACACGCAAAGAGTTGTGGTCAATGGCTCAATGTCCGTCTGGAGACCAGTAACAAGTGGTGTCCCTCAGGGATCGGTGTTGGGACCGGTCTTGTTCAACATCTTCATCGCTGACACGGACAGTGGGATTGCATGCGCCGTCAGCAAGTTTGCCGATGACACCAAGCTGTGTGGTTCAGTTGATATGCTAGAGGGAAGGGATGCCGTCCAGAGAGACCTTGACATGCTTGTGAGGTGGGCCGATGCCAACGTTATGAAGTTCAACCATGACAAGTGCAAGGTCCTACACCTGGGGCGGAGCAATCCGAGGCACAGCTACAGGTTGGGCAGAGAAGAGATTCAGAGCAGCCCTGCAGAGAAGGACTTGGGGGTGTTGGTCAATGAGAAAATGAACATGAGCCGGCTTCAGTGTGCGCTTGCAGCCCAGAAAGCCAACCGTGTCCTGGGCTGCATCAAAAGGAGCGTGACCAGCAGGTCGAAGGAGGTGATCCTGCCCCTCTACTCTGCTCTCGTGAGACCTCACCTGGAGTATTGTGTGCAGTTCTGGTGTCCTCAACATAAAAAGGACATGGAACTGTTGGAACAAGTCCAGAGGAGGGCCACGAGGATGATCAGGGGACTGGAGCACCTCCCGTATGAAGACAGGCTGAGGAAGTTGGGGCTGTTCAGCCTGGAGAAGAGAAGGCTGCGTGGAGACCTCATAGCAGCCTTCCAGTATCTGAAGGGGGCCTATAGGGATGCTGGAGATGGACTCTTCATTAGGGACTGTAGTGACAGGACAAGGGGTAACGGGTTAAAACTTAAACAGGGGAAGTTTAGATTGGATATAAGGAGGAAGTTCTTTCCTGTTAGGTTGGTGAGACACTGGAATGGGTTGCCCAGGGAAGCTGTGAATGCTCCATCCCTGGCGGTGTTCAAGGCCAGGTTGGACAGAGCCTTGGGTGACGTGGTTTAGTGTGAGGTGACCCTGCCCATGGCAGGGGGTTGGAACTAGATGATCTTAAGGTCCTTTCCAACCCTAACTATTCTATTATTCTATGATTCTAAGTAAGACTTGGGGACAAGTGCTTGATAGCAACATGTAAATGGACAGGCCAAGAGACTGGAACAAAACTTGGTTTTTCCCTCAAAAGTTCCCGAGCTCTGGATATATCAAAAGGAAAGTTCTGCTTTGCTGAGTTAGCGAGAAAAATAGCATTGAGATTAATAATGCATTGTGGAGATGAGAGGCCATGGAAGGGAACAGCCATGCCTTGCATGCTTCGCTGTGCCTGGCTTTTCCTCCCCTGGGAGTCTGCGGCTGCAGCGTGTCTGTGGTGGTAGCGTGACTGTTGTTGCCTGCACCTTTCTTTGGGGAAATTCAGAAGAGTAATTGAGCAAGTGGGAGATGAGTTCTCTGCGAAGTTGCTGGGCTGTTTATGTCAAAGTGTTGCGCTAAAGCTGGTTTAGCGCAGCTCTGCGCTTTAAAGCGTGTGATGAACAGCACACCGCTTTCCTGGCGGCAGTGTAAGGTGCTAGGGTATTCATTCTCCCTGTTGCAGGAACCTAGCTTAGCCATGTAGTTTGCCTAGACTTCCTTTGTAGGCCGTGGAGTACGAGACTCTAAAAGTGAGTTACTCAGATGATTTAGGCTTGGCTCTTGTTCTTTGGAATGGAAAGGTAGAGAATTACTGGCTGCTGTGATATATTTGACCTGTTCAGCTCAGCTACGCCATAAAACCCTGCCCTGCCCTAGCCTTCCTTTCCCATCACTTGTGCTTTCCCTGGTATTTGCCTGTTCCATAACGAGTGAAGAGAAGGAGCTAAGACCAATGGGAAATTTATCCAGTCACCTTCCTCCTTCCCCCCCATCCCCCGTACCCCCGTCCCCGTCCCCCCCCCGAAGTTTTCATCTCCTTTAGTTCCCTACCTCATCCTGGGAACACTTGTGCTGCTGCTAGGGAGTGGTTGGGAATGTGCAGATAGACAAATGAGGGAGCATGGGGTTGCCTCTTTTCCTGGCAGTGAGATAGATGCTGGATAAGCAGAACTTAATGGCAAAGCTGCACTGTGAGTGGTAAAAGAAGTCTTTATCAGATGAGTACTTGCAAAAAGAGCTGCAGGCTTAATAATCAGAGTTTGGTGTTCTCAATCCAGCCCACCCCTTGTATTGCAAAAACATTATGGTACTAAAAGAGTTTGTGTGACTGTTCTTCATGATCTCTGCGATGCTCGTGCAGAGTAGATAACGGCACAGAATAAAGCAGTTATCTCACTAGGGAACTTAGTAGGAAGATCCAGGTGGAGAAAGCTTCAAATTCACTTTCAAAGCACTTGCATGGTGTCATAATTGTCCAGGTCTAGCTCTTTTCCTTCCTGGACCCTTTAAGGAAGGAAGAAATCACATAAATAGGTAAATAAATAAGGAATTGAAGTGGCATTCGTATTTCTTCTTTGCCTACAGACTTTTAAATCTTGCCATACTGAAGGTCTCTAGTTCATCAGGTTTTTTCAGAAGAGCCCTTGCCAAGTGCTGTGATAGAGCCTGTCACAGCTGGCTTGGAGCACAGCGGCTTCAAACGGCCCTGTTGGATACCACCTGCAGACAGGTACTCCTGTCCTGTGGCCTGTATTTAGTACAGCACATGTTCACATGCCTCGTATGAGCTATACATGAGTATAAGCCTTGCTAGGGAAGAAAACTGCAGGGCTTGTTGCTGGAGACGCAATGCGGATGGAAACACTGGAGAATTTAGCAGCATCCAGTGATCTTGCCCTTTGCTGTTAGTGATTGTTTGTGCAATATATCCCCTCCAGTATTGTTTTCTTTCTGGAAGATGGGAGGGGGACAGCCTATATGCTGTTTTGATACGCTTTTAGCTGGCTGAATGGGAAATACAAATGCAGACTGAGAAAATGGAGGAGAGGGATAGCTGTGAATTTGCCCAAGGTCCAAGTGAGTAAATCTTGAGATTTGTCTCTAATTAAGAAATCATTCAATATTGACCAAATGGGTGCCATGTCTTCAATGGGGTAGCATCTGGAAGAGGCCAATATTTAGGGTTTTTTCCCAAGGCACATTTAGTCCTACTCTACTGTTTAGTGAAAACGCCCAGTGCAGATGCCACCAGAGCCTCATCTCGTGGAATAACACTGTAATAAAGAATGTGGTTTTCTTGTGAAAGTCTTGACCTCTTCTGATGAAAATAACACACAAAGCAGTATTTTCATGGTGTATAAGTGAAATGTAATTCTTTTTTTTTCAATAAAATACCATTTCCTTTCCTAAACGTTTGAGTTGTTTGTTTGTGTTTTTTTCCTTGGTGGTATGTCTCTTTCCTCAGTTAAGTCAACGTTCCCAGGGATGGTAACTGTGGGATTCATGTGCTGGCATTTGCCACCCTCTCACAAATGCCTCCTGTAAGTTACCTGGGGCTGAGCCTTGTGCCTGTCCTGCTGTGTGTGACCTCTCCTCTGCTTGCCGCGCACCTCAGGGAAGCAGACGGAGGTGCTTCCACTTTCCTCTGCAGCTGCCCAGAGCTTTCCTCCCAGGAATCCCATACAAGCAAATCTCACTCCCTGAGGCAATGCCTTGCTATTAACTGCCAACTGCCCCCGAGTTCCTGCAGATCTGGCCAATTGCAAATAATTATTGTGAAGAACGCCTAAAAGCCAGAAGGAAAGAATTTAATCCTGCTTGCGCTGGAGTATTACAAAACCCCAGCAGCAGGAATAAGGACAGGTAAAACACGCTGAATCCCTCTGGGAATCTCAGGTATATAAGTAGCCTGTGCAGTTACTGAGGTTTCAGTGGGTGGACGTGCTGTAAAGAACGGGCAGTAAATCTCAGTGCAGCGTCAGAAGGGGCCTAGCCTGACCGCTGCTGCTGGGGTAGGTCTCCTGAACAGCAGGCCAAAAGGAGAGGCATGACAACGGGTCCACGTCTTCTTGATCATGTCCTAATTTATTGCCATTTTTGCAGTTGCTCTCACGCTGTTCACAGAGATCTCCGCTGCGAGTCTCCTTGCATCCAGATCTGTCGAAGGACGCCGCTTGTGCTGAATGCCCGGAAGCCAGCTGGACTGCAGTCCTTACCGCATGCAGTACCCTACTACTGAAGAGCCTAATCCTAACTTACACAGGAAACAACAACTAGCTACCTTATCTATGGCTAGCAAAACGATCCTTAAGTCCTACACGTCCAAGCGCCCTCTTGGAGGCGCTGCCCGCCCCCACGGCTGCGTGCAGCCCCGTCACGAAGCTGCTCTCGGGAAGCGCTTGGAGGACGCCGAGCAGGGCCCCGCCGTCCCCTCCCTCCTCTGGGACGCGGAGCCGAGGAGCGGGCTGGACGCGGCGGGTGCCCGCGCTCTGCCGGGCAGGGCCATTCCTCCTCTTTGCCCCGGCTGCTGCTCCGCAGGGCCGCAGCTCCCCTGCTGGCCGCCGCTGCCAGCGGCCGCTGTCCTCTTCCTGCGCCGCCACAGGAGCCTCAACAGCAGGAGCAGGGCGTCGGCAGCGAAGCCCCACCCGCAGTGCTCGCCGAGAGCTTGGAGCACAACTTCGTGCAGGCGGCGCGGCTCCTCCGTCCCCTGCTCCTTCCTCTTCAGCTCCATCTGCTCTTGCAGCCACATCATTTGCTGCATCTGCTGCGTCTGCTCCTCCTCACGCTGCCGCAGGAGGGTTTGCTCGCTGAGGTCTGTCTGCTCATTGACCTTCAGCGTGTACAGCACGATGCTCAGCACGCTCAGGATGCGGGCGACGCGCAGAGCCATGGTCTGCGGGAGGAGGGAGAGAAGGGGTAAAGCCCTCAGCAGGCTGGCTGGGAGGGAGATGGTGGCTGGCACAGCGGGGCAGGAGATGCAAGGGCGCAGCGACGGCTGTGACAGGGCACGAGGGAGCTGGCAGGCAGCAAGGGGAAGGCTGCTGAGCGCTGCACCGTGGGGGCACGTCCTCACAGCCCTCATCGTGGCTGCCAGCCCCGGCCGGGCCCCTCTGCGCCCAGCTCCTGCCCAAGGAGCTCCCTGCGGTGCCTGCACCCTCGCCCCGGCCTTTAAGAGCCCTCCATGGCCCAGTACCTGTGCCCCAGCCCTCATCCCTCATCCCTCATCCCTCATCCCTCATCCCTCATCCCTCATCCCGCATCCCGCATCCCTCATGCAGCCCTGCCTTCCCCTGCCCGCCCCACTCACCGCTCTCCCGAGCTATACTGCAGGGGCAGTGCCGCTGCGGCTGGTGCCGTACGGCACCCTCTGTGCCGTCATAGGCGCCGCAGCCCCACGGCAACACCGCACCCGGACGGCCACGGCCAACGCGTGGCTCCGCGGCCCCTGCAGCGGGCAAAGCACAACCGCCCCGTGGCAGGACGGAGCTCGCAGGGCCCCTGAGCCTCCCCAGAAGGAGCAGCCGCGGTGGCACAAGGGCGTCCCTGGCCTGCACAGGGAGCTCCGCGCCCGGCTGGGCTCCTGGCTGCCTCCATGGCCCCCACAGCAGCAGCACTGAGGAGCCTGTGGGCAGGAGCTGTTGGTCACGCTTGCCCACCCGTGCATGTAGTGATGCAGAGGGTTAACCAGTGTACAAGGGGGTTAGAGGAATTCACTTGCTTAAACAAAAGTGTTGTCTGTTTGTCGTGGTTTAAACCCAACCACAAACCTCGTCCACTCACTCCCCCCCCTTCTTGCCCTCCCCCTGCTTCTGGAGGGACGGAGAGGAGAATCAAAAAGAATGCAACTCCCACGGGTTATGGAGGCTTATCCAGTAATGGTCTCATTACAGCTGTCTCTGATGAGGAAGAAAACCAGAGAGCAAAGAAGGACTAAGCAGATCCTTTCCCCTGGGGAGCAACCTGCCGAGCCTCAGGGTTGGGCTCCCAGTCCTGGCTCCCCTCGCAGCTGCTGCAGGAGAGGAAGGAGCCTTTGGTAGGGACAGAGCAGAGCAAGTTCTGCTCCTGCCCCCCCGAGGGCTTTTTTGCTCGTCACCCCTGCAAACCGCTTACTGCGTTGGTGCTCTTCCAGACAACGGAGCTGCGGTGTTGCACGTACCCCCTCACCCGCAGCATCAGTAGAAGCATCTAGGAGCTGATAATGTTCTTGTGGGCGCTGAGGTCCTGCTAGGCACTGCCCATTCTTATGACCGCTTGCAGGCTTGTGGTAAATGTGTTCTAGGCAGCCCAGGTAAAGGTGTCACTACAGCAGGTCTGGCATGAAGAGCTCGACCTGTGCAGTCAGGCATAGGAGTGGTCCTCTCCTGTAGCTCTCTCCTGTTTCCCTGATGGTTTTCAGCTCCATAGCGGTACCTCCCATACCAACAGCTGCCTAAAGCTCTGAAGTTGTTTTGAGCAACTCCCTGGTATTGCTGTCCACATTTCTGAGATCTGTGCTGTACCTACAGATGGCGTCAGGTCTGCAGCTCTTTAACATTTCAAATCTCTTAGTTTGTATTGTTCTTGCTGATCCATGCGGCTTCAAGTGCTGCGAGCCCCAGTCAGCATCCCCCCCCCCCCCACCCCGGAGCCTTCTGGCACCCTGAATGTTACTCACAGGCTTTGAAGAAAGAAGCCTGTGGCAACCCAAGCAAAGGCAGCCCAGCGGTCTGTGCTTGCACACCTTCTGCAGGCTGGTGTGAGCTCTGCAGGCTGCCCCCCAAGCTCTTCTTTAGCAATGGAACAGATACCTGCCTCCTGCCACTGCTCATAAATCCTGATGCCTCTCTCACCTGGTTCTTGCAGGTGTAACTGGGGGGAATGATGATAGTGACAGATCACTTTGACACCCCAGAGGCTGTTTGACCCTAAATTAATTAAAAGTACGTTCAACTCAGAATCACAGAATCACAGAATACCAAGGGTTGGAAGGGACCTCAAAAGATCATCTAGTCCAACCCCCCCGCAAGAGCAGGGTAACCTACAGTACATCACACAGGAACTTGTCCAGGCGGGCCTTGAATATCTCCAGTGTAGGAGACTCCACAACCCCCCTGGGCAACCTGTTCCAGTGCTCTGTCACTCTTACAGTAAAGAAGTTCTTCCTGATGTTAACGTGGAACTTCCTATGCTCCAGTTTACACCCATTGCCCCTTGTCCCATCACTGGATATCACTGAAAAAACCCTAGCTCCATCATCCTGACACCTACCCTTTACATATTTGTAAACATTGATGAGGTCACCCCTCAGTCTCCTCTTTTGCAAGCTAAAGAGACCCAGCTCCCTCAGCCTCTCCTCATAAGGGAGATGTTCCACTCCCTTAATCATCTTTGTGGCTCTGCGCTGGACTCCTTCAAGCAATTCCCTGTCCTTCTTGAACAGAGGGGCCCAGAACTGGACGCAATATTCCAGATGCGGCCTCACCAAGGCTGAGTAGAGGGGGGGGGAACCTCTCTTGACCTACTAACCACTCCCTTTCTAATGCACCCCAAGATGCCATTTGCCTTCTTGGCTGCAAGAGCACATTGCTGGCTCATGGTCATCCTCCTGTCCACCAGGACCCCCAGGTCCCTTTCCCCTTCACTACTTTCCAGCAGGTCACCCCCCAACCTGTACTGGTACATGGGGTTGTTCTTCCCCAGATGCAAGACTCTACACTTGCCCTTGTTAAATTTCATCAAGTTTCTCCCCGCCCAACTCTCCAGCCTGTCCAGGTCTCGCAGAATGGCAGCACAAACCATGGCAGTACTGACCACTTGTACTTCCATATGATTTCTGTATGAAACTGAGGTTCTAGCTTTTCCCAAGATGAGGTCTAGTGTGATGTTAAAACCAAATTCAGTTGACGAGCTTTATTTACGATGTATAGGGAGATTAAAATTGCATTTCTGTTTCCAGTGACATGAAGCAAATTTGTATTAGTGGAAAGGGCTAATTTTTCCTTGATTACTAGAGTATGCTCAGGAAACTCACTCTTGGGTATCTCCAAGCTAACTTTTCCTGTATCTTCCTTATCGCACCTGCCTAACAGTGTCACCTTCATAGCTTGGGAGTCGCCAGAAGAGCTGGTTTGGAGATTGCTTTGGCCACTGAAGTCTTCATTTATCCAACCATTTTTGTGGGTTTTCTGCCATTGTAAAAGTTAATTGGTTTCACCTTGTAGAAGAGTAATTTATCCTTAAGGTGAATTTTTGGCTGAACAGATTGTTTTTATAGAATAAGATTTCATAATTAATAATTATTTTTGAAATCCCCCATAGTTTTCATTTCACGAAGCAAATGAAATTGTAGAGATGAACGCGTTTCTCAGTAAATGTAAGAGGCAAACTTGAGGCTTTCAGGCGCAACAACGAATAATAATTTTTTTCTCCCATGCATTTGACATAAAAAAAAAAAAATTGGTATGTTGTGAGCCTTTTAAGGAGGCTGGAAACCCCAACAGGAACGGCCTACACAATGTGTCTCTACTGCCACAGGTTTTAGTAACCACTGCCATAAAATAACTTTCTGGCAATAATAATTTCAGGGATGTGAACAGCTGCTAAAATTATCAGTCAGTAATGGAGATGCTGGGGTAAGGGTTGGACTGGATGATCTTAAAGATCTTTTCCAACCTGGTTGATTCTATGATTCTGTGAGCTCGTGGCTGACAGCCAACATGGAAAAAGACATGAACTATCTTGACAGTGTGTATAAATACGGGAAGAAGTGAAGAAGAAGGAACCAGGCTCTTCTTGCTGGTGCCCAGTGAAAGAGTAAGAGGCGGTGGGCACAAATTGAAATACAGGAAATTACATTTAAACATTAAAAAAATATAAATCACTGTGAGGATGATGGAACACTGGCACAGGTTGCCCAGAGAGCTTGTAGAGTCTCCACCCTTGGAAATACTCAAAACCTGACTGAACATGGCCCGGAGCAACCTGCTGTACTTGACCTTGCTTGTGCAGTGGGATTGGACTAGATGATCTCCAGAGGTCACTTCCAGCCTCAGCCATTCTGTGATTCTGTGAAGTACAACAAATTGCCTTTCTTTGCGGCACTGTATTTGTAAATTAATGCAAATAGTTTTTTTCTTCCTGAGACACAAACTTCCAGACATGCTAGGAGATAGCTCACCATTAATAATTTGCCCCCTTTTTAGGTATGCTGCTTTTTGCTTGGGCAGTTGTGCTAGGAATGCAATTGCCTTTTTTGATAGTTGAATTCAGCAAAGGTACTTAAATATTGTTGCTGGTGATGCATTCCAGCAGCTGAACACAAAAGGATTTTAACTGTTTATAGCATTGATTAAAGAAGTCTTGCACGCCATGTTCCAAACATAACTGTGAGTTTATTTATCTTTTAAAATTAGACTTATTTCATGTGGAAGCATATAATCCCTACAATACTCCTGGGAAGAAGGGATCAATATAGTGAACTTCCCTGTCTGTACATACCATGGCTGACTTTGTGGCATTATGCTTGACACCCTTACCCGCCTGGAATATGTGACCCAGGAAGTGGATCCTGCTGCACTGTTTTCCTATAGCCAGAGCTGTGGATCGCCCGGCATTAACTTCTTTGCCAGTCACGTAACACAGCCCGGCTTGGGAGTTGCATGGGGCCATATGGTGGCCATCCCTGCTCTAGTGCACTGCAAAATGTAGATTTCCAGTTCTTCACATCAGCGGATCAACAGCAGAGAGAAGCTCAAAACTGGCTTTTTAATTTTTTTTGTAAGCAGCAATAAGTAATCGCTGTCAAGGAAACCTTTCGTGTTGTGAGCATGCACTACAGAAAGCCCTTTTAGTAAGTGTGAGGTGGCACAATTTCTCTTACCACTAAACAAAGTAGACTTTCACAAGGGAAGTGAGAGAAAGGCAAGGGCTGGCTTTCTCTGAAATAAAGAAGCTTGGGATTTAGGAACCTAAAGCTACCTTGCAAACAATGTTTTATCCGTAAACTGTCATCTAGAGATAAAAACCTGTATGTTTGTTGGAGCAGCTTCTACCTGTCAGCTGTGCTCTTTCCCCACTATGGATCAGTTCAGTAATTCACACCTTCCCTAGAAACTGTGACATATCCATATTAAGAAAAAAAAATAAAATCCTAATGCGCTCAATTTGCAAACGTTCGTATACTGAAGTAGCTGGATTCTGTAGCAGTGGGCTGATAGCTGCTTCTGCTTAAGTCTCTGGGAGTTGCTCATGTGATACCTGTTTTAAACTCTCACTGATCTGATCTAAATTAGGTTGGGTTTATGTCTTCAGTGAAGAATTAGGCTTAACATCTCTTAACAGGAACAAACAACAGAAATTATCTGTAAACATATTCTGTAGCTAACATTTTGTAGTCACAACAGGCTAACAGGTATTTTTAAATGTCAAGGTACACATACTTGGGTGCATTTTTATTTGTTAAGAGTTAACAGCACTTTTTCATCCTGTTTGCAGAACAAAATTCAAAGACTCAGCACGGTTCTGTCCAATCTTTTATTCCTTCCTGTCCTTCTGCATATAATATCTGTATCTATTTCTGAGTTCCTACCTGGTGCAGCTGAAAGGTGTCTCAATATTGTGAAGCAGCTCACTATTTAAGGGATTGGAGGGGACTTACCAAGGTCATCGGATCCACTGGCAGATCCTTAGATAAATAAGAATGGTTAGACTAAACTAGTTGAGGTCCTAACTGATTACAGAAGAACAAGCACTTTAGTCCAGAGAGTTCAATCAATAACTAACGGATAATCTTCTGTGACCGTCCTAACAGCATGAAAGGTGTCTATAGCCCACCCGTCCAGCATTCACCAGTTAGGGACTACTGACTTCATTGCCACATATACTCCCATACGTACGTGTGAAGTTAGCAGCGAAAGATTCTTCTAATACGTACACATACGCATGGGAGTGGTGAATGCTTTTTGTTTGTGTCCAGTCGACTTCCCCAGCATTCTTTCACCCACTGGAAGTAATTTGTGTTGGATCTGTTTTTTCTGGAATGAATTTTGCAGTGTATGTGGTCAGCCATTTTGATTACTCCCAAGTGTATTCATTTGTGGAGCCATCATGCAAGAGAGACCAAAAGTTGTTTACAAAAGATCTACTCTATTCTGGGCCTGTGTTAGTGTCTACATGCGTAAAATTCCCACATACGTCTTTGGGAGACGTGCATGAAGACATTGTGCTACAATCAGTGCTATTCACACTCTATATAGACATTTAAGAAATCTGCTGTATAAATGGTTACTGTTTTGTTTGCTGATTTTTCTCATAAATGGAAGAAATCTATAGTCAATACGTTACATAGAAGAATCAGAGGACCAAGGTTTCCAGCTACTCATACTGCCTTTTTGATTATCTTAACTGTGTCCTGATTGGATGGTGTTAATTTGTTGTCCAAGACTGTTATGGTGATTGTACTGATTTATTTTATTTTAAAATATGTGGCAAGGAAGATTGTAATAAAAGCATCTACATTTAATATCCTGTGCACACACAAAGTGTTAGATCCTGGTTTTGCATATGTGAATAATTTCAGAATTAAACGGAACAAGAACAGTTCGATAGTCTTGCTGAATAAAGTGGACGGAATTAAAGGTCTCCTTACTTATATCCTAGTATAGAGAAAGGGTACTTGATGAAGGAGCACACATTTGAGTGCTGTAATCATCTCACTGTAAGACAGCAGCTCTGAGGAAGTGAGTAACATCCTTCTTGTCTTACTTGTTGGTTCGTTAGGGTTTTTTTAAGAAATTTCATGGGAAGACAACTGCTGGCATTCTGCACCACTGCTCTTGTATGCCTCTTACTGGCATGTGTAGGCTTTCTGCGTTGTGCTCTTTATTCCTACGTACAAGGTGAGAAGAGGGGCTTGGAACACGAACCATAACTCATTTTTAGGTCTGTTTCTTACGCAGTGCTTAGCTGCACTCCCCTTCGTGGAATTTTTGTCTGACTGCGTAAGTTAGAGCTTACAAGGCTATACATTAGGAACCAATTGTTCCTGCATGTCAGAACAAGTGCTTCTGTCAGCACTTTAGAGTGTCTTCTGCTAGGGCAGCGTTGTGCATGAGGAAGAGAGCAGGTATCTAGTTTAATGAGAGCACTGGGTATCAGAGCAGGTGCTACCTCATTATGCTTACACCCACTGGAGAAGTTTGGCTTATATTTGTATTAAAGAAAACCACTGAGTAAAAGCCCTTGCCTCTTTAAAGAGTATTCTAGAAGCTGAGAAGTGTTTCAAATTTTGGTCACTCTTCAGCCAAAATTATTTCTTCATAAATCAAAACACAACCATTTTTGCATCTCATTGCAGCTGTACTGGCTCATAGACTAGTCATTCATCTCCTGCTGGAATCACAGGATAAGGTTATTCTTTGTGAAAGATACTTGCTTCTAGTGAGATCCTACTGCTAAGCAGTTTTGTAGCTTTCTAAAACATGTCCATTGAAGACACATACCCAACCATGGAAACTAAGGTTTGAGATGTTCAATCCCAGCCCTGAAAATAACTCTTCCCTTTCAAATAATGAGTAACCCAGCAAGTTTATACATGCATGCAGGAGCAGATTTCAGGTAGATCTGTGAGGTTCAATCAGAAACTGGAGGAGTGTGCCCTAGGTACCCAGCGAAGAGCATTGAATGCAGAATGGAAGGGAGCTGCTATTATCAGCATGCTTTTTCAGGAGAGCCCAGGCTAGGTTCTCACATTTTCCAGAAGGAACCAAAAGTGGTTTGGCTTTCAACAGTCTAGGAAAGCTTTCATGAGCTTTACCAGGAAAACCAGTACTGGATAGCAGAAATAGCAGTACCAGGCACCAGTTTGGTGGTGTCACTGCTGCAGCAGCAATGAACCTTGAGGTGAATGTGATGCTCCCAAGGTTGCTCTCAAATAAGAACACTTTCCTAACTTGGTGCCTCCGCAGTGCAAATAATACTAATAAATCCATTATGTGCAAAGCAGTGAATAAGGCAGCACATTATTCAGACAGAGAAAACCAGCAACATGAGAAGGCTGTGCCATATGTTACCACTGAAATCACATGTACTCCTTACCTATTGCCCTGTGGTTGCACTGCTATTTAGAGAAATCTCTGTGTAGAAGAGTGTAATATATGTACTCTGTGTGTGTGTGTATGTATGTTGGAGCTTTTATTTGCGGTGTGGTGGGGGTGGGAAGCAGAATTTGGGGGCTGGCTGAGTAGGCCTTCAGGATGTGAGCAGGAGGTCTTAAAAGAATTATATTTTTATAGATTGTACTTAAGCTTTGGATCCCAGCCACATGTAGCCTTTTCTTCCAGAAAAGTAAAATGACTTGGAGAGAGAGTCAGGTGGCTGTAATGTAGTAGGGATAGAACAACCCCAGCAGCCCTGGACAAGCTGAATAACTTAATAAAAAATGCCTTTTAAAGTAATATTTTTCTAGTGCTAAATTGTTAAAGAAGTATTTATGAGCAGACTTTCTACGTACTTTGTGTGGTGCTTTGTACTGACCACGTAGACCTGTTATATGTTTATACATCTTAATGATTGTCTTTGAGGTGTATGTAGTAATTTAATGACGTTTATGACAGAAAACCAGTGCAGTTCTGTGTAGTAGCAAATGATTTAATTTCTGATGAAACTGTAGGCTTTTGTAGTGTTTGTGTATTTTTCTGGTTGGCAGTTATGAATTGTATTCGTTCTGCAGCAAGGCTTGTACGCTTGATTGTAGAGAGGGGCAATAGGATGGTAGATACCATTGTTTAAAAAGAAAACCCTAAATATTGCTACCTTATCCGTTATAAAATCAGGTGAGTTTTGTGGCAGAAGCCTGAAATTTAGATTTTGCACTGGAATAAAATATCAAATACATCTAGGGCAGGTTAAAAGTATGCGATGAGGGATCTGTTTCTTTAATTAACATCCTTGTCTCAAAATTGGAGAGATATCAATTTGATAGGTGGACCAATCGGTGGATAAAGAGCTGGCTGGATGGCCACATGCAAAGAGTTGTGGTCAATGGCTCAATGTCCGTCTGGAGACCAGTAACAAGTGGTGTCCCTCAGGGATCGGTGTTGGGACCGGTCTTGTTCAACATCTTCATCGCTGACATGGACAGTGGGATTGAGTGCGCCCTCATCAAGTTTGCCGATGACACCAAGCTGTGTGGTTCAGTTGATACGCTAGAGGGAAGGGATGCCATCCAGAGAGACCTTGACACACGAGGATGATCAGGGGACTGGAGCAACTCCCGTATGAAGACAGGCTGAGGAAGTTGGGGCTGTTCATCCTGGAGAAGAGAAGGCTGCGTGGAGACCTAATAGCGGCCTTCCGGTACCTGAAGGGGGCCTATAGGGATGCTGGGGAGGGACTCTTCGTCAGGGACTGTAGTGACTGGACAAGGGGTAACGGGTTAAAACTTAAACAGGGGAAGTTTAGATTGGATATAAGGAGGAAGTTCTTTCCTGTTAGGGTGGTGAGGCACTGGAATGGCTTGCCCAAGGAAGTTATGAGTGCTCCATCCCTGGCGGTGTTCAAGACCAGGTTGGACAGAGCTTTGGGTGACGTGGTTTAGTGTGAGGTGTCCCTGCCCATGGCAGGGGGTTGGAACTAGATGATCTTAAGGTCCTTTCCAACCCTAGCTATTCTATTATTCTATGATTCTAAGTAAGACTTGGGGACAAGTGCTTGATAGCAACATGTAAATGGACAGGCCAAGAGACTGGAACAAAACTTGGTTTTTCCCTCAAAAGTTCCCGAGCTCTGGATATATCAAAAGGAAAGTTCTGCTTTGCTGAGTTAGCGAGAAAAATAGCATTGAGATTAATAATGCATTGTGGAGATGAGAGGCCATGGAAGGGAACAGCCATACGTTGCATGCTTTGCTGTGCCTGGCTTTTCCTCCCCTGGGAGTCTGCGGCTGCAGCGTGTCTGTGGTGGTAGCGTGACTGTTGTTGCCTGAACCTTTCTTTGGGGAAATTCAGAAGAGTAATTGAGCAAGTGGGAGATGAGTTCTCTGCGAAGTTGCTGGGCTGTTTATGTCAAAGTGTTGCGCTAAAGCTGGTTTAGCGCAGCTCTGCGCTTTAAAGCGTGTGATGAACAGCACACCGCTTTCCTGGCGGCAGTGTAAGGTGCTAGGGTATTCATTCTCCCTGTTGCAGGAACCTAGCTTAGCCATGTAGTTTGCCTAGACTTCCTTTGTAGGCCGTGGAGTACGAGACTCTAAAAGTGAGTTATTCAGATGATTTAGGCTTGGCTCTTGTTCTTTGGAATGGAAAGGTAGAGAATTACTGGCTGCTGTGATATATTTGACCTGTTCAGCTCAGCTACGCCATAAAACCCTGCCCTGCCCTAGCCTTCCTTTCCCATCACTTGTGCTTTCCCTGGTATTTGCCTGTCCCATAACGAGTGAAGAGAAGGAGCTAAGACCAATGGGAAATTTATCCAGCCACCTTCCTCCTTCCCCCGTTCCCCCCCCCCCCCCCCCCCGAAGTTTTCGTCTCCTTTAGTTCCCTACCTCATCCTGGGAACACTTGTGCTGCTGCTAGGGAGTGGTTGGGAATGTGCAGATAGACAAATGAGGGAGCGTGGGGTTGCCTCTTTTCCTGGCAGTGAGATAGATGCTGGATAAGCAGAACTTAATGGCAAAGCTGCACTGTGAGTGGTAAAAGATGTCTTTATCAGATGAGTACTTGCAAAAAGAGCTGCAGGCTTAATAATCAGAGTTTGGTGTTCTCAATCCAGCCCACCCCTTGTATTGCAAAAACATTATGGTACTAAAAGAGTTTGTGTGACTGTTCTTCATGATCTCTGCGATGCTCGTGCAGAGTAGATAACGGCACAGAATAAAGCAGTTATCTCACTAGGGAACTTAGTAGGAAGATCCAGGTGGAGAAAGCTTCAAATTCACTTTCAAAGCACTTGCATGGTGTCATAATTGTCCAGGTCTAGCTCTTTTCCTTCCTGGACCCTTTAAGGAAGGAAGAAATCACATAAATAGGTAAATAAATAAGGAATTGAGTGGCATTCGTATTTCTTTTTTGCCTACAGACTTTTAAATCTTGCCATACTGAAGGTCTCTAGTTCATCAGGTTTTTTCAGAAGAGCCCTTGCCAAGTGCTGTGATAGAGCCTGTCACAGCTGGCTTGGAGCACAGCGGCTTCAAACAAACGGCCCTGTTGGATACCACCTGCAGACAGGTACTCCTGTCCTGTGGCCTGTATTTAGTATAGCACATGTTCACATGCCTCGTATGAGCTATACATGAGTATAAGCCTTGCTAGGGAAGAAAACTGCAGGGCTTGTTGCTGGAGACGCAATGCGGATGGAAACACTGGAGAATTTAGCAGCATCCAGTGATCTTGCCCTTTGCTGTTAGTGATTGTTTGTGCAATATATCCCCTCCAGTATTGTTTTCTTTCTGGAAGATGGGAGGGGGACAGCCTATATGCTGTTTTGATACGCTTTTATCTGGCTGAATGGGAAATACAAATGCAGACTGAGAAAATGGAGGAGAGGGATAGCTGTGAATTTGCCCAAGGTCCAAGTGAGTAACTCTTGAGATTTGTCTCTAATTAAGAAATAATTCAATATTGACCAAATGGGTGCCATGTCTTCAATGGGGTAGCATCTGGAAGAGGCCAATATTTAGGGTTTTTTCCCAAGGCACATTTAGTCCTACTCTACTGTTTAGTGAAAACGCCCAGTGCAGATGCCACCAGAGCCTCATCTCGTGGAATAACACTGTAATAAAGAATGTGGTTTTCTTGTGAAAGTCTTGACCTCTTCTGATGAAAATAACACACAACGCAGTATTTTCATGGTGTATAAGTGAAATGTAATTTTTTTTTTCAATAAAATACCATTTCCTTTCCTAAACGTTTGAGTTGTTTGTTTGTGTTTTTTTCCTTGGTGGTATGTCTCTTTCCTCAGTTAAGTCAACGTTCCCAGGGATGGTAACTGTGGGATTCATGTGCTGGCATTTGCCACCCTCTCACAAATGCCTCCTGTAAGTTACCTGGGGCTGAGCCTTGTGCCTGTCCTGCTGTGTGTGACCTCTCCTCTGCTTGCCGCGCACCTCAGGGAAGCAGACGGAGGTGCTTCCACTTTCCTCTGCAGCTGCCCAGAGCTTTCCTCCCAGGAATCCCATACAAGCAAATCTCACTCCCTGAGGCAATGCCTTGCTATTAACTGCCAACTGCCCCCGAGTTCCTGCAGATCTGGCCAATTGCAAATAATTATTGTGAAGAACGCCTAAAAGCCAGAAGGAAAGAATTTAATCCTGCTTGCGCTGGAGTATTACAAAACCCCAGCAGCAGGAATAAGGACAGGTAAAACACGCTGAATCCCTCTGGGAATCTCAGGTATATAAGTAGCCTGTGCAGTTACTGAGGTTTCAGTGGGTGGACGTGCTGTAAAGAACGGGCAGTACATCTCAGTGCAGCGTCAGAAGGGGCCTAGCCTGACCGCTGCTGCTGGGGTAGGTCTCCTGAACAGCAGGCCAAAAGGAGAGGCATGACAACGGGTCCACGTCTTCTTGATCATGTCCTAATTTATTGCCATTTTTGCGGTTGCTCTCACGCTGTTCACAGAGATCTCCGCTGCGAGTCTCCTTGCATCCAGATCTGTCGAAGGACGCCGCTTGTGCTGAATGCCTGGAAGCCAGCTGGACTGCAGTCCTTACCGCATGCAGTACCCTACTACTGAAGAGCCTAAGCCTAACTTACACAGGAAACAACAACTAGCTACCTTATCTATGGCTAGCAAAACGATCCTTAAGTCCTACACGTCCAAGCGCCCTCTTGGAGGCGCTGCCCGCCCCCACGGCTGCGTGCAGCCCCGTCACGAAGCTGCTCTCGGGAAGCGCTTGGAGGACGCCGAGCAGGGCCCCGCCGTCCCCTCCCTCCTCTGGGACGCGGAGCCGAGGAGCGGGCTGGACGCGGCGGGTGCCCGCGCTCTGCCGGGCAGGGCCATTCCTCCTCTTTGCCCCGGCTGCTGCTCCGCAGGGCCGCAGCTCCCCTGCTGGCCGCCGCTGCCAGCGGCCGCTGTCCTCTTCCTGCGCCGCCACAGGAGCCTCAACAGCAGGAGCAGGGCGTCGGCAGCGAAGCCCCACCCGCAGTGCTCGCCGAGAGCTTGGAGCACAACTTCGTGCAGGCGGCGCGGCTCCTCCGTCCCCTGCTCCTTCCTCTTCAGCTCCATCTGCTCTTGCAGCCACATCATTTGCTGCATCTGCTGCGTCTGCTCCTCCTCACGCTGCCGCAGGAGGGTTTGCTCGCTGAGGTCTGTCTGCTCATTGACCTTCAGCGTGTACAGCACGATGCTCAGCACGCTCAGGATGCGGGCGACGCGCAGAGCCATGGTCTGCGGGAGGAGGGAGAGAAGGGGTAAAGCCCTCAGCAGGCTGGCTGGGAGGGAGATGGTGGCTGGCACAGCGGGGCAGGAGATGCAAGGGCGCAGCGACGGCTGTGACAGGGCACGAGGGAGCTGGCAGGCAGCAAGGGGAAGGCTGCTGAGCGCTGCACCGTGGGGGCACGTCCTCACAGCCCTCATCGTGGCTGCCAGCCCCGGCCGGGCCCCTCTGCGCCCAGCTCCTGCCCAAGGAGCTCCCTGCGGTGCCTGCACCCTCGCCCCGGCCTTTAAGAGCCCTCCATGGCCCAATACCTGTGCCCCAGCCCTCATCCCTCATCCCGCATCCCTCATCCCTCATCCCTCATCCCTCATGCAGCCCTGCCTTCCCCCGCCCGCCCCACTCACCGCTCTCCCGAGCTATACTGCAGGGGCAGTGCCGCTGCGGCTGGTACCGTACGGCACCCTCTGTGCCGTCATAGGCGCCGCAGCCCCACGGCAACACCGCACCCGGACGGCCACGGCCAACGCGTGGCTCTGCGGCCCCTGCAGCGGGCAAAGCACAACCGCCCCGTGGCAGGACGGAGCTCGCAGGGCCCCTGAGCCTCCCCAGAAGGAGCAGCCGCGGTGGCACAAGGGCGTCCCTGGCCTGCACAGGGAGCTCCGCGCCCGGCTGGGCTCCTGGCTGCCTCCATGGCCCCCACAGCAGCAGCACTGAGGAGCCTGTGGGCAGGAGCTGTTGGTCACGCTTGCCCACCCGTGCATGTAGTGGTGCAGAGGGTTAACCAGTGTACAAGGGGGTTAGAGGAATTCACTTGCTTAAACAAAAGTGTTGTCTGTTGTAAATACCTATCACGCCTACTAAGCAGAACAAAGGCACAAACTACTGATAAGGGGAGAAGCAGAGATCTGGTTCTACTGATAAGCAACTATTGAGAAGGAAAAGCAGACGCCTGAGTCTATGGATAAGGGGGAGAAGCAGATGGGTTGTGGCTGGGATACCGACCAAACCCTAACGCTATGCGTGAAGATTAAAAGGTGAAAAGTTTAAGAAGAGGAAGACTCATTTACTTCACCTTGAGACCCCTGCCCATGACCAGAGGGGGGCACTGCGCAGGCGCAAAGGACCTTCTAGCTCCTGATAATACGAAGCGGGGATAGATACTAAATATGTATAGGCGTATCAGTAATCTAATGCATATGTATACCTTAAGAGAATAAATGTAAAGGAAAAACGACCCTGGGTGTGCATACTTTGGAGGAGCTATCCCCATGCACCTCAGCGCTGAATAAAAAGCATACCTACTTTACAACTTTAACGAGTTGTGGAGTCAATCCGCGTATCAGTAGCACGCACACTCCTGCCACTCCAAGCTCTGCTGGAGAATTACATAGCAGCGTTGCACCCAGAGACTTGCGACAGCCCAGCCTGATGCAAAACCAGGTGGCCGTTTATCAGAAGAGTTATGGAGGCTTATCTAGTAATGGTCTCATTACAGCTGTCTCTGATGAGGAAGAAAACCAGAGAGCAAAGAAGGACTAAGCAGATCCTTTCCCCTGGGGAGCAACCTGCCGAGCCTCAGGGTTGGGCTCCCAGTCCTGGCTCCCCTCGCAGCTGCTGCAGGAGAGGAAGGAGCCTTTGGTAGGGACAGAGCAGAGCAAGTTCTGCTCCTGCCCCCCCGAGGGCTTTGCTGCTCGTCACCCCTGCAAACCGCTTACTGCGTTGGTGCTCTTCTAGACAACGGAGCTGCGGTGCTGCACGTACCCCCTCACCCGCAGCATCATTAGAAGCATCTAGGAGCTGATAATGTTCTTGTGGGCGCTGAGGTCCTGCTAGGCACTGCCCATTCTTATGACCGCTTGCAGGCTTATGGTAAATGTGTTCTAGGCAGCCCAGGTAAAGGTGTCACTACAGCAGGTCTGGCATGAAGAGCTCAACCTGTGCAGTCAGGCATAGGAGTGGTCCTCTCCTGTAGCTCTCTCCTGTTTCCCTGATGGTTTTCAGCTCCATAGCGGTACCTCCCATACCAACAGCTGCCTAAAGCTCTGAAGTTGTTTTGAGCAACTCCCTGGTATTGCTGTCCACATTTCTGAGATCTGTGCTGTACCTACAGATGGCGTCAGGTCTGCAGCTCTTTACCATTTCAAATCTCTTAGTTTGTATTGTTCTTGCTGATCCATGCGGCTTCAAGTGCTGCGAGCCCCAGTCAGCATCCCCCTCGGCGGAGCCTTCTGGCACCCTGAATGTTACTCACAGGCTTTGAAGAAAGAAGCCTGTGGCAACCCAAGCAAAGGCAGCCCAGCGGTCTGTGCTTGCACACCTTCTGCAGGCTGGTGTGAGCTCTGCAGGCTGCCCCCCAAGCTCTTCTTTAGCAATGGAACAGATACCTGCCTCCTGCCACTGCTCATAAATCCTGTTGCCTCTCTCACCTGGTTCTTGCAGGTGTAACTGGGGGGAATGATGATAGTGACAGATCACTTTGACACCCCAGAGGCTGTTTGACCCTAAATTAATTAAAAGTACGTTCAACTCAGAATCACAGAATCACAGAATCCCAAGGGTTGGAAGGGACCTCAAAAGATCATCTAGTCCAACCCCCCCACATGAGCAGGGTAACCTACAGTACATCACACAGGAACTTGTCCAGGCGGGCCTTGAATATCTCCAGTGTAGGAGACTCCACAACCCCCCTGGGCAACCTGTTCCAGTGCTCTGTCACTCTTACAGTAAAGAAGTTCTTCCTGATGTTAACGTGGAACTTCCTATGTTCCAGTTTACACCCATTGCCCCTTGTCCTATCACTGGATATCACTGAAAAAAGCCTAGCTCCATCATCCTGACACCTGCCCTTTACATATTTGTAAACATTGATGAGGTCACCCCTCAGTCTCCTCTTTTGCAAGCTAAAGAGACCCAGCTCCCTCAGCCTCTCCTCATAAGGGAGATGTTCCACTCCCTTAATCATCTTTGTGGCTCTGCGCTGGACTCCTTCAAGCAATTCCCTGTCTGTGGAGGATTGGCTTGTCGAAAAAGGTCAAAAGGTCACGTTCCCATCAGCGAGCTGAAACAAGACATCTGTGTAGAACATGGTGCAAACCTCTCACGCCAGATAATGCGGAAATGAAGGACACCGGCAAACAGCACCAAACTATGAGCAATCACAGCCAAGGCCACTAAGTGATAAGTGCATGAGGAGGATGGTGGGGGGGTGCACGGTGTAGCTGCAAAAATGTAGAAGCTATAAACCAATGATCTTGTAACATGTAAAAGCTATGAGCTAATGATCTCTGTATGCAAAGTATATAAGTGTCCTCTGCTTAGCGAAAAACGAGACTAGTCGGTCATCATCTGATGAGCTCGTCTCCCGGCGATTCCCACAAATGGTGACCCCGATGCGATCCCTCGAACACCACGGTGGGACGACGTAAGTTGTGCTCGGGTCCTGATCGCAGCCACAGGACGGTCAAAGCGCCAAGATCTCAGGATTTTAAGCGCTGGACCCTGGGTGACCGTATAGACGAGCCTGGCCGATACGCGCCGCCGAAACCTGAAGGGGCTGCAACAAGCGCGCTAAGGTATGGAAAGGCAAGCGGCGTATGATTTATTTACTGCCTTCTTACAAAAGCGGCAGGTTAAAGGGATCGACCTGCAGAAAGAGCTTCAGGGACTGTTAGCTTATGGACAGTCTAAGGGATGTTTTGTTAACCCTCACACTGTCCATGAATTAGCAGAAAGGCGAAAATTTGGAGATAAGATTTGGCAAGCTATATATAATACCCTGTTAAAACAAAGGGCTGGGAAGACAGCAGGGATCGGGAAAGCTCCGAAGAACGCAGCCACAGAAGTCAGTGACACTGTGAAACATTCGTTGGTCATTTGGAGAACTATTTTAGAGATGTTAAAGTCAAAGTTAGGTAAATTATGGCGGGTGGTACATAATGGACTGTTACAATATCAGGCAGAAAAGAAAGCTGCCGAGCAGGCACTCACGGCTCAGGCAAAAAACAGAAGTTATGAAATTGACTGGCCTTCCTCCATTCCAATGCCATCTGCTTTTTCACAAGTAATGTTGCCATCTCCACAAAATGCAGATGACACCGGAGCAAGCCCCTCAGTTTCGGAACCAACAGCTCCCCCCACCACTACGACTCTAAAACCAGAAAAGCCCTCTGTTAACCCTCTTTCAAGCAATGAGCCTATCCCTGGGGCAGAAAGTGACCTAGTGGAGGCCATAGCTAAAGAAAGAAGGGAGGCTTGGGCAGCGGTGGCTAGGGACAGCCTTGAAAAGGGGGACGATGAGGTGGCGACCTCGTTGGCATGCCCGGTGACTTTTCAGCAACACCAGGGTGGTTTGATGGCAACTGTTACCCCTTTAGATTGGAAACTGTTATCACAATTACAAGCGACGGCCAGTCAATTTGGAGTCACCAGTGAGCCGGTAAAGCAGATGTTAGATTATATCTGGACTGCTCATATCTTGCTACCATCCGATTGCAAGAGTATTGCTAAGCTTATATTCTCACAACATCAGCAGTTGCTTTTTAACGCTCATTGGCAAAATCTGGCTCATGGATTCGTAGCTATACAAAGACAACCTGGGGATCCCCTTTACGGGGTAACCCTGGATGAGTTAATGGGTACAGGACCGTTTTTTAGAACCGAGGCACAAGCTTTATTAGGACCTGATAAGTGTAGAGCAGCTATGAATTTAGTACGGCAAGCTATTAACCAAGTTAAGGACCCAGGAGGTGTGCCTTCATATATGGCTATCAAGCAAGGACGAGACGAATCATTTGGGTCCTTTATAACAGAGCTGCTGCAGCTATTGAAAAAGCAGGCGTCCCAGACTACATGAAGGGAGCCTTGTTAAAACAATGTGCTTTACAAAACTGCAACCCCATTACCCGAAATGTTATTCTTACTTTGGGAGCTAATTGGACAATAGAGGAAGCATTAGAAAGAATGGCCTCACAACCAACAGGGCCGCAAGCTATGGTAGTAGATGCCATAAAACAGCTAGCTGAGGGAATTCAGGAACAAGCTAAGGCTTCACAGACTCAGGTGTTAGCCGCTCTTGCACCCCTTCAAGCGTCGGCCGCACTTGGCCAGCGCAATCGCGGCCCTCTACGCTGTTATCGATGTGGAGGAATGGGACATCTCCGCCGAGAATGCACTGTCTCAGGAGTGTGGTGTCAGAAATGCCGAAACAACTCACATAACACCTCTATGTGTCGGCGAGGTTCGGGAAACTGCAACAGGAGCGCGTACACCAACGGCCGCGTGCAGAAACAAGTTGCCGCTGCAGCTCAGATGATTCCACCCCCTTGCAACCCGCAACCAGCGGAAGCCTCAGCTTGGACCTGGCAACCTCTGTAGAAATAATACTTGTAACTTCACAACCTCAAAAGATCCCTACAGAAATTAAGCAAATGGAACCCAGTGTCCCGTCCCCCGCCCAGCCACCCTTGAGCCTCTGCCAGTTGCCGCCGTGGCTGCAAAGTCTGAAAACAGAGATGAAGACACTCTTTTTGACCCAGACCCTATTGACCCCAAGAAAGAGCCTGTGCGTGCTCATCAGGCTGCTGTTGCTGCTCCTGAAGTTCTGACGCCTGTTAATTCTGATGCTGACCTGGATGATCCTTTTGACATGGAGCCGGAAAAGAAGCCTAATTTATATCCCCCAGATCCTCATGATAAATGGACAGCTGTAAAGGGAGAAGCGAGATGGGTGGGGGATGCAGATGTATTGTGTGCTTTCCCTGTGATGTATGTGCTGGATCAAGACCTGCGGCGGGAAGGTCTCTGATATGCCCTTATCAGGGGTGTCGGGCGGACTGTGGCGGACCGTGGACTTGGGGTCCCATATACAACTCATTTGATGCAGTCTGTCTGTGATACTCATGTACTAGAAGTTAGCAAATATGTCTATGATTCTATTGATGCTTGGAAACCTTTATAGATATTGCTGGCCACTTCTTCTGACATAGACTGGCCACCTGTGTCAGAATGAGTGTGCATTTTGATCAGTATAAAAGCCTTAGCCTCATGCGATGTGAGGGAGGCAGAGCCTCTGCGGGGACGCTCGCTAGGGCTGAGCCTGCCACCTCACACTGCGATGATGCTTGTTGGAGCTGGTTTCCTGATAGTCTTCACAGAGTCCTTGTGCCACGTCCTGTACGTGGGACTGTGTAGTGCGAGTAATGATTGTCTGGATTTTGTGTTTCAAACATTGTAGTTGTGTGACAGAGCACTGGAACAGGTTGCCCAGGGGGGTTGTGGAGTCTCCTACACTGGAGATATTCAAGGCCCGCCTGGACAAGTTCCTGTGTGATGTACTGTAGGTTACCCTGCTCTTGCAGGGGGGTTGGACTAGATGATCTTTTTAGGTCCCTTCCAACCCTTGGGATTCTGTGATTCTGTGATTCTGTGAAAAGTGCTTGTGGGATCCCATATGCATACGTCTCTGTGTGTGTGTGTGTGTGATGAGAGCAGATGGTGTTCTATGTATTTTTTTTGTTATCGTGTTCATGTAAAAGTTTTTAACAGGTAGTGGTTTAACATTTCAGGCAAGAAAGGGTTAACGCAAAAGTGTGGTTGCTGACAGGTATTTATGGTTGCTGCTGAAGCAGGCAGGCAGCTGTAGCTGCTGCCGAGCAGGCTGCTGTTTGTAGCCCTGCAAAGCAGGGGGAACAACTTTTGAAAAAAAAAAAAAAAAAGGTGGGGGGGGGAGAAGAAAGGAAGGTAAAGTTGCAGAGCACAGGCAGACAAATGCGAATCCAGGTGATAGATTGGAAATCTATTCAGAGAGAGGCTCTGTCAAACAATGATTTTGATTGCTGCAGGAAAAGATTCTCGCCTTTCCTGTTAAGTACCAGATTAACGCTCAAGGTCAGGCAGTAAATGCTGAAATGTCTCCCTTAAATTGAAATTGCTATCTCAGTTAAGGCAAACTGTTATTTCTACAGGCATTCAGTTTGAACCCACTAGGCAGATGTTGTCATGTATTTGGGGAACGGATTTGCTGTTATATTAAAAGTATTGTGAAATTAATCCTCACCCCTTCGCAGTTGTTGTTATGGAACATGTATTGGCAGAAAACCTGTCAAGAGGCAGTTGCAGTTCAGCGAGGCCAGGGAGATCCCCTGATTGGGGTGCAATTACAACACCTGATGGGAACTGGACAGTTCTCCACTAAGGAGGCTCAAGTCCAGCTAGGTCCAGAATTGTTAAAAGAATCTATGAGACTAGCCTTGCTACTGGGGAGATCATCATCTGCGTTGAAAGGACTATTCATTGTTCCAGGTGTCATCGATGCTGATTATATGGGTGAAATTACGTTAAATTATTTATGCATCTTTGGTGATGAACAAACTCCAGCGGTTATTAAGCACTTTGTACAAACAGAAGATAAAGCCTTCTTTTAAGGCGTACTATCGAGATCCTAATACAGATTTGTGGCAGGGACCGGCAGAAGTAATATATCTGGGCCGTGGTTACGCCTGAGTTTGTGCTCCTGCAGGACCCTTGTGGGTACCATCCAAGTGACTAAGACCGGCTGTTGCAGAAGCTCCAGTGACGGCGTCTCCCAGCTAGTGTATGGACCCTGACTCGCAGGCCCGGGAGGAGCGTTGCTTGCGCCGAGCGCTACAGCCACTAATAGAAGAACTTAACTCCTTAGCCAACACAGAGCTTTCATTGAGCACGGTCGCCCTCCTAGATCCGGTCCATGGCCACAGGCATATAGTGGTACAACTGAGATTGGTGATACAACAAGTGCTTCGATAACTCTGTAGTTTTTGTCATCAGTGTGACCCTACAGTAGAATTATATTGTGGTGGTTGCCAGTCTATAAGGCATCTTCGCCAGAGTTAGCTGAAACAAAGACTTTTTGTATAGTCTGTCAAATTACCTTTTATGTAACCTGCTTATAGCGCTTCAGAAATATTGACCTGATTTTAGAAGTTTCACTTCATAGAGCTGCATATACATTTGCTTTACAAGCTGCTTCGCTGTTATAGGTCTCATAATTATAGGGGGTTTGTTACTTTGTTATGCTTTGCAATGTTGTTCTGCTTGTTTACAACGACTCCTGACTCAGTCCTTATTCCTTTATAAAGAAAAAGGGGGAATTGTGGAGGATTGGCTCCGGCAAACAGCACCAAACTATGAGCAATCACAGCCAAGGCCACTAAGTGATAAGTGCATGAGGAGGATGGTGGGGGGGTGCACGGTGTAGCTGCAAAAATGTAGAAGCTATAAACCAATGATCTTGTAACATGTAAAAGCTATGAGCTAATGATCTCTGTATGCAAAGTATATAAGTGTCCATCTGCTTAGCGAAAAACGAGACTAGTCAGTCATCATCTGATGAGCTCGTCTCCCGGCGATTCCCACACCTGTCCTTCTTGAACAGAGGGGCCCAGAACTGGACGCAATATTCCAGATGCGGCCTCACCAAGGCTGAGTAGAGGGGGAGGAGAACCTCTCTTGACCTACTAACCACTCCCTTTCTAATGCACCCTAAGATGCCATTTGCCTTCTTGGCCGCAAGAGCACATTGCTGGCTCATGGTCATCCTCCTATCCACCAGGACCCCCAGGTCCCTTTCCCCTTCGCTACTTTCCAGCAGGTCACCCCCCAACCTGTACTGGTACATGGGGTTGTTCTTCCCCAGATGCAAGACTCTACACTTGCCCTTGTTAAATTTCATCAAGTTTCTCCCCGCCCAACTCTCCAGCCTGTCCAGGTCTCGCTGAATGGCAGCACAAACCATGGCAGTACTGACCACTTGTACTTCCATATGATTTCTGTATGAAACTGAGGTTCTGTCTTTTCCCAAGATGAGGTCTAGTGTGATGTTAAAACCAAATTCAGTTGATGAGCTTTATTTAAGATGTATAGGGAGATTAAAATTGCATTTCTGTTTCCAGTGACATGAAGCAAATTTGTATTAGTGGAAAGGGCTAATTTTTCCTTGATTACTAGAGTATGCTCAGGAAACTCACTCTTGGGTATCTCCAAGCTAACTTTTCCTGTATCTTCCTTATCGCACCTGCCTAACAGTGTCACCTTCATAGCTTGGGAGTCGCCAGAAGAGCTGGTTTGGAGATTGCTTTGGCCACTGAAGTCTTCATTTATCCAACCATTTTTGTGGATTTTCGGCCATTGTAAAAGTTAATTGGTTTCACCTTGTAGAAGAGTAATTTATCCTTAAGGTGAATTTTTGGCTGAACAGATTGTTTTTATAGAGTAAGATTTCATAATTAATAATTATTTTTGAAATCCCCCATAGTTTTCATTTCACGAAGCAAATGAAATTGTAGAGATGAACGCGTTTCTCAGTAAATGTAAGAGGCAAACTTGAGGCTTTCAGGCGCAACAACGAATAATAATTTTTTTCTCTCATGCATTTGACATAAAAAAAAAAAAATTGGTATGTCGTGAGACTTTTAAGGAGGCTGGAAACCCCAGCAGGAACGGCCTACACAATGTGTCTCTACTGCCACAGTTTTTAGTAACCACTGCCATAAAATAACTTTCTGGCAATAATAATTTCAGGGATGTGAACAGCTGCTAAAATTATCAGTCAGTAATGGAGATGCTGGGGTAAGGGTTGGACTGGATGATCTTAAAGATCTTTTCCAACCTGGTTGATTCTATGATTCTGTGAGCTCGTGGCTGACAGCCAACATGGAAAAAGACATGAACTATCTTGACAGTGTGTATAAATACGGGAAGAAGTGAAGAAGAAGGAACCAGGCTCTTCTTGCTGGTGCCCAGTGAAAGAGTAAGAGGCGGTGGGCACAAATTGAAATACAGGAAATTACATTTAAACATTAAAAAAATATAAATCACTGTGAGGATGATGGAACACTGGCACAGGTTGCCCAGAGAGCTTGTAGAGTCTCCACCCTTGGAAATACTCAAAACCTGACTGAACATGGCCCGGAGCAACCTGCTGTACTTGACCTTGCTTGTGCAGTGGGATTGGACTAGATGATGCTGCTTTTTGCTTGGGCAGTTGTGCTAGGAATGCAATTGCCTTTTTTGATAGTTGAATTCAGCAAAGGTACTTAAATATTGTTGCTGGTGATGCATTACAGCAGCTGAACACAAAAGGATTTTAACTCTTTATAGCATTGATTAAAGAAGTCTTGCACGCCATGTTCCAAACATAACTGTGAGTTTATTTATCTTTTAAAATTAGACTTATTTCATGTGGAAGCATATAATCCCTACAATACTCCTGGGAAGAAGGGATCAATATAGTGAACTTCCCTGTCTGTACATATGGCTGACTTTGTGGCATTATGCTTGACACCCTTACCCGCCTGGAATGTGTGACCCAGGAAGTGGATCCTGCTGCACTGTTTTCCTATAGCCAGAGCTGTGGATCGCCCGGCATTAACTTCATTGCCAGTCACGTAACACAGCCCGGCTTGGGAGTTGCATGGGGCCATATGGTGGCCATCCCTGCTCTAGTGCAGTGCAAAATGTAGATTTCCAGTTCTTCACATCAGCGGATCAACAGCAGAGAGAAGCTCAAAACTGGCTTTTTAATTTTTTTTGTAAGCGGCAATAAGTAATCGCTGTCAAGGAAACCTTTCGTGTTGTGAGCATGCACTACAGAAAGCCCTTTTAGTAAGTGTGAGGTGGCACAATTTCTCTTACCACTAAACAAAGTAGACTTTCACAAGGGAAGTGAGAGAAAGGCAAGGGCTGGCTTTCTCTGAAATAAAGAAGCTTGGGATTTAGGAACCTAAAGCTACCTTGCAAACAATGTTTTATCCGTAAACTGTCATCTAGAGATAAAAACCTGTATGTTTGTTGGAGCAGCTTCTACCTGTCAGCTGTGGTCTTTTCCCACTATGGATCAGTTCAGTAATTCACACCTTCCCTACAAACTGTGACATATCCATATTAAGAAAAAAAAAAATTAAATACTAATGCGCTCAATTTGCAAACGTTCGTATACTGAAGTAGCTGGATTCTGTAGCAGTGGGCTGATAGCTGCTTCTGCTTAAGTCTCTGGGAGTTGCTCATGTGATACCTGTTTTAAACTCTCACTGATCTGATCTAAATTAGGTTGGGTTTATGTCTTCAGTGAAGAATTAGGCTTAACATCTCTTAACAGGAACAAACCACAGAAATTATCTGTAAATATATTCTGTAGCTAACATTTTGTAGTCACAACAGGCTAACAGGTATTTTTAGATGTCAAGGTACACATACTTGGGTGCATTTTTATTTGTTAAGAGTTACACAGCACTTTTTCATCCTGTTTGCAGAACAAAATTCAAAGACTCAGCACGGTTCTGTCCAATCTTTTATTCCTTCCTGTCCTTCTGCATATAATATCTGTATCTATTTCTGAGTTCCTACCTGGTGCAGCTGAAAGGTGTCTCAATATTGTGAAGCAGCTCACTATTTAAGGGATTGGAGGGGGCTTACCAAGGTCATCGGATCCACTGGCAGATCCTTAGATAAATAAGAATGGTTAGACTAAACTAGTTGAGGTCCTAACTGATTACAGAAGAACAAGCACTTTAGTCCAGAGAGTTCAATCAATAACTAATGGATAATCTTCTGTGACAGTCCTAACAGCATGAAAGGTGTCTATAGCCCACCAGTCCAGCATTCACCAGTTAGGGACTACTGACTTCATTGCCACATATACTCCCATACGTACGTGTGAAGTTAGCAGCGAAAGATTCTTCTAATACGTACACATACGCATGGGAGTGGTGAACGCTTTTTGTTTGTGTCCAGTCGACTTCCCCACCATTCTTTCACCCACTGGAAGTAATTTGTGTTGGATCTGTTTTTTCTGGAATGAATTTTGCAGTGTATGTGGTCAGCCATTTTGATTACTCCCAAGTGTATTCATTTGTGGAGCCATCATGCAAGAGAGACCAAAAGTTGTTTACAAAAGATCTACTCTATTCTGGGCCTGTGTTAGTCTCTACATGCATAAAATTCCCACATACGTCTTTGGGAGACGTGCATAAAGACATTGTGCTACAATCAGTGCTATTCACACTCTATAGAGACATTTAAGAAATCTGCTGTATAAATTGTTACTGTTTTGTTTGCTGATTTTTCTCATAAATGGAAGAAATCTATAGTCAATACGTTACATAGAAGAATCAGAGGACCAAGGTTTCCAGCTACTCATACTGCCTTTTTGATTATCTTAACTGTGTCCTGATTGGATGGTGTTAATTTGTTGTCCAAGACTGTTATGGTGATTGTACTGATTTATTTTATTTTAAAATATGTGGCAAGGAAGATTGTAATAAAAGCATCTACATTTAATATCCTGTGCACACACAAAGTGTTAGATCCTGGTTTTGCATATGTGAATAATTTCAGAATTAAACGGAACAAGAACAGTTCGATAGTCTTGCTGAATAAAGTGGACGGAATTAAAGGTCTCCTTACTTATATCCTAGTATAGAGAAAGGGTACTTGATGAAGGAGCACACATTTGAGTGCTGTAATCATCTCACTGTAAGACAGCAGCTCTGAGGAAGTGAGTAACATCCTTCTTGTCTTACTTGTTGGTTCGTTAGGGTTTTTTTAAGAAATTTCATGGGAAGACAACTGCTGGCACTCTGCACCACTGCTCTTGTATGCCTCTTACTGGCATGTGTAGGCTTTCTGCGTTGTGCTCTTTATTCCTACGTACAAGGTGAGAAGAGGGGCTTGGAACACGAACCATAACTCATTTTTAGGTCTGTTTCTTACGCAGTGCTTACCTGCACTCCCCTTCGTGGAATTTTTGTCTGACTGCGTAAGTTAGAGCTTACAAGGCTATACATTAGGAACCAATTGTTCCTGCATGTCAGAACAAGTGCTTCTGTCAGCACTTTAGAGTGTCTTCTGCTAGGGCAGCGTTGTGCATGAGGAAGAGAGCAGGTATCTAGTTTAATGAGAGCACTGGGTATCAGAGCAGGTGCTACCTCATTATGCTTACACCCACTGGAGAAGTTTGGCTTATATTTGTATTAAAGAAAACCACTGAGTAAAAGCCCTTGCCTCTTTAAAGAGTATTCTAGAAGCTGAGAAGTGTTTCAAATTTTGGTCACTCTTCAGCCAAAATTATTTATTCATAAATCAAAACACAACCATTTTTGCATCTCATTGCAGCTGTACTGGCTCATAGACTAGTCATTCATCTCCTGCTGGAATCACAGGATAAGGTTATTCTTTGTGAAAGATATTTGCTTCTAGTGAGATCCTACTGCTAAGCAGTTTTGTAGCTTTCTAAAACATGTCCATTGAAGACACATACCCAACCATGGAAACTAAGGTTTGAGATGTTCAATCCCAGCCCTGAAAATAACTCTTCCCTTTCAAATAATGAGTAACCCAGCAAGTTTATACATGCATGCAGGAGCAGATTTCAGGTAGATCTGTGAGGTTCAATCAGAAACTGGAGGAGTGTGCCCTAGGTACCCAGCGAAGAGCATTGAATGCAGAATGGAAGGGAGCTGCTATTATCAGCATGCTTTTTCAGGAGAGCCCAGGCTAGGTTCTCACATTTTCCAGAAGGAACCAAAAGTGGTTTGGCTTTCAACAGTCTAGGAAAGCTTTCATGAGCTTTACCAGGAAAACCAGTACTGGATAGCAGAAATAGCAGTACCAGGCACCAGTTTGGTGGTGTCACTGCTGCAGCAGCAATGAACCTTGAGGCGAATGTGATGCTCCCAAGGCTGCTCTCAAATAAGAACACTTTCCTAACTTGGTGCCTCCGCAGTGCAAATAATACTAATAAATCCATTATGTGCAAAGCAGTGAATAAGGCAGCACATTATTCAGACAGAGAAAACCAGCAACATGAGAAGGCTGTGCCATATGTTACCACTGAAATCACATGTACTCCTTACCTATTGCCCTGTGGTTGCACTGCTATTTAGAGAAATCTCTGTGTAGAAGAGTGTAATATATGTACTCTGTGTGTGTGTGTATGTATGTTGAAGCTTTTATTTGCGGTGTGGTGGGGGTGGGAAGCAGAATTTGGGGGCTGGCTGAGTAGGCCTTCAGGATGTGAGCAGGAGGTCTTAAAAGAATTATATTTTTATAGATTGTACTTAAGCTTTGGATCCCAGCCACATGTAGCCTTTTCTTCCAGAAAAGTAAAATGACTTGGAGAGAGAGTCAGGTGGCTGTAATGTAGTAGGGATAGAACAACCCCAGCAGCCCTGGACAAGCTGAATAACTTAATAAAAAATGCCTTTTAAAGTAATATTTTTCTAGTGCTAAATTGTTAAAGAAGTATTTATGAGCAGACTTTCTACGTACTTTGTGTGGTGCTTTGTACTGACCACGTAGACCTGTTATATGTTTATACATCTTAATGATTGTCTTTGAGGTGTTATGTAGTAATTTAATGACGTTTATAACAGAAAACCAGTGCAGTTCTGTGTAGTAGCAAATGATTTAATTTCTGATGAAACTGTAGGCTTTTGTAGTGTTTGTGTATTTTCCTGGATGGCAGTTATGAATTGTATTCGTTCTGCAGCAAGGCTTGTACGCTTGATTGTAGAGAGGGGCAATAGGATGGTAGATACCATTGTTTAAAAAGAAAACCCTAAATATTGCTACCTTATCCGTTATAAAATCAGGTGAGTTTTGTGGCAGAAGCCTGAAATTTAGATTTTGCACTGGAATAAAATATCAAATACATCTAGGGCAGGTTAAAAGTATGCGATGAGGGATCTGTTTCTTTAATTAACATCCTTGTCTCAAAATTGGAGAGATATCAATTTGATAGGTGGACCAATTGGTGGATAAAGAGCTGGCTGGATGGCCACACGCAAAGAGTTGTGGTCAATGGCTCAATGTCCATCTGGAGACCAGTAAGCAGTGGTGTCCCTCAGGGATCGGTGTTGGGACCGGTCTTGTTCAACATCTTCATCGCTGACATGGACAGTGGGATTGAGTGCGCCCTCATCAAGTTTGCCGATGACACCAAGCTGTGTGGTTCAGTTGATATGCTAGAGGGAAGGGATGCCGTCCAGAGAGACCTTGACATGCTTGTGAGGTGGGCCGATGCCAACGTTATGAAGTTCAACCATGACAAGTGGCAAGGTCCTACACCTGGGGCGGAGCAATCCGAGGCACAGCTACAGGTTGGGCAGAGAAGAGATTCAGAGCAGCCCTGTGAAGAAGGACTTGGGGGTGTTGGTTGATGAGAAAATGAACATGAGCCGGCTTCAGTGTGCGCTTGCAGCCCAGAAAGCCAACCGTGTCCTGGGCTGCATCAAAAGGAGCGTGACCAGCAGGTCGAAGGAGGTGATCCTGCCCCTCTACTCTGCTCTCGTGAGACCTCACCTGGAGTATTGTGTGCAGTTCTGGTGTCCTCAACATAAAAAGGACATGGAACTGTTGGAACAAGTCCAGAGGAGGGCCACGAGGATGATCAGGGGACTGGAGCACCTCCCGTATGAAGACAGGCTGAGGAAGTTGGGTCTGTTCAGCCTGGAGAAGAGAAGGCTGCGTGGAGACCTAATAGCAGCCTTCCAGTATCTGAAGGGGGCCTGTAGGGATGCTGTGGATGGACTCTTCATTAGGGACTGTAGTGACAGGACAAGGGGTAATGGGTTAAAACTTAAACAGGGGAAGTTTAGATTGGATATAAGGAGGAAGTTCTTTCCTGTTAGGTTGGTGAGACACTGGAATGGGTTGCCCAGGGAAGCTGTGAATGCTCCATCCCTGGCGGTGTTCAAGGCCAGGTTGGACAGAGCCTTGGGTGACGTGGTTTACTGTGAGGTGACCCTGCCCATGGCAGGGGGTTGGAACTAGATGATCTTAAGGTCCTTTCCAACCCTAACTATTCTATTATTCTATGATTCTAAGTAAGACTTGGGGACAAGTGCTTGATAGCAACATGTAAATGGACAGGCCAAGAGACTGGAACAAAACTTGGTTTTTCCCTCAAAAGTTCCCGAGCTCTGGATATATCAAAAGGAAAGTTCTGCTTTGCTGAGTTAGCGAGAAAAATAGCATTGAGATTAATAATGCATTGTGGAGATGAGAGGCCATGGAAGGGAACAGCCATGCGTTGCATGCTTCGCTGTGCCTGGCTTTTCCTCCCCTGGGAGTCTGCGGCTGCAGCGTGTCTGTGGTGGTAGCGTGACTGTTGTTGCCTGCACCTTCCTTTGGGGAAATTCGGAAGAGTAATTGAGCAAGTGGGAGATGAGTTCTCTGCGAAGTTGCTGGGCTGTTTATGTCAAAGTGTTGCGCTAAAGCTGGTTTAGCACAGCTCTGCGCTTTAAAGCGTGTGATGAACAGCACACCGCTTTCCTGGCGGCAGTGTAAGGTGCTAGGGTATTCATTCTCCCTGTTGCAGGAACCTAGCTTAGCCATGTAGTTTGCCTAGACTTCCTTTGTAGGCCGTGGAGTACGAGATTCTAAAAGTGAGTTACTCAGATGATTTAGGCTTGGCTTTTGTTCTTTGGAAAGGAAAGGTAGAGAATTACTGGCTGCTGTGATATATTTGACCTGTTCAGCTCAGCTACACCATAAAACCCTGCCCTGCCCTAGCCTTCCTTTCCCATCACTTGTGCTTTCCCTGGTATTTGCCTGTCCCATAACGAGTGAAGAGAAGGAGCTAAGACCAATGGGAAATTTATCCAGCCACCTTCCTCCTTCCCCCACATCCCCCGTCCCCCCGTCCCCGTCCCCCCCCCCGAAGTTTTCATCTCCTTTAGTTCCCTACCTCATCCTGGGAACACTTGTGCTGCTGCTAGGGAGTGGTTGGGAATGTGCAGATAGACAAATGAGGGAGCATGGGGTTGCCTCTTTTCCTGGCAGTGAGATAGATGCTGGATAAGCAGAACTTAATGGCAAAGCTGCACTGTGAGTGGTAAAAGAAGTCTTTATCAGATGAGTACTTGCAAAAAGAGCTGCAGGCTTAATAATCAGAGTTTGGTGTTCTCAATCCAGCCCACCCCTTGTATTGCAAAAACATTATGGTACTAAAAGAGTTTGTGTGACTGTTCTTCATGATCTCTGCGATGCTCGTGCAGAGTAGAAAACGGCACAGAATAAAGCAGTTATCTCACTAGGGAACTTAGTAGGAAGATCCAGGTGGAGAAAGCTTCAAATTCACTTTCAAAGCACTTGCATGGTGTCATAATTGTCCAGGTCTAGCTCTTTTCCTTCCTGGACCCTTTAAGGAAGGAAGAAATCACATAAATAGGTAAATAAATAAGGAATTGAAGTGGCATTCTTATTTCTTCTTTGCCTACAGACTTTTAAATCTTGCCATACTGAAGGTCTCTAGTTCATCAGGTTTTTTCAGAAGAGCCCTTGCCAAGTGCTGTGATAGAGCCTGTCACAGCTGGCTTGGAGCACAGCGGCTTCAAACAAACGGCCCTGTTGGATACCACCTGCAGACAGGAACTCCTGTCCTGTGGCCTGTATTTAGTACAGCACATGTTCACATGCCTCGTATGTGCTATACATGAATATAAGCCTTGCTAGGGAAGAAAACTGCAGGGCTTGTTGCTGGAGACGCAATGCGGATGGAAACACTGGAGAATTTAGCAGCATCCAGTGATCTTGCCCTTTGCTGTTAGTGATTGTTTGTGCAATATATCCCCTCCAGTATTGTTTTCTTTCTGGAAGATGGGAGGAGGACAGCCTATATGCTGTTTTGATACGCTTTTAGCTGGCTGAATGGGAAATACAAATGCAGACTGAGAAAATGGAGGAGAGGGATAGCTGTGAATTTGCCCAAGGTCCAAGTGAGTAAATCTTGAGATTTGTCTCTAATTAAGAAATAATTCAATATTGACCAAATGGGTGCCATGTCTTCAATGGGGTAGCATCTGGAAGAGGCCAATATTTAGGGTTTTTTCCCAAGGCACATTTAGTCCTACTCTACTGT
This sequence comes from Lathamus discolor, assembly GCF_037157495.1. Lineage (NCBI taxonomy): Eukaryota > Metazoa > Chordata > Aves > Psittaciformes > Psittacidae > Lathamus > Lathamus discolor. The sequence goes on from NC_088887.1 coordinate 36,085,336, forward strand.
TTAGTGAAAACGCCCAGTGCAGATGCCACCAGAGCCTCATCTCGTGGAATAACACTGTAATAAAGAATGTGGTTTTCTTGTGAAAGTCTTGACCTCTTCTGATGAAAATAACACACAACGCAGTATTTTCATGGTGTATAAGTGAAATGTAATTTTTTTTTTCAATAAAATACCATTTCCTTTCCTAAACGTTTGTTTGTTTGTGTTTTTTTCCTTGGCGGTATGTCTCTTTCCTCAGTTAAGTCAACGTTCCCAGGGATGGTAACTGTGGGATTCATGTGCTGGCATTTGCCACCCTCTCACAAATGCCTCCTGTAAGTTACCTGGGGCTGAGCCTTGTGCCTGTCCTGCTGTGTGTGACCTCTCCTCTGCTTGCCGCCCACCTCAGGGAAGCAGACGGAGGTGCTTCCACTTTCCTCTGCAGCTGCCCAGAGCTTTCCTCCCAGGAATCCCATACAAGCAAATCTCACTCCCTGAGGCAATGCCTTGCTATTAACTGCCAACTGCCCCCGAGTTCCTGCAGATCTGGCCAATTGCAAATAATTATTGTGAAGAACGCCTAAAAACCAGAAGGAAAGAATTTAATCCTGCTTGCGCTGGAGTATTACAAAACCCCAGCAGCAGGAATAAGGACAGGTAAAACACGCTGAATCCCTCTGGGAATCTCAGGTATGTAAGTAGCCTGTGCAGTTACTGAGGTTTCAGTGGGTGGACGTGCTGTAAAGAACGGGCAGTAAATCTCAGTGCAGCGTCAGAAGGGGCCTAGCCTGACCGCTGCTGCTGGGGTAGGTCTCCTGAACAGCAGGCCAAAAGGAGAGGCATGACAACGGGTCCACGTCTTCTTGATCATGTCCTAATTTATTGCCATTTTTGCGGTTGCTCTCACGCTGTTCACAGAGATCTCCGCTGCGAGTCTCCTTGCATCCAGATCTGTCGAAGGACGCCGCTTGTGCTGAATGCCTGGAAGCCAGCTGGACTGCAGTCCTTACCGCATGCAGTACCCTACTACTGAAGAGCCTAAGCCTAACTTACACAGGAAACAACAACTAGCTACCTTATCTATGGCTAGCAAAACGATCCTTAAGTCCTACACGTCCAAGCGCCCTCTTGGAGGCGCTGCCCGCCCCCACGGCTGCGTGCAGCCCCGTCACGAAGCTGCTCTCGGGAAGCGCTTGGAGGACGCCGAGCAGGGCCCCGCCGTCCCCTCCCTCCTCTGGGACGCGGAGCCGAGGAGCGGGCTGGACGCGGCGGGTGCCCGCGCTCTGCCGGGCAGGGCCATTCCTCCTCTTTGCCCCGGCTGCTGCTCCGCAGGGCCGCAGCTCCCCTGCTGGCCGCCGCTGCCAGCGGCCGCTGTCCTCTTCCTGCGCCGCCACAGGAGCCTCAACAGCAGGAGCAGGGCGTCGGCAGCGAAGCCCCACCCGCAGTGCTCGCCGAGAGCTTGGAGCACAACTTCGTGCAGGCGGCGCGGCTCCTCCGTGCCCTGCTCCTTCCTCTTCAGCTCCATCTGCTCTTGCAGCCACATCATTTGCTGCATCTGCTGCGTCTGCTCCTCCTCACGCTGCCGCAGGAGGGTTTGCTCGCTGAGGTCTGTCTGCTCATTGACCTTCAGCGTGTACAGCACGATGCTCAGCACGCTCAGGATGCGGGCGACGCGCAGAGCCATGGTCTGCGGGAGGAGGGAGAGAAGGGGTAAAGCCCTCAGCAGGCTGGCTGGGAGGGAGATGGTGGCTGGCACAGCGGGGCAGGAGATGCAAGGGCGCAGCGACGGCTGTGACAGGGCACGAGGGAGCTGGCAGGCAGCAAGGGGAAGGCTGCTGAGCGCTGCACCGTGGGGGCACGTCCTCACAGCCCTCATCGTGGCTGCCAGCCCCGGCCGGGCCCCTCTGCGCCCAGCTCCTGCCCAAGGAGCTCCCTGCGGTGCCTGCACCCTCGCCCCGGCCTTTAAGAGCCCTCCATGGCCCAGTACCTGTGCCCCAGCCCTCATCCCTCATCCCTCATCCCTCATCCCTCATCCCTCATCCCTCATCCCTCATCCCTCATCCCTCATGCAGCCCTGCCTTCCCCCGCCCGCCCCACTCACCGCTCTCCCGAGCTATACTGCAGGGTCAGTGCCGCTGCGGCTGGTACCGTACGGCACCCTCTGTGCCGTCATAGGCGCCGCAGCCCCACGGCAACACCGCACCCGGACGGCCACGGCCAACGCGTGGCTCTGCGGCCCCTGCAGCGGGCAAAGCACAACCGCCCCGTGGCAGGACGGAGCTCGCAGGGCCCCTGAGCCTCCCCAGAAGGAGCAGCCGCGGTGGCACAAGGGCGTCCCTGGCCTGCACAGGGAGCTCCGCGCCCGGCTGGGCTCCTGGCTGCCTCCATGGCCCCCACAGCAGCAGCACTGAGGAGCCTGTGGGCAGGAGCTGTTGGTCACGCTTGCCCACCCGTGCATGTAGTGATGCAGAGGGTTAACCAGTGTACAAGGGGGTTAGAGGAATTCACTTGCTTAAACAAAAGTGTTGTCTGTTGTAAACACCTATCACGCCTACTAAGCAGAACAAAGGCACAAACTACTGATAAGGGGAGAAGCAGAGGTCTGGTTCTACTGATAAGCAACTATTGACAAGGAAAAGCAGACGCCTGAGTCTATGGATAAGGGGGAGAAGCAGATGGGTTGTGGCTGGGATACCGACCAAACCCTAAGGCTATGCGTGAAGATTAAAAGGTGAAAAGTTTAAGAAGAGGAAGACTCATTTACTTCACCTTGAGACCCCTGCCCATGACCAGAGGGGGGCACTGCGCAGGCGCAAAGGACCTTCTAGCTCCTGATAATACGAAGAGGGGATAGATACTAAATATGTATAGGCGTATCAGTAATCTAATGCATATGCATACCTTAAGAGAATAAATGTAAAGGAAAAACGACCCTGGGTGTGCATACTTTGGAGGAGCTATCCCCATGCACCTCAGCGCTGAATAAAAAGCATACCTACTTTACAACTTTAACGAGTTGTGGAGTCAATCCGCGTATCAGTAGCACGCACACTCCTGCCACTCCAAGCTCTGCTGGAGAATTACATAGCAGCGTTGCACCCAGAGACTTGCGACAGCCCAGCCTGATGCAAAACCAGGTGGCCGTTTATCAGAAGAGTTATGGAGGCTTATCTGGTAATGGTCTCATTACAGCTGTCTCTGATGAGGAAGAAAACCAGAGAGCAAAGAAGGACTAAGCAGATCCTTTCCCCTGGGGAGCAACCTGCCGAGCCTCAGGGTTGGGCTCCCAGTCCTGGCTCCCCTCGCAGCTGCTGCAGGAGAGGAAGGAGCCTTTGGTAGGGACAGAGCAGAGCAAGTTCTGCTCCTGCCCCCCCGAGGGCTTTCCTGCTCGTCACCCCTGCAAACCGCTTACTGCGTTGGTGCTCTTCCAGACAACGGAGCTGCGGTGTTGCACGTACCCCCTCACCCGCAGCATCAGTAGAAGCATCTAGGAGCTGATAATGTTCTTGTGGGCGCTGAGGTCCTGCTAGGCACTGCCCATTGTTATGACCGCTTGCAGGCCTGTGGTAAAAGTGTTTCTAGGCAGCCCAGGTAAAGGTGTCACTACAGCAGGTCTGGCATGAAGAGCTCGACCTGTGCAGTCAGGCATAGGAGTGGTCCTCTCCTGTAGCTCTCTCCTGTTTCCCTGATGTTTTTCAGCTCCATAGCGGTACCTCCCATACTGTTGGAAAGAGCAGAATTTTGTATGATAAAACAATTGTATAAAATAGTAGAAATTATTATGTTTGAGAAATTTATAAATTAATAGTGAGGTTTTGTATACTAGAAAGTGCTGTGACTTGGTGGTTTTGTATCACGGCAGTTCTAATGTTGCAATATATCACAGCTGTCTTGTACCCAATGCTACAAAAACATAGCATAACCAAATATGGTAAAAGGAGTATAAAAGGATTTAGAAAAGTATGTACTGGAGACTATACCCAAGTGGAACCTGTGTATAAGATAGCTGGAAGAGCATACCAGAAAGAAGATAAGAGGGTGCTAACGTTTACACAAGGATTGGAATATACTCAAGTGGGGGAAAGGTGAAAAGGACAACCTGAGGAAGACTTCTTACTTCATCTGAGGAAGACTCTTACTTCATCGGAACGACCACCAGAAGACCACCAGAGGGGGCCTCGCAAGCGCAGAAGAGGCTGATGTCGTAATAGATGGATATGGCAATCCCTAATGCATATGTATTAGTTAAATGTTGTAACCTATGATGAATATGTATTAACTGTGAAACTTTTAGGATATAAATTGTGGACGCGATGTGACGAGGTTGAAGCCAGATTTGGGCGAGTGCCCCTGGTTTCCCAGCGCTGCAATAAAGCACCTCATATAACCATCCCGGTGGTTATGTGTTTATTCTTACGCTAACATTTTGGCACCCCAGATGGGACCTCGCGGGCATTGCTGAGGCGGATCGCGTTTCGACCCCGCTCCAGCCGGCACCGAGAGATTCTCGGGGAGCTATCGACCGCGACCGACCTCTGCTGCTCACGACGGACCTCTGACACGGTAAGAAAGGTGCTTTATTTAAGTCACAGAACCAGTTTCTAGTAAAAGTATGGTGTATTGACCTTTGGTAAGGTCTGGTAAAAGCCTGCCTGTTATACGCGGCGAAAAGCTGCGTTTGGCTGGGCTAGTAGTAAAAGCCTGCCTGTTATACGCAGCGAAAAGCTGCGTTTGGCTGGGCTAGTAGTAAAGCCTGCCTGTTAGACGCGGTGAAAGCTGCGCTTGGTTGGGGCTAGAGAGCTCTCGGGGTAAAAGCCTAGGCGCCGTCCGTTAGACAGTAGCGAAAGCTCTGCAGGTTCGGCAAACGTGGTTATGGTATTGGTATTTGTGCTGCGGGATCAGCATCTGTCTGTATAAGTTTTGTAATATAGTGGTGTGTGTGTGTGAGAGAGAGGAGCCTGTTTAGAAATCATCTTGTAATTATAAAATGTCGCCAATTCCTAAATCATCTCCTTTAGGTTGTATTTTAAGCCATTGGAAGGAGGGTGGATTTGGGCAGAGTATGCGGAAAAGCAAACTAATTGATTATTGCAATGTATGGTGGACGCAGTATGAATTAGAAGATCAGGAAAAATGGCCTGAAAATGGAACCTTACAATATAATACTATTTTGCAGTTGATGTTATATTGTAAAAGGGTAGGAAAATGGGATGAAGTACCGTATGTGGATCTTTTCTTTATCTCAAGAAACAATGATAAGTGGCAGAAATCTTGCGGAATAATGGTTGTTAAAACAAGCAATGCTGAAAAATGCAGGGAGTGTGCTGGAGAAAAGGAATGTGTGAAATGCCTTGCCATGAGACATCAAAGGGACGAGGAAGATCCTGGTTTGTTAGTAGCTCCGCTAGTGATAAATGAGGAAAGGGGGGAGGGGGAGGAAAGTGATAGCGATCTCGAGAGTGAAGAAGAGTGTGAAAATGGAGGAGGTCGAGAGAGAAATTCCCCCGTCACCCCCGTCTCACACAGAACTCGCCGGAGGGGAGGGCGAGAAGGAAACACACAGCTTCAAGCAGCTAGTGCGGTCCTTGCCCCTTTAAGACAGGGGGTTGGAGTTGAAGGACCAGTGTATGTTAAAATACCTTTCTCCCCTGGGGATTTGGTTATATGGAAACAATCGGCAGGAACATATAGAGAAAATCCTGGTAAAGTAGCTCGAGTGATAAAGAGGATTATGAAAACCCAAAACCCAGACTGGGATGATATACAAGCCTCTATTGGGACAGGACTTATTGAGTAAGCTGGATGCTACGATTGTTTTTTGAAAATGGTGAATTGATAATGCAAATCCCTGAATCCAAAACAGGACAGATTTTAGTCCTTAAAAACAAACCTATTCCACAAATCCCCAAAGAAGTGGAACAGGCTGTAATACCAACAGTTTGGGAAACAGAAATCCCAGGAAAATCAAAAGCAGCTCAACCAATAATAGTGGAGTTAAAAGACGGGGCTAGCCCAGTAAGGGTTAAACAATATCCATTGAAGCTAGAAGCAAGATATGGGATCATAGAAACAATTGAGAAATTCTTAAAATATAACATTTTAGAAGAATGCGAATCAGAGTATAACACACCAATCTTCCCAATAAAGAAACCAAACGGTGAGTATAGATTGGTGCAAGATTTGAGGGCAATAAATGAAATAACAAAAGATATCCACCCGGTGGTGGCAAACCCATATACATTGCTAACATCTGTGAAGGAAAAATATAAATGGTTTACGGTGATTGATTTAAAAGATGCCTTCTTCTGCATTCCCCTTGACAAAAGTAGCAGGAAACTGTTTGCGTTTGAATGGGAAAATCCACAGAATGGACGGAAAACACAACCGACATGGACCAGACTTCCACAAGGATTCAAAAACAGTCCGACCCTATTTGGAAACCAACTAGCCAAAGAATTGGAAACATGGACTACCCAAGGAAAGATACAGATGGCAGCAGCTTTGTGGAGAACGGGACACGATACGCAGGATATGCTGTGACAACTCAGCAAAAGGTAATCGAAGGAACGTCAGCCCAAACAGCAGAATTGATAGCTCTTACAAGAGCATTGGAGCTGAGCAACGAAAAAAAGGTGAGTAGCTTGAGAGAGGACGCCCGCAACACCGGAGCGGAGAGGGGAGAGATCAGCGTCCAGGAGCCTCACCTCAGAGCGACAAGAGCCACTGAGGAGGGAGCCTCAAGTCCTCAACAGGACTTGCCCAGGACTCGGAAGCTCAGCTCCCGCGAGGGGCTGACTCACAGGGGGCGGAGCCAGGAGGAGTGGCACCAGCTGGGAGTGGCTAAAAAACCTTCCCAGGGAGCGCGGCGACCAGAGCCGGCAAACAGAGAGCGTCGAGGCAGAGGGTCGAGGCAGTTTGCGCGGGCAGGGGAGCGGGCAGGGGAGCGGGCAGGGAAGCGTTCCATCCGCCTCATCGAGAGGACTCGCCTGGAGTACAGGAGGGGGAAGGAGTGCTGAGAGACGTAGACGGATTGATTGCCCAGATAGATCATGGTTACAACACGATCGAAAGCTGTAGTGAGTACTAATGTGGGTATCCAGACTGAGCCTTCCTGCAGACATGCAGCTGTGCAGGTCTCTGGCTGCAGCGAATGCCTGAGCCTGGCACTTGTATTGGAGGGAGCCAGTGACACTGCTTGTGTTCGCTGTGAGCAAATAAATGACCTGCTCAGGCAGGTGGCTGAACTGAGGGAGGAGGTAGAAAGGTTGAGAGCCATTAGAGAGTGTGAAAGTGAAATAGATTGGTGGAACCAAACCCTAAGGCAAGGGCAGAGGGAAGTGGTTCAACAAGCTATGGATCCCCTTCCCTCCTACCATCAGACAGAAGGAGAGAGCTTAATGGACAAGGATGGATGGAGGGAGGTTCCTCCTCAGAGAGGTAAGCGAAAACCCTCACAATCCCTTCCTCCCTCCCAATTGCCCTTGAATAACAGGTACGAGGTCTTGGAAATTCAGGGCCAGGTGAATGGAGATGGTGAGGCAAATCTATCTAGTGAGTCACCCAGGGCTAGTCACTCACCCACATGCCTCAGAACTTCCCCAACCAAGAAGAAAAGAAGAGTAATTGTGGTGGGTGACTCCCTTCTGAGGGGAACAGAAGGGCCCATTTGTCGACCGGATCCACCCCACAGGGAGGTCTGCTGCCTGCCTGGGGCTCGGATTAGAGATGTTCAAAAGAAACTCTCTGAACTGGTGCAGCCATCTGACTACTATCCGCTGCTGGTTTTTCAGGTTGGCAGTGACGAAATTATTACGAGGAACGTAAGGGCAATGAAGAGAGACTACAGGGCCCTGGGACGGCTGGTTAAAGGGCCTGGGGCGCAAGTGGTGTTTGCCGCCATACCTGTTGCAAGCGAGGGTGAAGGGATATATAAGAAGACTCTGCAGGTTAATGTATGGCTACGTGACTGGTGCCAAAGGCAGGGGTTTGGGTTTTTCAGTCACAGGCTGCTGTATGGGACACCTGGTTTGCTGGTGACAGGCGGGATACACCAGTCCCAGAGAAGAAAAAGGGTTTTGGGGCAGGAGTTAGCAGGGCTTATTGACAGGGCTTTAAACTAGTTATGAAGAGGGGAGGGGATTTAACTGGGCCTGTTGGGGACAAGCCCAAGAGGAACATGCTAGGGATTGAAGGATGGCGGGCTAAGGAGGACGATCAATCTCTTGTTTCACTTGTGGGAAAGGATAGCTTTTTAGAAACTGTCCCGCAGGGGAAAAAGGGTACTAGGACTGGCTCCCTGAAATGCCTGTACACCAATGCACGCAGCATGGGGAATAAACAGGAGGAGTTAGAAGTTGGTGTGCAGGCTAAAGGTTATGATCTAGTGGCAATTACAGAGACATGGTGGGACAGTTCACATGACTGGAATGTGGTCATGAATGGCTATGTCCTTTTTAGGAAAGATAGGTCAGCGAAGCGAGGTGGTGGAGTTGCTCTTTACGTGAGAGAGCAACTAGAATGTATTGAGTTCTGTCCGGGGTCGGATGAGGAGCAAGTGGAATGTCTGTGGTTACGAATCAAGGGGCAGACTGGCACGGGTGATACAGTTGTGGGGGTCTATTACAGACCTCCTGATCAGGACGAAGGAGTTGATGAGGCTTTCTACAGGCAACTGGAAGTAGCCTCGCGACTACATGCCTTAGTCATCGTGGGGGACTTTAACTACCCCGATATTTGCTGGAAGACTCACACAGCCAGTCATTCACAGTCTAGGAGGTTCCTCGAGTGCATTGATGATAATTTCTTAATGCAAATGGTGGACGTACCAACTAGGGGAGCAGCGCTGCTAGATTTAGTACTCGCCAACAAGGAGGGTTTGGTTGAAGTGGTGACGGTCAATGGCAGCCTTGGCTGCAGTGACCATGAGATGGTGGAGTTTAGGATCCTGTGTGGGAGGAATAGAATACCTAGCAAAGCCACAGTTCTGGATTTCCGAAGGGCCAACTTTGGCCTCTTCAGTCAACTGCTAAGGGAAGTCTCATGGGAAAGTGTACTAGGCGGTAAAGGGGCTCAAGATAGTTGGTTAGCATTCAAGGACCGCTTCTTCCAAGCTCAGGATCGGAGCGTCCCAATGAGTAGGAAGTCAAGTAAGGGATCTAGGAGACCGGTGTGGTTAAACAAGGAGTTGCTGGGCAAACTCAAGTGGAAAAGGAGAATCTATGGATTATGGAAGGAGGGGCTGGCCGCTTGGGAGGAATATAGGACAGTTGTTAGAGGATGTAGGGAGGCAATTAGGACAGCTAAGGCCTCCTTGGAAGTCAATCTTGCTAGTCGGGTTAAAGACAATAGAAAGGGCTTCTTCAAATACATAGCGAATAAAACTAACACAAGAGGCAATATAGGCCCACTGCTGAACGAAGTGGGTGCCCTGGAGACAGAGGGTATAAAGAAGGCAGAGGTGCTGAATGCCTTCTTTGCCTCTGTCTTTACTCCTGCAGACTCTCCCCGAGGGCCCCGGATTTCTATAGCCCCAGAAGGAGACAGGACAAAGGAGGAGTTTGCTTTGGTAGATGAGGATTGGGTTAGGGATCAGCTATGCAAACTGGACATCTGTAAATCGATGGGTCCGGATGGAATGCACCCACGGGTGCTGAGGGAGCTGGCGGAGGTCATTGCTAGGCCACTTTCCATCATCTTTGGTAAGTCGTGGGAAACGGGCGAGGTGCCTGAGGATTGGCGCATGGCAAAGGTCACACCAATCTATAAGAAGGGCAAGAAGGAGGACCCGGGTAATTATAGACCGGTCAGCCTTACCTCCATCCCTGGAAAGGTGATGGAACAACTTATTCTTGACTCCATCACTAGGCATATCAAGGATGAGGGGGTCATGAAGAACAGCCAACATGGTTTTATGAGGGGGAAGTCATGTATGACCAACCTTATAGCCTTCTATGAGGAAGTGACTAGGTGGAGGGATGATGGTAGAGCGGTAGATGTAGTTTTTCTTGATTTCAGTAAGGCATTTGATACTGTCTCCCACAGCATCCTCATAGATAAGCTAAAGAAGTGTGGGCTTGACAATCAAGTAGTGAGGTGGATCGAGAACTGGTTGAAAGGAAGAAGGCAGAGAGTTGTGGTCAATGGCGCAGAATCTAGCTGGAGGTCTGTGACTAGTGGAGTTCCTCAGGGGTCGGTGCTGGGACCGGTGCTGTTTAATATTTTCATCAATGACCTGGATGAGGGAACTGAGTGCACCCTCAGCAAGTTTGCTGATGACACAAAACTGGGAGGAGTGGCTGACACACCAGAAGGCTGTGCTGCCATTCAGCGAGACCTGGACAGGCTGGAGAGTTGGGCGGGGAGAAACTTGATGAAATTCAACAAGGGCAAGTGTAGAGTCTTGCATCTGGGGAAGAACAACCCCATGTACCAGTACAGGTTGGGGGTTGACCTGCTGGAAAGTAGCGAAGGGGAAAGGGACCTGGGGGTCCTGGTGGATAGGAGGATGACCATGAGCCAGCAATGTGCTCTTGCGGCCAAGAAGGCAAATGGCATCTTGGGGTGCATTAGAAAGGGAGTGGTTAGTAGGTCAAGAGAGGTTCTCCTCCCCCTCTACTCAGCCTTGGTGAGGCCGCATCTGTAATATTGCGTCCAGTTCTGGGCCCCTCTGTTCAAGAAGGACAGGGAATTGCTTGAAGGAGTCCAGCGCAGAGCCACAAAGATGATTAAGGGAGTGGAACATCTCCCTTATGAGGAGAGGCTGAGGGAGCTGGGTCTCTTTAGCTTGGAGAAGAGGAGACTGAGGGGTGACCTCATCAATGTTTACAAATATGTAAAGGGTAGGTGTCAGGATGATGGAGCTAGGCTTTTTTCAGTGATATCCAGTGATAGGACAAGGGGCAATGGGTGTAAACTGGAGCATAGGAAGTTCCACGTTAACATCAGGAAGAACTTCTTTACTGTAAGAGTGACAGAGCACTGGAAGAGGTTGCCCAGGGGGGTTGTGGAGTCTCCTACACTGGAGATATTCAAGGCCCGCCTGGACAAGTTCCTGTGTGATGTACTGTAGGTTACCCTGCTCTTGCAGGGGGGTTGGACTAGATGATCTTTTGAGGTCCCTTCCAACCCTTGGGATTCTGTGATTCTGTGAAATCTATAGTCAATATGTTACATAGAAGAATCAGAGGACCAGGGTTTCCAGCTACTCATACTGCCTTTTTGATTATCTTAACTGTGTCCTGATTGGATGGTGTTAATTTGTTGTCCAAGACTGTTATGGTGATTGTACTGATTTATTTTATTTTAAAATATGTGGCAAGGAAGATTGTAATAAAAGCATCTACATTTAATATCCTGTGCACACACAAAGTGTTAGATCCTGGTTTTGCATATGTGAATAATTTCAGAATTAAACGGAACAAGAACAGTTCGATAGTATTGCTGAATAAAGTGGACGGAATTAAAGGTCTCCTTACTTATATCCTAGTATAGAGAAAGGGTACTTGATGAAGGAGCACACATTTGAGTGCTGTAATCATCTCACTGTAAGACAGCAGCTATGAGGAAGTGAGTAACATCCTTCTTGTCTTACTTGTTGGTTCGTTAGGGGTTTTTTAAGAAATTTCATGGGAAGACAACTGCTGGCACTCTGCACCACTGCTCTTGTATGCCTCTTACTGGCATGTGTAGGCTTTCTGCGTTGTGCTCTTTATTCCTACGTACAAGGTGAGAAGAGGGGCTTGGAACACGAACCATAACTCATTTCTAGGTCTGTTTCTTACGCAGTGCTTACCTGCACTCCCCTTCGTGGAATTTTTGTCTGACTGCGTAAGTTAGAGCTTACAAGGCTATACATTAGGAACCAATTGTTCCTGCATGTCAGAACAAGTGCTTCTGTCAGCACTTTAGAGTGTCTTCTGCTAGGGCAGCGTTGTGCATGAGGAAGAGAGCAGGTATCTAGTTTAATGAGAGCACTGGGTATCAGAGCAGGTGCTACCTCATTATGCTTACACCCACTGGAGAAGTTTGGCTTATATTTGTACTAAAGAAAACCACTGAGTAAAAGCCCTTGCCTCTTTAAAGAGTATTCTAGAAGCTGAGAAGTGTTTCAAATTTTGGTCACTCTTCAGCCAAAATTATTTCTTCATAAATCAAAACACAACCATTTTTGCATCTCATTGCAGCTGTACTGGCTCATAGACTAGTCATTCATCTCCCGTTGGAATCACAGGATAAGGTTATTCTTTGTGAAAGATATTTGCTTCTAGTGAGATCCTACTGCTAAACAGTTTTGTAGCTTTCTAAAACATGTCCATTGAAGAATCCATTATGTGCAAAGCAGTGAATAAGGCAGCACATTATTCAGACAGAGAAAACCAGCAACATGAGAAGGCTGTGCCATATGTTACCACTGAAATCACATGTACTCCTTACCTATTGCCCTGTGGTTGCACTGCTATTTAGAGAAATCTCTGTGTAGAAGAGTGTAATATATGTACTCTGTGTGTGTGTGTATGTATGTTGAAGCTTTTATTTGCGGTGTGGTGGGGGTGGGAAGCAGAATTTGGGGGCTGGCTGAGTAGGCCTTCAGGATGTGAGCAGGAGGTCTTAAAAGAATTATATTTTTATAGATTGTACTTAAGCTTTGGATCCCAGCCACATGTAGCCTTTTCTTCCAGAAAAGTAAAATGACTTGGAGAGAGAGTCAGGTGGCTGTAATGTAGTAGGGATAGAACAACCCCAGCAGCCCTGGACAAGCTGAATAACTTAATAAAAAATGCCTTTTAAAGTAATATTTTTCTAGTGCTAAATTGTTAAAGAAGTATTTATGAGCAGACTTTCTACGTACTTTGTGTGGTGCTTTGTACTGACCACGTAGACCTGTTATATGTTTATACATCTTAATGATTGTCTTTGAGGTGTATGTAGTAATTTAATGACGTTTATAACAGAAAACCAGTGCAGTTCTGTGTAGTAGCAAATGATTTAATTTCTGATGAAACTGTAGGCTTTTGTAGTGTTTGTGTATTTTTCTGGTTGGCAGTTATGAATTGTATTCGTTCTGCAGCAAGGCTTGTACGCTTGATTGTAGAGAGGGGCAATAGGATGGTAGATACCATTGTTTCAAAAGAAAACCCTAAATATTGCTACCTTATCCGTTATAAAATCAGGTGAGTTTTGTGGCAGAAGCCTGAAATTTAGATTTTGCACTGGAATAAAATATCAAATACATCTAGGGCAGGTTAAAAGTATGCGATGAGGGATCTGTTTCTTTAATTAACATCCTTGTCTCAAAATTGGAGAGATATCAATTTGATAGGTGGACCAATCGGTGGATAAAGAGCTGGCTGGATGGCCACATGCAAAGAGTTGTGGTCAATGGCTCAATGTCCGTCTGGAGACCAGTAACAAGTGGTGTCCCTCAGGGATCGGTGTTGGGACCGGTCTTGTTCAACATCTTCATCGCTGACATGGACAGTGGGATTGAGTGCGCCGTCAGCAAGTTTGCCGATGACACCAAGCTGTGTGGTTCAGTTGATACGCTAGAGGGAAGGGATGCCATCCAGAGGGACCTTGACACACTTGTGAGGTGGGCTGATGCCAACATTATGAAGTTTAACCATGACAAGTGCAAGGTCCTGTTACACCTGGGTTGGAGCAATCCGAGGCACAGCTACAGGTTGGGCAGAGAAGAGATTCAGAGCAGCCCTGCAGAGAAGGACTTGGGGGTGTTGGTTGATGAGAAAATGAACATGAGGCGGCTTCAGTGTGCGCTCGCAGCCCAGAAAGCCAACCGTATCCTGGGCTGCATCAAAAGGAGCGTGACCAGCAGGTTGAAGGAGGTGATCCTGCACCTCTACTCTGCTCTCGTGAGACCTCACCTGGAGTATTGTGTGCAGTTCTGGTGTCCTCAACATAAAAAGGACATGGAACTGTTGGAACAAGTCCAGAGGAGGGCCACGAGGATGATCAGGGGACTGGAGCACCTCCCGTATGAAGACAGGCTGAGGAAGTTGGGTCTGTTCAGCCTGGAGAAGAGAAGGCTGCGTGGAGACCTAATAGCAGCCTTCCAGTATCTGAAGGGGGCCTGTAGGGATGCTGGGGATGGACTCTTCATTAGGGACTGTAGTGACAGGACAAGGGGCAACGGGTTAAAACTTAAACAGGGGAAGTTTAGATTGGATATAAGGAGGAAATTCATTCCTGTTAAGTTGGTGAGACACTGGAATGGGTTGCCCAGGGAAGCTGTGAATGCTCCATCCCTGGCGGTGTTCAAGGCCAGGTTGGACAGAGCCTTGGGTGACGTGGTTTAGTGTGAGGTGACCCTGCCCATGGCAGGGGGTTGGAACTAGATGATCTTAAGGTCCTTTCCAACCCTAACTATTCTATTATTCTATGATTCTAAGTAAGACTTGGGGACAAGTGCTTGATAGCAACATGTAAATGGACAGGCCAAGAGACTGGAACAAAACTTGGTTTTTCCCTCAAAAGTTCCCGAGCTCTGGATATATCAAAAGGAAAGTTCTGCTTTGCTGAGTTAGCGAGAAAAATAGCATTGAGATTAATAATGCATTGTGGAGATGAGAGGCCATGGAAGGGAACAGCCATACGTTGCATGCTTCGCTGTGCCTGGCTTTTCCTCCCCTGGGAGTCTGCGGGTGCAGCGTGTCTGTGGTGGTAGCGTGACTGTTGTTGCCTGCACCTTCCTTTGGGGAAATACGGAAGAGTAATTGAGCAAGTGGGAGATGAGTTCTCTGCGAAGTTGCTGGGCTGTTTATGTCAAAGTGTTGCGCTAAAGCTGGTTTAGCACAGCTCTGCGCTTTAAAGCGTGTGATGAACAGCACACCGCTTTCCTGGCGGCAGTGTAAGGTGGTAGGGTATTCATTCTCCCTGTTGCAGGAACCTAGCTTAGCCATGTAGTTTGCCTAGACTTCCTTTGTAGGCCGTGGAGTACGAGACTCTAAAAGTGAGTTACTCAGATGATTTAGGCTTGGCTCTTGTTCTTTGGAAAGGAAAGGTAGAGAATTACTGGCTGCTGTGATATATTTGACCTGTTCAGCTCAGCTACACCATAAAACCCTGCCCTGCCCTAGCCTTCCTTTCCCATCACTTGTGCTTTCCCTGGTATTTGCCTGTCCCATAACGAGTGAAGAGAAGGAGCTAAGACCAATGGGAAATTTATCCAGCCACCTTCCTCCTTCCCCCCCCCCCCCCCCCCCCAAAGTTTTCATCTCCTTTAGTTCCCTACCTCATCCTGGGAACACTTGTGCTGCTGCTAGGGAGTGGTTGGGAATGTGCAGATAGACAAATGAGGGAGCATGGGGTTGCCTCTTTTCCTGGCAGTGAGATAGATGCTGGATAAGCAGAACTTAATGGCAAAGCTGCACTGTGAGTGGTAAAAGAAGTCTTTATCAGATGAGTACTTGCAAAAAGAGCTGCAGGCTTAATAATCAGAGTTTGGTGTTCTCAATCCAGCCCACCCCTTGTATTGCAAAAACATTATGGTACTAAAAGAGTTTGTGTGACTGTTCTTCATGATCTCTGCGATGCTCGTGCAGAGTAGATAACGGCACAGAATAAAGCAGTTATCTCACTAGGGAACTTAGTAGGAAGATCCAGGTGGAGAAAGCTTCAAATTCACTTTCAAAGCACTTGCATGGTGTCATAATTGTCCAGGTCTAGCTCTTTTCCTTCCTGGACCCTTTAAGCAAGGAAGAAATCACATAAATAGGTAAATAAATAAGGAATTGAAGTGGCATTCGTATTTCTTCTTTGCCTACAGACTTTTAAATCTTGCCATACTGAAGGTCTCTAGTTCATCAGGTTTTTTCAGAAGAGCCCTTGCCAAGTGCTGTGATAGAGCCTGTCACAGCTGGCTTGGAGCACAGCGGCTTCAAACAAACGGCCCTGTTGGATACCACCTGCAGACAGGAACTCCTGTCCTGTGGCCTGTATTTAGTACAGCACATGTTCACATGCCTCGTATGTGCTATACATGAATATAAGCCTTGCTAGGGAAGAAAACTGCAGGGCTTGTTGCTGGAGACGCAATGCCGGATGGAAACACTGGAGAATTTAGCAGCATCCAGTGATCTTGCCCTTTGCTGTTAGTGATTGTTTGTGCAATATATCCCCTCCAGTATTGTTTTCTTTCTGGAAGATGGGAGGGGGACAGCCTATATGCTGTTTTGATACGCTTTTAGCTGGCTGAATGGGAAATACAAATGCAGACTGAGAAAATGGAGGAGAGGGATAGCTGTGAATTTGCCCAAGATCCAAGTGAGTAAATCTTGAGATTTGTCTCTAATTAAGAAATAATTCAATATTGACCAAATGGGTGCCATGTCTTCAATGGGGTAGCATCTGGAAGAGGCCAATATTTAGGGTTTTTTCCCAAGGCACATTTAGTCCTACTCTACTGTTTAGTGAAAACGCCCAGTGCAGATGCCACCAGAGCCTCATCTCGTGGAATAACACTGTAATAAAGAATGTGGTTTTCTTGTGAAAGTCTTGACCTCTTCTGATGAAAATAACACACAACGCAGTATTTTCATGGTGTATAAGTGAAATGTAATTTTTTTTTTCAATAAAATACCATTTCCTTTCCTAAACGTTTGAGTTGTTTGTTTGTGTTTTTTTCCTTGGTGGTATGTCTCTTTCCTCAGTTAAGTCAACGTTCCCAGGGATGGTAACTGTGGGATTCATGTGCTGGCATTTGCCACCCTCTCACAAATGCCTCCTGTAAGTTACCTGGGGCTGAGCCTTGTGCCTGTCCTGCTGTGTGTGACCTCTCCTCTGCTTGCCGCCCACCTCAGGGAAGCAGACGGAGGTGCTTCCACTTTCCTCTGCAGCTGCCCAGAGCTTTCCTCCCAGGAATCCCATACAAGCAAATCTCACTCCCTGAGGCAATGCCTTGCTATTAACTGCCAACTGCCCCCGAGTTCCTGCAGATCTGGCCAATTGCAAATAATTATTGTGAAGAACGCCTAAAAGCCAGAAGGAAAGAATTTAATCCTGCTTGCGCTGGAGTATTACAAAACCCCAGCAGCAGGAATAAGGACAGGTAAAACACGCTGAATCCCTCTGGGAATCTCAGGTATGTAAGTAGCCTGTGCAGTTACTGAGGTTTCAGTGGGTGGACGTGCTGTAAAGAACGGGCAGTAAATCTCAGTGCAGCGTCAGAAGGGGCCTAGCCTGACTGCTGCTGCTGGGGTAGGTCTCCTGAACAGCAGGCCAAAAGGAGAGGCATGACAACGGGTCCACGTCTTCTTGATCATGTCCTAATTTATTGCCATTTTTGCGGTTGCTCTCACGCTGTTCACAGAGATCTCCGCTGCGAGTCTCCTTGCATCCAGATCTGTCGAAGGACGCCGCTTGTGCTGAATGCCTGGAAGCCAGCTGGACTGCAGTCCTTACCGCATGCAGTACCCTACTACTGAAGAGCCTAATCCTAACTTACACAGGAAACAACAACTAGCTACCTTATCTATGGCTAGCAAAACGATCCTTAAGTCCTACACGTCCAAGCGCCCTCTTGGAGGCGCTGCCCGCCCCCACGGCTGCGTGCAGCCCCGTCACGAAGCTGCTCTCGGGAAGCGCTTGGAGGACGCCGAGCAGGGCCCCGCCGTCCCCTCCCTCCTCTGGGACGCGGAGCCGAGGAGCGGGCTGGACGCGGCGGGTGCCCGCGCTCTGCCGGGCAGGGCCATTCCTCCTCTTTGCCCCGGCTGCTGCTCCGCAGGGCCGCAGCTCCCCTGCTGGCCGCCGCTGCCAGCGGCCGCTGTCCTCTTCCTGCGCCGCCACAGGAGCCTCAACAGCAGGAGCAGGGCGTCGGCAGCGAAGCCCCACCCGCAGTGCTCGCCGAGAGCTTGGAGCACAACTTCGTGCAGGCGGCGCGGCTCCTCCGTCCCCTGCTCCTTCCTCTTCGGCTCCATCTGCTCTTGCAGCCACATCATTTGCTGCATCTGCTGCGTCTGCTCCTCCTCACGCTGCCGCAGGAGGGTTTGCTCGCTGAGGTCTGTCTGCTCATTGACCTTCAGCGTGTACAGCACGATGCTCAGCACGCTCAGGATGCGGGCGACGCGCAGAGCCATGGTCTGCGGGAGGAGGGAGAGAAGGGGTAAAGCCCTCAGCAGGCTGGCTGGGAGGGAGATGGTGGCTGGCACAGCGGGGCAGGAGATGCAAGGGCGCAGCGACGGCTGTGACAGGGCACGAGGGAGCTGGCAGGCAGCAAGGGGAAGGCTGCTGAGCGCTGCACCGTGGGGGCACGTCCTCACAGCCCTCATCGTGGCTGCCAGCCCCGGCCGGGCCCCTCTGCGCCCAGCTCCTGCCCAAGGAGCTCCCTGCGGTGCCTGCACCCTCGCCCCGGCCTTTAAGAGCCCTCCATGGCCCAGTACCTGTGCCCCAGCCCTCATCCCTCATCCCTCATCCCTCATCCCTCATCCCTCATGCAGCCCTGCCTTCCCCCGCCCGCCCCACTCACCGCTCTCCCGAGCTATACTGCAGGGGCAGTGCCGCTGCGGCTGGTACCGTACGGCACCCTCTGTGCCGTCATAGGCGCCGCAGCCCCACGGCAACACCGCACCCGGACGGCCACGGCCAACGCGTGGCTCTGCGGCCCCTGCAGCGGGCAAAGCACAACCGCCCCGTGGCAGGACGGAGCTCGCAGGGCCCCTGAGCCTCCCCAGAAGGAGCAGCCGCGGTGGCACAAGGGCGTCCCTGGCCTGCACAGGGAGCTCCGCGCCCGGCTGGGCTCCTGGCTGCCTCCATGGCCCCCACAGCAGCAGCACTGAGGAGCCTGTGGGCAGGAGCTGTTGGTCACGCTTGCCCACCCGTGCATGTAGTGATGCAGAGGGTTAACCAGTGTACAAGGGGGTTAGAGGAATTCACTTGCTTAAACAAAAGTGTTGTCTGTTGTAAACACCTGTCACGCCTACTAAGCAGAACAAAGGCACAAGCTACTGATAAGGGGAGAAGCAGAGATCTGGTTCTACTCATAAGCAACTATTGACAAGGAAAAGCGGACGCCTGAGTCTATGGGTAAGGGGGAGAAGCAGATGGGTTGTGGCTGGGATACCGACCAAACCCTAAGGCTATGCGTGAAGATTAAAAGGTGAAAAGTTTAAGAAGAGGAAGACTCATTTACTTCACCCTGAGACCCCTGCCCATGACCAGAGGGGGGCACTGCACAGGCGCAAAGGACCTTCTAGCTCATGATAAAACGAAGAGGGGATAGGTACTAAATATGTATAGGCGTATCAGTAATCTAATGCATATGTATACCTTAAGAGAATAAATGTAAAGGAAAAACGACCCTGGGTGTGCATACTTTGGAGGAGCTATCCCCATGCACCTCAGCGCTGAATAAAAAGCATACCTACTTTACAACTTTAACGAGTTGTGGAGTCAATCCGCGTATCAGTAGCACGCACACTCCTGCCACTCCAAGCTCTGCTGGAGAATTACATAGCAGCGTTGCACCCAGAGACTTGCGACAGCCCAGCCTGATGCAAAACCAGGTGGCCGTTTATCAGAAGAGTTATGGAGGCTTATCTAGTAATGGTCTCATTACAGCTGTCTCTGAGGAGGAAGAAAACCAGAGAGCAAAGAAGGACTAAGCAGATCCTTTCCCCTGGGGAGCAACCTGCCGAGCCTCAGGGTTGGGCTCCCAGTCCTGGCTCCCCTCGCAGCTGCTGCAGGAGAGGAAGGAGCCTTTGGTAGGGACAGAGCAGAGCAAGTTCTGCTCCTGCCCCCCCGAGGGCTTTCCTGCTCGTCACCCCTGCAAACCGCTTACTGCGTTGGTGCTCTTCCAGACAACGGAGCTGCGGTGTTGCACGTACCCCCTCACCCGCAGCATCAGTAGAAGCATCTAGGAGCTGATAATGTTCTTGTGGGCGCTGAGGTCCTGCTAGGCACTGCCCATTCTTATGACCGCTTGCAGGCTTGTGGTAAATGTGTTCTAGGCAGCCCAGGTAAAGGTGTCACTACAGCAGGTCTGGCATGAAGAGCTCGACCTGTGCAGTCAGGCATAGGAGTGGTCCTCTCCTGTCGCTCTCTCCTGTTTCCCTGATGGTTTTCAGCTCTATAGCGGTACCTCCCATACCAACAGCTGCCTAAAGCTCTGAATTTGTTTTGAGCAACTCCCTGGTATTGCTGTCCACATTTCTGAGATCTGTGCTGTACCTACAGATGGCGTCAGGTCTGCAGCTCTTTACCGTTTCAAATCTCTTAGTTTGTATTGTTCTTGCTGATCCATGCGGCTTCAAGTGCTGCGAGCCCCAGTCAGCATCCCCCCCCCCCCCCCCGGAGACTTCTGGCACCCTGAATGTTACTCACAGGCTTTGAAGAAAGAAGCCTGTGGCAACCCAAGCAAAGGCAGCCCAGCGGTCTGTGCTTGCACACCTTCTGCAGGCTGGTGTGAGCTCTGCAGGCTGCCCCCCAAGCTCTTCTTTAGCAATGGAACAGATACCTGCCTCCTGCCACTGCTCATAAATCCTGATGCCTCTCTCACCTGGTTCTTGCAGGTGTAACTGGGGGGGAATGATGATAGTGACAGATCACTTTGACACCCCAGAGGCTGTTTGACCCTAAATTAATTAAAAGTACGTTCAACTCTACCCTATTTTACCACCTTTTGGGTATGCTTTAAAGACCTACACCTGCTAGTGATCATTTTGCTCAAGAGCTAACTTATTAGAGGAACTTGCTTCGGAGGACTGTTATGGACAGAAAAGAACAGCTTTTAAGCAGGGCTGCTCATTAGCAGCAGCAATGAATCTGGCAGGTACCTGGGCCACCGCTCTGCCTCTTGATGCATGTGCTTGTTAACAGAAAACTTCAGAGGCGAGCTTAGAGCTTTTGTCTTGAGTGTGTAGTTACAGATGGAATTCCTTGTTGATGCTGAATTCAAACTTAGTTATCCGGAGTTTAGAAGACAAACTGGTTTTGGTCCACATGACTGGCTTAGTTAAGGAGAATGATAAGGAATGTAATGCTTCAGGTAGGCTATTTTTTTTAAGCTGAGTTATGGAGTAATCCCCCGAGCAGGGGATGGGGTGTGTATATACACACATACGAGGATGTGAAAAGGTGTTTGATGGAGGTAGAGCAAGCTTTTGTGATCCGAAGAACAGGCCTGCTGTGAGGGACTGGGATGCTGGCTGGAGGGGATTTAGCATGGCTAGCAGGAAAACATGATGATTTCTCCATCGAAGCAGGACTTTGTGTGGTGGTCTCGTTAACAAACAAGCTGAGATAAAAGTCATCTGATGCTGGTCTCTGTTTCTTCTCACAATTAGAATAATTTGTGAATGTCTTGATCAAAGAGAACAGCAGATTAAAAAGAAAAAGGGTTCTGAATCTATCCGGCAGCCCAATAGTGGTCTGGTTTAGCCAGTGATGAAAACCTAATCCTTTCCTATGATGTTTGTCGGACAAATTATGTAGAGGCAATAATACTTCCTTCTCATGGGGAAACGAGAGCCCTGAAGTGTTCAGGAGGGGTTCTTGAAGCAGCTGAGCATGGGAATGGAACTACCACTGACTGATTCAGAGCTCGGCTGGGGGAAAGGCTTCCATTTAAAAATAAAGAAATGATTTTCTTATTTAACCAAAGACTGCAAGTCCGCAGGTTTGGTTTTTTTTAAACCTGACCCAAACTTTTACTATGAGAGCACAAACTGGGCACAGTGCTCCTGCGAGAGGAAGATGGGAATCCAGGTGTCACTGGAATTCTCTGGCCATATAAGAAACTAACTAGACCTAAATACCCGATGGAGCTGCCATAGAATCTGTTCAAATGGAAGCTTTTCTCTGGAGAGCTTGCTTTTTTACCCCAGGCACTTTGAAATGAGAGGATTTAAAGTAAAACATTTTGTTGCCGAGCTGTACATAAAATGGAGGGTGCTTCCTTAAGCAGTTTTGCAGGACATCAGCTATTTGGGAAAAGCCATGTGGGTTTTGGTTTTGTCTAGTAATAACCCTTGATGACCTTGTCGTGGCTCCGTGAAGAGTGGATGTCTCAGCCTGCTCCTACCGGTGTCCCCTGGCAAGTGCATGGGGGAAGCAGCTCTGCGGCACCACCGGGCAGCTCATGTGCAGGCAGAGCCCCTTGTCTCCAGCTGCTCCAAAACCAGCCATCTTTGCCTGTCCTCCTCTTCCACAGTGTCGATAGAGGCCTGCCAACTGCCAGAGTTTTGTTCACCTGCCAGAAACGACCCGTGCCTGCCAAGTTGCCCACAATGGGTACATCTAGGGCAGGTTAAAAGTATGCGATGAGGGATCTGTTTATTTAATTAACATCCTCGTCTCAAAATTGGAGAGATATCAATTTGATAGGTGGACCAGTTGGTGGATAAAGAGCTGGCTGGATGGCCACACGCAAAGAGTTGTGGTCAATGGCTCAATGTCCGTCTGGAGACCAGTAACAAGTGGTGTCCCTCAGGGATCGGTGTTGGGACCGGTCTTGTTCAACATCTTCATCGCTGACATGGACAGTAGGATTGAGTGCGCCATCAGCAAGTTTGCCGATGACACCAAGCTGTGTGGTTCAGTTGATAGCAACATGTAAATGGACAGGCCAAGAGACTGGAACAAAACTTGGTTTTTCCCTCAAAAGTTCCCGAGCTCTGGATATATCAAAAGGAAAGTTCTGCTTTGCTGAGTTAGCGAGAAAAATAGCATTGAGATTAATAATGCATTGTGGAGATGAGAGGCCATGGAAGGGAACAGCCATGCGTTGCATGCTTCGCTGTGCCTGGCTTTTCCTCCCCTGGGAGTCTGTGGGTGCAGCGTGTCTGTGGTGGTAGCGTGACTGTTGTTGCCTGCACCTTCCTTTGGGGAAATTCGGAAGAGTAATTGAGCAAGTGGGAGATGAGTTCTCTGCGAAGTTGCTGGGCTGTTTATGTCAAAGTGTTGCGCTAAAGCTGGTTTAGCACAGCTCTGCGCTTTAAAGCGTGTGATGAACAGCACACCGCTTTCCTGGCGGCAGTGTAAGGTGGTAGGGTATTCATTCTCCCTGTTGCAGGAACCTAGCTTAGCCATGTAGTTTGCCTAGACTTCCTTTGTAGGCCGTGGAGTACGAGACTCTAAAAGTGAGTTATTCAGATGATTTAGGCTTGGCTCTTGTTCTTTGGAAAGGAAAGGTAGAGAATTACTGGCTGCTGTGATATATTTGACCTGTTCAGCTCAGCTACACCATAAAACCCTGCCCTGCCCTAGCCTTCCTTTCCCATCACTTGTGCTTTCCCTGGTATTTGCCTGTCCCATAACGAGTGAAGAGAAGGAGCTAAGACCAATGGCAAATTTATCCAGCCACCTTCCTCCGTCCCCCCCGTCCCCCCCCGGGAAGTTTTCATCTCCTTTAGTTCCCTACCTCATCCTGGGAACACTTGTGCTGCTGCTAGGGAGTGGTTGGGAATGTGCAGATAGACAAATGAGGGAGCATGGGGTTGCCTCTTTTCCTGGCAGTGAGATAGATGCTGGATAAGCAGAACTTAATGGCAAAGCTGCACTGTGAGTGGTAAAAGAAGTCTTTATCAGATGAGTACTTGCAAAAAGAGCTGCAGGCTTAATAATCAGAGTTTGGTGTTCTCAATCCAGCCCATCCCTTGTATTGCAAAAACATTATGGTACTAAAAGAGTTTGTGTGACTGTTCTTCATGATCTCTGCGATGCTCGTGCAGAGTAGATAACGGCACAGAATAAAGCACTTATCTCACTAGGGAACTTAGTAGGAAGATCCAGGTGGAGAAAGCTTCAAATTCACTTTCAAAGCACTTGCATGGTGTCATAATTGTCCAGGTCTAGCTCTTTTCCTTCCTGGAGCCTTTAAGGAAGGAAGAAATCACATAAATAGGTAAATAAATAAGGAATTGAAGTGGCATTCGTATTTCTTCTTTGCCTACAGACTTTTAAATCTTGCCATACTGAAGGTCTCTAGTTCATCAGGTTTTTTCAGAAGAGCCCTTGCCAAGTGCTGTGATAGAGCCTGTCACAGCTGGCTTGGAGCACAGCGGCGTCAAACAAACGGCCCTGTTGGATACCACCTGCAGACAGGTACTCCTGTCCTGTGGCCTGTATTTAGTACAGCACATGTTCACATGCCTCGTATGTGCTATACATGAATATAAGCCTTGCTAGGGAAGAAAACTGCAGGGCTTGTTGCTGGAGACGCAATGCGGATGGAAACACTGGAGAATTTAGCAGCATCCAGTGATCTTGCCCTTTGCTGTTAGTGATTGTTTGTGCAATATATCCCCTCCAGTATTGTTTTCTTTCTGGAAGATGGGAGGGGGACAGCCTATATGCTGTTTTGATACGCTTTTAGCTGGCTGAATGGGAAATACAAATGCAGACTGAGAAAATGGAGGAGAGGGATAGCTGTGAATTTGCCCAAGGTCCAAGTGAGTAAATCTTGAGATTTGTCTCTAATTAAGAAATAATTCAATATTGACCAAATGGGTGCCATGTCTTCAATGGGGTAGCATCTGGAAGAGGCCAATATTTAGGGTTTTTTCCCAAGGCACATTTAGTCCTACTCTACTGTTTAGTGAAAACGCCCAGTGCAGATGCCACCAGAGCCTCATCTCGTGGAATAACACTGTAATAAAGAATGTGGTTTTCTTGTGAAAGTCTTGACCTCTTCTGATGAAAATAACACACAACGCAGTATTTTCATGGTGTATAAGTGAAATGTAATTCTTTTTTTTCAATAAAATACCATTTCCTTTCCTAAACGTTTGAGTTGTTGGTTTGTGTTTTTTTCCTTGGTGGTATGTCTCTTTCCTCAGTTAAGTCAACGTTCCCAGGGATGGTAACTGTGGGATTCATGTGCTGGCATTTGCCACCCTCTCACAAATGCCTCCTGTAAGTTACCTGGGGCTGAGCCTTGTGCCTGTCCTGCTGTGTGTGACCTCTCCTCTGCTTGCCGCCCACCTCAGGGAAGCAGACGGAGGTGCTTCCACTTTCCTCTGCAGCTGCCCAGAGCTTTCCTCCCAGGAATCCCATACAAGCAAATCTCACTCCCTGAGGCAACGCCTTGCTATTAACTGCCAACTGCCCCCGAGTTCCTGCAGATCTGGCCAATTGCAAATAATTATTGTGAAGAACGCCTAAAAGCCAGAAGGGAAGAATTTAATCCTGCTTGCGCTGGAGTATTACAAAACCCCAGCAGCAGGAATAAGGACAGGTAAAACACGCTGAATCCCTCTGGGAATCTCAGGTATATAAGTAGCCTGTGCAGTTACTGAGGTTTCAGTGGGTGGACGTGCTGTAAAGAACGGGCAGTAAATCTCAGTGCAGCGTCAGAAGGGGACTAGCCTGACCGCTGCTGCTGGGGTAGGTCTCCTGAACAGCAGGCCAAAAGGAGAGGCATGACAACGGGTCCACGTCTTCTTGATCATGTCCTAATTTATTGCCATTTTTGCGGTTGCTCTCACGCTGTTCACAGAGATCTCCGCTGCGAGTCTCCTTGCATCCAGATCTGTCGAAGGACGCCGCTTGTGCTGAATGCCCGGAAGCCAGCTGGACTGCAGTCCTTACCGCATGCAGTACCCTACTACTGAAGAGCCTAATCCTAACTTACACAGGAAACAACAACTAGCTACCTTATCTATGGCTAGCAAAACGATCCTTAAGTCCTACACGTCCAAGCGCCCTCTTGGAGGCGCTGCCCGCCCCCACGGCTGCGTGCAGCCCCGTCACGAAGCTGCTCTCGGGAAGCGCTTGGAGGACGCCGAGCAGGGCCCCGCCGTCCCCTCCCTCCTCTGGGACGCGGAGCCGAGGAGCGGGCTGGACGCGGCGGGTGCCCGCGCTCTGCCGGGCAGGGCCATTCCTCCTCTTTGCCCCGGCTGCTGCTCCGCAGGGCCGCAGCTCCCCTGCTGGCCGCCGCTGCCAGCGGCCGCTGTCCTCTTCCTGCGCCGCCACAGGAGCCTCAACAGCAGGAGCAGGGCGTCGGCAGCGAAGCCCCACCCGCAGTGCTCGCCGAGAGCTTGGAGCACAACTTCGTGCAGGCGGCGCGGCTCCTCCGTCCCCTGCTCCTTCCTCTTCAGCTCCATCTGCTCTTGCAGCCACATCATTTGCTGCATCTGCTGCGTCTGCTCCTCCTCACGCTGCCGCAGGAGGGTTTGCTCGCTGAGGTCTGTCTGCTCATTGACCTTCAGCGTGTACAGCACGATGCTCAGCACGCTCAGGATGCGGGCGACGCGCAGAGCCATGGTCTGCGGGAGGAGGGAGAGAAGGGGTAAAGCCCTCAGCAGGCTGGCTGGGAGGGAGATGGTGGCTGGCACAGCGGGGCAGGAGATGCAAGGGCGCAGCGACGGCTGTGACAGGGCACGAGGGAGCTGGCAGGCAGCAAGGGGAAGGCTGCTGAGCGCTGCACCGTGGGGGCACGTCCTCACAGCCCTCATCGTGGCTGCCAGCCCCGGCCGGGCCCCTCTGCGCCCAGCTCCTGCCCAAGGAGCTCCCTGCGGTGCCTGCACCCTCGCCCCGGCCTTTAAGAGCCCTCCATGGCCCAGTACCTGTGCCCCAGCCCTCATCCCTCATCCCTCATCCCTCATCCCTCATGCAGCCCTGCCTTCCCCCGCCCGCCCCACTCACCGCTCTCCCGAGCTATACTGCAGGGGCAGTGCCGCTGCGGCTGGTACCGTACGGCACCCTCTGTGCCGTCATAGGCGCCGCAGCCCCACGGCAACACCGCACCCGGACGGCCACGGCCAACGCGTGGCTCTGCGGCCCCTGCAGCGGGCAAAGCACAACCGCCCCGTGGCAGGACGGAGCTCGCAGGGCCCCTGAGCCTCCCCAGAAGGAGCAGCCGCGGTGGCACAAGGGCGTCCCTGGCCTGCACAGGGAGCTCCGCGCCCGGCTGGGCTCCTGGCTGCCTCCATGGCCCCCACAGCAGCAGCACTGAGGAGCCTGTGGGCAGGAGCTGTTGGTCACGCTTGCCCACCCGTGCATGTAGTGACGCAGAGGGTTAACCAGTGTACAAGGGGGTTAGAGGAATTCACTTGCTTAAACAAAAGTGTTGTCTGTTGTAAACACCTATCACGCCTACTAAGCAGAACAAAGGCACAAACTACTGATAAGGGGAGAAGCAGAGATCTGGTTCTACTGAGAAGCAACTATTGACAAGGAAAAGCGGACGCCTGAGTCTATGGATAAGGGGGAGAAGCAGATGGGTTGTGGCTGGGATACCGACCAAACCCTAAGGCTATGCGTGAAGATTAAAAGGTGAAAAGTTTAAGAAGAGGAAGACTCATTTACTTCACCTTGAGACCCCTGCCCATGACCAGAGGGGGGCACTGCGCAGGCGCAAAGGACCTTCTAGCTCCTGATAATACCAAGCGGGGATAGATACTAAATATGTATAGGCGTATCAGTAATCTAATGCATATGTATACCTTAAGAGAATAAATGTAAAGGAAAAACGACCCTGGGTGTGCATACTTTGGAGGAGCTATCCCCATGCACCTCAGCGCTGAATAAAAAGCATACATACTTTACAACTTTAACGAGTTGTGGAGTCAATCCGCGTATCAGTAGCACGCACACTCCTGCCACTCCAAGCTCTGCTGGAGAATTACATAGCAGCGTTGCACCCAGAGACTTGCGACAGCCCAGCCTGATGCAAAACCAGGTGGCCGTTTATCAGAAGAGTTATGGAGGCTTATCTAGTAATGGTCTCATTACAGCTGTCTCTAATGAGGAAGAAAACCAGAGAGCAAAGAAGGACTAAGCAGATCCTTTCCCCTGGGGAGCAACCTGCCGAGCCTCAGGGTTGGGCTCCCAGTCCTGGCTCCCCTCGCAGCTGCTGCAGGAGAGGAAGGAGCCTTTGGTAGGGACAGAGCAGAGCAAGTTCTGCTCCTGCCCCCCCGAGGGCTTTGCTGCTCGTCACCCCTGCAAACCGCTTACTGCGTTGGTGCTCTTCCAGACAACGGAGCTGCGGTGTTGCACGTACCCCCTCACCCGCAGCATCAGTAGAAGCATCTAGGAGCTGATAATGTTCTTGTGGGCGCTGAGGTCCTGCTAGGCACTGCCCATTCTTATGACCGCTTGCAGGCCTGTGGTAAATGTGTTCTAGGCAGCCCAGGTAAAGGTGTCACTACAGCAGGTCTGGCATGAAGAGCTCGACCTGTGCAGTCAGGCATAGGAGTGGTCCTCTCCTGTAGCTCTCTCCTGTTTCCCTGATGGTTTTCAGCTCCATAGCGGTACCTCCCATACTGTTGGAAAGAGCAGAATTTTGTATGGTAAAACAATTGTATAAAATAGTAGAAATTATTATGTTTGAGAAATTTATAAATTAATAGTGAAGTTTTGTATACTAGAAAATGCTGTGACTTCGTGGTTTTGTATCACGGCAGTTCTAATGTTGCAATATATCACAGCTGTCTTGTACCCAATGCTACAAAAACATAGCATAACCAAATATGGTAAAAGGAGTATAAAAGGATTTAGAAAAGTATGTACTGGAGACTATACCCAAGTGGAACCTGTGTATAAGATAGCTGGAAGAGCATACCAGAAAGAATATAAGAGGGTGCTAACGTCTGGAATATACTCAAGTGGGGGAAAGGTGAAGGACAACCTGAGGAAGACTTCTTACTTCATCTGAGGAAGACTCTTACTTCATCGGAACGACCACCAGAGGGGGCCGCGCAAGCGCAGAAGAGGCTGATGTCGTAATAGATGGATATGGCAATCCCTAATGCATATGTATTAGTTAAATGTTGTAACCTATGATGAATATGTATTAACTGTGAAACTTTTAGGATATAAATTGCGGACGCGATGTGACGAGGTTGAAGCCAGATTTGGGCGAGTGCCCCTGGTTTCCCAGCGCTGCAATAAAGCACCTCATATAACCATCCCGGTGGTTATGTGTTTATTCTTACGCTAACATTTTGGCACCCCAGATGGGACCTCGCGGGCATTGCTGAGGCGGATCGCGTTTCGACCCCGCTCCAGCCGGCACCGAGAGATTCTCGGGGAGCCATCGACCACGACCGACCTCTGCTGCTCACGACGGACCTCTGACACGGTAAGAAAGGTGCTTTAGTTAAGTTACAGAACCAGTTTCTAGTAAAAGTATGGTGTATTGACCTTTGGTAAGGTCTGGTAAAAGCCTGCCTGTTATACGCAGCGAAAAGCTGCGTTTGGCTGGGCTAGTAGTAAAGCCTGCCTGTTAGACGCGGTGAAAGCTGCGCTTGGTTGGGGCTAGAGAGCTCTCGGGGTAAAAGCCTAGGCGCCGTCCGTTAGACAGTAGCGAAAGCTCTGCAGGTTCGGCAAACGTGGTTATGGTATTGGTATTTGTGCTGCGGGATCAGCATCTGTCTGTATAAGTTTTGTAATATAGTGGTGTGTGTGTGTGTGAGAGAGGAGCCTGTTTAGAAATCATCTTGTAATTATAAAATGTCGCCAATTCCTAAATCATCTCCTTTAGGTTGTATTTTAAGCCATTGGAAGGAGGGTGGATTTGGGCAGAGTATGCGGAAAAGCAAACTAATTGATTATTGCAATGTATGGTGGACGCAGTATGAATTAGAAGATCAGGAAAAATGGCCTGAAAATGGAACCTTACAATATAATACTATTTTGCAGTTGATGTTACATTGTAAAAGGGTAGGAAAATGGGATGAAGTACCGTATGTGGATCTTTTCTTTATCTCCAGAAACAATGATAAGTTGCAGAAGTCTTGCGGAATAATGGTTGTTAAAACAAGCAATGCTGAAAAATGCAGGGAGTGTGCTGGAGAAAAGGAATGTGTGAAATGCCTTGCCATGAGAAATAGTCGGCGACATCAAAGGGACGAGGAAGATCCTGGTTTGTTAGTAGCTCCGCTAGCGATAAATGAGGAAAGGGGGGAGGGGGAGGAAAGTGATAGCGATCTCGAGAGTGAAGAAGAGTGTGAAAATGGAGGAGGTCGAGAGAGAAATTCCCCCGTCACCCCAGTCTCACACAGAACTCGCCGGAGGGGAGGGCGAGAAGGAAACACACAGCTTCAAGCAGCTAATGCGGTCCTTGCCCCTTTAAGACAGGGGGTTGGAGTTGAAGGACCAGTGTATGTTAAAATACCTTTCTCCCCTGGGGATTTGGTTATATGGAAACAATCGGCAGGAACATATAGAGAAAATCCTGATAAAGTAGCTCGAGTGATAAAGAGGATTATGAAAACCCAAAACCCAGACTGGGATGATATACAAGCCTCTATTAGGACAGGACTTATTGAGTAAGCTGGATGCTACGATTGTTTTTTGAAAATGGTGAATTGATAATGCAAATCCCTGAATCCAAAACAGGACAGATTTTAGTCCTTAAAAACAAACCTATTCCACAAATCCCAAAAGAAGTGGAACAGGCTGTAATACCAACAGTTTGGGAAACAGAAATCCCAGGAAAATCAAAAGCAGCTCAACCAATAATAGTGGAGTTAAAAGACGGGGCTAGACCAGTAAGGGTTAAACAATATCCATTGAAGCTAGAAGCAAGATATGGGATCATAGAAACAATTGAGAAATTCTTAAAATATAACATTTTAGAAGAATGCGAATCAGAATATAACACACCAATCTTCCCAATAAAGAAACCAAAGGGTGAGTATAGATTGGTGCAAGATTTGAGGGCAATAAATGAAATAACAAAAGATATCCACCCGGTGGTGGCAAACCCATATACATTGCTAACATCTGTGAAGGAAAAATATAAATGGTTTACGGTGATTGATTTAAAAGATGCCTTCTTCTGCATTCCCCTTGACAAAAGTAGCAGGAAACTGTTTGCGTTTGAATGGGAAAATCCACAGAATGGACGGAAAACACAACCGACATGGACCAGACTTCCACAAGGATTCAAAAACAGTCCGACCCTATTTGGAAACCAACTAGCCAAAGAATTGGAAACATGGACTACCCAAGGAAAGATACAGATGGCAGCAGCTTTGTGGAGAACGGGACACGATACGCAGGATATGCTGTGACAACTCAGCAAAAGGTAATCGAAGGAACGTCAGCCCAAACAGCAGAATTGATAGCTCTTACAAGAGCATTGGAGCTGAGCAACGACAAAAAGGTAAATATATGGACAGACTCAAAATATGCATTTGGTGTAGTACATATTCAGGGAGCATTATGGAAAGAACGAGGACTTTTGTCCTCACAAGGGACTAACATAAAATATCAGAAAGAAATTTTAGAATTAATAATTGCTGTGCAAAGACCTAAACAAGTAGCCATCATGCATTGCAAGGCACATCAAGGAGGAACTTCAAAGGTATCTGAAGGAAATACACTAGCAGATCGGACAGCCCGCCAAGTAGCCTGGGAGGTGTGGAATATGATGGCTTTAATACCTCTGAAGGTAAGCCCACTCCACACCTATCTTTCACAAAGCCCAGACTATTCAACAGAAGATAAAAATTAGCAGGACTCTTAAAGGCCCAAAAGAATTCTGAAGGGTGGTATGTAACAACAACGGGACAAGTAATAGTGCCACCTGCAATAATGCGGAAGATTCTACAAACTGAACATCAAAAATGTCATTGGGGTGCAGAAGCATTGGTAACTTATCTAAAACGAGGAATAATTTCCACACAGATGTTAACTATGGCAAAATCAGTGGGATCAAAATGTGAAATCTGTCTGAAAAACAATCCAGTAGTAAAAAGACAAATTGAGATGGGAAGAATTAGGATAGGAATGGAACCAGGAGATTATTGGCAGGTTGATTTTGCAGAACTACCAAAGGTACAAGGGTACAAATATCTATTAGTAGGGGTTGACACTTTTTCTGGATGGCCAGAGGCCTTTCCCTGTCGCACCAATCAGGCAAAAGAAGTAGTGAAATGGTTGCTTAGAGAAATCATCCCGCGATTTGGAGTCCCTTTAGGTATATCATCAGATAGGGGTCCACATTTTATTGCAACCGTAGTGCACGAAGTTAGTAAACTATTAGGAATATTATGGAACTTACACACTCCTTAGAGGCCCCAATCTAGTGGACAGGTAGAAAAGATGTTTTGACACAACTTAAAGCAGGATGCCATTCTGATTTGCAAGTTCACAGATACCATTCTGACAGGACCAATGCCAACAAAGAAAGGATTCAGAGATTTGAATTTACAATTGCAGGCAACAACCAAAATGACCTTGCAGAACAGAATGGCATTAGACATGTTGTTACTTAAGGAACATGGTGTTTGTGGATATTTAAAAGATGGAGTAGATCACTGCTGTATTCACATTCCTAATGTGACTGCAGATATAGAACATGACATCTCCCAACTAAACAGCATTGAACAAGAAACAGAAAAAGAAAAGGAATATATTGAACAAAATTGGGTTGGAGCACTGTTTGATGGTTTGGGCCTTCACCTCACGGGATGGGTTCGTTCCCTCGTGCAGACCATAATCATGGTACTAATTGTATTTCTGATGATCTACCTAATGTATCTGTGTATCCGAAAGGAAATAGCCAGGAACAACGCATGGACTCATCGAATTATAGGAGCAGTGACCAGAGACCACTCAAAATATCTGACACCTTCTCCTACTTATTAGGAAACAGCTATCTAAAGGGGGAAATGTTGGAAAGAGCAGAATTTTGTATGATAAAACAATTGTATAAAATAGTAGAAATTATTATGTTTGAGAAATTTATAAATTAATAGTGAGGTTTTGTATATTAGAAAATGCTGTGACTTCGTGGTTTTGTATCACGGCAGTTCTAATGTTGCAATATATCACAGCTGTCTTGTACCCAATGCTACAAACACGTAGCATAACCAAATATGGTAAAAGGAGTATAAAAGGATTTAGAAAAGTATGTACTGGAGACTATACCCAAGTGGAACCTGTGTATAAGATAGCTGGAAGAGCATACCAGAAAGAAGATAAGAGGGTGCTAACGTTTGGAATATACTCAAGTGGGGGAAAGGTGAAAAGGACAACCTGAGGAAGACTTCTTACTTCATCTGAGGAAGACTCTTACTTCATCGGAACGACCACCAGACGACCACCAGAAGACCACCAGAGGGGGCCGCGCAAGCGCAGAAGAGGCTGATGTCGTAATAGATGGATATGGCAATCCCTAATGCATATGTATTAGTTAAATGTTGTAACCTATGATGAATATGTATTAACTGTGAAACTTTTAGGATATAAATTGCGGACGCGATGTGACGAGGTTGAAGCCAGATTTGGGCGAGTGCCCCTGGTTTCCCAGCGCTGCAATAAAGCACCTCATATAACCATCCCGGTGGTTATGTGTTTATTCTTACGCTAACAAGGGGGAGAAGCAGATGGGTTATGGCTGGGATACCGACCAAACCCTAAGGCTATGCGTGCAGATTAAAAGGTGAAAAGTTTAAGAAGAGGAAGACTCATTTACTTCACCTTGAGACCCCTGCCCATGACCAGAGGGGGGCACTGCGCAGGCGCAAAGGGCCTTCTAGCTCCTGATAATACGAAGCGGGGATAGATACTAAATATGTATAGGCGTATCAGTAATCTAATGCATATGTATACCTTAAGAGAATAAATGTAAAGGAAAAACGACCCTGGGTGTGCATACTTTGGAGGAGCTATCCCCATGCACCTCAGCGCTGAATAAAAAGCATTCCTACTTTACAACTTTAACGAGTTGTGGAGTCAATCCGCGTATCAGTAGCACGCACACTCCTGCCACTCCAAGCTCTGCTGGAGAATTACATAGCAGCGTTGCACCCAGAGACTTGCGACAGCCCAGCCTGATGCAAAACCAGGTGGCCGTTTATCAGAAGAGTTATGGAGGCTTATCTAGTAATGGTCTCATTACAGCTGTCTCTGATGAGGAAGAAAACCAGAGAGCAAAGAAGGACTAAGCAGATCCTTTCCCCTGGGGAGCAACCTGCCGAGCCTCAGGGTTGGGCTCCCAGTCCTGGCTCCCCTCGCAGCTGCTGCAGGAGAGGAAGGAGCCTTTGGTAGGGACAGAGCAGAGCAAGTTCTGCTCCTGCCCCCCCGAGGGCTTTGCTGCTCGTCACCCCTGCAAACCGCTTACTGCGTTGGTGCTCTTCCAGACAACGGAGCTGCGGTGTTGCACGTACCCCCTCACCTGCAGCATCAGTAGAAGCATCTAGGAGCTGATAATGTTCTTGTGGGCGCTGAGGTCCTGCTAGGCACTGCCCATTCTTATGACCGCTTGCAGGCTTGTGGTAAATGTGTTCTAGGCAGCCCAGGTAAAGGTGTCACTACAGCAGGTCTGGCATGAAGAGCTCGACCTGTGCAGTCAGGCATAGGAGTGGTCCTCTCCTGTAGCTCTCTCCTGTTTCCCTTGATGGTTTTCAGCTCCATAGCGGTACCTCCCATACCAACAGCTGCCTAAAGCTCTGAATTTGTTTTGAGCAACTCCCTGGTATTGCTGTCCACATTTCTGAGATCTGTGCTGTACCTACAGATGGCGTCAGGTCTGCAGCTCTTTACCATTTCAGATCTCTTAGTTTGTATTGTTCTTGCTGATCCATGCGGCTTCAAGTGCTGCAAGCCCCAGTCAGCATCCCCCCCCCCCCCCCCCCCCGGAGCCTTCTGGCACCCTGAATGTTACTCACAGGCTTTGAAGAAAGAAGCCTGTGGCAACCCAAGCAAAGGCAGCCCAGCGGTCTGTGCTTGCACACCTTCTGCAGGCTGGTGTGAGCTGTGCAGGCTGCCCCCCAAGCTCTTCTTTAGCAATGGAACAGATACCTGCCTCCTGCCACTGCTCATAAATCCTGTTGCCTCTCTCACCTGGTTCTTGCAGGTGTAACTGGGGGAATGATGATAGTGACAGATCACTTTGACACACCAGAGGCTGTTTGACCCTAAATTAATTAAAAGTACGTTCAACTCTACCCTATTTTACCAGCTTTTGGGTATGCTTTAAAGACCTACACCTGCTAGTGATCATTTTGCTCAAGAGCTAACTTATTAGAGGAACTTGCTTCGGCTTACTGTTATGGACAGAAAAGAACAGCTTTTAAGCAGGGCTGCTCATTAGCAGCAGCAATGAATCTGGCAGGTACCTGGGCCACTGCTCTGCCTCTTGATGCATGTGCTTGTTAACAGAAAACTTCAGAGGCGAGCTTAGAGCTTTTGTCTTGAGTGTGTAGTTACAGATGGAATTCCTTGTTGATGCTGAATTCAAACTTAGTTATCCTGAGTTTAGAAGACAAACTGGTTTTGGTCCACATGACTGGCTTAGTTAAGGAGAATGATAAGGAATGTAATGCTTCAGGTAGGCTATTTTTTTTAAGCTGAGTTATGGAGTAATCCCCCGAGCAGGGGATGGGGTGTGTATATACACACATACGAGGATGTGAAAAGGTGTTTGATGGAGGTAGAGCAAGCTTTTGTGATCCGAAGAACAGGCCTGCTGTGAGGGACTGGGATGCTGGCTGGAGGGGATTTAGCATGGCTAGCAGGAAAACATGATGATTTCTCCATCGAAGCAGGACTTTGTGTGGTGGTCTCATTAACAAACAAGCTGAGATAAAAGTCATCTGATGCTGGTCTCTGTTTCTTCTCACAATTAGAATAATTTGTGAATGTCTTGATCAAAGAGAACATCAGATTAAAAAGAAAAAGGGTTCTGAATCTACCCGGCAGCCCAATAGTGGTCTGGTTTAGCCAGTGATGAAAACCTAATCCTTTCCTATGATGTTTGTGGGACAAATTATGTAGAGGCAATAATACATCCTTCTCATGGGGAAACGAGAGCCCTGAAGTGTTCAGGAGGGGTTCTTGAAGCAGCTGAGCATGGGAATGGAACTACCACTGACTGATTCAGAGTTCAGCTGGGGGAAAGGCTTCCATTTAAAAATAAAGAAATGATTTTCTTATTTAACCAAAGACTGCAAGTCCGCAGGTTTGGTTTTTTTTAAACCTGACCCAAACTTTTACTATGAGAGCACAAACTGGGCACAGTGCTCCTGCGAGAGGAAGATGGGAATCCAGGTGTCACTGGAATTCTCTGGCCATATAAGAAACTAACTAGACCTAAATACCCGATGGAGCTGCCATAGAATCTGTTCAAATGGAAGCTTTTCTCAGGAGAGCTTGTTTTTACCCCAGGCACTTTGAAATGAGAGGATTTAAAGTAAAACATTTTGTTGCCGAGCTGTACATAAAATGGAGGGTGCTTCCTTAAGCAGTTTTGCAGGACATCAGCTATTTGGGAAAAGCCATGTGGGTTTTGGTTTTGTCTAGTAATAACCCTTGATGACCTTGTCGTGGCTCCATGAAGAGTGGATGTCTCAGCCTGCTCCTACCGGTGTCCCCTGGCAAGTGCATGGGGGAAGCAGCTCTGTGGCACCACCGGGCAGCTCATGTGCAGGCAGAGCCCCTTGTCTCCAGCTGCTCCAAAACCAGCCATCTTTGCCTGTCCTCCACTTCCACAGTGTCGATAGAGGCCTGCCAACTGCCAGAGTTTTGTTCACCTGCCAGAAACGACCCGTGCCTGCCAAGTTGCCCACAATGGGTACATCTAGGGCAGGTTAAAAGTATGCGATGAGGGATCTGTTTCTTTAATTAACATCCTTGTCTCAAAATTGGAGAGATATCAATTTGATAGGTGGACCAGTCGGTGGATAAAGAGCTGGCTGGATGGCCACACGCAAAGAGTTGTGGTCAATGGCTCAATGTCCGTCTGGAGACCTGTAACAAGTGGTGTCCCTCAGGGATCGGTGTTGGGACCGGTCTTGTTCAACATCTTCATCGCTGACATGGACAGTGGGATTGAGTGCGCCCTCAGCAAGTTTGCCGATGACACCAAGCTGTGTGGTTCAGTTGATAGCAACATGTAAATGGACAGGCCAAGAGACTGGAACAAAACTTGGTTTTTCCCTCAAAAGTTCCCGAGCTCTGGATATATCAAAAGGAAAGTTCTGCTTTGCTGAGTTAGCGAGAAAAATAGCATTGAGATTAATAATGCATTGTGGAGATGAGAGGCCATGGAAGGGAACAGCCATGCGTTGCATGCTTCGCTGTGCCTGGCTTTTCCTCCCCTGGGAGTCTGCGGCTGCAGCATGTCTGTGGTGGTAGCGTGACTGTTGTTGCCTGCACCTTCCTTTGGGGAAATTCGGAAGAGTAATTGAGCAAGTGGAAAATGAGTTCTCTGCGAAGTTGCTGGGCTGTTTATGTCAAAGTGTTGCGCTAAAGCTGGTTTAGCGCAGCTCTGCGCTTTAAAGCGTGTGATGAACAGCACACCGCTTTCCTGGCGGCAGTGTAAGGTGGTAGGGTATTCATTCTCCCTGTTGCAGGAACCTAGCTTAGCCATGTAGTTTGCCTAGACTTCCTTTGTAGGCCGTGGAGTACGAGACTCTAAAAGTGAGTTATTCAGATGATTTAGGCTTGGCTCTTGTTCTTTGGAAAGGAAAGGTAGAGAATTACTGGCTGCTGTGATATATTTGACCTGTTCAGCTCAGCTACGCCATAAAACCCTGCCCTGCCCTAGCCTTCCTTTCCCATCACTTGTGCTTTCCCTGGTATTTGCCTGTCCCATAACGAGTGAAGAGAAGGAGCTAAGACCAATGGGAAATTTATCCAGTCACCTTCCTCCTTCCCCCCCATCCCCCGTCCCCCGGTCCCCGGTCCCCGTCCCCCCCCCCGAAGTTTTCATCTCCTTTAGTTCCCTACCTCATCCTGGGAACACTTGTGCTGCTGCTAGGGAGTGGTTGGGAATGTGCAGATAGACAAATGAGGGAGCATGGGGTTGCCTCTTTTCCTGGCAGTGAGATAGATGCTGGATAAGCAGAACTTAATGGCAAAGCTGCACTGTGAGTGGTAAAAGAAGTCTTTATCAGATGAGTACTTGCAAAAAGAGCTGCAGGCTTAATAATCAGAGTTTGGTGTTCTCAATCCAGCCCATCCCTTGTATTGCAAAAACATTATGGTACTAAAAGAGTTTGTGTGACTGTTCTTCATGATCTCTGCGATGCTCGTGCAGAGTAGAAAACAGCACAGAATAAAGCAGTTATCTCACTAGGGAACTTAGTAGGAAGATCCAGGTGGAGAAAGCTTCAAATTCACTTTCAAAGCACTTGCATGGTGTCATAATTGTCCAGGTCTAGCTCTTTTCCTTCCTGGACCCTTTAAGGAAGGAAGAAATCACATAAATAGGTAAATAAATAAGGAATTGAAGTGGCAATCGTATTTCTTATTTGCCTACAGGCTTTTAAATCTTGCCATACTGAAGGTCTCTAGTTCATCAGGTTTTTTCAGAAGAGCCCTTGCCAAGTGCTGTGATAGAGCCTGTCACAGCTGGCTTGGAGCACAGCGGCTTCAAACGGCCCTGTTGGATACCACCTGCAAACAGGTACTCCTGTCCTGTGGCCTGTATTTAGTACAGCACATGTTCACATGCCTCGTATGTGCTATACATGAATATAAGCCTTGCTAGGGAAGAAAACTGCAGGGCTTGTTGCTGGAGACGCAATGCGGATGGAAACACTGGAGAATTTAGCAGCATCCAGTGATCTTGCCCTTTGCTGTTAGTGATTGTTTGTGCAATATATCCCCTCCAGTATTGTTTTCTTTCTGGAAGATGGGAGGGGGACAGCCTATATGCTGTTTTGATACGCTTTTAGCTGGCTGAATGGGAAATACAAATGCAGACTGAGAAAATGGAGGAGAGGGATAGCTGTGAATTTGCCCAAGGTCCAAGTGAGTAAATCTTGAGATTTGTCTCTAATTAAGAAATAATTCAATATTGACCAAATGGGTGCCATGTCTTCAATGGGGTAGCATCTGGAAGAGGCCAATATTTAGGGTTTTTTCCCAAGGCACATTTAGTCCTACTCTACTGTTTAGTGAAAACGCCCAGTGCAGATGCCACCAGAGCCTCATCTCGTGGAATAACACTGTAATAA
Source organism: Lathamus discolor (assembly GCF_037157495.1). Taxonomy (NCBI): domain Eukaryota; kingdom Metazoa; phylum Chordata; class Aves; order Psittaciformes; family Psittacidae; genus Lathamus; species Lathamus discolor. Next base: position 36,124,176 of record NC_088887.1, read on the forward strand.
AGAATGTGGTTTTCTTGTGAAAGTCTTGACCTCTTCTGATGAAAATAACACACAACGCAGTATTTTCATGGTGTATAAGTGAAATGTAATTTTTTTTTTCAATAAAATACCATTTCCTTTCCTAAACGTTTGAGTTGTTTGTTTGTGTTTTTTTCCTTGGCGGTATGTCTCTTTCCTCAGTTAAGTCAACGTTCCCAGGGATGGTAACTGTGGGATTCATGTGCTGGCATTTGCCACCCTCTCACAAATGCCTCCTGTAAGCTACCTGGGGCTGAGCCTTGTGCCTGTCCTGCTGTGTGTGACCTCTCCTCTGCTTGCCGCCCACCTCAGGGAAGCAGAAGGAGGTGCTTCCACTTTCCTCTGCAGCTACCAAGAGCTTTCCTCCCAGGAATCCCATACAAGCAAATCTCACTCCCTGAGGCAATGCCTTGCTATTAACTGCCAACTGCCCCCGAGTTCCTGCAGATCTGGCCAATTGCAAATAATTATTGTGAAGAACGCCTAAAAGCCAGAAGGAAAGAATTTAATCCTGCTTGCGCTGGAGTATTACAAAACCCCAGCAGCAGGAATAAGGACAGGTAAAACACGCTGAATCCCTCTGGGAATCTCAGGTATATAAGTAGCCTGTGCAGTTACTGAGGTTTCAGTGGGTGGACGTGCTGTAAAGAACGGGCAGTAAATCTCAGTGCAGCGTCAGAAGGGGCCTAGCCTGACCGCTGCTGCTGGGGTAGGTCTCCTGAACAGCAGGCCAAAAGGAGAGGCATGACAACGGGTCCACGTCTTCTTGATCATGTCCTAATTTATTGCCATTTTTGCGGTTGCTCTCACGCTGTTCACAGAGATCTCCGCTGCGAGTCTCCTTGCATCCAGATCTGTCGAAGGACGCCGCTTGTGCTGAATGCCTGGAAGCCAGCTGGACTGCAGTCCTTACCGCATGCAGTACCCTACTACTGAAGAGCCTAAGCCTAACTTACACAGGAAACAACAACTAGCTACCTTATCTATGGCTAGCAAAACGATCCTTAAGTCCTACACGTCCAAGCGCCCTCTTGGAGGCGCTGCCCGCCCCCACGGCTGCGTGCAGCCCCGTCACGAAGCTGCTCTCGGGAAGCGCTTGGAGGACGCCGAGCAGGGCCCCGCCGTCCCCTCCCTCCTCTGGGACGCGGAGCCGAGGAGCGGGCTGGACGCGGCGGGTGCCCGCGCTCTGCCGGGCAGGGCCATTCCTCCTCTTTGCCCCGGCTGCTGCTCCGCAGGGCCGCAGCTCCCCTGCTGGCCGCCGCTGCCAGCGGCCGCTGTCCTCTTCCTGCGCCGCCACAGGAGCCTCAACAGCAGGAGCAGGGCGTCGGCAGCGAAGCCCCACCCGCAGTGCTCGCCGAGAGCTTGGAGCACAACTTCGTGCAGGCGGCGCGGCTCCTCCGTGCCCTGCTCCTTCCTCTTCAGCTCCATCTGCTCTTGCAGCCACATCATTTGCTGCATCTGCTGCGTCTGCTCCTCCTCACGCTGCCGCAGGAGGGTTTGCTCGCTGAGGTCTGTCTGCTCATTGACCTTCAGCGTGTACAGCACGATGCTCAGCACGCTCAGGATGCGGGCGACGCGCAGAGCCATGGTCTGCGGGAGGAGGGAGAGAAGGGGTAAAGCCCTCAGCAGGCTGGCTGGGAGGGAGATGGTGGCTGGCACAGCGGGGCAGGAGATGCAAGGGCGCAGCGACGGCTGTGACAGGGCACGAGGGAGCTGGCAGGCAGCAAGGGGAAGGCTGCTGAGCGCTGCACCGTGGGGGCACGTCCTCACAGCCCTCATCGTGGCTGCCAGCCCCGGCCGGGCCCCTCTGCGCCCAGCTCCTGCCCAAGGAGCTCCCTGCGGTGCCTGCACCCTCGCCCCGGCCTTTAAGAGCCCTCCATGGCCCAGTACCTGTGCCCCAGCCCTCATCCCTCATCCCTCATCCCTCATCCCTCATCCCTCATCCCTCATCCCTCATCCCTCATCCCTCAGCCCTCAGCCCTCATGCAGCCCTGCCTTCCCCCGCCCGCCCCACTCACCGCTCTCCCGAGCTATACTGCAGGGGCAGTGCCGCTGCGGCTGGTACCGTACGGCACCCTCTGTGCCGTCATAGGCGCCGCAGCCCCACGGCAACACCGCACCCGGACGGCCACGGCCAACGCGTGGCTCTGCGGCCCCTGCAGCGGGCAAAGCACAACCGCCCCGTGGCAGGACGGAGCTCGCAGGGCCCCTGAGCCTCCCCAGAAGGAGCAGCCGCGGTGGCACAAGGGCGTCCCTGGCCTGCACAGGGAGCTCCGCGCCCGGCTGGGCTCCTGGCTGCCTCCATGGCCCCCACAGCAGCAGCACTGAGGAGCCTGTGGGCAGGAGCTGTTGGTCACGCTTGCCCACCCGTGCATGTAGTGATGCAGAGGGTTAACCAGTGTACAAGGGGGTTAGAGGAATTCACTTGCTTAAACAAAAGTGTTGTCTGTTGTAAACACCTATCACGCCTACTAAGCAGAACAAAGGCACAAGCTACTGATAAGGGGAGAAGCAGAGATCTGGTTCTACTGAGAAGCAACTATTGACAAGGAAAAGCGGACGCCTGAGTCTATGGATAAGGGGGAGAAGCAGATGGGTTGTGGCTGGGATACCGAGCAAACCCTAAGGCTATGCGTGAAGATTAAAAGGTGAAAAGTTTAAGAAGAGGAAGACTCATTTACTTCACCTTGAGACCCCTGCCCATGACCAGAGGGGGGCACTGCGCAGGCGCAAAAGACCTTCTAGCTCCTGATAATACCAAGCGGGGATAGATACTAAATATGTATAGGCGTATCAGTAATCTAATGCATATGTATACCTTAAGAGAATAAATGTAAAGGAAAAACGACCCTGGGTGTGCATACTTTGGAGGAGCTATCCCCATGCACCTCAGCGCTGAATAAAAAGCATACCTACTTTACAACTTTAACGAGTTGTGGAGTCAATCCGCGTATCAGTAGCACGCACACTCCTGCCACTCCAAGCTCTGCTGGAGAATTACATAGCAGCGTTGCACCCAGAGACTTGCGACAGCCCAACCTGATGCAAAACCAGGTGGCCGTTTATCAGAAGAGTTATGGAGGCTTATCTAGTAATGGTCTCATTACAGCTGTCTCTGATGAGGAAGAAAACCAGAGAGCAAAGAAGGACTAAGCAGATCCTTTCCCCTGGGGAGCAACCTGCCGAGCCTCAGGGTTGGGCTCCCAGTCCTGGCTCCCCTCGCAGCTGCTGCAGGAGAGGAAGGAGCCTTTGGTAGGGATAGAGCAGAGCAAGTTCTGCTCCTGCCCCCCCGAGGGCTTTGCTGCTCGTCACCCCTGCAAACCGCTTACTGCGTTGGTGCTCTTCCAGACAACGGAGCTGCGGTGCTGCACGTACCCCCTCACCCGCAGCATCAGTAGAAGCATCTAGGAGCTGATAATGTTCTTGTGGGCGCTGAGGTCCTGCTAGGCACTGCCCATTCTTATGACCGCTTGCAGGCTTGTGGTAAATGTGTTCTAGGCAGCCCAGGTAAAGGTGTCACTACAGCAGGTCTGGCATGAAGAGCTCGACCTGTGCAGTCAGGCATAGGAGTGGTCCTCTCCTGTAGCTCTCTCCTGTTTCCCTTGATGGTTTTCAGCTCCATAGCGGTACCTCCCATACCAACAGCTGCCTAAAGCTCTGAAGTTGTTTTGAGCAACTCCCTGGTATTGCTGTCCACATTTCTGAGATCTGTGCTGTACCTACAGATGGCGTCAGGTCTGCAGCTCTTTACCATTTCAAATCTCTTAGTTTGTATTGTTCTTGTTGATCCATGTGGCTTCAAGTGCTGCGAGCCCCAGTCAGCATCCCCCCCCCTGGAGCCTTCTGGCACCCTGAATGTTACTCACAGGCTTTGAAGAAAGAAGCCTGTGGCAACCCAAGCAAAGGCAGCCCAGCGGTCTGTGCTTGCACACCTTCTGCAGGCTGGTGTGAGCTGTGCAGGCTGCCCCCCAAGCTCTTCTTTAGCAATGGAACAGATACCTGCCTCCTGCCACTGCTCATAAATCCTGTTGCCTCTCTCACCTGGTTCTTGCAGGTCTAACTGGGGGGAATGATGATAGTGACAGATCACTTTGACACCCCAGAGGCTGTTTGACCCTAAATTAATTAAAAGTACGTTCAAGTCAGAATCACAGAATCCCAAGGGTTGGAAGGGACCTCAAAAGATCATCTAGTCCAACCCCCCCGCAAGAGCAGGGTAACCTACAGTACATCACACAGGAACTTGTCCAGGCGGGCCTTGAATATCTCCAGTGTAGGAGACTCCACAACCCCCCTGGGCAACCTGTTCCAGTGCTCTGTCACTCTTACAGTAAAGAAGTTCTTCCTGATGTTAACGTGGAACTTCCTATGCTCCAGTTTACACCCATTGCCCCTTGTCCTATCACTGGATATCACTGAAAAAAGCCTAGCTCCATCATCCTGACACCTACCCTTTACATATTTGTAAACATTGATGAGGTCACCCCTCAGTCTCCTCTTCTCCAAGCTAAAGAGACCCAGCTCCCTCAGCCTCTCCTCATAAGGGAGATGTTCCACTCCCTCAATCATCTTTGTGGCTCTGCGCTGGACTCCTTCAAGCAATTCCCTGTCTGTGGAGGATTGGCTTGTCGAAAAAGGTCAAAAGGTCACGTTCCCATCAACGAGCTGAAACAAGACATCTGTGTAGAACATGGTGCAAACCTCTCACGCCAGATAATGAGGAAATGAAGGACACCGGCAAACAGCACCAAACTATGAGCAATCACAGCCAAGGCCACTAAGTGATAAGTGCATGAGGAGGATGGTGGGGGGGTGCACGGTGTAGCTGCAAAAATGTAGAAGCTATAAACCAATGATCTTGTAACATGTAAAAGCTATGAGCTAATGATCTCTGTATGCAAAGTATATAAGTGTCCTCTGCTTAGCGAAAAACGAGACTAGTCGGTCATCATCTGATGAGCTCGTCTCCCGGTGATTCCCACAAATGGTGACCCCGACGCGATCCCTCGAACACCACGGTGTGACGACGTAAGTTGTGCTCGGGTCCTGATCGCAGCCACAGGACGGTCAAAGCGCCAAGATCTCGGGATTTTAAGCGCCGGACCCTGGGTGACCGTATAGACGAGCCCGGCCGATACGCGCCGCCGAAACCTGAAGGGGCTGCAACAAGCGCGCTAAGGTATGGAAAGGCAAGCGGCGTATGATTTATTTACTGCCTTCTTACAGAAGCGGCAGGTTAAAGGGATCGACCTGCAGAAAGAGCTGCAGGGACTGTTAGCTTATGGACCGTCTAAGGGATGTTTTGTTAACCCTCACACTGTCCATGAATTAGCAGAAAGGCGAAAATTTGGAGATAAGATTTGGCAAGCTATATATAATACCCTGTTAAAACAAAAGGCTGGGAAGACAGCAGGGATCGGGAAAGCTTCGAAGAACGCAGCCACAGAAGGCAGTGACACTGTGAAACATTTGTTGGTCATTTGGAGAACTATTTTAGAGATGTTAAAGTCAAAGTTAGGTAAATTATGGCGGGTGGTACATAATGAACTTTTACAATATCAGGCAGAAAAGAAAGCTGCCGAGCAGGCACTCACGGCTCAGGCAAAAAACAGAAGTTATGAAATTGACTGGCCTTCCTCCATTCCAATGCCATCTGCTTTTTCACAAGTAATGTTGCCATCTCCACAAAATGCAGATGACACCGGAGCAAGCCCCTCAGTTTCGGAACCAACAGCTCCCCCCACCACTACGACTCTAAAACCAGAAAAGCCCTCTGTTAACCCTCTTTCAAGCAATGAGCCTATCCCTGGGGCAGAAAGTGACCTAGTGGAGGCCATAGCTAAAGAAAGAAGGGAGGCTTGGGCAGCGGTGGCTAAGGACAGCCTTGAAAAGGGGGACGATGAGGTGGCGACCTCGTTGGCATGCCCGGTGACTTTTCAGCAACACCAGGGTGGTTTGATGGCAACTGTTACCCCTTTAGATTGGAAACTGTTATCACAATTACGAGCGACGGCCAGTCAATTTGGAGTCACCAGTGAGCCGGTAAAGCAGATGTTAGATTATATCTGGACTGCTCATATCTTGCTACCATCCGATTGCAAGAGTATTGCTAAGCTTATATTCTCACAACATCAGCAGTTGCTTTTTAACGCTCATTGGCAAAATCTGGCTCATGGATTCGTAGCTATACAAAGACAACCTGGGGATCCCCTTTACGGGGTAACCCTGGACGAGTTAATGGGTACAGGACTGTTTTTTAGAACCGAGGCACAAGCTTTATTAGGACCCGATAAGTGTAGAGCAGCTATGAATTTAGTACGGCAAGCTATTAACCAAGTTAAGGACCCAGGAGGTGTGCCTTCATATATGGCTATCAAGCAAGGACGAGACGAATCATTTGGGTCCTTTATAGACAGAGCTGCTGCAGCTATTGAAAAAGCAGGCGTCCCAGACTACATGAAGGGAGCCCTGTTAAAACAATGTGCTTTACAAAACTGCAACCCCATTACCCGAAATGTTATTCTTACTTTGGGAGCTAATTGGACAATAGAGGAAGCATTAGAAAGAATGGCCTCACAACCAACAGGGCCGCAAGCTATGGTAGTAGATGCCATAAAACAGCTAGCTGAGGGAATTCAGGAACAAGCTAAGGCTTCACAGACTCAGGTGTTAGCCACTCTTGCACCCCTTCAAGCGTCGGCCGCACTTGGCCAGCGCAATCGCGGCCCTCTACGCTGTTATCGATGTGGAGGAATGGGACATCTCCGCCGAGAATGCACTGTCTCAGGAGTGTGGTGTCAGAAATGCCGAAACAACTCACATCACACCTCTATGTGTCGGCGAGGTTCGGGAAACTGCAACAGGAGCGCGTACACCAACGGCCGCGTGCAGAAACAAGTTGCCGCTGCAGCTCAAATGATTCCACCCCCTTGCAACCCGAAACCAGCGGAAGCCTCGGCTTGGACCTGGCAACCTCTGTAGAAGTAACACTTGTAACTTCACAACCTCAAAAGATCCCTACAGAAATTAAGCAAATGGAACCCAGTGTCCCTTTGCTGTTAGTGATTGTTTGTGCAATATATCCCCTCCAGTATTGTTTTGTTTCTGGAAGATGGGAGGAGGACAGCCTATATGCTGTTTTGATACGCTTTTAGCTGGCTGAATGGGAAATACAAATGCAGACTGATAAAATGGAGGAGAGGGATAGCTGTGAATTTGCCCAAGGTCCAAGTGAGTAAATCTTGAGATTTGTCTCTAATTAAGAAATAATTCAATATTGACCAAATGGGTGCCATGTCTTCAATGGGGTAGCATCTGGAAGAGGCCAATATTTAGGGTTTTTTCCCAAGGCACATTTAGTCCTACTCTACTGTTTAGTGAAAACGCCCAGTGCAGATGCCACCAGAGCCTCATCTCGTGGAATAACACTGTAATAAAGAATGTGGTTTTCTTGTGAAAGTCTTGACCTCTTCTGATGAAAATAACACACAACGCAGTATTTTCATGGTGTATAAGTGAAATGTAATTTTTTTTTTCAATAAAATACCATTTCCTTTCCTAAACGTTTGAGTTGTTTGTTTGTGTTTTTTTCCTTGGCGGTATGTCTCTTTCCTCAGTTAAGTCAACGTTCCCAGGGATGGTAACTGTGGGATTCATGTGCTGGCATTTGCCACCCTCTCACAAATGCCTCCTGTAAGCTACCTGGGGCTGAGCCTTGTGCCTGTCCTGCTGTGTGTGACCTCTCCTCTGCTTGCCGCGCACCTCAGGGAAGCAGAAGGAGGTGCTTCCACTTTCCTCTGCAGCTACCAAGAGCTTTCCTCCCAGGAATCCCATACAAGCAAATCTCACTCCCTGAGGCAATGCCTTGCTATTAACTGCCAACTGCCCCCGAGTTCCTGCAGATCTGGCCAATTGCAAATAATTATTGTGAAGAACGCCTAAAAGCCAGAAGGAAAGAATTTAATCCTGCTTGCGCTGGAGTATTACAAAACCCCAGCAGCAGGAATAAGGACAGGTAAAACACGCTGAATCCCTCTGGGAATCTCAGGTATATAAGTAGCCTGTGCAGTTACTGAGGTTTCAGTGGGTGGACGTGCTGTAAAGAACGGGCAGTAAATCTCAGTGCAGCGTCAGAAGGGGCCTAGCCTGACCGCTGCTGCTGGGGTAGGTCTCCTGAACAGCAGGCCAAAAGGAGAGGCATGACAACGGGTCCACGTCTTCTTGATCATGTCCTAATTTATTGCCATTTTTGCGGTTGCTCTCACGCTGTTCACAGAGATCTCCGCTGCGAGTCTCCTTGCATCCAGATCTGTCGAAGGACGCCGCTTGTGCTGAATGCCTGGAAGCCAGCTGGACTGCAGTCCTTACCGCATGCAGTACCCTACTACTGAAGAGCCTAATCCTAACTTACACAGGAAACAACAACTAGCTACCTTATCTATGGCTAGCAAAACGATCCTTAAGTCCTACACGTCCAAGCGCCCTCTTGGAGGCGCTGCCCGCCCCCACGGCTGCGTGCAGCCCCGTCACGAAGCTGCTCTCGGGAAGCGCTTGGAGGACGCCGAGCAGGGCCCCGCCGTCCCCTCCCTCCTCTGGGACGCGGAGCCGAGGAGCGGGCTGGACGCGGCGGGTGCCCGCGCTCTGCCGGGCAGGGCCATTCCTCCTCTTTGCCCCGGCTGCTGCTCCGCAGGGCCGCAGCTCCCCTGCTGGCCGCCGCTGCCAGCGGCCGCTGTCCTCTTCCTGCGCCGCCACAGGAGCCTCAACAGCAGGAGCAGGGCGTCGGCAGCGAAGCCCCACCCGCAGTGCTCGCCGAGAGCTTGGAGCACAACTTCGTGCAGGCGGCGCGGCTCCTCCGTCCCCTGCTCCTTCCTCTTCAGCTCCATCTGCTCTTGCAGCCACATCATTTGCTGCATCTGCTGCGTCTGCTCCTCCTCACGCTGCCGCAGGAGGGTTTGCTCGCTGAGGTCTGTCTGCTCATTGACCTTCAGCGTGTACAGCACGATGCTCAGCACGCTCAGGATGCGGGCGACGCGCAGAGCCATGGTCTGCGGGAGGAGGGAGAGAAGGGGTAAAGCCCTCAGCAGGCTGGCTGGGAGGGAGATGGTGGCTGGCACAGCGGGGCAGGAGATGCAAGGGCGCAGCGACGGCTGTGACAGGGCACGAGGGAGCTGGCAGGCAGCAAGGGGAAGGCTGCTGAGTGCTGCACCGTGGGGGCACTTCCTCACAGCCCTCATCGTGGCTGCCAGCCCCGGCCGGGCCCCTCTGCGCCCAGCTCCTGCCCAAGGAGCTCCCTGCGGTGCCTGCACCCTCGCCCCGGCCTTTAAGAGCCCTCCATGGCCCAGTACCTGTGCCCCAGCCCTCGTCCCTCATCCCTCATCCCTCATCCCTCATCCCTCATGCAGCCCTGCCTTCCCCCGCCCGCCCCACTCACCGCTCTCCCGAGCTATACTGCAGGGGCAGTGCCGCTGCGGCTGGTACCGTACGGCACCCTCTGTGCCGTCATAGGCGCCGCAGCCCCACGCCAACACCGCACCCGGACGGCCACGGCCAACGCGTGGCTCTGCGGCCCCTGCAGCGGGCAAAGCACAACCGCCCCGTGGCAGGACGGAGCTCGCAGGGCCCCTGAGCCTCCCCAGAAGGAGCAGCCGCGGTGGCACAAGGGCGTCCCTGGCCTGCACAGGCAGCTCCGCGCCCGGCTGGGCTCCTGGCTGCCTCCATGGCCCCCACAGCAGCAGCACTGAGGAGCCTGTGGGCAGGAGCTGTTGGTCACGCTTGCCCACCCGTGCATGTAGTGATGCAGAGGGTTAACCATTGTACAAGGGGGTTAGAGGAATTCACTTGCTTAAACAAAAGTGTTGTCTGTTGTAAACACCTATCACGCCTACTAAGCAGAACAAAGGCACAAACTACTGATAAGGGGAGAAGCAGAGGTCTGGTTCTACTGATAAGCAACTATTGACAAGGAAAAGCGGACGCCTGAGTCTATGGATAAGGGGGAGAAGCAGATGGGTTGTGGCTGGGATACCGACCAAACGATAAGGCTATGCGTGAAGATTAAAAGGTGAAAAGTTTAAGAAGAGGAAGACTCATTTACTTCACCTTGAGACCCCTGCCCATGACCAGAGGGGGGCACTGCGCAGGCGCAAAGGACCTTCTAGCTTATGATAAAACGAAGAGGGGATAGATACTAAATATGTATAGGCGCATCAGTAATCTAATGCATATGTATACCTTAAGAGAATAAATGTAAAGGAAAAACGACCCTGGGTGTGCGTGCTTTGGAGGAGCTATCCCCATGCACCTCAGCGCTGAATAAAAAGCATACCTACTTTACAACTTTAACGAGTTATGGAGTCAATCCGCGTATCAGTAGTACGCACACTCCTGCCACTCCAAGCTCTGCTGGAGAATTACATAGCAGCGTTGCACCCAGAGACTTGCGACAGCCCAGCCTGATGCAAAACCAGGTGGCCGTTTATCAGAAGAGTTATGGAGGCTTATCTAGTAATGGTCTCATTACAGCTGTCTCTGATGAGGAAGAAAACCAGAGAGCAAAGAAGGACTAAGCAGATCCTTTCCCCTGGGGAGCAACCTGCCGAGCCTCAGGGTTGGGCTCCCAGTCCTGGCTCCCCTCGCAGCTGCTGCAGGAGAGGAAGGAGCCTTTGGTAGGGACAGAGCAGAGCAAGTTCTGCTCCTGCCCCCCCGAGGGCTTTGCTGCTCGTCACCCCTGCAAACCGCTTACTGCGTTGGTGCTCTTCCAGACAACGGAGCTGCGGTGCTGCACGTACCCCCTCACCCGCAGCATCAGTAGAAGCATCTAGGAGCTGATAATGTTCTTGTGGGCGCTGAGGTCCTGCTAGGCACTGCCCATTCTTATGACCGCTTGCAGGCTTGTGGTAAATGTGTTCTAGGCAGTCCAGGTAAAGGTGTCACTACAGCAGGTCTGGCATGAAGAGCTCGACCTGTGCAGTCCGGCATAGGAGTGGTCCTCTCCTGTAGCTCTCATCTGTTTCCCTGATGGTTTTCAGCTCCATAGCGGTACCTCCCATACCAACAGCTGCCTAAAGCTCTGAATTTGTTTTGAGCAACTCCCTGGTATTACTGTCCACATTTCTGAGATCTGTGCTGTACCTACAGATGGCGTCAGGTCTGCAGCTCTTTACCGTTTCAAATCTCTTAGTTTGTATTGTTCTTGCTGATCCATGCGGCTTAAAGTGCTGCGAGCCCCAGTCAGCATCCCCCCCCCCCCCCGGAGCCTTCTGACACCCTGAATGTTACTCACAGGCTTTGAAGAAAGAAGCCTGTGGCAACCCAAGCAAAGGCAGCCCAGCGGTCTGTGCTTGCACACCTTCTGCAGGCTGCCCCCCAAGCTCTTCTTTAGCAATGGAACAGATACCTGCCTCCTGCCACTGCTCATAAATCCTGATTCCTCTCTCACCTGGTTCTTGCAGGTGTAACTGGGGGGAATGATGATAGTGAAAGATCACTTTGACACCCCAGAGGCTGTTTGACCCTAAATTAATTAAAGGTACGTTCAACTCTACCCTATTTTACCAGCTTTTGGGTATGCTTTAAAGACCTACACCTGCTAGTGATCATTTTGCTCAAGAGCTAACTTATTAGAGGAACTTGCTTCGGCTTACTGTTATGGACAGAAAAGAACAGCTTTTAAGCAGGGCTGCTCATTAGCAGCAGCAATGAATCTGGCAGGTACCTGGGCCACCGCTCTTCCTCTTGATGCATGTGCTTGTTAACAGAAAACTTCAGAGGCGAGCTTAGAGCTTTTGTCTTGAGAGTGTAGTTACAGATGGAATTCCTTGTTGATGCTGAATTCAAACTTAGTTATCCAGAGTTTAGAAGACAAACTGGTTTTGGTCCACATGACTGGCTTAGTTAAGGAGAATGATAAGGAATGTAATGCTTCAGGTAGGCTATTTTTTTTTAAGCTGAGTTATGGAGTAATCCCCCAAGCAGGGGATGGGGTGTGTATATACACACATACGAGGATGTGAAAAGGTGTTTGATGGAGGTAGAGCAAGCTTTTGTGATCCAAAGAACAGGCCTGCTGTGAGGGACTGGGATGCTGGCTGGAGGGGATTTAGCATGGCTAGCAGGAAAACATGATGATTTCTCCATTGAAGCAGGACTTTGTGTGGTGGTCTCGTTAACAAACAAGCTGAGATAAAAGTCATCTGATGCTGGTCTCTGTTTCTTCTCACAATTAGAATAATTTGTGAATGTCTTGATCAAAGAGAACAGCAGATTAAAAAGAAAAAGGGTTCTGAATCTATCCGGCAGCCCAATAGTGGTCTGGTTTAGCCAGTGATGAAAACCTAATCCTTTCCTATGATGTTTGTGGGACAAATTATGTAGAGGCAATAATACATCCTTCTCATGGGGAAACGAGAGCCCTGAAGTGTTCAGGAGGGGTTCTTGAAGCAGCTGAGCATGGGAATGGAACTACCACTGACTGATTCAGAGTTCGGCTGGGGGAAAGGCTTCCATTTAAAAATAAAGAAATGATTTTCTTATTTAACCAAAGACTGCAAGTCCGCAGGTTTGGTTTTTTTTAAACCTGACCCAAACTTTTACTATGAGAGCACAAACTGGGCACAGTGCTCCTGCGAGAGGAAGATGGGAATCCAGGTGTCACTGGAATTCTCTGGCCATATAAGAAACTAACTAGACCTAAATACCCGATGGAGCTGCCATAGAATCTGTTCAAATGGAAGCTTTTCTCAGGAGAGCTTGCTTTTTTACCCCAGGCACTTTGAAATGAGAGGATTTAAAGTAAAACATTTTGTTGCCGAGCTGTACATAAAATGGAGGGTGCTTCCTTAAGCAGTTTTGCAGGACATCAGCTATTTGGGAAAAGCCATGTGGGTTTTGGCTTTGTCTAGTAATAACCCTTGATGACCTTGTCGTGGCTCCATGAAGAGTGGATGTCTCAGCCTGCTCCTACCGGTGTCCCCTGGCAAGTGCATGGGGGAAGCAGCTCTGCGGCACCACCGGGCAGCTCATGTGCAGGCAGAGCCCCTTGTCTCCAGCTGCTCCAAAACCAGCCATCTTTGCCTGTCCTCCTCTTCCACAGTGTCGATAGAGGCCTGCCAACTGCCAGAGTTTTGTTCACCTGCCAGAAACGACCCGTGCCTGCCAAGTTGCCCACAATGGGTACATCTAGGGCAGGTTAAAAGTATGCGATGAGGGATCTGTTTATTTAATTAACATCCTTGTCTCAAAATTGGAGAGATATCAATTTGATAGGTGGACCAGATGGTGGATAAAGAGCTGGCTGGATGGCCACACGCAAAGAGTTGTGGTCAATGGCTCAATGTCCGTCTGGAGACCAGTAACAAGTGGTGTCCCTCAGGGATCGGTGTTGGGACCGGTCTTGTTCAACATCTTCATCGCTGACATGGACAGTGGGACTGAGTGCACCGTCAGCAAGTTTGCCGATGACACCAAGCTGTGTGGTTCAGTTGATAGCAACATGTAAATGGACAGGCCAAGAGACTGGAACAAAACTTGGTTTTTCCCTCAAAAGTTCCCGAGCTCTGGATATATCAAAAGGAAAGTTCTGCTTTGCTGAGTTAGCGAGAAAAATAGCATTGAGATTAATAATGCATTGTGGAGATGAGAGGCCATGGAAGGGAACAGCCATGCGTTGCATGCTTCGCTGTGCCTGGCTTTTCCTCCCCTGGGAGTCTGCGGCTGCAGCGTGTCTGTGGTGGTAGCGTGACTGTTGTTGCCTGCACCTTCCTTTGGGGAAATTCGGAAGAGTAATTGAGCAAGTGGGAGATGAGTTCTCTGCGAAGTTGCTGGGCTGTTTATGTCAAAGTGTTGCGCTAAAGCTGGTTTAGCACAGCTCTGCGCTTTAAAGCGTGTGATGAACAGCACACCGCTTTCCTGGCGGCAGTGTAAGGTGCTAGGGTATTCATTCTCCCTGTTGCAGGAACCTAGCTTAGCCATGTAGTTTGCCTAGACTTCCTTTGTAGGCCGTGGAGTACGAGACTCTGAAAGTGAGTTATTCAGATGATTTAGGCTTGGCTCTTGTTCTTTGGAAAGGAAAGGTAGAGAATTACTGGCTGCTGTGATATATTTGACCTGTTCAGCTCAGCTACACCATAAAACCCTGCCCTGCCCTAGCCTTCCTTTCCCATCACTTGTGCTTTCCCTGGTATTTGCCTGTCCCATAACGAGTGAAGAGAAGGAGCTAAGACCAATGGGAAATTTATCCAGCCACCTTCCTCCTTCCCCCCCATCCCCCGTCCCCCCGTCCCCGTCCCCCCCCCCCGAAGTTTTCATCTCCTTTAGTTCCCTACCTCATCCTGGGAACACTTGTGCTGCTGCTAGGGAGTGGTTGGGAATGTGCAGATAGACAAATGAGGGAGCATGGGGTTGCCTCTTTTCCTGGCAGTGAGATAGATGCTGGATAAGCAGAACTTAATGGCAAAGCTGCACTGTGAGTGGTAAAAGAAGTCTTTATCAGATGAGTACTTGCAAAAAGAGCTGCAGGCTTAATAATCAGAGTTTGGTGTTCTCAATCCAGCCCACCCCTTGTATTGCAAAAACATTATGGTACTAAAAGAGTTTGTGTGACTGTTCTTCATGATCTCTGTGATGCTCGTGCAGAGTAGATAACGGCACAGAATAAAGCAGTTATCTCACTAGGGAACTTAGTAGGAAGATCCAGGTGGAGAAAGCTTCAAATTCACTTTCAAAGCACTTGCATGGTGTCATAATTGTCCAGGTCTAGCTCTTTTCCTTCCTAGACCCTTTAAGGAAGGAAGAAATCACATAAATAGGTAAATAAATAAGGAATTGAAGTGGCATTCTTATTTCTTCTTTGCCTACAGACTTTTAAATCTTGCCATACTGAAGGTCTCTAGTTCATCAGGTTTTTTCAGAAGAGCCCTTGCCAAGTGCTGTGATAGAGCCTGTCACAGCTGGCTTGGAGCACAGCGGCTTCAAACAGCCCTGTTGGATACCACCTGCAGACAGGTACTCCTGTCCTGTGGCCTGTATTTAGTAAGGACATGTTCACATGCCTCGTATGTGCTATACATGAATATAAGCCTTGCTAGGGAAGAAAACTGCAGGGCTTGTTGCTGGAGACGCAATGCGGATGGAAACACTGGAGAATTTAGCAGCATCCAGTGATCTTGCCCTTTGCTGTTAGTGATTGTTTGTGCAATATATCCCCTCCAGTATTGTTTTCTTTCTGGAAGATGGGAGGGGGACAGCCTATATGCTGTTTTGATACGCTTTTAGCTGGCTGAATGGGAAATACAAATGCAGACTGATAAAATGGAGGAGAGGGATAGCTGTGAATTTGCCCAAGGTCCAAGTGAGTAAATCTTGAGATTTGTCTCTAATTAAGAAATAATTCAATATTGACCAAATGGGTGCCATGTCTTCAATGGGGTAGCATCTGGAAGAGGCCAATATTTAGGGTTTTTTCCCAAGGCACATTTAGTCCTACTCTACTGTTTAGTGAAAACGCCCAGTGCAGATGCCACCAGAGCCTCATCTCGTGGAATAACACTGTAATAAAGAATGTGGTTTTCTTGTGAAAGTCTTGACCTCTTCTGATGAAAATAACACACAACGCAGTATTTTCATGGTGTATAAGTGAAATGTAATTTTTTTTTTCAATAAAATACCATTTCCTTTCCTAAACGTTTGTTTGTTTGTTTGTGTTTTTTTCCTTGGCGGTATGTCTCTTTCCTCAGTTAAGTCAACGTTCCCAGGGATGGTAACTGTGGGATTCATGTGCTGGCATTTGCCACCCTCTCACAAATGCCTCCTGTAAGTTACCTGGGGCTGAGCCTTGTGCCTGTCCTGCTGTGTGTGACCTCTCCTCTGCTTGCCGCCCACCTCAGGGAAGCAGGCGGAGGTGCTTCCACTTTCCTCTGCAGCTGCCCAGAGCTTTCCTCCCAGGAATCCCATACAAGCAAATCTCACTCCCTGAGGCAATGCCTTGCTATTAACTGCCAACTGCCCCCGGGTTCCTGCAGATCTGGCCAATTGCAAATAATTATTGTGAAGAACGCCTAAAAGCCAGAAGGAAAGAATTTAATCCTGCTTGCGCTGGAGTATTACAAAACCCCAGCAGCAGGAATAAGGACAGGTAAAACACGCTGAATCCCTCTGGGAATCTCAGGTATATAAGTAGCCTGTGCAGTTACTGAGGTTTCAGTGGGTGGACGTGCTGTAAAGAACGGGCAGTAAATCTCAGTGCAGCGTCAGAAGGGGCCTAGCCTGACCGCTGCTGCTGGGGTAGGTCTCCTGAACAGCAGGCCAAAAGGAGAGGCATGACAACGGGTCCACGTCTTCTTGATCATGTCCTAATTTATTGCCATTTTTGCGGTTGCTCTCACGCTGTTCACAGAGATCTCCGCTGCGAGTCTCCTTGCATCCAAATCTGTCGAAGGACGCCGCTTGTGCTGAATGCCCGGAAGCCAGCTGGACTGCAGTCCTTACCGCATGCAGTACCCTACTACTGAAGAGCCTAAGCCTAACTTACACAGGAAACAACAACTAGCTACCTTATCTATGGCTAGCAAAACGATCCTTAAGTCCTACACGTCCAAGCGCCCTCTTGGAGGCGCTGCCCGCCCCCACGGCTGCGTGCAGCCCCGTCACGAAGCTGCTCTCGGGAAGCGCTTGGAGGACGCCGAGCAGGGCCCCGCCGTCCCCTCCCTCCTCTGGGACGCGGAGCCGAGGAGCGGGCTGGACGCGGCGGGTGCCCGCGCTCTGCCGGGCAGGGCCATTCCTCCTCTTTGCCCCGGCTGCTGCTCCGCAGGGCCGCAGCTCCCCTGCTGGCCGCCGCTGCCAGCGGCCGCTGTCCTCTTCCTGCGCCGCCACAGGAGCCTCAACAGCAGGAGCAGGGCGTCGGCAGCGAAGCCCCACCCGCAGTGCTCGCCGAGAGCTTGGAGCACAACTTCGTGCAGGCGGCGCGGCTCCTCCGTGCCCTGCTCCTTCCTCTTCAGCTCCATCTGCTCTTGCAGCCACATCATTTGCTGCATCTGCTGCGTCTGCTCCTCCTCACGCTGCCGCAGGAGGGTTTGCTCGCTGAGGTCTGTCTGCTCATTGACCTTCAGCGTGTACAGCACGATGCTCAGCACGCTCAGGATGCGGGCGACGCGCAGAGCCATGGTCTGCGGGAGGAGGGAGAGAAGGGGTAAAGCCCTCAGCAGGCTGGCTGGGAGGGAGATGGTGGCTGGCACAGCGGGGCAGGAGATGCAAGGGCGCAGCGACGGCTGTGACAGGGCACGAGGGAGCTGGCAGGCAGCAAGGGGAAGGCTGCTGAGCGCTGCACCGTGGGGGCACGTCCTCACAGCCCTCATCGTGGCTGCCAGCCCCGGCCGGGCCCCTCTGCGCCCAGCTCCTGCCCAAGGAGCTCCCTGCGGTGCCTGCACCCTCGCCCCGGCCTTTAAGAGCCCTCCATGGCCCAGTACCTGTGCCCCAGCCCTCATCCCTCATCCCTCATCCCTCATGCAGCCCTGCCTTCCCCCGCCCGCCCCACTCACCGCTCTCCCGAGCTATACTGCAGGGGCAGTGCCGCTGCGGCTGGTACCGTACGGCACCCTCTGTGCCGTCATAGGCGCCGCAGCCCCACAGCAACACCGCACCCGGACGGCCACGGCCAACGCGTGGCTCTGCGGCCCCTGCAGCGGGCAAAGCACAACTGCCCCGTGGCAGGACGGAGCTCGCAGGGCCCCTGAGCCTCCCCAGAAGGAGCAGCCGCGGTGGCACAAGGGCGTCCCTGGCCTGCACAGGGAGCTCCGCGCCCGGCTGGGCTCCTGGCTGCCTCCATGGCCCCCACAGCAGCAGCACTGAGGAGCCTGTGGGCAGGAGCTGTTGGTCACGCTTGCCCACCCGTGCATGTAGTGATGCAGAGGGTTAACCAGTGTACAAGGGGGTTAGAGGAATTCACTTGCTTAAACAAAAGTGTTGTCTGTTTGTCGTGGTTTAAACCCAACCACAAACCTCGTCCACTCACTCCCCCCCCTTCTTGCCCTCCCCCTGCTTCTGGAGGGACGGAGAGGAGAATCAAAAAGAATGCAACTCCCACGGGTTGAGATAAGAACAGTTTAGTAACTAAGGTATAACACAAATCACTACTGCTACCACCAATAATAATAGTGCTAAAGGAAATAACAAGAGGAAAGAATACAACACCTCAACACCAGCCGACCAATAACTCACCCCACTCCCCCCAGCCAAGCACCGACCGATACCTCCTCCAACCCTGCAGTCCCTCTACCCCTTCCGGGTCACTCTAAGTTACATCCTGGGCATGACGTGCTGTGGTACGGAATACCTCTTTGGCTAGTTTGGGTCAGGTGTCCTGTCTCTGCTTCCTCCCGGCCTCCCCTCCTCCCTGGCAGAGCATGAGGCTCAGAAAGTCCTTGGCCAGACCAAACATTCGAGCAGCAACTGAAAACATCGGCCTTATCACCACTGTTCCAAGGCCAAAAGATCAAAACACAGCACTGCACTAGCTCCTAAGAAGGAGAAAAATGACTGCTGCTGCTCAACCCAGGACACTGTTGTAAACACCTATCACGCCTACTAAGCAGAACAAAGGCACAAACTACTGATAAGGGGAGAAGCAGAGATCTGGTTCTTGAGACCCCTGCCCATGACCAGAGGGGGGCACTGCGCAGGCGCAAAGGACCTTCTAGCTCCTGATAATACGAAGCGGGGATAGATACTAAATATGTATAGGCGTATCAGTAATCTAATGCATATGTATACCTTAAGAGAATAAATGTAAAGGAAAAACGACCCTGGGTGTGCATACTTTGGAGGAGCTATCCCCATGCACCTCAGCGCTGAATAAAAAGCATACCTACTTTACAACTTTAACGAGTTGTGGAGTCAATCCGCGTATCAGTAGCACGCACACTCCTGCCACTCCAAGCTCTGCTGGAGAATTACATAGCAGCGTTGCACCCAGAGACTTGCGACAGCCCAGCCTGATGCAAAACCAGGTGGCCGTTTATCAGAAGAGTTATGGAGGCTTATCTAGTAATGGTCTCATTACAGCTGTCTCTGATGAGGAAGAAAACCAGAGAGCAAAGAAGGACTAAGCAGATCCTTTCCCCTGGGGAGCAACCTGCCGAGCCTCAGGGTTGGGCTCCCAGTCCTGGCTCCCCTCGCAGCTGCTGCAGGAGAGGAAGGAGCCTTTGGTAGGGACAGAGCAGAGCAAGTTCTGCTCCTGCCCCCCGGAGGGCTTTCCTGCTCGTCACCCCTGCAAACCGCTTACTACGTTGGTGCTCTTCCAGACAACGGAGCTGCGGTGTTGCACGTACCCCCTCACCCGCAGCATCAGTAGAAGCATCTAGGAGCTGATAATGTTCTTGTGGGCGCTGAGGTCCTGCTAGGCACTGCCCATTCTTATGACCGCTTGCAGGCTTGTGGTAAATGTGTTCTAGGCAGCCCAGGTAAAGGTGTCACTACAGCAGGTCTGGCATGAAGAGCTCGACCTGTGCAGTCCGGCATAGGAGTGGTCCTCTCCTGTAGCTCTCATCTGTTTCCCTGATGGTTTTCAGCTCCATAGCGGTACCTCCCATACTGTTGGAAAGAGCAGAATTTTGTATGATAAAACAATTGTATAAAATAGTAGAAATTATTATGTTTGAGAAATTTATAAATTAATAGTGAGGTTTTGTATACTAGAAAGTGATGTGACTTCGTGGTTTTGTATCACGGCGGTTCTAATGTTGCAATATATCACAGCTGTCTTGTACCCAATGCTACAAAAACATAGCATAACCAAATATGGTAAAAGGAGTATAAAAGGATTTAGAAAAGTATGTACTGGAGACTATACCCAAGTGGAACCTGTGTATAAGATAGCTGGAAGAGCATACCAGAAAGAAGATAAGAGGGTGCTAACGTTTGGAATATACTCAAGTGGGGGAAAGGTGAAAAGGACAACCTGAGGAAGACTTCTTACTTCATCTGAGGAAGACTCTTACTTCATCGGAACGACCACCAGACGACCACCAGAAGACCACCAGAGGGTGCCTCGCAAGCGCAGAAGAGGCTGATGTCGTAATAGATGGATATGGCAATCCCTAATGCATATGTATTAGTTAAATGTTGTAACCTATGATGAATATGTATTAACTGTGAAACTTTTAGGATATAAATTGCGGACGCGATGTGACGAGGTTGAAGCCAGATTTGGGCGAGTGCCCCTGGTTTCCCAGCGCTGCAATAAAGCACCTCATATAACCATTCCGGTGGTTATGTGTTTATTCTTACGCTAACATTTTGGCGACCCAGATGGGACCTCGCGGGCATTGCTGAGGCGGATCGCGTTTCGACCCCGCTCCAGCCGGCACCGAGAGATTCTCGGGGAGCTATCGACCGCGACCGACCTCTGCTGCTCACGACGGACCTCTGACACGGTAAGAAAGGTGCTTTATTTAAGTCACAGAACCAGTTTCTAGTAAAAGTATGGTGTATTGACCTTTGGTAAGGTCTGGTAAAAGCCTGCCTGTTATACGCGGCGAAAAGCTGCGTTTGGCTGGGCTAGTAGTAAAAGCCTGCCTGTTATACGCAGCGAAAAGCTGCGTTTGGCTGGGCTAGTAGTAAAGCCTGCCTGTTAGACGCGGTGAAAGCTGCGCTTGGTTGGGGCTAGAGAGCTCTCGGGGTAAAAGCCTAGGCGCCGTCCGTTAGACAGTAGCGAAAGCTCTGCAGGTTCGGCAAACGTGGTTATGGTATTGGTATTTGTGCTGCGGGATCAGCATCTGTCTGTATAAGTTTTGTAATATAGTGGTGTGTGTGTGTGAGAGAGAGGAGCCTGTTTAGAAATCATCTTGTAATTATAAAATGTCGCCAATTCCTAAATCATCTCCTTTAGGTTGTATTTTAAGCCATTGGAAGGAGGGTGGATTTGGGCAGAGTATGCGGAAAAGCAAACTAATTGATTATTGCAATGTATGGTGGACGCAGTATGAATTAGAAGATCAGGAAAAATGGCCTGAAAATGGAACCTTACAATATAATACTATTTTGCAGTTGATGTTACATTGTAAAAGGGTAGGAAAATGGGATGAAGTACCGTATGTGGATCTTTTCTTTATCTCAAGAAACAATGATAAGTGGCAGAAATCTTGCGGAATAATGGTTGTTAAAACAAGCAATGCTGAAAAATGCAGGGAGTGTGCTGGAGAAAAGGAATGTGTGAAATGCCTTGCCATGAGAAATAGTCGGCGACATCAAAGGGACGAGGAAGATCCTGGTTTGTTAGTAGCTCCGCTAGCGATAAATGAGGAAAGGGGGGAGGGGGAGGAAAGTGATAGCGATCTCGAGAGTGAAGAAGAGTGTGAAAATGGAGGAGGTCGAGAGAGAAATTCCCCCGTCACCCCAGTCTCACACAGAACTCGCCGGAGGGGAGGGCGAGAAGGAAACACACAGCTTCAAGCAGCTAGTGCGGTCCTTGCCCCTTTAAGACAGGGGGTTGGAGTTGAAGGACCAGTGTATGTTAAAATACCTTTCTCCCCTGGGGATTTGGTTATATGGAAACAATCGGCAGGAACATATAGAGAAAATCCTGATAAAGTAGCTCGAGTGATAAAGAGGATTATGAAAACCCAAAACCCAGACTGGGATGATATACAAGCCTCTATTAGGACAGGACTTATTGAGTAAGCTGGATGCTACGATTGTTTTTTGAAAATGGTGAATTGATAATGCAAATCCCTGAATCCAAAACAGGACAGATTTTAGTCCTTAAAAACAAACCTATTCCACAAATCCCAAAGGAAGTGGAACAGGCTGTAATACCAACAGTTTGGGAAACAGAAATCCCAGGAAAATCAAAAGCAGCTCAACCAATAATAGTGGAGTTAAAAGACGGGGCTAGACCAGTAAGGGTTAAACAATATCCATTGAAGCTAGAAGCAAGATATGGGATCATAGAAACAATTGAGAAATTCTTAAAATATAACTTTTTAGAAGAATGCGAATCAGAATATAACACACCAATCTTCCCAATAAAGAAACCAAACGGTGAGTACAGATTGGTGCAAGATTTGAGGGCAATAAATGAAATAACAAAAGATATCCACCCGGTGGTGGCAAACCCATATACATTGCTAACATCTGTGAAGGAAAAATATAAATGGTTTACGGTGATTGATTTAAAAGATGCCTTCTTCTGCATTCCCCTTGACAAAAGTAGCAGGAAACTGTTTGCGTTTGAATGGGAAAATCCACAGAATGGACGGAAAACACAACCAACATGGACCAGACTTCCACAAGGATTCAAAAACAGTCCGACCCTATTTGGAAACCAACTAGCCAAAGAATTGGAAACATGGACTACCCAAGGAAAGATACAGATGGCAGCAGCTTTGTGGAGAACGGGACACGATACGCAGGATATGCTGTGACAACTCAGCAAAAGGTAATCGAAGGAACGTCAGCCCAAACAGCAGAATTGATAGCTCTTACAAGAGCATTGGAGCTGAGCAACGACAGAAAGGTAAGTAGCTTGAGAGAGGACGCCTGCAACACCGGAGCGGAGAGGGGAGAGTTCAGCGTCCAGGAGCCTCACCTCAGAGCGACAAGAGCCACTGAGGAGGGAGCCTCAAGTCCTCAACAGGACTTGCCCAGGACTCGGAAGCTCAGCTCCCGCGAGGGGCTGACTCACAGGGGGCGGAGCCAGGAGGAGTGGCACCAGCTGGGAGTGGCTAAAAAACCTTCCCAGGGAGCGCGGCGACCAGAGCCGGCAAACAGAGAGCGTCGAGGCAGAGCGTCGAGGCAGTTTGCGCGGCAGTTCGCGCGGGCAGGCGAGCGGGCAGGCGAGCGGGCAGGGAAGCGTTCCATCCGCCTCATCGAGAGGACTCGCCTGGAGTACAGGAGGGGGAAGGAGTGCTGAGGGACGTAGACGGATTGATTGACCAGATAGATCATGGTTACAACACGATCGAAAGCTGTAGTGAGTACTAATGTGGGTATCCAGACTGAGCCTTCCTGCAGACACGCAGCTGTGCAGGTCTCTGGCTGCAGCGAATGCCTGAGCCTGGCACTTGTATTGGAGGGAGCCAGTGACACTGCTTGTGTTCGCTGTGAGCAAATAAATGACCTGCTCAGGCAGGTGGCTGAACTGAGGGAGGATGTGGAAAGGTTGAGAGCCATTAGAGAGTGTGAAAGTGAAATAGATTGGTGGAACCACACCCTAAGGCAAGGGCAGAGGGAAGTGGTTCAACAAGCTATGGATCCCCTTCCCTCCTACCATCAGACAGAAGGAGAGAGCTTAATGGACAAGGATGGATGGAGGGAGGTTCCTCCTCAGAGAGGTAAGCGAAAACCCTCACAATCCCTTCCTCCCTCCCAATTGCCCTTGAATAACAGGTACGAGGTCTTGGAAATTCAGGGCCAGGTGAATGGAGATGGTGAGGCAAATCTATCTAGTGAGTCACCCAGGGCTATTCACTCACCCACATGCCTCAGAACTTCCCCAACCAAGAAGAAAAGAAGAGTAATTGTGGTGGGTGACTCCCTTCTGAGGGGAACAGAAGGCCCCATTTGTCGACCGGATCCACCCCACAGGGAGGTCTGCTGCCTGCCTGGGGCTCGGATTAGAGATGTTAAAAAGAAACTCTCTGAACTGGTGCAGCCGTCTGACTACTACCCACTGCTGGTTTTTCAGGTTGGCAGTGACGAAATTATTACGAGGAACGTAAGGGCAATGAAGAGAGACTACAGGGCCCTGGGACGGCTGGTTAAAGGGCCTGGAGCGCAAGTGGTGTTTGCCGCCATACCTGTTGCAAGCGAGGGTGAAGGGATATATAAGAAGACTCTGCAGGTTAATGTATGGCTACGTGACTGGTGCCAAAGGCAGGGGTTTGGGTTTTTCAGTCACGGGCTGCTGTATGGGACACCTGGTTTGCTGGTGACAGGCGGGATACACCAGTCCCAGAGAAGAAAAAGGGTTTTGGGGCAGGAGTTAGCAGGGCTTATTGACAGGGCTTTAAACTAGTTATGAAGAGGGGAGGGGATTTAACTGGGCCTGTTGGGGACAAGCCCAAGAGGAACATGCTAGGGATTGAAGGATGGTGGGCTAAGGAGGACGATCAATCTCTTGTTTCACTTGTGGGAAAGGATAGCTTTTTAGAAACTGTCCCGCAGGGGAAAAAGGGTACTAGGACTGGCTCCCTGAAATGCCTGTACACCAATGCACGCAGCATGGGGAATAAACAGGAGGAGTTAGAAGTCGGTGTGCAGGCTAAAGGTTATGATCTAGTGGCGATTACACAGACATGGTGGGACAGTTCACATGACTGGAATGTGGTCATGGATGGCTATGTCCTTTTTAGGAAAGATAGGTCAGCGAAGCGAGGTGGTGGAGTTGCTCTTTACGTGAGAGAGCAACTAGAATGTATTGAGTTCTGTCCGGGGTCGGATGAGGAGCAAGTGGAATGTCTGTGGGTACGAATCAAGGGGCAGACTGGCACGGGTGATACAGTTGTGGGGGTCTATTACAGACCTCCTGATCAGGACGAAGGAGTTGATGAGGCTTTCTACAGGCAACTGGAAGTAGCCTCGCGACTACATGCCTTAGTCATCGTGGGGGACTTTAACTACCCCGATATTTGCTGGAAGACTCACACAGCCAGTCATTCACAGTCTAGGAGGTTCCTCGAGTGCATTGATGATAATTTCTTAATACAAATGGTGGACGTACCAACTAGGAGAGCAGCGCTGCTAGATTTAGTACTCGCCAACAAGGAGGGTTTGGTCGAAGTGGTGACGGTCAATGGCAGCCTTGGCTGCAGTGACCATGAGATGGTGGAGTTTAGGATCCTGTGTGGGAGGAATAGAATACCTAGCAAAGCCACAGTTCTGGATTTCCGAAGGGCCAACTTTGGCCTCTTCAGTCAACTGCTAAGGGAAGTCTCATGGGAAAGTGTACTAGGCGGTAAAGGGGCTCAAGATAGTTGGTTAGCATTCAAGGACCGCTTCTTCCAAGCTCAGGATCGGAGCATCCCAATGAGTAGGAAGTCAAGTAAGGGATCTAGGAGACCGGCGTGGTTAAACAAGGAGCTGCTGGGCAAACTCAAGTGGAAAAGGAGAATCTATGGATTATGGAAGGAGGGGCTGGCCGCTTGGGAGGAATATAGGACAGTTGTTAGAGGATGTAGGGAGGCAATTAGGACAGCTAAGGCCTCCTTGGAACTCAATCTTGCTAGTCGGGTTAAAGACAATAGAAAGGGCTTCTTCAAATACATAGCAAATAAAACTAACACAAGAGGCAATATAGGCCCACTGCTGAACGAAGTGGGTGCCCTGGAGACAGAGGGTATAAAGAAGGCAGAGGTGCTGAATGCCTTCTTTGCCTCTGTCTTTACTCCTGCAGACTCTCCCCGAGGGCCCCGGATTTCTATAGCCCCAGAAGGAGACAGGACAAAGGAGGAGTTTGCTTTGGTAGATGAGGATTGGGTTAGGGATCAGCTATGCAAACTGGACATCTGTAAATCGATGGGTCCGGATGGAATGCACCCACGGGTGCTGAGGGAGCTGGCGGAGGTCATTGCTAGGCCACTTTCCATCATCTTTGGTAAGTCGTGGGAAACGGGCGAGGTGCCTGAGGATTGGCGGATGGCAAAGGTCACACCAATCTATAAGAAGGGCAAGAAGGAGGACCCGGGTAATTATAGACCGGTCAGCCTTACCTCCATCCCTGGAAAGGTGATGGAACAACTTATTCTTGACTCCATCACTAGGCATATCAAGGATGAGGGGGTCATTAAGAACAGCCAACATGGTTTTATGAGGGGGAAGTCATGTATGACCAACCTTATAGCCTTCTATGAGGAAGTGACTAGGTGGAGGGATGATGGTAGAGCGGTAGATGTAGTTTTTCTTGATTTCAGTAAGGCATTTGATACTGTCTCCCACAGCATCCTCATAGATAAGCTAAAGAAGTGTGGGCTTGACGATCAAGTAGTGAGGTGGATCGAGAACTGGTTGAAAGGAAGAAGGCAGAGAGTTGTGGTCAATGGCGCAGAATCTAGCTGGAGGTCTGTGACTAGTGGAGTTCCTCAGGGGTCGGTGCTGGGACTGGTGCTGTTTAATATTTTCATCAATGACCTGGATGAGGGAACTGAGTGCACCCTCAGCAAGTTTGCTGATGACACAAAACTGGGAGGAGTGGCTGACACACCAGAGGACTGTGCTGCCATTCAGCGAGACCTGGACAGGCTGGAGAGTTGGGCGGGGAGAAACTTGATGAAATTTAACAAGGGCAAGTGTAGAGTCTTGCATCTGGGGAAGAACAACCCCATGTACCAGTACAGGTTGGGGGGTGACCTGCTGGAAAGTAGCGAAGGGGAAAGGGACCTGGGGGTCCTGGTGGATAGGAGGATGACCATGAGCCAGCAATGTGCTCTTGCGGCGAAGAAGGCAAATGGCATCTTAGGGTGCATTAGAAAGGGAGTGGTTAGTAGGTCAAGAGAGGTTCTCCTCCCCCTCTACTCAGCCTTGGTGAGGCCGCATCTGGAATATTGCGGTCAGTTCTGGGCCCCTCTGTTCAAGAAGGACAGGGAATTGCTTGAAGGAGTCCAGCGCAGAGCCACAAAGATGATTAAGGGAGTGGAACATCTCCCTTATGAGGAGAGGCTGAGGGAGCTGGGTCTCTTTAGCTTGGAGAAGAGGAGACTGAGGGGTGACCTCATCAATGTTTACAAATATGTAAAGGGTAGGAGTCAGAATGATGGAGCTAGGCTTTTTTCAGTGATATCCAGTGATAGGACAAGGGGCAATGGGTGTAAACTGGAGCATAGGAAGTTCCACGTTAACATCAGGAAGAACTTCTTTACTGTAAGAGTGACAGAGCACTGGAACAGGTTGCCCAGGGGGGTTGTGGAGTCTCCTACACTGGAGATATTCAAGGCCCACCTGGACAAGTTCCTGTGTGATGTACTGTAGGTTACCCTGCTCTTGCAGGGGGGTTGGACTAGATGATCTTTTGAGGTCCCATCCAACCCTTGGGATTCTGTGATTCTGTGAATGCTTTTTGTTTGTGTCCAGTCGACTTCCCCATCATTCTTTCACCCCCTGGAAGTAATTTGTGTTGGATCTGTTTTTTCTGGAATGAATTTTGCAGTGTATGTGGTCAGCCATTTTGATTACTCCCAAGTGTATTCATTTGTGGAGCCATCATGCAAGAGAGACCAAAAGTTGTTTACAAAAGATCTACTCTATTCTGGGCCTGTGTTAGTCTCTACATGCGTAAAATTCCCACATACGTCTTTGGGAGACGTGCATGAAGACATTGTGCTACAATCAGTGCTATTCACAGTCTATATAGACATTTAAGAAATCTGCTGTATAAATTGTTACTGTTTTGTTTGCTGATTTTTCTCATAAATGGAAGAAATCTATAGTCAATACGTTACATAGAAGAATCAGAGGACCAAGGTTTCCAGCTACTCATACTGCCTTTTTGATTATCTTAACTGTGTCCTGATTGGATGGTGTTAATTTGTTGTCCAAGACTGTTATGGTGATTGTACTGATTTATTTTATTTTAAAATATGTGGCAAGGAAGATTGTAATAAAAGCATCTACATTTAATATCCTGTGCACACACAAAGTGTTAGATCCTGGTTTTGCATATGTGAATAATTTCAGAATTAAACGGAACAAGGACAGTTCGATAGTCTTGCTGAATAAAGTGGACGGAATTAAAGGTCTCCTTACTTATATCCTAGTATAGAGAAAGGGTACTTGATGAAGGAGCACACATTTGAGTGCTGTAATCATCTCACTGTAAGACAGCAGCAATGAGGAAGTGAGTAACATCCTTCTTGTCTTACTTGTTGGTTTGTTAGGGTTTTTTTAAGAAATTTCATGGGAAGACAACTGCTGGCATTCTGCACCACTGCTCTTGTATGCCTCTTACTGGCATGTGTAGGCTTTCTGCGTTGTGCTCTTTATTCCTACGTACAAGGTGAGAAGAGGGGCTTGGAACACGAACCATAACTCATTTTTAGGTCTGTTTCTTACGCAGTGCTTAGGTGCACTCCCCTTCGTGGAATTTTTGTCTGACTGCGTAAGTTAGAGCTTACAAGGCTATACATTAGGAACCAATTGTTCCTGCATGTCAGAACAAGTGCTTCTGTCAGCACTTTAGAGTGTCTTCTGCTAGGGCAGCGTTGTGCATGAGGAAGAGAGCAGGTATCTAGTTTAATGAGAGCACTGGGTATCAGAGCAGGTGCTACCTCATTATGCTTACACCCACTGGAGAAGTTTGGCTTATATTTGTACTAAAGAAAACCACTGAGTAAAAGCCCTTGCCTCTTTAAAGAGTATTCTAGAAGCTGAGAAGTGTTTCAAATTTTGGTCACTCTCAGCCAAAATTATTTCTTCATAAATCAAAACACAACCATTTTAGCATCTCATTGCAGCTGTACTGGCTCATAGACTAGTCATTCATCTCCTGCTGGAATCACAGGATAAGGTTATTCTTTGCGAAAGATATTTGCTTCTAGTGAGATCCTACTGCTAAACAGTTTTGTAGCTTTCTAAAACATGTCCATTGAAGAATCCATTATGTGCAAAGCAGTGAATAAGGCAGCACATTATTCAGACAGAGAAAACCAGCAACATGAGAAGGCTGTGCCATATGTTACCACTGAAATCACATGTACTCCTTACCTATTGCCCTGTGGTTGCACTGCTATTTAGAGAAATCTCTGTGTAGAAGAGTGTAATATATGTACTCTGTGTGTGTGTGTATGTATGTTGAAGCTTTTATTTGCGGTGTGGTGGGGGTGGGAAGCAGAATTTGGGGGCTGGCTGAGTAGGCCTTCAGGATGTGAGCAGGAGGTCTTAAAAGAATTATATTTTTATAGATTGTACTTAAGCTTTGGATCCCAGCCACATGTAGCCTTTTCTTCCAGAAAAGTAAAATGACTTGGAGAGAGAGTCAGGTGGCTGTAATGTAGTAGGGATAGAACAAGCCCAGCAGCCCTGGACAAGCTGAATAACTTAATAAAAAATGCCTTTTAAAGTAATATTTTTCTAGTGCTAAATTGTTAAAGAAGTATTTATGAGCAGACTTTCTACGTACTTTGTGTGGTGCTTTGTACTGACCACGTAGACCTGTTATATGTTTATACATCTTAATGATTGTCTTTGAGGTGTATGTAGTAATTTAATGACGTTTATGACAGAAAACCAGTGCAGTTCTGTGTAGTAGCAAATGATTTAATTTCTGATGAAACTGTAGGCTTTTGTAGTGTTTGTGTATTTTTCTGGTTGGCAGTTATGAATTGTATTCGTTCTGCAGCAAGGCTTGTACGCTTGATTGTAGAGAGGGGCAATAGGATGGTAGATACC
Source organism: Lathamus discolor (assembly GCF_037157495.1). Lineage (NCBI taxonomy): Eukaryota > Metazoa > Chordata > Aves > Psittaciformes > Psittacidae > Lathamus > Lathamus discolor. Next base: position 36,153,561 of record NC_088887.1, read on the forward strand.
ATTGTTTAAAAAGAAAACCCTAAATATTGCTACCTTATCCGTTATAAAATCAGGTGAGTTTTGTGGCAGAAGCCTGAAATTTAGATTTTGCACTGGAATAAAATATCAAATACATCTAGGGCAGGTTAAAAGTATGCGATGAGGGATCTGTTTCTTTAATTAACATCCTTGTCTCAAAATTGGAGAGATATCAATTTGATAGGTGGACCAATCGGTGGATAAAGAGCTGGCTGGATGGCCACATGCAAAGAGTTGTGGTCAATGGCTCAATGTCCGTCTGGAGACCAGTAACAAGTGGTGTCCCTCAGGGATCGGTGTTGGGACCGGTCTTGTTCAACATCTTCATCGCTGACATGGACAGTGGGATTGAGTGCGCCCTCATCAAGTTTGCCGATGACACCAAGCTGTGTGGTTCAGTTGATACGCTAGAGGGAAGGGATGCCATCCAGAGAGACCTTGACATGCTTGTGAGGTGGGCCGATGCCAACGTTATGAAGTTCAACCATGACAAGTGCAAGGTCCTACACCTGGGGCGGAGCAATCCGAGGCACAGCTACAGGTTGGGCAGAGAAGAGATTCAGAGCAGCCCTGCAGAGAAGGACTTGGGGGTGTTGGTTGATGAGAAAATGAACATGAGCCGGCTTCAGTGTGCGCTCGCAGCCCAGAAAGCCAACCGTATCCTGGGCTGCATCAAAAGGAGCGTGACCAGCAGGTCGAAGGAGGTGATCCTGCCCCTCTACTCTGCTCTCGTGAGACCTCACCTGGAGTATTGTGTGCAGTTCTGGTGTCCTCAACATAAAAAGGACATGGAACTGCTGGAACAAGTCCAGAGGAGGGCCACGAGGATGATCAGGGGACTGGAGCACCTCCCGTATGAAGACAGGCTGAGAAAGTTGGGGCTGTTCAGCCTGGAGAAGAGAAGGCTGCGTGGGGACCTCATAGCAGCCTTCCAGTACCTGAAGGGGGCCTATAGGGATGCTGGGGATGGACTCTTCATTAGGGACTGTAGTGACAGGACAAGGGGTAACGGGTTAAAACTTAAACAGGGGAAGTTTAGATTGGATATAAGGAGGAAGTTCTTTCCTGTTAGGGTGGTGGGACACTGGAATGGGTTGCCCAAGGAAGTTATGAATGCTCCATCCCTGGCGGTGTTCAAGGCCAGGTTGGACAGAGCCTTGGGTGACGTGGTTTAGTGTGAGGTGACCCTGCCCATGGCAGGGGGTTGGAACTAGATGATCTTAAGGTCCTTTCCAACCCGAGCTATTCTATTATTCTATGATTCTAAGTAAGACTTGGGGACAAGTGCTTGATAGCAACATGTAAATGGACAGGCCAAGAGACTGGAACAAAACTTGGTTTTTCCCTCAAAAGTTCCCGAGCTCTGGATATATCAAAAGGAAAGTTCTGCTTTGCTGAGTTAGCGAGAAAAATAGCATTGAGATTAATAATGCATTGTGGAGATGAGAGGCCATGGAAGGGAACAGCCATGCGTTGCATGCTTCGCTGTGCCTGGCTTTTCCTCCCCTGGGAGTCTGCGGGTGCAGCGTGTCTGTGGTGGTAGCGTGACTGTTGTTGCCTGCACCTTCCTTTGGGGAAATTCGGAAGAGTAATTGAGCAAGTGGGAGATGAGTTCTCTGCGAAGTTGCTGGGCTGTTTATGTCATGCACGCTTTCCTGGCGGCAGTGTAAGGTGGTAGGGTATTCATTCTCCCTGTTGCAGGAACCTAGCTTAGCCATGTAGTTTGCCTAGACGTCCTTTGTAGGCCGTGGAGTACGAGACTCTAAAAGTGAGTTACTCAGATGATTTAGGCTTGGCTCTTGTTCTTTGGAAAGGAAAGGTAGAGAATTACTGGCTGCTGGGATATATTTGACCTGTTCAGCTCAGCTACACCATAAAACCCTGCCCTGCCCTAGCCTTCCTTTCCCATCACTTGTGCTTTCCCTGGTATTTGCCTGTCCCATAACGAGTGAAGAGAAGGAGCTAAGACCAATGGGAAATTTATCCAGTCACCTTCCTCCTTCCCCCACATCCCCCGTCCCCCCGTCCCCGTCCCCCCCCCGAAGTTTTCATCTCCTTTAGTTCCCTACCTCATCCTGGGAACACTTGTGCTGCTGCTAGGGAGTGGTTGGGAATGTGCAGATAGACAAATGAGGGAGCATGGGGTTGCCTCTTTTCCTGGCAGTGAGATAGATGCTGGATAAGCAGAACTTAATGGCAAAGCTGCACTGTGAGTGGTAAAAGAAGTCTTTATCAGATGAGTACTTGCAAAAAGAGCTGCAGGCTTAATAATCAGAGTTTGGTGTTCTCAATCCAGCCCACCCCTTGTATTGCAAAAACATTATGGTACTAAAAGAGTTTGTGTGACTGTTCTTCATGATCTCTGCGATGCTCGTGCAGAGTAGAAAACGGCACAGAATAAAGCACTTATCTCACTAGGGAACTTAGTAGGAAGATCCAGGTGGAGAAAGCTTCAAATTCACTTTCAAAGCACTTGCATGGTGTCATAATTGTCCAGGTCTAGCTCTTTTCCTTCCTGGACCCTTTAAGGAAGGAAGAAATCACATAAATAGGTAAATAAATAAGGAATTGAAGTGGCATTCGTATTTCTTCTTTGCCTACAGACTTTTAAATCTTGCCATACTGAAGGTCTCTAGTTCATCAGGTTTTTTCAGAAGAGCCCTTGCCAAGTGCTGTGATAGAGCCTGTCACAGCTGGCTTGGAGCACAGCGGCTTCAAACAAACGGCCCTGTTGGATACCACCTGCAGACAGGTACTCCTGTCCTGTGGCCTGTATTTAGTACAGCACATGTTCACATGCCTCGTATGTGCTATGCATGAATATAAGCCTTGCTAGGGAAGAAAACTGCAGGGCTTGTTGCTGGAGACGCAATGCGGATGGAAACACTGGAGAATTTAGCAGCATCCAGTGATCTTGCCCTTTGCTGTTAGTGATTGTTTGTGCAATATATCCCCTCCAGTATTGTTTTCTTTCTGGAAGATGGGAGGGGGACAGCCTATATGCTGTTTTGATACGCTTTTAGCTGGCTGAATGGGAAATACAAATGCAGACTGAGAAAATGGAGGAGAGGGATAGCTGTGAATTTGCCCAAGGTCCAAGTGAGTAAATCTTGAGATTTGTCTCTAATTAAGAAATAATTCAATATTGACCAAATGGGTGCCATGTCTTCAATGGGGTAGCATCTGGAAGAGGCCAATATTTAGGGTTTTTTCCCAAGGCACATTTAGTCCTACTCTACTGTTTAGTGAAAACGCCCAGTGCAGATGCCACCAGAGCCTCATCTCGTGGAATAACACTGTAATAAAGAATGTGGTTTTCTTGTGAAAGTCTTGACCTCTTCTGATGAAAATAACACACAACGCAGTATTTTCATGGTGTATAAGTGAAATGTAATTTTTTTTTTCAATAAAATACCATTTCCTTTCCTAAACGTTTGTTTGTTTGTGTTTTTTTCCTTGGTGGTATGTCTCTTTCCTCAGTTAAGTCAACGTTCCCAGGGATGGTAACTGTGGGATTCATGTGCTGGCATTTGCCACCCTCTCACAAATGCCTCCTGTAAATTACCTGGGGCTGAGCCTTGTGCCTGTCCTGCTGTGTGTGACCTCTCCTCTGCTTGCCGCCCACCTCAGGGAAGCAGACGGAGGTGCTTCCACTTTCCTCTGCAGCTGCCCAGAGCTTTCCTCCCAGGAATCCCATACAAGCAAATCTCACTCCCTGAGGCAATGCCTTGCTATTAACTGCCAACTGCCCCCGAGTTCCTGCAGATCTGGCCAATTGCAAATAATTATTGTGAAGAACGCCTAAAAACCAGAAGGAAAGAATTTAATCCTGCTTGCGCTGGAGTATTACAAAACCCCAGCAGCAGGAATAAGGACAGGTAAAACACGCTGAATCCCTCTGGGAATCTCAGGTATATAAGTAGCCTGTGCAGTTACTGAGGTTTCAGTGGGTGGACGTGCTGTAAAGAACGGGCAGTAAATCTCAGTGCAGCGTCAGAAGGGGCCTAGCCTGACCGCTGCTGCTGGGGTAGGTCTCCTGAACAGCAGGCCAAAAGGAGAGGCATGACAACGGGTCCACGTCTTCTTGATCATGTCCTAATTTATTGCCATTTTTGCGGTTGCTCTCACGCTGTTCACAGAGATCTCCGCTGCGAGTCTCCTTGCATCCAGATCTGTCGAAGGACGCCGCTTGTGCTGAATGCCTGGAAGCCAGCTGGACTGCAGTCCTTACCGCATGCAGTACACTACTACTGAAGAGCCTAAGCCTAACTTACACAGGAAACAACAACTAGCTACCTTATCTATGGCTAGCAAAACGATCCTTAAGTCCTACACGTCCAAGCGCCCTCTTGGAGGCGCTGCCCGCCCCCACGGCTGCGTGCAGCCCCGTCACGAAGCTGCTCTCGGGAAGCGCTTGGAGGACGCCGAGCAGGGCCCCGCCGTCCCCTCCCTCCTCTGGGACGCGGAGCCGAGGAGCGGGCTGGACGCGGCGGGTGCCCGCGCTCTGCCGGGCAGGGCCATTCCTCCTCTTTGCCCCGGCTGCTGCTCCGCAGGGCCGCAGCTCCCCTGCTGGCCGCCGCTGCCAGCGGCCGCTGTCCTCTTCCTGCGCCGCCACAGGAGCCTCAACAGCAGGAGCAGGGCGTCGGCAGCGAAGCCCCACCCGCAGTGCTCGCCGAGAGCTTGGAGCACAACTTCGTGCAGGCGGCGCGGCTCCTCCGTCCCCTGCTCCTTCCTCTTCAGCTCCATCTGCTCTTGCAGCCACATCATTTGCTGCATCTGCTGCGTCTGCTCCTCCTCACGCTGCCGCAGGAGGGTTTGCTCGCTGAGGTCTGTCTGCTCATTGACCTTCAGCGTGTACAGCACGATGCTCAGCACGCTCAGGATGCGGGCGACGCGCAGAGCCATGGTCTGCGGGAGGAGGGAGAGAAGGGGTAAAGCCCTCAGCAGGCTGGCTGGGAGGGAGATGGTGGCTGGCACAGCGGGGCAGGAGATGCAAGGGCGCAGCGACGGCTGTGACAGGGCACGAGGGAGCTGGCAGGCAGCAAGGGGAAGGCTGCTGAGCGCTGCACCGTGGGGGCACGTCCTCACAGCCCTCATCGTGGCTGCCAGCCCCGGCCGGGCCCCTCTGCGCCCAGCTCCTGCCCAAGGAGCTCCCTGCGGTGCCTGCACCCTCGCCCCGGCCTTTAAGAGCCCTCCATGGCCCAGTACCTGTGCCCCAGCCCTCGTCCCTCATCCCTCATCCCTCATCCCTCATCCCTCATCCCTCATCCCTCATCCCTCATCCCTCATGCAGCCCTGCCTTCCCCCGCCCGCCCCACTCACCGCTCTCCCGAGCTATACTGCAGGGGCAGTGCCGCTGCGGCTGGTACCGTACGGCACCCTCTGTGCCGTCATAGGCGCCGCAGCCCCACGGCAACACCGCACCCGGACGGCCACGGCCAACGCGTGGCTCTGCGGCCCCTGCAGCGGGCAAAGCACAACCGCCCCGTGGCAGGACGGAGCTCGCAGGGCCCCTGAGCCTCCCCAGAAGGAGCAGCCGCGGTGGCACAAGGGCGTCCCTGGCCTGCACAGGGAGCTCCGCGCCCGGCTGGGCTCCTGGCTGCCTCCATGGCCCCCACAGCAGCAGCACTGAGGAGCCTGTGGGCAGGAGCTGTTGGTCACGCTTGCCCACCCGTGCATGTAGTGATGCAGAGGGTTAACCAGTGTACAAGGGGGTTAGAGGAATTCACTTGCTTAAACAAAAGTGTTGTCTGTTTGTCGTGGTTTAAACCCAACCACAAACCTCGTCCACTCACTCCCCCCCTTTCTTGCCCTCCCCCTGCTTCTGGAGGGACGGAGGGGAGAATCGAAAAGAATGCAACTCCCACGGGTTGAGATAAGAACAGCCCAGTAACTAAGGTATAACACAGATCACTACTGCTACCACCAATAATAATAATGATAAAGGAAATAACAAGAGGAAAGAATACAACACCTCAACACCAGCCGACCAATAACTCACCCCACTCCCCCCAGCCAAGCACCGACCGATACCTCCTCCAACCCTGCCGTCCCTCTAACCCTTCCGGGTCACTCCAAGTTACATCCTGGGCATGACGTGCTGTGGTATGGAATACCTCTTTGGCTAGTTTGGGTCAGGTGTCCTGTCTCTGCTTCCTCCCGGCCTCCCCTCCTCCCTGGCAGAGCAGGAGGCTCAGAAAGTCCTTGGCCAGACCAAACATTCGAGCAGCAACTGAAAACATCGGCATTATCACCACTGTTCCAAGGCCAAAAGATCAAAACACAGCACTGCACTAGCTCCTAAGAAGGAGAAAAATGACTGCTGCTGCTCAACCCAGGACACTGTTGCAAACACCTATCACGCCTACTAAGCAGAACAAAGGCACAAACTACTGATAAGGGGAGAAGCAGAGATCTGGTTCTTGAGACCCCTGCCCATGACCAGAGGGGGGCACTGCGCAGGCGCAAAGGACCTTCTAGCTCCTGATAATACGAAGCGGGGATAGATACTAAATATGTATAGGCGTATCAGTAATCTAATGCATATGTATACCTTAAGTGAATAAATGTAAAGGAAAAACGACCCTGGGTGTGCATACTTTGGAGGAGCTATCCCCATGCACGTCAGCGCTGAATAAAAAGCATACGTACTTTACAACTTTAACGAGTTGTGGAGTCAATCCGCGTATCAGTAGCAGGCACACTCCTGCCACTCCAAGCTCTGCTGGAGAATTACATAGCAGCGTTGCACCCAGAGACTTGCGACAGCCCAGCCTGATGCAAAACCAGGTGGCCGTTTATCAGAAGAGTTATGGAGGCTTATCTAGTAATGGTCTCATTACAGCTGTCTCTGATGAGGAAGAAAACCAGAGAGCAAAGAAGGACTAAGCAGATCCTTTCCCCTGGGGAGCAACCTGCCGAGCCTCAGGGTTGGGCTCCCAGTCCTGGCTCCCCTCGCAGCTGCTGCAGGAGAGGAAGGAGCCTTTGGTAGGGACAGAGCAGAGCAAGTTCTGCTCCTGCCCCCCCGAGGGCTTTGCTGCTCGTCACCCCTGCAAACCGCTTACTGCGTTGGTGCTCTTCCAGACAACGGAGCTGCGGTGTTGCACGTACCCCCTCACCCGCAGCATCAGTAGAAGCATCTAGGAGCTGATAATGTTCTTGTGGGCGCTGAGGTCCTGCTAGGCACTGCCCATTCTTATGACCGCTTGCAGGCCTGTGGTAAAAGTGTTTCTAGGCAGCCCAGGTAAAGGTGTCACTACAGCAGGTCTGGCATGAAGAGCTCGACCTGTGCAGTCAGGCATAGGAGTGGTCCTCTCCTGTAGCTCTCTCCTGTTTCCCTGATGGTTTTCAGCTCCATAGCGGTACCTCCCATACTGTTGGAAAGAGCAGAATTTTGTATGATAAAACAATTGTATAAAATAGTAGAAATTATTATGTTTGAGAAATTTCTAAATTAATAGTGAGGTTTTGTATACTAGAAAGTGCTGTGACTTCGTGGTTTTGTATCACGGCAGTTCTAATGTTGCAATATATCACAGCTGTCTTGTACCCAATGCTACAAAAACATAGCATAACCAAATATGGTAAAAGGAGTATAAAAGGATTTAGAAAAGTATGTACTGGAGACTATACCCAAGTGGAACCTGTGTATAAGATAGCTGGAAGAGCATACCAGAAAGAAGATAAGAGGGTGCTAACGTTTACACAAGGATTGGAATATACTCAAGTGGGGGAAAGGTGAAAAGGACAACCTGAGGAAGACTTCTTACTTCATCTGAGGAAGACTCTTACTTCATCGGAACGACCACCAGACGACCACCAGAAGACCACCAGAGGGGGCCTCGCAAGCGCAGAAGAGGCTGATGTCGTAATAGATGGATATGGCAATCCCTAATGCATATGTATTAGTTAAATGTTGTAACCTATGATGAATATGTATTAACTGTGAAACTTTTAGGATATAAATTGTGGACGCGATGTGACGAGGTTGAAGCCAGATTTGGGCGAGTGCCCCTGGTTTCCCAGCGCTGCAATAAAGCACCTCATATAACCATCCCGGTGGTTATGTGTTTGTTCTTACGCTAACATTTTGGCACCCCAGATGGGACCTCGCGGGCATTGCTGAGGCGGATCGCGTTTCGACCCCGCTCCAGCCGGCACCGAGAGATTCTCGGGGAGCTATCGACCGCGACCGACCTCTGCTGCTCACGACGGACCTCTGACACGGTAAGAAAGGTGCTTTATTTAAGTCACAGAACCAGTTTCTAGTAAAAGTATGGTGTATTGACCTTTGGTAAGGTCTGGTAAAAGCCTGCCTGTTATACGCAGCGAAAAGCTGTGTTTGGCTGGGCTAGTAGTAAAAGTCTGCCTGTTATACGCAGCGAAAAGCTGCGTTTGGCTGGGCTAGTAGTAAAGCCTGCCTGTTAGACGCGGTGAAAGCTGCGCTTGGTTGGGGCTAGAGAGCTCTCGGGGTAAAAGCCTAGGCGCCGTCCGTTAGACAGTAGCGAAAGCTCTGCAGGTTCGGCAAACGTGGTTATGGTATTGGTGTTTGTGCTGCGGGATCAGCATCTGTCTGTATAAGTTTTGTAATATAGTGGTGTGTGTGTGTGAGAGAGAGGAGCCTGTTTAGAAATCATCTTGTAATTATAAAATGTCGCCAATTCCTAAATCATCTCCTTTAGGTTGTATTTTAAGCCATTGGAAGGAGGGTGGATTTGGGCAGAGTATGCGGAAAAGCAAACTAATTGATTATTGCAATGTATGGTGGACGCAGTATGAATTAGAAGATCAGGAAAAATGTCCTGAAAATGGAACCTTACAATATAATACTATTTTGCAGTTGATGTTATATTGTAAAAGGGTAGGAAAATGGGATGAAGTACCGTATGTGGATCTTTTCTTTATCTCAAGAAACAATCATAAGTGGCAGAAATCTTGCGGAATAATGGTTGTTAAAACAAGCAATGCTGAAAAATGCAGGGAGTGTGCTGGAGAAAAGGAATGTGTGAAATGCCTTGCCATGAGAAATAGTCATAGAATCATAGAATCATAGAATAGAATCATAGAATAGTTAGGGTTGGAAAGGACCTCATGATCATCTAGTTCCAACCCCCCTGCCATGGCCGGGACACCTCACACTAAACCATCCCACACAAGGCTTCATCCAACCTGGCCTTGAACACCGCCAGGGATGGAGCACTCACAACCGCCCTGGGGCCACCCATTCCAGTGCCTCACCACCCTAACAGGAAAGAATTTCCTCCTTATATCCAATCTAAACTTCCCCTGTTTAAGTTTTAACCCATTACCCCTTGTCCTATCACTACAGTCCCTGACGAAGAGTTCCCCCCCAGCATCCCTATAGGCCCCCTTCAGATACTGGAAGGCTGCTATTAGGTCCCCACAAAGCCTTCTCTTCTCCAGGCTGAACAGGCCCAACTTCCTCAGCCTATCTTCATACGGGAGGTGCTTCAGTCCCCTGATCATCCTCGTGGCCCTCCTCTGGACTTGTTCCAACAGTTCCATGTCCTTTTTATGTTGAGAACACCAGAACTGCACACAGTACTCCAGGTGAGGTCTCACAAGAGCAGAGTAGAGGGGCAGGATCACCTCCTTCGACATCAAAGGGACGAGGAAGATCCTGGTTTGTTAGTAGCTCCGCTAGTGATAAATGAGGAAAGGGGGGAGGGGGAGGAAAGTGATAGCGATCTCGAGAGTGAAGAAGAGTGTGAAAATGGAGGAGGTCGAGAGAGAAATTCCCCCGTCACCCCAGTCTCACACAGAACTCGCCGGAGGGGAGGGCGAGAAGGAAACACACAGCTTCAAGCAGCTAGTGCGGTCCTTGCCCCTTTAAGACAGGGGGTTGGAGTTGAAGGACCAGTGTATGTTAAAATACCTTTCTCCCCTGGGGATTTGGTTATATGGAAACAATCGGCAGGAACATATAGAGAAAATCCTGGTAAAGTAGCTCGAGTGATAAAGAGGATTATGAAAACCCAAAACCCAGACTGGGATGATATACAAGCCTCTATTAGGACAGGACTTATTGAGTAAGCTGGATGCTACGATTGTTTTTTGAAAATGGTGAATTGATAATGCAAATCCCTGAATCCAAAACAGGACAGATTTTAGTCCTTAAAAACAAACCTATTCCACAAATCCCAAAAGAAGTGGAACAGGCTGTAATACCAACAGTTTGGGAAACAGAAATCCCAGGAAAATCAAAAGCAGCTCAACCAATAATAGTGGAGTTAAAAGACGGGGCTAGACCAGTAAGGGTTAAACAATATCCATTGAAGCTAGAAGCAAGATATGGGATCATAGAAACAATTGAGAAATTCTTAAAATATAACTTTTTAGAAGAATGCGAATCAGAATATAACACACCAATCTTCCCAATAAAGAAACCAAACGGTGAGTACAGATTGGTGCAAGATTTGAGGGCAATAAATGAAATAACAAAAGATATCCACCCGGTGGTGGCAAACCCATATACATTGCTAACATCTGTGAAGGAAAAATATAAATGGTTTACGGTGATTGATTTAAAAGATGCCTTCTTCTGCATTCCCCTTGACAAAAGTAGCAGGAAACTGTTTGCGTTTGAATGGGAAAATCCACAGAATGGATGGAAAACACAACTGACATGGACCAGACTTCCACAGGGATTCAAAAACAGTCCGACCCTATTTGGAAACCAACTAGCCAAAGAATTGGAAACATGGACTACCCAAGGAAAGATACAGATGGCAGCAGCTTTGTGGAGAACGGGACACGATACGCAGGATATGCTGTGACAACTCAGCAAAAGGTAATCGAAGGAACGTCAGCCCAAACAGCAGAATTGATAGCTCTTACAAGAGCATTGGAGCTGAGCAACGACAAAAAGGTGAGTAGCTTGAGAGAGGACGCCTGCAACACCGGAGCGGAGAGGGGAGAGATCAGTGTCCAGGAGCCTCACCTCAGAGCGACAAGAGCCACTGAGGAGGGAGCCTCAAGTCCTCAACAGGACTTGCCCAGGACTCGGAAGCTCAGCTCCCGCGAGGGGCTGACTCACAGGGGGCGGAGCCAGGAGGAGTGGCACCAGCTGGGAGTGGCTAAAAAACCTTCCCAGGGAGCGCGGCGAACAGAGCCGGCAAACAGAGAGCGTCGAGGCAGAGCGTCGAGGCAGTTTGCGCGGCAGTTTGCGCGGCAGTTCGCGCGGGCAGGGGAGCGGGCAGGGAAGCGTTCCAACCGCCTCATCGAGAGGACTCGCCTGGAGTACAGGAGGGGGAAGGAGTGCTGAGGGACGTAGACGGATTGATTGACCAGATAGATCATGGTTACAACACGATCGAAAGCTGTAGTGAGTACTAATGTGGGTATCCAGACTGAGCCTTCCTGCAGACACGCAGCTGTGCAGGTCTCTGGCTGCAGCGAATGCCTGAGCCTGGCACTTGTATTGGAGGGAGCCAGTGACACTGCTTGTGTTCGCTGTGAGCAAATAAATGACCTGCTCAGGCAGGTGGCTGAACTGAGGGAGGATGTGGAAAGGTTGAGAGCCATTAGAGAGTGTGAAAGTGAAATAGATTGGTGGAACCACACCCTAAGGCAAGGGCAGAGGGAAGTGGTTCAACAAGCTATGGATCCCCTTCCCTCCTACCATCAGACAGAAGGAGAGAGCTTAATGGACAAGGATGGATGGAGGGAGGTTCCTCCTCAGAGAGGTAAGCGAAAACCCTCACAATCCCTTCCTCCCTCCCAATTGCCCTTGAATAACAGGTACGAGGTCTTGGAAATTCAGGGCCAGGTGAATGGAGATGGTGAGGCAAATCTATCTAGTGAGTCACCCAGGGCTAGTCACTCACCCACATGCCTCAGAACTTCCCCAACCAAGAAGAAGAGTAATTGTGGTGGGTGACTCCCTTCTGAGGGGAACAGAAGGGCCCATTTGTCGACCGGATCCACCCCACAGGGAGGTCTGCTGCCTGCCTGGGGCTCGGATTAGAGATGTTAAAAAGAAGCTCTCTGAACTGGTGCAGCCGTCTGACTACTATCCGCTGCTGGTTTTTCAGGTTGGCAGTGACGAAATTATTACGAGGAACGTAAGGGCAATGAAGAGAGACTACAGGGCCCTGGGACGGCTGGTTAAAGGGTCTGGAGCGCAAGTGGTGTTTGCCTCCATACCTGTTGCAAGCGAGGGTGAAGGGATATATAAGAAGACTCTGCAGGTTAATGTATGGCTACGTGACTGGTGCCAAAGGCAGGGGTTTGGGTTTTTCAGTCACGGGCTGCTGTATGGGACACCTGGTTTGCTGGTGACAGGCGGGATACACCAGTCCCAGAGAAGAAAAAGGGTTTTGGGGCAGGAGTTAGCAGGGCTTATTGACAGGGCTTTAAACTAGTTATGAAGAGGGGAGGGGATTTAACTGGGCCTGTTGGGGACAAGCCCAAGAGGAACATGCTAGGGATTGAAGGATGGCGGGCTAAGGAGGACTATCAATCTCTTGTTTCACTTGTGGGAAAGGATAGCTTTTTAGAAACTGTCCCGCAGGGGAAAAAGGGTACTAGGACTGGCTCCCTGAAATGCCTCTACACCAATGCACGCAGCATGGGGAATAAACAGGAGGAGTTAGAAGTCGGTGTGCAGGCTAAAGGTTATGATCTAGTGGCAATTACAGAAACATGGTGGGACAGTTCACATGACTGGAATGTGGTCATGGATGGCTATGTCCTTTTTAGGAAAGATAGGTCAGCGAAGCGAGGTGGTGGAGTTGCTCTTTACGTGAGAGAGCAACTAGAATGTATTGAGTTCTGTCCGGGGTCGGATGAGGAGCAAGTGGAATGTCTGTGGGTACGAATCAAGGGGCAGACTGGCACGGGTGATACAGTTGTGGGGGTCTATTACAGACCTCCTGATCAGGACGAAGGAGTTGATGAGGCTTTCTACAGGCAACTGGAAGTAGCCTCGCGACTACATGCCTTAGTCATCGTGGGGGACTTTAACTACCCCGATATTTGCTGGAAGACTCACACAGCCAGTCATTCACAGTCTAGGAGGTTCCTCGAGTGCATTGATGATAATTTCTTAATACAAATGGTGGACGTACCAACTAGGAGAGCAGCGCTGCTAGATTTAGTACTCGCCAACAAGGAGGGTTTGGTCGAAGTGGTGACGGTCAATGGCAGCCTTGGCTGCAGTGACCATGAGATGGTGGAGTTTAGGATCCTGTGTGGGAGGAATAGAATACCTAGCAAAGCCACAGTTCTGGATTTCCGAAGGGCCAACTTTGGCCTCTTCAGTCAACTGCTAAGGGAAGTCTCATGGGAAAGTGTACTAGGCGGTAAAGGGGCTCAAGATAGTTGGTTAGCATTCAAGGACCGCTTCTTCCAAGCTCAGGATCGGAGCGTCCCAATGAGTAGGAAGTCAAGTAAGGGATCTAGGAGACCGGTGTGGTTAAACAAGGAGCTGCTGGGCAAACTCAAGTGGAAAAGGAGAATCTATGGATTATGGAAGGAGGGGCTGGCCGCTTGGGAGGAATATAGGACAGTTGTTAGAGGATGTAGGGAGGCAATTAGGACAGCTAAGGCCTCCTTGGAACTCAATCTTGCTAGTCGGGTTAAAGACAATAGAAAGGGCTTCTTCAAATACATAGCGAATAAAACTAACACAAGAGGCAATATAGGCCCACTGCTGAACTAAGTGGGTGCCCTGGAGACAGAGGGTATAAAGAAGGCAGAGGTGCTGAATGCCTTCTTTGCCTCTGTCTTTACTCCTGCAGACTCTCCCCGAGGGCCCAGGATTTCTATAGCCCCAGAAGGAGACAGGACAAAGGAGGAGTTTGCTTTGGTAGATGAGGATTGGGTTAGGGATCAGCTATGCAAACTGGACATCTGTAAATCGATGGGTCCGGATGGAATGCACCCACGGGTGCTGAGGGAGCTGGCGGAGGTCATTGCTAGGCCACTTTCCATCATCTTTGGTAAGTCGTGGGAAACGGGCGAGGTGCCTGAGGATTGGCGGATGGCAAAGGTCACACCAATCTATAAGAAGGGCAAGAAGGAGGACCCGGGTAATTATAGACCGGTCAGCCTTACCTCCATCCCTGGAAAGATGATGGAACAACTTATTCTTGACTCCATCACTAGGCATATCAAGGATGAGGGGGTCATTAAGAACAGCCAACATGGTTTTATGAGGGGGAAGTCATGTATGACCAACCTTATAGCCTTCTATGAGGAAGTGACTAGGTGGAGGGATGATGGTAGAGCGGTAGATGTAGTTTTTCTTGATTTCAGTAAGGCATTTGATACTGTCTCCCACAGCATCCTCATAGATAAGCTAAAGAAGTGTGGGCTTGACGATCAAGTAGTGAGGTGGATCGAGAACTGGTTGAAAGGAAGAAGGCAGAGAGTTGTGGTCAATGGCGCAGAATCTAGCTGGAGGTCTGTGACTAGTGGAGTTCCTCAGGGGTCGGTGCTGGGACCGGTGCTGTTTAATATTTTCATCAATGACCTGGATGAGGGAACTGAGTGCACCCTCAGCAAGTTTGCTGATGACACAAAACTGGGAGGAGTGGCTGACACACCAGAGGACTGTGCTGCCATTCAGCGAGACCTGGACAGGCTGGAGAGTTGGGCGGGGAGAAACTTGATGAAATTTAAGAAGGGCAAGTGTAGAGTCTTGCATCTGGGGAAGAACAACCCCATGTACCAGTACAGGTTGGGGGTTGACCTGCTGGAAAGTAGCGAAGGGGAAAGGGACCTGGGGGTCCTGGTGGATAGGAGGATGACCATGAGCCAGCAATGTGCTCTTGCGGCCAAGAAGGCAAATGGCATCTTAGGGTGCATTAGAAAGGGAGTGGTTAGTAGGTCAAGAGAGGTTCACCTCCCCCTCTACTCAGCCTTGGTGAGGCCGCATCTGGAATATTGCGTCCAGTTCTGGGCCCCTCTGTTCAAGAAGGACAGGGAATTGCTTGAAGGAGTCCAGCGCAGAGCCATAAAGATGATTAAGGGAGTGGAACATCTCCCTTATGAGGAGAGGCTGAGGGAGCTGGGTCTCTTTAGCTCGGAGAAGAGGAGACTGAGGGGTGACCTCATCAATGTTTACAAATATGTAAAGGGTAGGTGTCAGGATGATGGAGCTAGGCTTTTTTCAGTGATATCCAGTGATAGGACAAGGGGCAATGGGTGTAAACTGGAGCATAGGAAGTTCCACGTTAACATCAGGAAGAACTTCTTTACTGTAAGAGTGACAGAGCACTGGAAGAGGTTGCCCAGGGGGGTTGTGGAGTCTCCTACACTGGAGATATTCAAGGCCCGCCTGGACAAGTTCCTGTGTGATGTACTGTAGGTTACCCTGCTCTTGCAGGGGGGTTGGACTAGATGATCTTTTGAGGTCCCTTCCAACCCTTGGGATTCTGTGATTCTGTGAAATCTATAGTCAATATGTTACATAGAAGAATCAGAGGACCAGGGTTTCCAGCTACTCATACTGCCTTTTTGATTATCTTAACTGTGTCCTGATTGGATGGTGTTAATTTGTTGTCCAAGACTGTTATGGTGATTGTACTGATTTATTTTATTTTAAAATATGTGGCAAGGAAGATTGTAATAAAAGCATCTACATTTAATATCCTGTGCACACACAAAGTGTTAGATCCTGGTTTTGCATATGTGAATAATTTCAGAATTAAACGGAACAAGAACAGTTCGATAGTCTTGCTGAATAAAGTGGACGGAATTAAAGGTCTCCTTACTTATATCCTAGTATAGAGAAAGGGTACTTGATGAAGGAGCACACATTTGAGTGCTGTAATCATCTCACTGTAAGACAGCAGCTATGAGGAAGTGAGTAACATCCTTCGTGTCTTACTTGTTGGTTCGTTAGGGTTTTTTTAAGAAATTTCATGGGAAGACAACTGCTGGCATTCTGCACCACTGCTCTTGTATGCCTCTTACTGGCATGTGTAGGCTTTCTGCGTTGTGCTCTTTATTCCTACGTACAAGGTGAGAAGAGGGGCTTGGAACACGAACCATAACTCATTTTTAGGTCTGTTTCTTACGCAGTGCTTACCTGCACTCCCCTTCGTGGAATTTTTGTCTGACTGCGTAAGTTAGAGCTTACAAGGCTATACATTAGGAACCAATTGTTCCTGCATGTCAGAACAAGTGCTTCTGTCAGCACTTTAGAGTGTCTTCTGCTAGGGCAGCATTGTGCATGAGGAAGAGAGCAGGTATCTAGTTTAATGAGAGCACTGGGTATCAGAGCAGGTGCTACCTCATTATGCTTACACCCACTGGAGAAGTTTGGCTTATATTTGTACTAAAGAAAACCACTGAGTAAAAGCCCTTGCCTCTTTAAAGAGTATTCTAGAATCTGAGAAGTGTTTCAAATTTTGGTCACTCTTCAGCCAAAATTATTTCTTCATAAATCAAAACACAACCATTTTTGCATCTCATTGCAGCTGTACTGGCTCATAGACTAGTCATTCATCTCCCGTTGGAATCACAGGATAAGGTTATTCTTTGTGAAAGATATTTGCTTCTAGTGAGATCCTACTGCTAAACAGTTTTGTAGCTTTCTAAAACATGTCCATTGAAGAATCCATTATGTGCAAAGCAGTGAATAAGGCAGCACATTATTCAGACAGAGAAAACCAGCAACATGAGAAGGCTGTGCCATATGTTACCACTGAAATCACATGTACTCCTTACCTATTGCCCTGTGGTTGCACTGCTATTTAGAGAAATCTCTGTGTAGAAGAGTGTAATATATGTACTCTGTGTGTGTGTGTATGTATGTTGAAGCTTTTATTTGCGGTGTGGTGGGGGTGGGAAGCAGAATTTGGGGGCTGGCTGAGTAGGCCTTCAGGATGTGAGCAGGAGGTCTTAAAAGAATTATATTTTTATAGATTGTACTTAAGCTTTGGATCCCAGCCACATGTAGCCTTTTCTTCCAGAAAAGTAAAATGACTTGGAGAGAGAGTCAGGTGGCTGTAATGTAGCAGGGATAGAACAACCCCAGCAGCCCTGGACAAGCTGAATAACTTAATAAAAAATGCTTTTTAAAGTAATATTTTTCTAGTGCTAAATTGTTAAAGAAGTATTTATGAGCAGACTTTCTACGTACTTTGTGTGGTGCTTTGTACTGACCACGTAGACCTGTTATATGTTTATACATCTTAATGATTGTCTTTGAGGTGTTATGTAGTAATTTAATGACGTTTATGACAGAAAACCAGTGCAGTTCTGTGTAGTAGCAAATGATTTAATTTCTGATGAAACTGTAGGCTTTTGTAGTGTTTGTGTATTTTTCTGGTTGGCAGTTATGAATTGTATTCGTTCTGCAGCAAGGCTTGTACGCTTGATTGTAGAGAGGGGCAATAGGATGGTAGATACCATTGTTTCAAAAGAAAACCCTAAATATTGCTACCTTATCCGTTATAAAATCAGGTGAGTTTTGTGGCAGAAGCCTGAAATTTAGATTTTGCACTGGAATAAAATATCAAATACGTCTAGGGCAGGTTAAAAGTATGCGATGAGGGATCTTTTTATTTAATTAACATCCTTGTCTCAAAATTGGAGAGATATCAATTTGATAGGTGGACCAATTGGTGGATAAAGAGCTGGCTGGATGGCCACATGCAAAGAGTTGTGGTCAATGGCTCAATGTCCGTCTGGAGACCAGTAACAAGTGGTGTCCCTCAGGGATCGGTGTTGGGACCGGTCTTGTTCAACATCTTCATCGCTGACATGGACAGGGGGATTGAGTGCGCCGTCAGCAAGTTTGCTGATGACACCAAGCTGTGTGGTTCGGTTGATACGCTAGAGGGAAGGGATGCCATCCAGAGAGACCTTGACATGCTTGTGAGGTGGGCCGATGCCAACGTTATGAAGTTCAACCATGACAAGTGCAAGGTCCTACACCTGGGGCGGAGCAATCCGAGGCACAGCTACAGGTTGGGCAGAGAAGAGATTCAGAGCAGCCCTGCAGAGAAGGACTTGGGGGTGTTGGTTGATGAGAAAATGAACATGAGCCGGCTTCAGTGTGCGCTCGCAGCCCAGAAAGCCAACCGTATCCTGGGCTGCATCAAAAGGAGCGTGACCAGCAGGTCGAAGGAGGTGATC
The DNA here is from genome assembly GCF_037157495.1 of Lathamus discolor. NCBI lineage: Eukaryota > Metazoa > Chordata > Aves > Psittaciformes > Psittacidae > Lathamus > Lathamus discolor. The sequence continues at coordinate 36,171,687 of NC_088887.1, forward strand.
CTGCCCCTCTACTCTGCTCTCGTGAGACCTCACCTGGAGTATTGTGTGCAGTTCTGGTGTCCTCAACATAAAAAGGACATGGAACTGCTGGAACAAGTCCAGAGGAGGGCCACGAGGATGATCAGGGGACTGGAGCACCTCCCGTATGAAGACAGGCTGAGGAAGTTGGGGCTGTTCAGCCTGGAGAAGAGAAGGCTGCGTGGGGACCTCATAGCAGCCTTCCAGTACCTGAAGGGGGCCTATAGGGATGCTGGGGATGGACTCTTCATTAGGGACTGTAGTGACAGGACAAGGGGTAACGGGTTAAAACTTAAACAGGGGAAGTTTAGATTGGATATAAGGAGGAAGTTCTTTCCTGTTAGGGTGGTGGGACACTGGAATGGGTTGCCCAAGGAAGTTATGAATGCTCCATCCCTGGCGGTGTTTAAGGCCAGGTTGGACAGAGCCTTGGGTGACGTGGTTTAGTGTGAGGTGACCCTGCCCATGGCAGAGGGTTGGAACTAGATGATCTTAAGGTCCTTTCCAACCCGAGCTATTCTATTATTCTATGATTCTAAGTAAGACTTGGGGACAAGTGCTTGATAGCAACATGTAAATGGACAGGCCAAGAGACTGGAACAAAACTTGGTTTTTCCCTCAAAAGTTCCCGAGCTCTGGATATATCAAAAGGAAAGTTCTGCTTTGCTGAGTTAGCGAGAAAAATAGCATTGAGATTAATAATGCATTGTGGAGATGAGAGGCCATGGAAGGGAACAGCCATGCGTTGCATGCTTCGCTGTGCCTGGCTTTTCCTCCCCTGGGAGTCTGCGGCTGCAGCGTGTCTGTGGTGGTAGCGTGACTGTTGTTGCCTGCACCTTCCTTTGGGGAAATTCGGAAGAGTAATTGAGCAAGTGGGAGATGAGTTCTCTGCGAAGTTGCTGGGCTGTTTATGTCAAAGTGTTGCGCTAAAGCTGGTTTAGCACAGCTCTGCGCTTTAAAGCGTGTGATGAACAGCACACCGCTTTCCTGGCGGCAGTGTAAGGTGCTAGGGTATTCATTCTCCCTGTTGCAGGAACCTAGCTTAGCCATGTAGTTTGCCTAGACTTCCTTTGTAGGCCGTGGAGTACGAGACTCTGAAAGTGAGTTACTCAGATGATTTAGGCTTGGCTCTTGTTCTTTGGAAAGGAAAGGTAGAGAATTACTGGCTGCTGTGATATATTTGACCTGTTCAGCTCAGCTACACCATAAAACCCTGCCCTGCCCTAGCCTTCCTTTCCCATCACTTGTGCTTTCCCTGGTATTTGCCTGTCCCATAACGAGTGAAGAGAAGGAGCTAAGACCAATGGGAAATTTATCCAGCCACCTTCCTCCTTCCCCCCCATCCCCCGTCCCCCCGTCCCCGTCCCCCCCCCCGAAGTTTTCATCTCCTTTAGTTCCCTACCTCATCCTGGGAACACTTGTGCTGCTGCTAGGGAGTGGTTGGGAATGTGCAGATAGACAAATGAGGGAGCATGGGGTTGCCTCTTTTCCTGGCAGTGAGATAGATGCTGGATAAGCAGAACTTAATGGCAAAGCTGCACTGTGAGTGGTAAAAGAAGTCTTTATCAGATGAGTACTTGCAAAAAGAGCTGCAGGCTTAATAATCAGAGTTTGGTGTTCTCAATCCAGCCCACCCCTTGTATTGCAAAAACATTATGGTACTAAAAGAGTTTGTGTGACTGTTCTTCATGATCTCTGCGATGCTCGTGCAGAGTAGATAACGGCACAGAATAAAGCAGTTATCTCACTAGGGAACTTAGTAGGAAGATCCAGGTGGAGAAAGCTTCAAATTCACTGTCAAAGCACTTGCATGGTGTCATAATTGTCCAGGTCTAGCTCTTTTCCTTCCTGGAGCCTTTAAGGAAGGAAGAAATCACATAAATAGGTAAATAAATAAGGAATTGAAGTGGCATTCTTATTTCTTCTTTGCCTACAGACTTTTAAATCTTGCCATACTGAAGGTCTCTAGTTCATCAGGTTTTTTCAGAAGAGCCCTTGCCAAGTGCTGTGATAGAGCCTGTCGCAGCTGGCTTGGAGCACAGCGGCTTCAAACGGCCCTGTTGGATACCACCTGCAGACAGGTACTCCTGTCCTGTGGCCTGTATTTAGTAAGGACATGTTCACATGCCTCGTATGTGCTATACATGAATATAAGCCTTGCTAGGGAAGAAAACTGCAGGGCTTGTTGCTGGAGACGCAATGCGGATGGAAACACTGGAGAATTTAGCAGCATCCAGTGATCTTGCCCTTTGCTGTTAGTGATTGTTTGTGCAATATATCCCCTCCAGTATTGTTTTCTTTCTGGAAGATGGGAGGGGGACAGCCTATATGCTGTTTTGATACGCTTTTAGCTGGCTGAATGGGAAATACAAATGCAGACTGAGAAAATGGAGGAGAGGGATAGCTGTGAATTTGCCCAAGGTCCAAGTGAGTAAATCTTGAGATTTGTCTCTAATTAAGAAATAATTCAATATTGACCAAATGGGTGCCATGTCTTCAATGGGGTAGCATCTGGAAGAGGCCAATATTTAGGGTTTTTTCCCAAGGCACATTTAGTCCTACTCTACTGTTTAGTGAAAACGCCCAGTGCAGATGCCACCAGAGCCTCATCTCGTGGAATAACACTGTAATAAAGAATGTGGTTTTCTTGTGAAAGTCTTGACCTCTTCTGATGAAAATAACACACAACGCAGTATTTTCATGGTGTATAAGTAAAATGTAATTCTTTTTTTTTCAATAAAATACCATTTCCTTTCCTAAACGTTTGAGTTGTTTGTTTGTGTTTTTTTCCTTGGCGGTATGTCTCTTTCCTCAGTTAAGTCAACGTTCCCAGGGATGGTAACTGTGGGATTCATGTGCTGGCATTTGCCACCCTCTCACAAATGCCTCCTGTAAGTTACCTGGGGCTGAGCCTTGTGCCTGTCCTGCTGTGTGTGACCTCTCCTCTGCTTGCCGCCCACCTCAGGGAAGCAGACGGAGGTGCTTCCACTTTCCTCTGCAGCTGCCCAGAGCTTTCCTCCCAGGAATCCCATACAAGCAAATCTCACTCCCTGAGGCAATGCCTTGCTATTAACTGCCAACTGCCCCCGGGTTCCTGCAGATCTGGCCAATTGCAAATAATTATTGTGAAGAACGCCTAAAAGCCAGAAGGAAAGAATTTAATCCTGCTTGCGCTGGAGTATTACAAAACCCCAGCAGCAGGAATAAGGACAGGTAAAACACGCTGAATCCCTCTGAGAATCTCAGGTATGTAAGTAGCCTGTGCAGTTACTGAGGTTTCAGTGGGTGGACGTGCTGTAAAGAACGGGCAGTAAATCTCAATGCAGCATCAGAAGGGGCCTAGCCTGACCGCTGCTGCTGGGGTAGGTCTCCTGAACAGCAGGCCAAAAGGAGAGGCATGACAACGGGTCCACGTCTTCTTGATCATGTCCTAATTTATTGCCATTTTTGCGGTTGCTCTCACGCTGTTCACAGAGATCTCCGCTGCGAGTCTCCTTGCATCCAGATCTGTCGAAGGACGCCGCTTGTGCTGAATGCCCGGAAGCCAGCTGGACTGCAGTCCTTACCGCATGCAGTACACTACTACTGAAGAGCCTAAGCCTAACTTACACAGGAAACAACAACTAGCTCCCTTATCTATGGCTAGCAGAACGATCCTTAAGTCCTACACGTCCAAGCGCCCTCTTGGAGGCGCTGCCCGCCCCCACGGCTGCGTGCAGCCCCGTCACGAAGCTGCTCTCGGGAAGCGCTTGGAGGACGCCGAGCAGGGCCCCGCCGTCCCCTCCCTCCTCTGGGACGCGGAGCCGAGGAGCGGGCTGGACGCGGCGGGTGCCCGCGCTCTGCCGGGCAGGGCCATTCCTCCTCTTTGCCCCGGCTGCTGCTCCGCAGGGCCGCAGCTCCCCTGCTGGCCGCCGCTGCCAGCGGCCGCTGTCCTCTTCCTGCGCCGCCACAGGAGCCTCAACAGCAGGAGCAGGGCGTCGGCAGCGAAGCCCCACCCGCAGTGCTCGCCGAGAGCTTGGAGCACAACTTCGTGCAGGCGGCGCGGCTCCTCCGTCCCCTGCTCCTTCCTCTTCAGCTCCATCTGCTCTTGCAGCCACATCATTTGCTGCATCTGCTGCGTCTGCTCCTCCTCACGCTGCCGCAGGAGGGTTTGCTCGCTGAGGTCTGTCTGCTCATTGACCTTCAGCGTGTACAGCACGATGCTCAGCACGCTCAGGATGCGGGCGACGCGCAGAGCCATGGTCTGCGGGAGGAGGGAGAGAAGGGGTAAAGCCCTCAGCAGGCTGGCTGGGAGGGAGATGGTGGCTGGCACAGCGGGGCAGGAGATGCAAGGGCGCAGCGACGGCTGTGACAGGGCACGAGGGAGCTGGCAGGCAGCAAGGGGAAGGCTGCTGAGCGCTGCACCGTGGGGGCACGTCCTCACAGCCCTCATCGTGGCTGCCAGCCCCGGCCGGGCCCCTCTGCGCCCAGCTCCTGCCCAAGGAGCTCCCTGCGGTGCCTGCACCCTCGCCCCGGCCTTTAAGAGCCCTCCATGGCCCAGTACCTGTGCCCCAGCCCTCGTCCCTCATCCCTCATCCCTCATCCCTCATCCCTCATCCCTCATCCCTCATCCCTCATCCCTCATGCAGCCCTGCCTTCCCCCGCCCGCCCCACTCACCGCTCTCCCGAGCTATACTGCAGGGGCAGTGCCGCTGCGGCTGGTACCGTACGGCACCCTCTGTGCCGTCATAGGCGCCGCAGCCCCACGGCAACACCGCACCCGGACGGCCACGGCCAACGCGTGGCTCTGCGGCCCCTGCAGCGGGCAAAGCACAACCGCCCCGTGGCAGGACGGAGCTCGCAGGGCCCCTGAGCCTCCCCAGAAGGAGCAGCCGCGGTGGCACAAGGGCGTCCCTGGCCTGCACAGGGAGCTCCGCGCCCGGCTGGGCTCCTGGCTGCCTCCATGGCCCCCACAGCAGCAGCACTGAGGAGCCTGTGGGCAGGAGCTGTTGGTCACGCTTGCCCACCCGTGCATGTAGTGATGCAGAGGGTTAACCAGTGTACAAGGGGGTTAGAGGAATTCACTTGCTTAAACAAAAGTGTTGTCTGTTTGTCGTGGTTTAAACCCAACCACAAACCTCGTCCACTCACTCCCCCCCTTTCTTGCCCTCCCCCTGCTTCTGGAGGGACGGAGGGGAGAATCGAAAAGAATGCAACTCCCACGGGTTGAGATAAGAACAGCCCAGTAACTAAGGTATAACACAGATCACTACTGCTACCACCAATAATAATAATGATAAAGGAAATAACAAGAGGAAAGAATACAACACCTCAACACCAGCCGACCAATAACTCACCCCACTCCCCCCAGCCAAGCACCGACCGATACCTCCTCCAACCCTGCCGTCCCTCTAACCCTTCCGGGTCACTCCAAGTTACATCCTGGGCATGACGTGCTGTGGTATGGAATACCTCTTTGGCTAGTTTGGGTCAGGTGTCCTGTCTCTGCTTCCTCCCGGCCTCCCCTCCTCCCTGGCAGAGCAGGAGGCTCAGAAAGTCCTTGGCCAGACCAAACATTCGAGCAGCAACTGAAAACATCGGCATTATCACCACTGTTCCAAGGCCAAAAGATCAAAACACAGCACTGCACTAGCTCCTAAGAAGGAGAAAAATGACTGCTGCTGCTCAACCCAGGACACTGTTGCAAACACCTATCACGCCTACTAAGCAGAACAAAGGCACAAACTACTGATAAGGGGAGAAGCAGAGATCTGGTTCTTGAGACCCCTGCCCATGACCAGAGGGGGGCACTGCGCAGGCGCAAAGGACCTTCTAGCTCCTGATAATACGAAGCGGGGATAGATACTAAATATGTATAGGCGTATCAGTAATCTAATGCATATGTATACCTTAAGTGAATAAATGTAAAGGAAAAACGACCCTGGGTGTGCATACTTTGGAGGAGCTATCCCCATGCACGTCAGCGCTGAATAAAAAGCATACGTACTTTACAACTTTAACGAGTTGTGGAGTCAATCCGCGTATCAGTAGCAGGCACACTCCTGCCACTCCAAGCTCTGCTGGAGAATTACATAGCAGCGTTGCACCCAGAGACTTGCGACAGCCCAGCCTGATGCAAAACCAGGTGGCCGTTTATCAGAAGAGTTATGGAGGCTTATCTAGTAATGGTCTCATTACAGCTGTCTCTGATGAGGAAGAAAACCAGAGAGCAAAGAAGGACTAAGCAGATCCTTTCCCCTGGGGAGCAACCTGCCGAGCCTCAGGGTTGGGCTCCCAGTCCTGGCTCCCCTCGCAGCTGCTGCAGGAGAGGAAGGAGCCTTTGGTAGGGACAGAGCAGAGCAAGTTCTGCTCCTGCCCCCCCGAGGGCTTTGCTGCTCGTCACCCCTGCAAACCGCTTACTGCGTTGGTGCTCTTCCAGACAACGGAGCTGCGGTGTTGCACGTACCCCCTCACCCGCAGCATCAGTAGAAGCATCTAGGAGCTGATAATGTTCTTGTGGGCGCTGAGGTCCTGCTAGGCACTGCCCATTCTTATGACCGCTTGCAGGCTTGTGGTAAATGTGTTCTAGGCAGCCCAGGTAAAGGTGTCACTACAGCAGGTCTGGCATGAAGAGCTCGACCTGTGCAGTCAGGCATAGGAGTGGTCCTCTCCTGTAGCTCTCTCCTGTTTCCCTTGATGGTTTTCAGCTCCATAGCGGTACCTCCCATACTGTTGGAAAGAGCAGAATTTTGTATGATAAAACAATTGTATAAAATAGTAGAAATTATTACGTTTGAGAAATTTATAAATTAATAGTGAGGTTTTGTATATTAGAAAGTGCTGTGACTTCATGGTTTTGTATCACGGCAGTTCTAATGTTGCAATATATCACAGCTGTCTTGTACCCAATGCTACAAAAACATAGCATAACCAAATATGGTAAAAGGAGTATAAAAGGATTTAGAAAAGTATGTACTGGAGACTATACCCAAGTGGAACCTGTGTATAAGATAGCTGGAAGAGCATACCAGAAAGAAGATAAGAGGGTGCTAACGTTTACACAAGGATTGGAATATACTCAAGTGGGGGAAAGGTGAAAAGGACAACCTGAGGAAGACTTCTTACTTCATCTGAGGAAGACTCTTACTTCATCGGAACGACCACCAGACGACCACCAGAGGGGGCCTCGCAAGCGCAGAAGAGGCTGATGTCGTAATAGATGGATATGGCAATCCCTAATGCATATGTATTAGTTAAATGTTGTAACCTATGATGAATATGTATTAACTGTGAAACTTTTAGGTTATAAATTGTGGACGCGATGTGACGAGGTTGAAGCCAGATTTGGGCGAGTGCCCCTGGTTTCCCAGCGCTGCAATAAAGCACCTCATATAACCATCCCGGTGGTTATGTGTTTATTCTTACGCTAACATTTTGGCACCCCAGATGGGACCTCGCGGGCATTGCTGAGGCGGATCGCGTTTCGACCCCGCTCCAGCCGGCACCGAGAGATTCTCGGGGAGCCATCGACCGCGACCGACCTCTGCTGCTCACGACGGACCTCTGACACGGTAAGAAAGGTGCTTTATTTAAGTCACAGAACCAGTTTCTAGTAAAAGTATGGTGTATTGACCTTTGGTAAGGTCTGGTAAAAGCCTGCCTGTTATACGCAGCGAAAAGCTGCGTTTGGCTGGGCTAGTAGTAAAGCCTGCCTGTTAGACGCGGTGAAAGCTGCGCTTGGTTGGGGCTAGAGAGCTCTCGGGGTAAAAGCCTAGGCGCCGTCCGTTAGACAGTAGCGAAAGCTCTGCAGGTTCGGCAAACGTGGTTATGGTATTGGTATTTGTGCTGCGGGATCAGCATCTGTCTGTATAAGTTTTGTAATATAGTGGTGTGTGTGTGTGAGAGAGAGGAGCCTGTTTAGAAATCATCTTGTAATTATAAAATGTCGCCAATTCCTAAATCATCTCCTTTAGGTTGTATTTTAAGCCATTGGAAGGAGGGTGGATTTGGGCAGAGTATGCGGAAAAGCAAACTAATTGATTATTGCAATGTATGGTGGACGCAGTATGAATTAGAAGATCAGGAAAAATGGCCTGAAAATGGAACCTTACAATATAATACTATTTTGCAGTTGATGTTGTATTGTAAAAGGGTAGGAAAATGGGATGAAGTACCGTATGTGGATCTTTTCTTTATCTCAAGAAACAATGATAAGTGGCAGAAGTCTTGCGGAATAATGGTTGTTAAAACAAGCAATGCTGAAAAATGCAGGGAGTGTGCTGGAGAAAAGGAATGTGTGAAATGCCTTGCCATGAGAAATAGTCGGCGACATCAAAGGGACGAGGAAGATCCTGGTTTGTTAGTAGCTCCGCTAGCGATAAATGAGGAAAGGGGGGAGGGGGAGGAAAGTGATAGCGATCTCGAGAGTGAAGAAGAGTGTGAAAATGGAGGAGGTCGAGAGAGAAATTCCCCCGTCACCCCAGTCTCACACAGAACTCGCCGAAGGGGAGGGCGAGAAGGAAACACACAGCTTCAAGCAGCTAGTGCGGTCCTTGCCCCTTTAAGACAGGGGGTTGGAGTTGAAGGACCAGTGTATGTTAAAATACCTTTCTCCCCTGGGGATTTGGTTATATGGAAACAATCGGCAGGAACATATAGAGAAAATCCTGATAAAGTAGCTCGAGTGATAAAGAGGATTATGAAAACCCAAAACCCAGACTGGGATGATATACAAGCCTCTATTAGGACAGGACTTATTGAGTAAGCTGGATGCTACGATTGTTTTTTGAAAATGGTGAATTGATAATGCAAATCCCTGAATCCAAAACAGGATAGATTTTAGTCCTTAAAGACGAACCTATTCCACAAATCCCAAAAGAAGTGGAACAGGCTGTAATACCAACAGTTTGGGAAACAGAAATCCCAGGAAAATCAAAAGCAGCTCAACCAGTAATAGTGGAGTTAAAAGACGGGGCTAGCCCAGTAAGGGTTAAACAATATCCATTGAAGCTAGAAGCAAGATATGGGATCATAGAAACAATTGAGAAAATCTTAAAATACAACATTTTAGAAGAATGCGAATCAGAATATAACACACCAATCTTCCCAATAAAGAAACCAAACGGTGAGTATAGATTGGTGCAAGATTTGAGGGCAATAAATGAAATAACAAAAGATATCCACCCGGTGGTGGCAAACCCATATACATTGCTAACATCTGTGAAGGAAAAATATAAATGGTTTACGGTGATTGATTTAAAAGATGCCTTCTTCTGCATTCCCCTTGACAAAAGTAGCAGGAAACTGTTTGCGTTTGAATGGGAAAATCCACAGAATGGACGGAAAACACAACCGACATGGACCAGACTTCCACAAGGATTCAAAAACAGTCCGACCCTATTTGGAAACCAACTAGCCAAAGAATTGGAAACATGGACTACCCAAGGAAAGATACAGATGGCAGCAGCTTTGTGGAGAACGGGACACGATACGCAGGATATGCTGTGACAACTCAGCAAAAGGTAATCGAAGGAACGTCAGCCCAAACAGCAGAATTGATAGCTCTTACAAGAGCATTGGAGCTGAGCAACGACAAAAAGGTAAATACATGGACAGACTCAAAATATGCATTTGGTGTAGTACATATTCAGGGAGCATTATGGAAAGAACGAGGACTTTTGTCCTCACAAGGGACTAACATAAAATATGAGAAAGAAATCTTAGAATTAATAATTGCTGTGCAAAGACCTAAACAAGTAGCCATCATGCATTGCAAGGCACATCAAGGAGGAACTTCAAAGGTATCTGAAGGAAATACACTAGCAGATCGGACAGCCCGCCAAGTAGCCTGGGAGGTGTGGAATATGATGGCTTTAATACCTCTGAAGGTAAGCCCACTCCACACCTATCTTTCACAAAGCCCAGACTATTCAACAGAAGATAAAAATTAGCAGGACTCTTAAAGGCCCAAAAGAATTCTGAAGGGTGGTATGTAACAACAACGGGACAAGTAATAGTGCCACCTGCAATAATGCGAAAGATTCTACAAACTGAACATCAAAAATGTCATTGGGGTGCAGAAGCATTGGTAACTTACCTAAAACAAGGAATAATTTCCACACTGATGTTAACTATGGCAAAATCAGTGGGATCAAAATGTGAAATCTGTCTGAAAAACAATCCAGTAGTAAAAAGACAAATTGAGATGGGAAGAATTAGGATAGGAATGGAACCAGGAGATTATTGGCAGGTTGATTTTGCAGAACTACCAAAGGTACAAGGGTACAAATATCTATTAGTAGGGGTTGACACTTTTTCTGGATGGCCAGAGGCCTTTCCCTGTCGCACCAATCAGGCAAAAGAAGTAGTGAAATGGTTGCTTAGAGAAATCATCCCGCGATTTGGAGTCCCTTTAGGTATATCATCAGATAGGGGTCCACATTTTATTGCAACCGTAGTACACGAAGTTAGTAAACTATTAGGAATATTATGGAATTTACACACTCCTTAGAGGCCCCAATCTAGTGGACAGGTAGAAAAGATGTTTTGACACAACTTAAAGCAGGATGCCATTCTGATTTGCAAGTTCACAGATACCATTCTGACAGGACCAATGCCAACAAAGAAAGGATTCAGAGATTTGAATTTACAATTGCAGGCAACAACCAAAATGACCTTGCAGAACAGAATGGCATTAGACATGTTGTTACTTAAGGAACATGGTGTTTGTGGATATTTAAAAGATGGAGTAGATCACTGCTGTATTCACAGTCCTAATGTGACTGCAGATATAGAACATGACATCTCCCAACTAAACAGCATTGAACAAGAAATAGAAAAAGAAAAGGAATATATTGAACAAAATTGGGTTGGAGCACTGTTTGATGGTTTGGGCCTTCACCTCACGGGATGGGTTCGTTCCCTCGTGCAGACCATAATCATGGTACTAATTGTATTTCTGATGATCTACCTAATGTATCTGTGTATCCGAAAGGAAATAGCCAGGAACAACGCATGGACTCATCGAATTATAGGAGCAGTGACCAGAGACCACTCAAAATATCTGACACCTTCTCCTACTTATTAGGAAACAGCTATCTAAAGGAATGAAAATACTTACTTAAATAAGTGAAGTATTTTCAAAGGGGGGAAATGTTGGAAAGAGCAGAATTTTGTATGATAAAACAATTGTATAAAATAGTAGAAATTATTATGTTTGAGAAATTTATAAATTAATAGTGAGGTTTTGTATACTAGAAAGTGCTGTGACTTCGTGGTTTTGTATCACGGCAGTTCTAATGTTGCAATATATCACAGCTGTCTTGTACCCAATGCTACAAAAACGTAGCATAACCAAATATGGTAAAAGGAGTGTAAAAGGATTTAGAAAAGTATGTACTGGAGACTATACCCAAGTGGAACCTGTGTATAAGATAGCTGGAAGAGCATACCAGAAAGAAGATAAGAGGGTGCTAACGTTTGGAATATACTCAAGTGGGGGAAAGGTGAAAAGGACAACCTGAGGAAGACTTCTTACTTCATCTGAGGAAGACTCTTACTTCATCGGAACGACCACCAGACGACCACCAGAGGGGGCCGCGCAAGCGCAGAAGAGGCTGATGTCGTAATAGATGGATATGGCAATCCCTAATGCATATGTATTAGTTAAATGTTGTAACCTATGATGAATATGTATTAACTGTGAAACTTTTAGGATATAAATTGTGGACGCGATGTGACGAGGTTGAAGCCAGATTTGGGCGAGTGCCCCTGGTTTCCCAGCGCTGCAATAAAGCACCTCATATAACCATCCCGGTGGTTATGTGTTTATTCTTACGCTAACAAGGGGGAGAAGCAGATGGGTTGTGGCTGGGATACCGACCAAACCCTAAGGCTATGCGTGAAGATTAAAAGCTGAAAAGTTTAAGAAGAGGAAGACTCATTTACTTCACCTTGAGACCCCTGCCCATGACCAGAGGGGGGCACTGCGCAGGCGCAAAGGACCTTCTAGCTCATGATAATACCAAGCGGGGATAGATACTAAATATGTATAGGCGTATCAGTAATCTAATGCATATGTATACCTTAAGAGAATAAATGTAAAGGAAAAACGACCCTGGGTGTGCATACTTTGGAGGAGCTATCCCCATGCACCTCAGCGCTGAATAAAAAGCATACCTACTTTACAACTTTAACGAGTTGTGGATGTCAATCCGCGTATCAGTAGCACGCACACTCCTGCCACTCCAAGCTCTGCTGGAGAATTACATAGCAGCGTTGCACCCAGAGACTTGCGACAGCCCAGCCTGATGCAAAACCAGGTGGCCGTTTATCAGAAGAGTTATGGAGGCTTATCTAGTAATGGTCTCATTACAGCTGTCTCTGATGAGGAAGAAAACCAGAGAGCAAAGAAGGACTAAGCAGATCCTTTCCCCTGGGGAGCAACCTGCCGAGCCTCAGGGTTGGGCTCCCAGTCCTGGCTCCCCTCGCAGCTGCTGCAGGAGAGGAAGGAGCCTTTGGTAGGGATAGAGCAGAGCAAGTTCTGCTCCTGCCCCCCCGAGGGCTTTGCTGCTCGTCACCCCTGCAAACCGCTTACTGCGTTGGTGCTCTTCCAGACAACGGAGCTGCGGTGCTGCACGTACCCCCTCACCCGCAGCATCAGTAGAAGCATCTAGGAGCTGATAATGTTCTTGTGGGCACTGAGGTCCTGCTAGGCACTGCCCATTCTTATGACCGCTTGCAGGCTTGTGGTAAATGTGTTCTAGGCAGCCCAGGTAAAGGTGTCACTACAGCAGGTCTGGCATGAAGAGCTCGACCTGTGCAGTCAGGCATAGGAGTGGTCCTCTCCTGTAGCTCTCTCCTGTTTCCCTGATGGTTTTCAGCTCCATAGCGGTACCTCCCATACCAACAGCTGCCCAAAGCTCTGAAGTTGTTTTGAGCAACTCCCTGGTATTGCTGTCCACATTTCTGAGATCTGTGCTGTACCTACAGATGGCGTCAGGTCTGCAGCTCTTTACCATTTCAAATCTCTTAGTTTGTATTGTTCTTGCTGATCCATGCGGCTTCAAGTGCTGCGAGCCCCAGTCAGCATCCCTCCCCCCCGGAGCCTTCTGGCACCCTGAATGTTACTCACAGGCTTTGAAGAAAGAAGCCTGTGGCAACCCAAGCAAAGGCAGCCCAGCGGTCTGTGCTTGCACACCTTCTGCAGGCTGGTGTGAGCTCTGCAGGCTGCCCCCCAAGCTCTTCTTTAGCAATGGAACAGATACCTGCCTCCTGCCACTGCTCATAAATCCTGTTGCCTCTCTCACCTGGTTCTTGCAGGTGTAACTGGGGGGAATGATGATAGTGACAGATCACTTTGACACCCCAGAGGCTGTTTGACCCTAAATTAATTAAAAGTACGTTCAACTCAGAATCACAGAATCCCAAGGGTTGGAAGGGACCTCAAAAGATCATCTAGTCCAACCCCCCCACAAGAGCAGGGTAACCTACAGTACATCACACAGGAACTTGTCCAGGCGGGCCTTGAATATCTCCAGTGTAGGAGACTCCACAACCCCCCTGGGCAACCTCTTCCAGTGCTCTGTCACTCTTACAGTAAAGAAGTTCTTCCTGATGTTAACGTGGAACTTCCTATGCTCCAGTTTACACCCATTGCCCCTTGTCCCATCACTGGATATCACTGAAAAAAGCCTAGCTCCATCATCCTGACACCTACCCTTTACATATTTGTAAACATTGATGAGGTCACCCCTCAGTCTCCTCTTCTCCAAGCTAAAGAGACCCAGCTCCCTCAGCCTCTCCTCATAAGGGAGATGTTCCACTCCCTTAATCATCTTTGTGGCTCTGCGCTGGACTCCTTCAAGCAATTCCCTGTCCTTCTTGAACAGAGGGGCCCAGAACTGGACGCAATATTCCAGATGCGGCCTCACCAAGGCTGAGTAGAGGGGGAGGAGAACCTCTCTTGACCTACTAACCACTCCCTTGCTAATGCACCCTAAGATGCCATTTGCCTTCTTGGCCACAAGAGCACATTGCTGGCTCATGGTCATCCTCCTGTCCACCAGGACCCCCAGGTCCCTTTCCCCTTCGCTACTTTCCAGCAGGTCACCCCCCAACCTGTACTGGTACATGGGGTTGTTCTTCCCCAGATGCAAGACTCTACACTTGCCCTTGTTAAATTTCATCAAGTTTCTCCCCGCCCAACTCTCCAGCCTGTCCAGGTCTCGCTGAATGGCAGCACAAACCATGGCAGTACTGACCACTTGTACTTCCATATGATTTCTGTATGAAACTGAGGTTCTAGCTTTTCCCAAGATGAGGTCTAGTGTGAGGTTAAAACCAAATTCAGTTGATGAGCTTTATTTAAGGTGTATAGGGAGATTAAAATTGCATTTCTGTTTCCAGCGACATGAAGCAAATTTGTATTAGTGGAAAGGGCTAATTTTTCCTTGATTACTAGAGTATGCTCAGGAAACTCACTCTTGGGTATCTCCAAGCTAACTTTTCCTGTATCTTCCTTATCGCACCTGCCTAACAGTGTCACCTTCATAGCTTGGGAGTCACCAGAAGAGCTGGTTTGGAGATTGCTTTGGCCACTGAAGTCTTCATTTATCCAACCATTTTTGTGGGTTTTCTGCCATTGTAAAAGTTAATTGGTTTCACCTTGTAGAAGAGTAATTTATCCTTAAGGTGAATTTTTGGCTGAACAGATTGTTTTTATAGAGTAAGATTTAATAATTAATAATTAATAATTTCATAAATTATTAATAATTATTAATAATAATTTCATAATTAATAATTATTTTTGAAATCCCCCATAGTTTTCATTTCACGAAGCAAATGAAATTGTAGAGATGAACGCGTTTCTCAGTAAATGTAAGAGGCAAACTTTAGGCTTTCAGTCGCAACAACGAATAATAATTTTTTTCTCCCATGCATTTGACATAAAAAAAAATAATGGGTATGTTGTGAGCCTTTTAAGGAGGCTGGAAACCCCAACAGGAACGGCCTACACAATGTGTCTCTACTGCCACAGGTTTTAGTAACCACTGCCATAAAATAACTTTCTGGCAATAATAATTTCAGGGATGTGAACAGCTGCTAAAATTATCAGTCAGTAATGGAGATGCTGGGGTAAGGGTTGGACTGGATGATCTTAAAGATCTTTTCCAACCTGGTTGATTCTATGATTCTGTGAGCTCGTGGCTGACAGCCAACATGGAAAAAGACATGAACTATCTTGACAGTGTGTATAAATACGGGAAGAAGTGAAGAAGAAGGAACCAGGCTCTTCTTGCTGGTGCCCAGTGAAAGAGTAAGAGGCGGTGGGCACAAATTGAAATACAGGAAATTACATTTAAACATTAAAAAAGTATAAATCACTGTGAGGATGATGGAACACTGGCACAGGTTGCCCAGAGAGCTTGTAGAGTCTCCACCCTTGGAAATACTCAAAACCTGACTGAACATGGCCCGGAGCAACCTGCTGTACTTGACCTTGCTTGTGCAGTGGGATTGGACTAGATGATCTCCAGAGGTCACTTCCAGCCTCAGCCATTCTGTGATTCTGTGAAGTACAACAAATTGCCTTTCTTTGCGGCACTGTATTTGTAAATTAATGCAAATAGTTTTTTTCTTCCTGAGACACAAACTTCCAGACATGCTAGGAGATCGCTCACCATTAATAATTTGCCCCCTTTTTAGGTATGCTGCTTTTTGCTTGGGCAGTTGTGCTAGGAATGCAATTGCCTTTTTTGATAGTTGAATTCAGCAAAGGTACTTAAATATAGTTGCTGGTGATGCATTCCAGCAGTTGAACACAAAAGGATTTTAACTGTTTATAGCATTGATTAAAGAAGTCTTGCACGCCATGTTCCAAACATAACTGTGAGTTTATTTATCTTTTAAAATTAGACTTATTTCATGTGGAAGCATATAATCCCTACAATACTCCTGGGAAGAAGGGATCAATATAGTGAACTTCCCTGTCTGTACATACCATGGCTGACTTTGTGGCATTATGCTTGACACCCTTACCCGCCTGGAATGTGTGACCCAGGAAGTGGATCCTGCTGCACTGTTTTCCTATAGCCAGAGCTGTGGATCGCCCAGCATTAACTTCATTGCCAGTCACGTAACACAGCCCGGCTTGGGAGTTGCATGGGGCCATATGGTGGCCATCCCTGCTCTAGTGCAGTGCAAAATGTAGATTTCCAGTTCTTCACATCAGCGGATCAACAGGAGAGAGAAGCTCAAAACTGGCTTTTTAATTTTTTTTGTAAGCGGCAATAAGTAATCGCTGTCAAGGAAACCTTTCGTGTTGTGAGCATGTACTACAGAAAGCCCTTTTAGTAAGTGTGAGGTGGCACAATTTCTCTTACCACTAAACAAAGTAGACTTTCACAAGGGAAGTGAGAGAAAGGCAAGGGCTGGCTTTCTCTGAAATAAAGAAGCTTGGGATTTAGGAACCTAAAGCTACCTTGCAAACAATGTTTTATCTGTAAACTGTCATCTTGAGATAAAAACCTGTATGTTTGTTGGAGCAGCTTCTACCTGTCAGCTGTGGTCTTTTCCCGCTATGGATCAGTTCAGTAATTCACACCTTCCCTAGAAACTGTGACATATCCATATTAAGAAAAAAAAATAAAATACTAATGCGCTCAATTTGCAAACGTTCGTATACTGAAGTAGCTGGATTCTGTAGCAGTGGGCTGATAGCTGCTTCTGCTTAAGTCTCTGGGAGTTGCTCATGTGATACCTGTTTTAAACTCTCACTGATCTGATCTAAATTAGGTTGGGTTTATGTCTTCAGTGAAGAATTAGGCTTAACATCTCTTAACAGGAACAAACAACAGAAAATATCTGTAAATATATTCTGTAGCTAACATTTTGTAGTCACAACAGGCTAACAGGTATTTTTAGATGTCAAGGTACACATACTTGGGTGCATTTTTATTTGTTAAGAGTTACACAGCACTTTTTCATCCTGTTTGCAGAACAAAATTCAAAGACTCAGCACGGTTCTGTCCAATCTTTTATTCCTTCCTGTCCTTCTGCATATAATATCTGTATCTATTTCTGAGTTCCTACCTGGTGCAGCTGAAAGGCGTCTCAATATTGTGAAGCAGCTCACTATTTAAGGGATTCGAGGGGGCTTACCAAGGTCATCGGATCCACTGGCAGATCCTTAGATAAATAAGAATGGTTAGACTAAACTAGTTTAGGTCCTAACTGATTACAGAAGAACAAGCACTTTAGTCCAGAGAGTTCAATCAATAACTAATGGATAATCTTCTGTGACCGTCCTAACAGCATGAAAGGTGTCTATAGCCCACCCGTCCAGCATTCACCAGTTAGGGACTACTGACTTCATTGCCACATATACTCCCATACGTACGTGTGAAGTTAGCAGCGAAAGATTCTTCTAATACGTACACATACGCATGGGAGTGGTGAATGCTTTTTGTTTGTGTCCAGTCGACTTCCCCACCATTCTTTCACCCACTGGAAGTAATTTGTGTTGGATCTGTTTTTTCTGGAATGAATTTTGCAGTGTATGTGGTCAGCCATTTTGATTACTCCCAAGTGTATTCATTTGTGGAGCCATCATGCAAGAGAAAGAAAGTTGGGGCTGTTCAGCCTGGAGAAGAGAAGGCTGCGTGGAGACCTCATAGCAGCCTTCCAGTATCGGAAGGGGGCCTATAGGGATGCTGGGGAGGGACTCTTCGTCAGGGACTGTAGTGACAGGGCAAGGGGTAACGGGTTAAAACTTAAACAGGGGAAGTTTAGATTGGATATAAGGAGGAAGTTCTTTCCTGTTAGGGTGGTGGGACACTGGAATGGGTTGCCCAAGGAAGTTATGAATGCTCCATCCCTGGCGGTGTTCAAGGCCAGGTTGGACAGAGCCTTGGGTGACGTGGTTTAGTGTGAGGTGACCCTGCCCATGGCAGGGGGTTGGAACTAGATGATCTTAAGGTCCTTTCCAACCCTAGCTATTCTATTATTCTATGATTCTAAGTAAGACTTGGGGACAAGTGCTTGATAGCAACATGTAAATGGACAGGCCAAGAGACTGGAACAAAACTTGGTTTTTCCCTCAAAAGTTCCCGAGCTCTGGATATATCAAAAGGAAAGTTCTGCTTTGCTAAGTTAGCGAGAAAAATAGCATTGAGATTAATAATGCATTGTGGAGATGAGAGGCCATGGAACGGAACAGCCATGCCTTGCATGCTTCGCTGTGCCTGGCTTTTCCTCCCCTGGGAGTCTGCGGGTGCAACGTGTCTGTGGTGGTAGCATGACTGTTGTTGCCTGCACCTTCCTTTGGGGAAATTCGGAAGAGTAATTGAGCAAGTGGGAGATGAGTTCTCTGCGAAGTTGCTGGGCTGTTTATGTCAAAGTGTTGCGCTAAAGCTGGTTTAGCGCAGCTCTGCGCTTTAAAGCGTGTGATGAACAGCACACCGCTTTCCTGGCGGCAGTGTAAGGTGCTAGGGTATTCATTCTCCCTGTTGCAGGAACCTAGCTTAGCCATGTAGTTTGCCTAGACTTCCTTTGTAGGCCGTGGAGTACGAGACTCTAAAAGTGAGTTATTCAGATGATTTAGGCTTGGCTCTTGTTCTTTGGAAAGGAAAGGTAGAGAATTACTGGCTGCTGGGATATATATGACCTGTTCAGCTCAGCTACGCCATAAAACCCTGCCCTGCCCTAGCCTTCCTTTCCCATCACTTGTGCTTTCCCTGGTATTTGCCTGTCCCATAACGAGTGAGGAGAAGGAGCTAAGACCAATGGGAAATTTATCCAGTCACCTTCCTCCTTCCCCCCCATCCCCCGTCCCCCGGTCCCCGTCCCCCCCCCCCGAAGTTTTCATCTCCTTTAGTTCCCTACCTCATCCTGGGAACACTTGTGCTGCTGCTAGGGAGTGGTTGGGAATGTGCAGATAGACAAATGAGGGAGCATGGGGTTGCCTCTTTTCCTGGCAGTGAGATAGATGCTGGATAAGCAGAACTTAATGGCAAAGCTGCACTGTGAGTGGTAAAAGAAGTCTTTATCAGATGAGTACTTGCAAAAAGAGCTGCAGGCTTAATAATCAGAGTTTGGTGTTCTCAATCCAGCCCATTCCTTGCATTGCAAAAACATTATGGTACTAAAAGAGTTTGTGTGACTGTTCTTCATGATCTCTGCGGTGCTCGTGCAGAGTAGAAAACAGCACAGAATAAAGCAGTTATCTCACTAGGGAACTTAGTAGGAAGATCCAGGTGGAGAAAGCTTCAAATTCACTTTCAAAGCACTTGCATGGTGTCATAATTGTCCAGGTCTAGCTCTTTTCCTTCCTGGACCCTTTAAGGAAGGAAGAAATCACATAAATAGGTAAATAAATAAGGAATTGAAGTGGCATTCGTATTTCTTCTTTGCCTACAGACTTTTAAATCTTGCCATACTGAAGGTCTCTAGTTCATCAGGTTTTTTCAGAAGAGCCCTTGCCAAGTGCTGTGATAGAGCCTGTCACAGCTGGCTTGGAGCACAGCGGCTTCAAACAAACGGCCCTGTTGGATACCACCTGCAGACAGGAACTCCTGTCCTGTGGCCTGTATTTAGTACAGCACATGTTCACATGCCTCGTATGTGCTATACATGAATATAAGCCTTGCTAGGGAAGAAAACTGCAGGGCTTGTTGCTGGAGACGCAATGCCGGATGGAAACACTGGAGAATTTAGCAGCATCCAGTGATCTTGCCCTTTGCTGTTAGTGATTGTTTGTGCAATATATCCCCTCCAGTATTGTTTTCTTTCTGGAAGATGGGAGGGGGACAGCCTATATGCTGTTTTGATACGCTTTTAGCTGGCTGAATGGGAAATACAAATGCAGACTGAGAAAATGGAGGAGAGGGATAGCTGTGAATTTGCCCAAGGTCCAAGTGAGTAAATCTTGAGATTTGTCTCTAATTAAGAAATAATTCAATATTGACCAAATGGGTGCCATGTCTTCAATGGGGTAGCATCTGGAAGAGGCCAATATTTAGGTTTTTTTCCCAAGGCACATTTAGTCCTACTCTACTGTTTAGTGAAAACGCCCAGTGCAGATGCCACCAGAGCCTCATCTCGTGGAATAACACTGTAATAAAGAATGTGGTTTTCTTGTGAAAGTCTTGACCTCTTCTGATGAAAATAACACACAACGCAGTATTTTCATGGTGTATAAGTGAAATGTATTTTTTTTTTTCAATAAAATACCATTTCCTTTCCTAAACGTTTGAGTTGTTTGTTTGTGTTTTTTTCCTTGGTGGTATGTCTCTTTCCTCAGTTAAGTCAACGTTCCCAGGGATGGTAACTGTGGGATTCATGTGCTGGCATTTGCCACCCTCTCACAAATGCCTCCTGTAAGTTACCTGGGGCTGAGCCTTGTGCCTGTCCTGCTGTGTGTGACCTCTCCTCTGCTTGCCGCCCACCTCAGGGAAGCAGACGGAGGTGCTTCCACTTTCCTCTGCAGCTGCCCAGAGCTTTCCTCCCAGGAATCCCATACAAGCAAATCTCACTCCCTGAGGCAATGCCTTGCTATTAACTGCCAACTGCCCCCGAGTTCCTGCAGATCTGGCCAATTGCAAATAATTATTGTGAAGAACGCCTAAAAGCCAGAAGGAAAGAATTTAATCCTGCTTGCGCTGGAGTATTACAAAACCCCAGCAGCAGGAATAAGGACAGGTAAAACACGCTGAATCCCTCTGGGAATCTCAGGTATATAAGTAGCCTGTGCAGTTACTGAGGTTTCAGTGGGTGGACGTGCTGTAAAGAACGGGCAGTAAATCTCAGTGCAGCGTCAGAAGGGGCCTAGCCTGACCGCTGCTGCTGGGGTAGGTCTCCTGAACAGCAGGCCAAAAGGAGAGGCATGACAACGGGTCCACGTCTTCTTGATCATGTCCTAATTTATTGCCATTTTTGCGGTTGCTCTCACGCTGTTCACAGAGATCTCCGCTGCGAGTCTCCTTGCATCCAGATCTGTCGAAGGACGCCGCTTGTGCTGAATGCCCGGAAGCCAGCTGGACTGCAGTCCTTACCGCATGCAGTACACTACTACTGAAGAGCCTAAGCCTAACTTACACAGGAAACAACAACTAGCTACCTTATCTATGGCTAGCAAAACGATCCTTAAGTCCTACACGTCCAAGCGCCCTCTTGGAGGCGCTGCCCGCCCCCACGGCTGCGTGCAGCCCCGTCACGAAGCTGCTCTCGGGAAGCGCTTGGAGGACGCCGAGCAGGGCCCCGCCGTCCCCTCCCTCCTCTGGGACGCGGAGCCGAGGAGCGGGCTGGACGCGGCGGGTGCCCGCGCTCTGCCGGGCAGGGCCATTCCTCCTCTTTGCCCCGGCTGCTGCTCCGCAGGGCCGCAGCTCCCCTGCTGGCCGCCGCTGCCAGCGGCCGCTGTCCTCTTCCTGCGCCGCCACAGGAGCCTCAACAGCAGGAGCAGGGCGTCGGCAGCGAAGCCCCACCCGCAGTGCTCGCCGAGAGCTTGGAGCACAACTTCGTGCAGGCGGCGCGGCTCCTCCGTCCCCTGCTCCTTCCTCTTCAGCTCCATCTGCTCTTGCAGCCACATCATTTGCTGCATCTGCTGCGTCTGCTCCTCCTCACGCTGCCGCAGGAGGGTTTGCTCGCTGAGGTCTGTCTGCTCATTGACCTTCAGCGTGTACAGCACGATGCTCAGCACGCTCAGGATGCGGGCGACGCGCAGAGCCATGGTCTGCGGGAGGAGGGAGAGAAGGGGTAAAGCCCTCAGCAGGCTGGCTGGGAGGGAGATGGTGGCTGGCACAGCGGGGCAGGAGATGCAAGGGCCCAGCGACGGCTGTGACAGGGCACGAGGGAGCTGGCAGGCAGCAAGGGGAAGGCTGCTGAGCGCTGCACCGTGGGGGCACGTCCTCACAGCCCTCATCGTGGCTGCCAGCCCCGGCCGGGCCCCTCTGCGCCCAGCTCCTGCCCAAGGAGCTCCCTGCGGTGCCTGCACCCTCGCCCCGGCCTTTAAGAGCCCTCCATGGCCCAGTACCTGTGCCCCAGCCCTCATCCCTCATCCCTCATCCCTCATCCCTCATGCAGCCCTGCCTTCCCCCGCCCGCCCCACTCACCGCTCTCCCGAGCTATACTGCAGGGGCAGTGCCGCTGCGGCTGGTACCGTACGGCACCCTCTGTGCCGTCATAGGCGCCGCAGCCCCACGGCAACACCGCACCCGGACGGCCACGGCCAACGCGTGGCTCTGCGGCCCCTGCAGCGGGCAAAGCACAACCGCCCCGTGGCAGGACGGAGCTCGCAGGGCCCCTGAGCCTCCCCAGAAGGAGCAGCCGCGGTGGCACAAGGGCGTCCCTGGCCTGCACAGGGAGCTCCGCGCCCGGCTGGGCTCCTGGCTGCCTCCATGGCCCCCACAGCAGCAGCACTGAGGAGCCTGTGGGCAGGAGCTGTTGGTCACGCTTGCCCACCCGTGCATGTAGTGATGCAGAGGGTTAACCAGTGTACAAGGGGGTTAGAGGAATTCACTTGCTTAAACAAAAGTGTTGTCTGTTTGTCGTGGTTTAAACCCAACCACAAACCTCGTCCACTCACTCCCCCCCCTTCTTGCCCTCCCCCTGCTTCTGGAGGGACGGAGAGGAGATCAAAAAGAATGCAACTCCCTCGGGTTGAGATAAGAACAGTTTAGTAACTAAGGTATAACACAAATCACTACTGCTACCACCAATAATAATAGTGCTAAAGGAAATAACAAGAGGAAAGAATACAACACCTCAACACCAGCCGACCAATAACTCACCCCACTCCCCCCAGCCAAGCACCGACCGATACCTCCTCCAACCCTGCCGTCCCTCTACCCCTTCCGGGTCACTCTCAGTTACATCCTGGGCATGACGTGCTGTGGTATGGAATACCTCTTTGGCTAGTTTGGGTCAGGTGTCCTGTCTCTGCTTCCTCCTGGCCTCCCCTCGTCCCTGGCAGAGCAGGAGGCTCAGAAAGTCCTTGGCCAGACCAAACATTCGAGCAGCAACTGAAAACATCGGCATTATCACCACTGTTCCAAGGCCAAAAGATCAAAACACAGCACTGCACTAGCTCCTAAGAAGGAGAAAAATGACTGCTGCTGCTCAACCCAGGACACTGTTGTAAACACCTATCACGCCTACTAAGCAGAACAAAGGCACAAACTACTGATAAGGGGAGAAGCAGAGATCTGGTTCTTGAGACCCCTGCCCATGACCAGAGGGGGGCACTGCGCAGGCGCAAAGGACCTTCTAGCTCATGATAATACCAAGCGGGGATAGATACTAAATATGTATAGGCGTATCAGTAATCTAATGCATGTGTGTACCTTAAGAGAATAAATGTAAAGGAAAAACGACCCTGGGTGTGCATACTTTGGAGGAGCTATCCCCATGCACGTCAGCGCTGAATAAAAAGCATACGTACTTTACAACTTTAACGAGTTGTGGAGTCAATCCGCGTATCAGTAGCAGGCACACTCCTGCCACTCCAAGCTCTGCTGGAGAATTACATAGCAGCGTTGCACCCAGAGACTTGCGACAGCCCAGCCTGATGCAAAACCAGGTGGCCGTTTATCAGAAGAGTTATGGAGGCTTATCTAGTAATGGTCTCATTACAGCTGTCTCTGATGAGGAAGAAAACCAGAGAGCAAAGAAGGACTAAGCAGATCCTTTCCCCTGGGGAGCAACCTGCCGAGCCTCAGGGTTGGGCTCCCAGTCCTGGCTCCCCTCGCAGCTGCTGCAGGAGAGGAAGGAGCCTTTGGTAGGGACAGAGCAGAGCAAGTTCTGCTCCTGCCCCCCCGAGGGCTTTGCTGCTCGTCACCCCTGCAAACCGCTTACTGCGTTGGTGCTCTTCCAGACAACGGAGCTGCGGTGTTGCACGTACCCCCTCACCCGCAGCATCAGTAGAAGCATCTAGGAGCTGATAATGTTCTTGTGGGTGCTGATGTCCTGCTAGGCACTGCCCATTCTTATGGCCGCTTGCAGGCTTGTGGTAAATGTGTTCTAGGCAGCCCAGGTAAAGGTGTCACTACAGCAGGTCTGGCATGAAGAGCTCGACCTGTGCAGTCAGGCATAGGAGTGGTCCTCTCCTGTAGCTCTCTCCTGTTTCCCTGATGGTTTTCAGCTCCATAGCGGTACCTCCCATACCAACAGCTGCCTAAAGCTCTGAAGTTGTTTTGAGCAACTCCCTGGTATTGCTGTCCACATTTCTGAGATCTGTGCTGTACCTACAGATGGCGTCAGGTCTGCAGCTCTTTACCATTCCAAATCTCTTAGTTTGTATTGTTCTTGCTGATCCATGCGGCTTCAAGTGCTGCGAGCCCCAGTCAGCATCCCCCCCCCCCCCCCCCCCTGGAGCCTTCTGGCACCCTGAATGTTACTCACAGGCTTTGAAGAAAGAAGCCTGTGGCAACCCAAGCAAAGGCAGCCCAGCGGTCTGTGCTTGCACACCTTCTGCAGGCTGGTGTGAGCTGTGCAGGCTGCCCCCCAAGCTCTTCTTTAGCAATGGAACAGATACCTGCCTCCTGCCACTGCTCATAAATCCTGTTGCCTCTCTCACCTGGTTCTTGCAGGTGTAACTGAGGGGAATGATGATAGTGACAGATCACTTTGACACCCCAGAGGCTGTTTGACCCTAAATTAATTAAAAGTACGTTCAACTCAGAATCACAGAATCCCAAGGGTTGGAAGGGACCTCAAAAGATCATCTAGTCCAACCCCCCTGCAAGAGCAGGGTAACCTACAGTACATCACACAGGAACTTGTCCAGGCGGGCCTTGAATATCTCCAGTGTAGGAGACTCCACAACCCCCCTGGGCAACCTGTTCCAGTGCTCTGTCACTCTTACAGTAAAGAAGTTCTTCCTGATGTTAACGTGGAACTTCCTATGCTCCAGTTTACACCCATTGCCCCTTGTCCCATCACTGGATATCACTGAAAAAAGCCTAGTTCCATCATCCTGACACCTACCCTTTACATATTTGTAAACATTGATGAGGTCACCCCTCAGTCTCCTCTTCTCCAAGCTAAAGAGACCCAGCTCCCTCAGCCTCTCCTCATAAGGGAGATGTTCCACTCCCTTAATCATCTTTGTGGCTCTGCGCTGGACTCCTTCAAGCAATTCCCTGTCCTTGAACAGAGGGGCCCAGAACTGGACGCAATATTCCAGATGCGGCCTCACCAAGGCTGAATAGAGGGGGAGGAGAACCTCTCTTGACCTACTAACCACACCCTTTCTAATGCACCCTAAGATGCCAGTTGCCTTCTTGGCCACAAGAGCACATTGCTGGCTCATGGTCATCCTCCTGTCCACCAGGACCCCCAGGTCCCTTTCCCCTTCGCTACTTTCCAGCAGGTCACCCCCCAACCTGTACTGGTACATGGGGTTGTTCTTCCCCAGATGCAAGACTCTACACTTGCCCTTGTTAAATTTCATCAAGTTTCTCCCCGCCCAACTCTCCAGCCTGTCCAGGTCTCGCAGAATGGCAGCACAAACCATGGCAGTACTGACCACTTGTACTTCCATATGATTTCTGTATGAAACTGAGGTTCTAGCTTTTCCCAAGATGAGGTCTAGTGTGATGTTAAAACCAAATTCAGTTGATGAGCTTTATTTACGATGTATAGGGAGATTAAAATTGCATTTCTGTTTCCAGTGACATGAAGCAAATTTGTATTAGTGGAAAGGGCTAATTTTTCCTTGATTACTAGAGTATGCTCAGGAAACTCACTCTTGGGTATCTCCAAGCTAACTTTTCCTGTATCTTCCTTATCGCACCTGCCTAACAGTGTCACCTTCATAGCTTGGGAGTCGCCAGAAGAGCTGGTTTGGAGATTGCTTTGGCCACTGAAGTCTTCATTTATCCAACCATTTTTGTGGGTTTTCTGCCATTGTAAAAGTTAATTGGTTTCACCTTGTAGAAGAGTAATTTATCCTTAAGGTGAATTTTTGGCTGAACAGATTGTTTTTATAGAGTAAGATTTAATAATTAATAATTAATAATTTCATAAATTATTAATAATTATTAATAATTAATAATTTCATAATTAATAATTATTTTTGAAATCCCCCATAGTTTTCATTTCACGAAGCAAATGAAATTGTAGAGATGAACGCGTTTCTCAGTAAATGTAAGAGGCAAACTTGAGGCTTTCAGTCGCAACAACGAATAATAATTTTTTTCTCTCATGCATTTGACATAAAAAAAAATAATTGGTATGTTGTGAGCCTTTTAAGGAGGCTGGAAACCCCAACAGGAACGGCCTACACAATGTGTCTCTACTGCCACAGGTTTTAGTAACCACTGCCATAAAATAACTTTCTGGCAATAATTATTTCAGGGATGTGAACAGCTGCTAAAATTATCAGTCAGTAATGGAGATGCTGGGGTAAGGGTTGGACTGGATGATCTTAAAGATCTTTTCCAACCTGGTTGATTCTATGATTCTGTGAGCTCGTGGCTGACAGCCAACATGGAAAAAGACATGAACTATCTTGACAGTGTGTATAAATACGGGAAAAAGTGAAGAAGAAGGAACCAGGCTCTTCTTGCTGGTGCCCAGTGAAAGAGTAAGAGGCGGTGGGCACAAATTGAAATACAGGAAATTACATTTAAACATTAAAAAAATATAAATCACTGTGAGGATGATGGAACACTGGCACAGGTTGCCCAGAGAGCTTGTAGAGTCTCCACCCTTGGAAATACTCAAAACCTGACTGAACATGGCCCGGAGCAACCTGCTGTACTTGACCTTGCTTGTGCAGTGGGATTGGACTAGATGATCTCCAGAGGTCACTTCCAGCCTCAGCCATTCTGTGATTCTGTGAAGTACAACAAATTGCCTTTCTTTGCGGCACTGTATTTGTAAATTAATGCAAATAGTTTTTTTCTTCCTGAGACACAAACTTCCAGACATGCTAGGAGATAGCTCACCATTAATAATTTGCCCCCTTTTTAGGTATGCTGCTTTTTGCTTGGGCAGTTGTGCTAGGAATGCAATTGCCTTTTTTGATAGTTGAATTCAGCAAAGGTACTTAAATATTGTTGCTGGTGATGCATTCCAGCAGTTGAACACAAAAGGATTTTAACTGTTTATAGCATTGATTAAAGAAGTCCTGCACGCCATGTTCCAAACATAACTGTGAGTTTATTTATCTTTTAAAATTAGACTTATTTCATGTGGAAGCATATAATCCCTACAATACTCCTGGGAAGAAGGGATCAATATAGTGAACTTCCCTGTCTGTACATACCATGGCTGACTTTGTGGCATTATGCTTGACACCCTTACCCGCCTGGAATGTGTGACCCAGGAAGTGGATCCTGCTGCACTGTTTTCCTATAGCCAGAGCTGTGGATCGCCCGGCATTAACTTCATTGCCAGTCACGTAACACAGCCCGGCTTGGGAGTTGCATGGGGCCATATGGTGGCCATCCCTGCTCTAGTGCAGTGCAAAATGTAGATTTCCAGTTCTTCACATCAGCGGATCAACAGGAGAGAGAAGCTCAAAACTGGCTTTTTAATTTTTTTTGTAAGCGGCAATAAGTAATCGCTGTCAAGGAAACCTTTCGTGTTGTGAGCATGCACTACAGAAAGCCCTTTTAGTAAGTGTGAGGTGGCACAATTTCTCTTACCACTAAACAAAGTAGACTTTCACAAGGGAAGTGAGAGAAAGGCAAGGGCTGGCTTTCTCTGAAATAAAGAAGCTTGGGATTTAAGGAACCTAAAGCTACCTTGCAAACAATGTTTTATCCGTAAACTGTCATCTAGAGATAAAAACATGTATGTTTGTTGGAGCAGCTTCTACCTGTCAGCTGTGGTCTTTTCCCACTATGGATCAGTTCAGTAATTCACACCTTCCCTAGAAACTGTGACATATCCATATTAAGAAAAAAAAATAAAATACTAATGCGCTCAATTTGCAAACGTTCGTATACTGAAGTAGCTGGATTCTGTAGCAGTGGGCTGATAGCTGCTTCTGCTTAAGTCTCTGGGAGTTGCTCATGTGATACCTGTTTTAAACTCTCACTGATCTGATCTAAATTAGGTTGGGTTTATGTCTTCAGTGAAGAATTAGGCTTAACATCTCTTAACAGGAACAAACAACAGAAATTATCTGTAAACATATTCTGTAGCTAACATTTTGTAGTCACAACAGGCTAACAGGTATTTTTAAATGTCAAGGTACACATACTTGGGTGCATTTTTATTTGTTAAGAGTTAACAGCACTTTTTCATCCTGTTTGCAGAACAAAATTCAAAGACTCAGCACGGTTCTGTCCAATCTTTTATTCCTTCCTGTCCTTCTGCATATAATATCTGTATCTATTTCTGAGTTCCTACCTGGTGCAGCTGAAAGGTGTCTCAATATTGTGAAGCAGCTCACTATTTAAGGGATTGGAGGGGACTTACCAAGGTCATCGGATCCACTGGCAGATCCTTAGATAAATAAGAATGGTTAGACTAAACTAGTTTAGGTCCTAACTGATTACAGAAGAACAAGCACTTTAGTCCAGAGAGTTCAATCAGTAACTAACGGATAATCTTCTGTGACCGTCCTAACAGCATGAAAGGTGTCTATAGCCCACCCGTCCAGCATTCACCAGTTAGGGACTACTAACTTCATTGCCACATATACTCCCATACGTACGTGTGAAGTTAGCAGCGAAAGATTCTTCTAATACGTACACATACGCATGGGAGTGGTGAATGCTTTTTGTTTGTGTCCAGTCGACTTCCCCACCATTCTTTCACCCACTGGAAGTAATTTGTGTTGGATCTGTTTTTTCTGGAATGAATTTTGCAGTGTATGTGGTCAGCCATTTTGATTACTCCCAAGTGTATTCATTTGTGGAGCCATCATGCAAGAGAGACCAAAAGTTGTTTACAAAAGATCTACTCTATTCTGGGCCTGTGTTAGTCTCTACATGCGTAAAATTCCCACATACGTCTTTGGGAGACGTGCATAAAGACATTGTGCTACAATCAGTGCTATTCACACTCTATATAGACATTTAAGAAATCTGCTGTATAAATTGTTACTGTTTTGTTTGCTGATTTTTCTCATAAATGGAAGAAATCTGTAGTCAATATGTTACATAGAAGAATCAGAGGACCAAGGTTTCCAGCTACTCATACTGCCTTTTTGATTATCTTAACTGTGTCCTGATTGGATGGTGTTAATTTGTTGTCCAAGACTGTTATGGTGATTGTACTGATTTATTTTATTTTAAAATATGTGGCAAGGAAGATTGTAATAAAAGCATCTACATTTAATATCCTGTGCACACACAAAGTGTTAGATCCTGGTTTTGCATATGTGAATAATTTCAGAATTAAACGGAACAAGAACAGTTCGATAGTCTTGCTGAATAAAGTGGACGGAATTAAAGGTCTCCTTACTTATATCCTAGAATAGAGAAAGGGTACTTGATGAAGGAGCACACATTTGAGTGCTGTAATCATCTCACTGTAAGACAGCAGCTATGAGGAAGTGAGTAACATCCTTCTTGTCTTAGTTGTTGGTTCGTTAGGGTTTTTTTAAGAAATTTCATGGGAAGACAACTGCTGGCATTCTGCACCACTGCTCTTGTATGCCTCTTACTGGCATGTGTAGGCTTTCTGCGTTGTGCTCTTTATTCCTACGTACAAGGTGAGAAGAGGGGCTTGGAACACGAACCATAACTCATTTTTAGGTCTGTTTCTTACGCAGTGCTTACCTGCACTCCCCTTCGTGGAATTTTTGTCTGACTGCTTAAGTTAGAGCTTACAAGGCTATACATTAGGAACCAATTGTTCCTGCATGTCAGAACAAGTGCTTCTGTCAGCACTTTATAGTGTCTTCTGCTAGGGCAGTGTTGTGCATGAGGAAGAGAGCAGGTATCTAGTTTAATGAGAGCACTGGGTATCAGAGCAGGTGCTACCTCATTATGCTTACACCACTGGAGAAGTTTGGCTTATATTTGTACTAAAGGAAACCACTGAGTAAAAGCCCTTGCCTCTTTAAAGAGTATTCTAGAAGCTGAGAAGTGTTTCAAATTTTGGTCACTCTTCAGCCAAAATTATTTCTTCATAAATCAAAACACAACCATTTTTGCATCTCATTGCAGCTATACTGGCTCATAGACTAGTCATTCATCTCCTGCTGGAATCACAGGATAAGGTTATTCTTTGTGAAAGATACTTGCTTCTAGTGAGATCCTACTGCTAAACAGTTTTGTAGCTTTCTAAAACATGTCCATTGAAGACACATACCCAACCATGGAAACTAAGGTTTGAGATGTTCAATCCCAGCCCTGAAAATAACTCTTCTCTTTTAAATAATGAGCAACCCAGCAAGTTTATACATGCATGCAGGAGCAGATTTCAGGTAGATCTGTGAGGTTCAATCAGAAACTGGAGGAGTGTGCCCTAGGTACCCAGCGAAGAGCATTGAATGCAGAATGGAAGGGAGCTGCTATTATCAGCATGCTTTTTCAGGAGAGCCCAGGCTAGGTTCTCACATTTTCCAGAAGGAACCAGAAGTGGTTTGGCTTTCAACAGTCTAGGAAAGCTTTCATGAGCTTTACCAGGAAAACCAGTACTGGATAGCAGAAACAGCAGTACCAGGCACCAGTTTGGTGGTGTCACTGCTGCAGCAGCAATGAACCTTGAGGCGAATGTGATGCTCCCAAGGCTGCTCTCAAATAAGAACACTTTCCTAACTTGGTGCCTCCGCAGTGCAAATAATACTAATAAATCCATTATGTGCAAAGCAGTGAATAAGGCAGCACATTATTCAGACAGAGAAAACCAGCAACATGAGAAGGCTGTGCCATGTGTTACCACTGAAATCACATGTACTCCTTACCTATTGCCCTGTGGTTGCACTGCTATTTAGAGAAATCTCTGTGTAGAACAGTGTAATATATGTACTCTGTGTGTGTGTGTATGTATGCTGAAGCTTTTATTTGCGGTGTGGTGGGGGTGGGAAGCAGAATTTGGGGGCTGGCTGAGTAGGCCTTCAGGATGTGAGCAGGAGGTCTTAAAAGAATTATATTTTTATAGATTGTACTTAAGCTTTGGATCCCAGCCACATGTAGCCTTTTCTTCCAGAAAAGTAAAATGACTTGGAGAGAGAGTCAGGTGGCTGTAATGTAGTAGGGATAGAACAACCCCAGCAGCCCTGGACAAGCTGAATAACTTAATAAAAAATGCCTTTTAAAGTAATATTTTTCTAGTGCTAAATTGTTAAAGAAGTATTTATGAGCAGACTTTCTACGTACTTTGTGTGGTGCTTTGTACTGACCACGTAGACCTGTTATATGTTTATACATCTTAATGATTGTCTTTGAGGTGTTATGTAGTAATTTAATGACGTTTATGACAGAAAACCAGTGCAGTTCTGTGTAGTAGCAAATGATTTAATTTCTGATGAAACTGTAGGCTTTTGTAGTGCTTGTGTATTTTTCTGGTTGGCAGTTATGAATTGTATTCGTTCTGCAGCAAGGCTTGTACGCTTGATTGTAGAGAGGGGCGATAGGATGGTAGATACCATTGTTTAAAAAGAAAACCCTAAATATTGCTACCTTATCCGTTATAAAATCAGGTGAGTTTTGTGGCAGAAGCCTGAAATTTAGATTTTGCACTGGAATAAAATATCAAATACATCTAGGGCAGGTTAAAAGTATGCGATGAGGGATCTGTTTATTTAATTAACATCCTTGTCTCAAAATTGGAGAGATATCAATTTGATAGGTGGACCAATCGGTGGATAAAGAGCTGGCTGGATGGCCACATGCAAAGAGTTGTGGTCAATGGCTCAATGTCCGTCTGGAGACCAGTAACAAGTGGTGTCCCTCAGGGATCGGTGTTGGGACCAGTCTTGTTCAACATCTTCATCGCTGACATGGACAGTGGGATTGAGTGCGCCCTCATCAAGTTTGCCGATGACACCAAGCTGTGTTGTTCGGTTGATACGCTGGAGGGAAGGGATGCCATCCAGAGGGACCTTGACACACTTGTGAGGTGGGCTGATGCCAACGTTATGAAGTTCAGCCATGACAAGTGCAAGGTCCTACACCTGGGGCGGAGCAATCCCAGGCACAGCTACAGGTTGGGCAGAGAAGAGAATCAGAGCAGCCCCGCAGAGAAGGACTTGGGGGTGTTGGTTCATGAGAAAATGAACATGAGCCAGCTTCAGTGTGCGCTCGCAGCCCAGAAAGCCAACCGTATCCTGGGCTGCATCAAAAGGGTATGGTGACCAGCAGGTCGAAGGAGGTGATCCTGCCCCTCTACTCTGCTCTCGTGAGACCTCACCTGGAGTATTGTGTGCAGTTCTGGTGTCCTCAACATAAAAAGGACATGGAACTGTTGGAACAAGTCCAGAGGAGGGCCACGAGGATGATCAGGGGACTGGAGCACCTCCCGTATGAAGACAGGCTGAGGAAGTTGGGTCTGTTCAGCCTGGAGAAGAGAAGGCTGCGTGGAGACCTAATAGCAGCCTTTCAGTATCTGAAGGGGGCCTGTAGGGATGCTGGGGAGGGACTCTTTGTCAGGGACTGTAGTGACAGGACAAGGGGTAACGGGTTAAAACTTAAACAGGGGAAGTTTAGATTGGATATAAGGAGGAAATTCTTTCCTGTTAGGGTGGTGAGACACTGGAATGGGTTGCCCAGGGAAGCTGTGAATGCTCCATCCCTGGCGGTGTTCAAGGCCAGGTTGGACAGAGCCTTGGGTGACGTGGATTAGTGTGAGGTGTCCCTGCCCATGGCAGGGGGTTGGAACTAGATGATCTTAAGGTCCTTTCCAACCCTAGCTATTCTATTATTCTATGATTCTAAGTAAGACTTGGGGACAAGTGCTTGATAGCAACATGTAAATGGACAGGCCAAGAGACTGGAACAAAACTTGGTTTTTCCCTCAAAAGTTCCCGAGCTCTGGATATATCAAAAGGAAAGTTCTGCTTTGCTGGGTTAGCGAGAAAAATAGCATTGAGATTAATAATGCATTGTGGAGATGAGAGGCCATGGAAGGGAACAGCCATGCCTTGCATGCTTCGCTGTGCCTGGCTTTTCCTCCCCTGGGAGTCTGCGGCTGCAGCGTGTCTGTGGTGGTAGCGTGACTGTTGTTGCCTGCACCTTCCTTTGGGGAAATTCGGAAGAGTAATTGAGCAAGTGGGAGATGAGTTCTCTGCGAAGTTGCTGGGCTGTTTATGTCAAAGTGTTGCGCTAAAGCTGGTTTAGCACAGCTCTGCGCTTTAAAGCGTGTGATGAACAGCACACCGCTTTCCTGGCGGCAGTGTAAGGTGCTAGGGTATTCATTCTCCCTGTTGCAGGAACCTAGCTTAGCCATGTAGTTTGCCTAGACTTCCTTTGTAGGCCGTGGAGTACGAGACTCTAAAAGTGTTTTACTCAGATGATTTAGGCTTGGCTCTTGTTCTTTGGAAAGGAAAGGGAGAGAATTACTGGCTGCTGGGATATATTTGACCTGTTCAGCTCAGCTACGCCATAAAACCCTGCCCTGCCCTAGCCTTCCTTTCCCATCACTTGTGCTTTCCCTGGTATTTGCCTGTCCCATAACGAGTGAAGAGAAGGAGCTAAGACCAATGGGAAATTTATCCAGCCACCTTCCTCCTTCCCCCAATTCCCCGCCCCCCCCCACCCCCCGAAGTTTTCGTCTCCTTTAGTTCCCTACCTCATCCTGGGAACACTTGTGCTGCTGCTAGGGAGTGGTTGGGAATGTGCAGATAGACAAATGAGGGAGCATGGGGTTGCCTCTTTTCCTGGCAGTGAGATAGATGCTGGATAAGCAGAACTTAATGGCAAAGCTGCACTGTGAGTGGTAAAAGAAGTCTTTATCAGATGAGTACTTGCAAAAAGAGCTGCAGGCTTAATAATCAGAGTTTGGTGTTCTCAATCCAGCCCACCCCTTGTATTGCAAAAACATTATGGTACTAAAAGAGTTTGTGTGACTGTTCTTCATGATCTCTGCGATGCTCGTGCAGAGTAGATAACGGCACAGAATAAAGCAGTTATCTCACTAGGGAACTTAGTAGGAAGATCCAGGTGGAGAAAGCTTCAAATTCACTTTCAAAGCACTTGCATGGTGTCATAATTGTCCAGGTCTAGCTCTTTTCCTTCCTGGACCCTTTAAGGAAGGAAGAAATCACATAAATAGGTAAATAAATAAGGAATTGAAGTGGCATTCTTATTTCTTCTTTGCCTACAGACTTTTAAATCTTGCCATACTGAAGGTCTCTAGTTCATCAGGTTTTTTCAGAAGAGCCCTTGCCAAGTGCTGTGATAGAGCCTGTCACAGCTGGCTTGGAGGACAGCGGCTTCAAACAAACGGCCCTGTTGGATACCACCTGCAGACAGGTACTCCTGTCCTGTGGCCTGTATTTGGTACAGCACATGTTCACATGCCTCGTATGTGCTATACATGAATATAAGCCTTGCTAGGGAAGAAAACTGCAGGGCTTGTTGCTGGAGATGCAATGCGGATGGAAACACTGGAGAATTTAGCAGCATCCAGTGATCTTGCCCTTTGCTGTTAGTGATTGTTTGTGCAATATATCCCCTCCAGTATTGTTTTCTTTCTGGAAGATGGGAGGGGGACAGCCTATATGCTGTTTTGATACGCTTTTAGCTGGCTGAATGGGAAATACAAATGCAGACTGAGAAAATGGAGGAGAGGGATAGCTGTGAATTTGCCCAAGGTCCAAGTGAGTAAATCTTGAGATTTGTCTCTAATTAAGAAATAATTCAATATTGACCAAATGGGTGCCATGTCTTCAATGGGGTAGCATCTGGAAGAGGCCAATATTTAGGGTTTTTTCCCAAGGCACATTTAGTCCTACTCTACTGTTTAGTGAAAACGCCCAGTGCAGATGCCACCAGAGCCTCATCTCGTGGAATAACACTGTAATAAAGAATGTGGTTTTCTTGTGAAAGTCGTGACCTCTTCTGATGAAAATAACACACAACGCAGTATTTTCATGGTGTATGAGTGAAATGTATTTTTTTTTTTCAATAAAATACCATTTCCTTTCCTAAACGTTTGAGTTGTTTGTTTGTGTTTTTTTCCTTGGTGGTATGTCTCTTTCCTCAGTTAAGTCAACGTTCCCAGGGATGGTAACTGTGGGATTCATGTGCTGGCATTTGCCACCCTCTCACAAATGCCTCCTGTAAGTTACCTGGGGCTGAGCCTTGTGCCTGTCCTGCTGTGTGTGACCTCTCCTCTGCTTGCCGCGCACCTCAGGGAAGCAGACGGAGGTGCTTCCACTTTCCTCTGCAGCTGCCCAGAGCTTTCCTCCCAGGAATCCCATACAAGCAAATCTCACTCCCTGAGGCAATGCCTTGCTATTAACTGCCAACTGCCCCCGAGTTCCTGCAGATCTGGCCAATTGCAAATAATTATTGTGAAGAACGCCTAAAAGCCAGAAGGAAAGAATTTAATCCTGCTTGCGCTGGAGTATTACAAAACCCCAGCAGCAGGAATAAGGACAGGTAAAACACGCTGAATCCCTCTGGGAATCTCAGGTATATAAGTAGCCTGTGCAGTTACTGAGGTTTCAGTGGGTGGACGTGCTGTAAAGAACGGGCAGTAAATCTCAGTGCAGCGTCAGAAGGGGCCTAGCCTGACCGCTGCTGCTGGGGTAGGTCTCCTGAACAGCAGGCCAAAAGGAGAGGCATGACAACGGGTCCACGTCTTCTTGATCATGTCCTAATTTATTGCCATTTTTGCGGTTGCTCTCACGCTGTTCAGAGATCTCCGCTGCGAGTCTCCTTGCATCCAGATCTGTCGAAGGACGCCGCTTGTGCTGAATGCCTGGAAGCCAGCTGGACTGCAGCCCTTACCGCATGCAGTACCCTACTACTGAAGAGCCTAAGCCTAACTTACACAGGAAACAACAACTAGCTACCTTATCTATGGCTAGCAAAACGATCCTTAAGTCCTACACGTCCAAGCGCCCTCTTGGAGGCGCTGCCCGCCCCCACGGCTGCGTGCAGCCCCGTCACGAAGCTGCTCTCGGGAAGCGCTTGGAGGACGCCGAGCAGGGCCCCGCCGTCCCCTCCCTCCTCTGGGACGCGGAGCCGAGGAGCGGGCTGGACGCGGCGGGTGCCCGCGCTCTGCCGGGCAGGGCCATTCCTCCTCTTTGCCCCGGCTGCTGCTCCGCAGGGCCGCAGCTCCCCTGCTGGCCGCCGCTGCCAGCGGCCGCTGTCCTCTTCCTGCGCCGCCACAGGAGCCTCAACAGCAGGAGCAGGGCGTCGGCAGCGAAGCCCCACCCGCAGTGCTCGCCGAGAGCTTGGAGCACAACTTCGTGCAGGCGGCGCGGCTCCTCCGTCCCCTGCTCCTTCCTCTTCAGCTCCATCTGCTCTTGCAGCCACATCATTTGCTGCATCTGCTGCGTCTGCTCCTCCTCACGCTGCCGCAGGAGGGTTTGCTCGCTGAGGTCTGTCTGCTCATTGACCTTCAGCGTGTACAGCACGATGCTCAGCACGCTCAGGATGCGGGCGACGCGCAGAGCCATGGTCTGCGGGAGGAGGGAGAGAAGGGGTAAAGCCCTCAGCAGGCTGGCTGGGAGGGAGATGGTGGCTGGCACAGCGGGGCAGGAGATGCAAGGGCGCAGCGACGGCTGTGACAGGGCACAAGGGAGCTGGCAGGCAGCAAGGGGAAGGCTGCTGAGCGCTGCACCGTGGGGGCACGTCCTCACAGCCCTCATCGTGGCTGCCAGCCCCGGCCGGGCCCCTCTGCGCCCAGCTCCTGCCCAAGGAGCTCCCTGCGGTGCCTGCACCCTCGCCCCGGCCTTTAAGAGCCCTCCATGGCCCAGTACCTGTGCCCCAGCCCTCATCCCTCATCCCTCATCCCTCATCCCGCATCCCTCATGCAGCCCTGCCTTCCCCCGCCCGCCCCACTCACCGCTCTCCCGAGCTATACTGCAGGGGCAGTGCCGCTGCGGCTGGTACCGTACGGCACCCTCTGTGCCGTCATAGGCGCCGCAGCCCCACGGCAACACCGCACCCGGACGGCCACGGCCAACGCGTGGCTCTGCGGCCCCTGCAGCGGGCAAAGCACAACCGCCCCGTGGCAGGACGGAGCTCGCAGGGCCCCTGAGCCTCCCCAGAAGGAGCAGCCGCGGTGGCACAAGGGCGTCCCTGGCCTGCACAGGGAGCTCCGCGCCCGGCTGGGCTCCTGGCTGCCTCCATGGCCCCCACAGCAGCAGCACTGAGGAGCCTGTGGGCAGGAGCTGTTGGTCACGCTTGCCCACCCGTGCATGTAGTGATGCAGAGGGTTAACCAGTGTACAAGGGGGTTAGAGGAATTCACTTGCTTAAACAAAAGTGTTGTCTGTTGTAAACACCTATCACGCCTACTAAGCAGAACAAAGGCACAAACTACTGATAAGGGGAGAAGCAGAGATCTGGTTCTACTGAGAAGCAACTATTGACAAGGAAAAGCGAACGCCTGAGTCTATGGATAAGGGTGTTGGAAAGAGCAGAATTTTGTATGATAAAACAATTGTATAAAATAGTAAAAATTATTATGTTTGAGAAATTTATAAATTAATAGTGAGGTTTTGTATATTAGAAAATGCTGTGACTTCGTGGTTTTGTATCACGGCGGTTCTAATGTTGCAATATATCACAGCTGTCTTGTACCCAATGCTACAAACACGTAGCATAACCAAATATGGTAAAAGGAGTATAAAAGGATTTAGAAAAGTATGTACTGGAGACTATACCCAAGTGGAACCTGTGTATAAGATAGCTGGAAGAGCATACCAGAAAGAAGATAAGAGGGTGCTAACGTTTACACAAGGATTGGAATATACTCAAGTGGGGGAAAGGTGAAAAGGACAACCTGAGGAAGACTTCTTACTTCATCTGAGGAAGACTCTTACTTCATCGGAACGACCACCAGACGACAACCAGACGACCACCAGAGGGGGCCGCGCAAGCGCAGAAGAGGCTGATGTCGTAATAGATGGATATGGCAATCCCTAATGCATATGTATTAGTTAAATGTTGTAACCTATGATGAATATGTATTAACTGTGAAACTTTTAGGATATAAATTGCGCACGCGATGTGACGAGGTTGAAGCCAGATTTGGGCGAGTGCCCCTGGTTTCCCAGCGTTGCAATAAAGCACCTCATATAACCATCCTGGTGGTTATGTGTTTATTCTTACGCTAACAAGGGGGAGAAGCAGATGGGTTGTGGCTGGGATACCGACCAAACCCTAAGGCTATGCGTGAAGATTAAAAGGTGAAAAGTTTAAGAAGAGGAAGACTCATTTACTTCACCTTGAGACCCCTGCCCATGACCAGAGGGGGGCACTGCGCAGGCGCAAAGGACCTTCTAGCTCCTGATAATACGAAGCGGGGATAGATACTAAATATGTATAGGCGTATCAGTAATCTAATGCATATGCATACCTTAAGAGAATAAATGTAAAGGAAAAACGACCCTGGGTGTGCATACTTTGGAGGAGCTATCCCCATGCACCTCAGCGCTGAATAAAAAGCATACCTACTTTACAACTTTAACGAGTTGTGGAGTCAATCCGCGTATCAGTAGCACGCACACTCCTGCCACTCCAAGCTCTGCTGGAGAATTACATAGCAGCGTTGCACCCAGAGACTTGCGACAGCCCAGCCTGATGCAAAACCAGGTGGCCGTTTATCAGAAGAGTTATGGAGGCTTATCTAGTAATGGTCTCATTACAGCTGTCTCTGATGAGGAAGAAAACCAGAGAGCAAAGAAGGACTAAGCAGATCCTTTCCCCTGGGGAACAACCTGCCGAGCCTCAGGGTTGGGCTCCCAGTCCTGGCTCCCCTCGCAGCTGCTGCAGGAGAGGAAGGAGCCTTTGGTAGGGACAGAGCAGAGCAAGTTCTGCTCCTGCCCCCCCCGAGGGCTTTGCTGCTCGTCACCCCTGCAAACCGCTTACTGCGTTGGTGCTCTTCCAGACAACAGAGCTGCGGTGTTGCACGTACCCCCTCACCCGCAGCATCAGTAGAAGCATCTAGGAGCTGATAATGTTCTTGTGGGTGCTGAGGTCCTGCTAGGCACTGCCCATTCTTATGACCGCTTGCAGGCCTGTGTTAAAAGTGTTTCTAGGCAGCCCAGGTAAAGGTGTCACTACAGGTCTGGCATGAAGAGCTCGACCTGTGCAGTCAGGCATAGGAGTGGTCCTCTCCTGTAGCTCTCATCTGTTTCCCTGATGGTTTTCAGCTCCATAGCGGTACCTCCCATACTGTTGGAAAGAGCAGAATTTTGTATGATAAAACAGTTGTATAAAATAGTAGAAATTATTATGTTTGAGAAATTTATAAATTAATAGTGAGGTTTTGTATATTAGAAAATGCTGTGACTTCATGGTTTTGTATCACGGCAGTTCTAATGTTGCAATATATCACAGCTGTCTTGTACCCAATGCTACAAAAACATAGCATAACCAAATATGGTAAAAGGAGTATAAAAGGATTTAGAAAAGTATGTACTGGAGACTATACCCAAGTGGAACCTCAGAAGAGGCTGATGTCGTAATAGATGGATATGGCAATCCCTAATGCATATGTATTAGTTAAATGTTGTAACCTATGATGAATATGTATTAACTGTGAAACTTTTAGGATATAAATTGTGGACGCGATGTGACGAGGTTGAAGCCAGATTTGGGCGAGTGCCCCTGGTTTCCCAGCGCTGCAATAAAGCACCTCATATAACCATCCCGGTGGTTATGTGTTTATTCTTACGCTAACATTTTGGCACCCCAGATGGGACCTCGCGGGCATTGCTGAGGCGGATCGCGTTTCGACCCCGCTCCAGCCGCCACCGAGAGATTCTCGGGGAGCCATCGACCGCGACCGAACTCTGCTGCTCACGACGGACCTCTGACACGGTAAGAAAGGTGCTTTATTTAAGTCACAGAACCAGTTTCTATTAAAAGTATGGTGTATTGACCTTTGGTAAGGTCTGGTAAAAGCCTGCCTGTTATACGCAGCGAAAAGCTGCGTTTGGCTGGGCTAGTAGTAAAGCCTGCCTGTTGGACGCGGTGAAAGCTGCGCTTGGTTGGGGCTAGAGAGCTCTCGGGGTAAAAGCCTAGGCGCCGTCCGTTAGACAGTAGCGAAAGCTCTGCAGGTTCGGCAAACGTGGTTATGGTATTGGTATTTGTGCTGCGGGATCAGCATCTGTCTGTATAAGTTTTGTAATATAGTGGTGTGTGTGTGTGAGAGAGAGGAGCCTGTTTAGAAATCATCTTGTAATTATAAAATGTCGCCAATTCCTAAATCATCTCCTTTAGGTTGTATTTTAAGCCATTGGAAGGAGGGTGGATTTGGGCAGAGTATGCGGAAAAGCAAACTAATTGATTATTGCAATGTATGGTGGACGCAGTATGAAATAGAAGATCAGGAAAAATGTCCTGAAAATGGAACCTTACAATATAATACTATTTTGCAGTTGATGTTACATTGTAAAAGGGTAGGAAAATGGGATGAAGTACCGTATGTGGATCTTTTCTTTATCTCCAGAAACAATGATAAGTGGCAGAAATCTTGCGGAATAATGGTTGTTAAAACAAGCAATGCTGGAAAATGCAGGGAGTGTGCTGGAGAAAAGGAATGTGTGAAATGCCTTGCCATGAGAAATAGTCGGCGACATCAAAGGGACGAGGAAGATCCTGGTTTGTTAGTAGCTCCGCTAGTGATAAATGAGGAAAGGGGGGAGGGGGAGGAAAGTGATAGCGATCTCGAGAGTGAAGAAGAGTGTGAAAATGGAGGAGGTCGAGAGAGAAATTCCCCCGTCACCCCAGTCTCACACAGAACTCGCCGGAGGGGAGGGCGAGAAGGAAACACACAGCTTCAAGCAGCTAGTGCGGTCCTTGCCCCTTTAAGACAGGGGGTTGGAGTTGAAGGACCAGTGTATGTTAAAATACCTTTCTCCCCTGGGGATTTGGTTATATGGAAACAATCGGCAGGAACATATAGAGAAAATCCTGATAAAGTAGCTCGAGTGATAAAGAGGATTATGAAAACCCAAAACCCAGACTGGGATGATATACAAGCCTCTATTAGGACAGGACTTATTGAGTAAGCTGGATGCTACGATTGTTTTTTGAAAATGGTGAATTGATAATGCAAATCCCTGAATCCAAAACAGGACAGATTTTAGTCCTTAAAAACAAACCTATTCCACAAATCCCAAAAGAAGTGGAACAGGCTGTAATACCAACAGTTTGGGAAACAGAAATCCCAGGAAAATCAAAAGCAGCTCAACCAATAATAGTGGAGTTAAAAGACGGGGCTAGACCAGTAAGGGTTAAACAATATCCATTGAAGCTAGAAGCAAGATATGGGATCATAGAAACAATTGAGAAATTCTTAAAATATAACATTTTAGAAGAATGCGAATCAGAATATAACACACCAATCTTCCCAATAAAGAAACCAAACGGTGAGTACAGATTGGTGCAAGATTTGAGGGCAATAAATGAAATAACAAAAGATATCCACCCGGTGGTGGCAAACCCATATACATTGCTAACATCTGTGAAGGAAAAATATAAATGGTTTACGGTGATTGATTTAAAAGATGCCTTCTTCTGCATTCCCCTTGACAAAAGTAGCAGGAAACTGTTTGCGTTTGAATGGGAAAATCCACAGAATGGACGGAAAACTCAACCGACATGGACCAGACTTCCACAAGGATTCAAAAACAGTCCGACCCTATTTGGAAACCAACTAGCCAAAGAATTGGAAACATGGACTACCCAAGGAAAGATACAGATGGCAGCAGCTTTGTGGAGAACGGGACACGATACGCAGGATATGCTGTGACAACTCAGCAAAAGGTAATCGAAGGAACGTCAGCCCAAACAGCAGAATTGATAGCTCTTACAAGAGCATTGGAGCTGAGCAACGACAAAAAGGTAAATATATGGACAGACTCAAAATATGCATTTGGTGTAGTACATATTCAGAGAGCATTATGGAAAGAACGAGGACTTTTGTCCTCACAAGGGACTAACATAAAATATCAGAAAGAAATTTTAGAATTAATAATTGCTGTGCAAAGACCTAAACAAGTAGCCATCATGCATTGCAAGGCACATCAAGGAGGAACTTCAAAGGTATCTGAAGGAAATACACTAGCAGATCGGACAGCCCGCCAAGTAGCCTGGGAGGTGTGGAATATGATGGCTTTAATACCTCTGAAGGTAAGCCCACTCCACACCTATCTTTCACAAAGCCCAGACTATTCAACAGAAGATAAAAATTAGCAGGACTCTTAAAGGCCCAAAAGAATTCTGAAGGGTGGTATGTAACAACAACGGGACAAGTAATAGTGCCACCTGCAATAATGCGGAAGATTCTACAAACTGAACATCAAAAATGTCATTGGGGTGCAGAAGCATTGGTAACTTATCTAAAACGAGGAATAATTTCCACACAGATGTTAACTATGGCAAAATCAGTGGGATCAAAATGTGAAATCTGTCTGAAAAACAATCCAGTAGTAAAAAGACAAATTGAGATGGGAAGAATTAGGATAGGAATGGAACCAGGAGATTATTGGCAGGTTGATTTTGCAGAACTACCAAAGGTACAAGGGTACAAATATCTATTAGTAGGGGTTGACACTTTTTCTGGATGGCCAGAGGCCTTTCCCTGTCGCACCAATCAGGCAAAAGAAGTAGTGAAATGGTTGCTTAGAGAAATCATCCCGCGATTTGGAGTCCCTTTAGGTATATCATCAGATAGGGGTCCACATTTTATTGCAACCGTAGTACACGAAGTTAGTAAACTATTAGGAATATTATGGAACTTACACACTCCTTAGAGGCCCCAATCTAGTGGACAGGTAGAAAAGATGTTTTGACACAACTTAAAGCAGGATGCCATTCTGATTTGCAAGTTCACAGATACCATTCTGACAGGACCAATGCCAACAAAGAAAGGATTCAGAGATTTGAATTTACAATTGCAGGCAACAACCAAAATGACCTTGCAGAACAGAATGGCATTAGACATGTTGTTACTTAAGGAACATGGTGTTTGTGGATATTTAAAAGATAGAGTAGATCACTGCTGTATTCACATTCCTAATGTGACTGCAGATATAGAACATGACATCTCCCAACTAAACAGCATTGAACAAGAAATAGAAAAAGAAAAGGAATATATTGAACAAAATTGGGTTGGAGCACTGTTTGATGGTTTGGGCCTTCACCTCACGGGATGGGTTCGTTCCCTCATGCAGACCATAATCATGGTACTAATTGTATTTCTGATGATCTACCTAATGTATCTGTGTATCCGAAAGGAAATAGCCAGGAACAACGCATGGACTCATCGAATTATAGGAGCAGTGACCAGAGACCACTCAAAATATCTGACACCTTCTCCTACTTATTAGGAAACAGCTATCTAAAGGGGGAAATGTTGGAAAGAGCAGAATTTTGTATGATAAAACAATTGTATAAAATAGTAGAAATTATTATGTTTGAGAAATTTATAAATTAATAGTGAGGTTTTGTATATTAGAAAATGCTGTGACTTCGTGGTTTTGTATCACGGCAGTTCTAATGTTGCAATATATCACAGCTGTCTTGTACCCAATGCTACAAACACGTAGCATAACCAAATATGGTAAAAGGAGTATAAAAGGATTTAGAAAAGTATGTACTGGAGACTATACCCAAGTGGAACCTGTGTATAAGATAGCTGGAAGAGCATACCAGAAAGAAGATAAGAGGGTGCTAACGTTTGGAATATACTCAAGTGGGGGAAAGGTGAAAAGGACAACCTGAGGAAGACTTCTTACTTCATCTGAGGAAGACTCTTACTTCATCGGAACGACCACCAGACGACCACCAGAAGACCACCAGAGGGGGCCGCGCAAGCGCAGAAGAGGCTGATGTCGTAATAGATGGATATGGCAATCCCTAATGCATATGTATTAGTTAAATGTTGTAACCTATGATGAATATGTATTAACTGTGAAACTTTTAGGATATAAATTGTGGACGCGATGTGACGAGGTTGAAGCCAGATTTGGGCGAGTGCCCCTGGTTTCCCAGCGCTGCAATAAAGCACCTCATATAACCATCCCGGTGGTTATGTGTTTATTCTTACGCTAACAAGGGGGAGAAGCAGATGGGTTATGGCTGGGATACCGACCAAACCCTAAGGCTATGCGTGCAGATTAAAAGGTGAAAAGTTTAAGAAGAGGAAGACTCATTTACTTCACCTTGAGACCCCTGCCCATGACCAGAGGGGGGCACTGCGCAGGCGCAAAGGACCTTCTAGCTCCTGATAATACGAAGCGGGGATAGATACTAAATATGTATAGGCGTATCAGTAATCTAATGCATATGTATACCTTAAGAGAATAAATGTAAAGGAAAAACGACCCTGGGTGTGCGTACTTTGGAGGAGCTATCCCCATGCACCTCAGCGCTGAATAAAAAGCATACCTACTTTACAACTTTAACGAGTTGTGGAGTCAATCCGCGTATCAGTAGCACGCACACTCCTGCCACTCCAAGCTCTGCTGGAGAATTACATAGCAGCGTTGCACCCAGAGACTTGCGACAGCCCAGCCTGATGCAAAACCAGGTGGCCGTTTATCAGAAGAGTTATGGAGGCTTATCTAGTAATGGTCTCATTACAGCTGTCTCTGATGAGGAAGAAAACCAGAGAGCAAAGAAGGACTAAGCAGATCCTTTCCCCTGGGGAGCAACCTGCCGAGCCTCAGGGTTGGGCTCCCAGTCCTGGCTCCCCTCGCAGCTGCTGCAGGAGAGGAAGGAGCCTTTGGTAGGGACAGAGCAGAGCAAGTTCTGCTCCTGCCCCCCCGAGGGCTTTGCTGCTCGTCAC
Source organism: Lathamus discolor (assembly GCF_037157495.1). Taxonomy (NCBI): domain Eukaryota; kingdom Metazoa; phylum Chordata; class Aves; order Psittaciformes; family Psittacidae; genus Lathamus; species Lathamus discolor. The sequence goes on from NC_088887.1 coordinate 36,216,554, forward strand.
CCCTGCAAACCGCTTACTGCGTTGGTGCTCTTCCAGACAACGGAGCTGCGGTGTTGCACGTACCCCCTCACCCGCAGCATCAGTAGAAGCATCTAGGAGCTGATAATGTTCTTGTGGGCGCTGAGGTCCTGCTAGGCACTGCCCATTCTTATGACCGCTTGCAGGCTTGTGGTAAATGTGTTCTAGGCAGCCCAGGTAAAGGTGTCACTACAGCAGGTCTGGCATGAAGAGCTCGACCTGTGCAGTCAGGCATAGGAGTGGTCCTCTCCTGTAGCTCTCTCCTGTTTCCCTTGATGGTTTTCAGCTCCATAGCGGTACCTCCCATACCAACAGCTGCCTAAAGCTCTGAATTTGTTTTGAGCAACTCCCTGGTATTGCTGTCCACATTTCTGAGATCTGTGCTGTACCTACAGATGGCGTCAGGTCTGCAGCTCTTTACCATTTCAGATCTCTTAGTTTGTATTGTTCTTGCTGATCCATGCGGCTTCAAGTGCTGCAAGCCCCAGTCAGCATCCCCCCCCCCCCCCCCCGGAGCCTTCTGGCACCCTGAATGTTACTCACAGGCTTTGAAGAAAGAAGCCTGTGGCAACCCAAGCAAAGGCAGCCCAGCGGTCTGTGCTTGCACACCTTCTGCAGGCTGGTGTGAGCTCTGCAGGCTGCCCCCCAAGCTCTTCTTTAGCAATGGAACAGATACCTGCCTCCTGCCACTGCTCATAAATCCTGTTGCCTCTCTCACCTGGTTCTTGCAGGTGTAACTGGGGGGAATGATGATAGTGACAGATCACTTTGACACCCCAGAGGCTGTTTGACCCTAAATTAATTAAAAGTACGTTCAACTCTACCCTATTTTACCAGCTTTTGGGTATGCTTTAAAGACCTACACCTGCTAGTGATCATTTTGCTCAAGAGCTAACTTATTAGAGGAACTTGCTTCGGCTTACTGTTATGGACAGAAAAGAACAGCTTTTAAGCAGGGCTGCTCATTAGCAGCAGCAATGAATCTGGCAGGTACCTGGGCCACCGCTCTGCCTCTTGATGCATGTGCTTGTTAACAGAAAACTTCAGAGGCGAGCTTAGAGCTTTTGTCTTGAGTGTGTAGTTACAGATGGAATTCCTTGTTGATGCTGAATTCAAACTTAGTTATCCAGAGTTTAGAAGACAAACTGGTTTTGGTCCACATGACTGGCTTAGTTAAGGAGAATGATAAGGAATGTAATGCTTCAGGTAGGCTATTTTTTTTAAGCTGAGTTATGGAGTAATCCCCAGAGCAGGGGATGGGGTGTGTATATACACACATACGAGGATGTGAAAAGGTGTTTGGTGGAGGTAGAGCAAGCTTTTGTGATCCGAAGAACAGGCCTGCTGTGAGGGACTGGGATGCTGGCTGGAGGGGATTTAGCACGGCTAGCAGGAAAACATGATGATTTCTCCATCGAAGCAGGACTTTGTGTGGTGGTCTCGTTAACAAACAAGCTGAGATAAAAGTCATCTGATGCTGGTCTCTGTTTCTTCTCACAATTAGAATAATTTGTGAATGTCTTGATCAAAGAGAACAGCAGATTAAAAAGAAAAAGGGTTCTGAATCTATCCGGCAGCCCAGTAGTGGTCTGGTTTAGCCAGTGATGAAAACCTAATCCTTTCCTATGATGTTTGTCGGACAAATTATGTAGAGGCAATAATACATCCTTCTCATGGGGAAACGAGAGCCCTGAAGTGTTCAGGAGGCGTTCTTGAAGCAGCTGAGCATGGGAATGGAACTACCACTGACTGATTCAGAGTTCGGCTGGGGGAAAGGCTTCCATTTAAAAATAAAGAAATGATTTTCTTATTTAACCAAAGACTGCAAGTCCGCAGGTTTGGTTTTTTTTAAACCTGACCCAAACTTTTACTATGAGAGCACAAACTGGGCACAGTGCTCCTGCGAGAGGAAGATGGGAATCCAGGTGTCACTGGAATTCTCTGGCCATATAAGAAACTAACTAGACCTAAATACCCGATGGAGCTGCCATAGAATCTGTTCAAATGGAAGCTTTTCTCCGGAGAGCTTGCTTTTTTACCCCAGGCACTTTGAAATGAGAGGATTTAAAGTAAAACATTTTGTTGCCGAGCTGTACATAAAATGGAGGGTGCTTCCTTAAGCAGTTTTGCAGGACATCAGCTATTTGGGAAAAGCCATGTGGGTTTTGGTTTTGTCTAGTAATAACCCTTGATGACCTTGTCCTGGCTCCATGAAGAGTGGATGTCTCAGCCTGCTCCTACCGGTGTCCCCTGGCAAGTGCATGGGGGAAGCAGCTCTGCGGCACCACCGGGCAGCTCATGTGCAGGCAGAGCCCCTTGTCTCCAGCTGCTCCAAAACCAGCCATCTTTGCCTGTCCTCCACTTCCACAGTGTCGATAGAGGCCTGCCAACTGCCAGAGTTTTGTTCACCTGCCAGAAACGACCCGTGCCTGCCAAGTTGCCCACAATGGGTACATCTAGGGCAGGTTAAAAGTATGCGATGAGGGATCTGTTTATTTAATTAACATCCTCGTCTCAAAATTGGAGAGATATCAATTTGATAGGTGGACCAGTTCGTGGATAAAGAGCTGGCTGGATGGCCACACGCAAAGAGTTGTGGTCAATGGCTCAATGTTCGTCTGGAGACCAGTAACAAGTGGTGTCCCTCAGGGATCGGTGTTGGGACCGGTCTTGTTCAACATCTTCATCGCTGACATGGACAGTGGGATTGAGTGCGCCATCAGCAAGTTTGCCGATGACACCAAGCTGTGTGGTTCAGTTGATAGCAACATGTAAAAGGACAGGCCAAGAGACTGGAACAAAACTTGGTTTTTCCCTCAAAAGTTCCCGAGCTCTGGATATATCAAAAGGAAAGTTCTGCTTTGCTGGGTTAGTGAGAAAAATAGCATTGAGATTAATAATGCATTGTGGAGATGAGAGGCCATGGAAGGGAACAGCCATGCGTTGCATGCTTCGCTGTGCCTGGCTTTTCCTCCCCTGGGAGTCTGCGGCTGCAGCGTGTCTGTGGTGGTAGCGTGACTGTTGTTGCCTGCACCTTCCTTTGGGGAAATTCGGAAGAGTAATTGAGCAAGTGGGAGATGAGTTCTCTGCGAAGTTGCTGGGCTGTTTATGTCAAAGTGTTGCGCTAAAGCTGGTTTAGCACAGCTCTGCGCTTTAAAGCGTGTGATGAACAGCACACCGCTTTCCTGGCGGCAGTGTAAGGTGGTAGGGTATTCATTCTCCCTGTTGCAGGAACCTAGCTTAGCCATGTAGTTTGCCTAGACTTCCTTTGTAGGCCGTGGAGTACGAGACTCTAAAAGTGAGTTACTCAGATGATTTAGGCTTGGCTCTTGTTCTTTGGAAAGGAAAGGTAGAGAATTACTGGCTGCTGGGATATATTTGACCTGTTCAGCTCAGCTACGCCATAAAACCCTGCCCTGCCCTAGCCTTCCTTTCCCATCACTTGTGCTTTCCCTGGTATTTGCCTGTCCCATAACGAGTGAAGAGAAGGAGCTATGACCAATGGGAAATTTATCCAGCCACCTTCCTCCTTCCCCCCTGTCCTGGGATGAGCAGCAGCAGTCATTTTTCTCCTTCTTAGTAGCTGATGCAGTGCTGTGTTTTGATCTTTTGGCCTTGGAACAGTGGTGATAACGCCGATGTTTTCAGTTGCTGCTCGAATGTTTGGTCTGGCCAAGGACTTTCTGAGCCTCCTGCTCTGCCAGGGAGGAGGGGAGGCCGGGAGGAAGCAGAGACAGGACACCTGACCCAAACTAGCAGAAGAGGTATTCCATACCACAGCACGTCATGCCCAGGATGTAACTTGGAGTGACCCGGAAGGGGTAGAGGGACTGCAGGGTTGGACGAGGTATCGGTCAGTGCTTGGCTGGGGGGAGTGGGGTGAGTTATTGGTCGGCTGGTATTGAGGTGTTGTATTCTTTCCTCTTGTTATTTCCTTTAGCACCATTATTACTGGTGGTAGCAGTAGTGATTTGTGTTATACCTTAGTTACTGGGCTGTTCTTATCTCAAGCCGTGGGAGTTGTATTCTTTTTGATTCTCCTCTCCGTCCCTCCAGAAGTTGGGGGAGGGCAAGAAGGGGGGGAGTGAGTAAAAGAGGTTTGTGGTTGGGTTTAAACCACGACACCCCCCATCCGTCGTCGTCGTCGTCGTCCCCCCCCCCCCCCCGAAGTTTTCATCTCCTTTAGTTCCCTACCTCATCCTGGGAACACTTGTGCTGCTGCTAGGGAGTGGTTGGGAATGTGCAGATAGACAAATGAGGGAGCATAGGGTTGCCTCTTTTCCTGGCAGTGAGATAGATGCTGGATAAGCAGAACTTAATGGCAAAGCTGCACTGTGAGTGGTAAAAGAAGTCTTTATCAGATGAGTACTTGCAAAAAGAGCTGCAGGCTTAATAATCAGAGTTTGGTGTTCTTCAATCCAGCCCATCCCTTGTATTGCAAAAACATTATGGTACTAAAAGAGTTTGTGTGACTGTTCTTCATGATCTCTGCGATGCTCGTGCAGAGTAGATAACGGCACAGAATAAAGCAGTTATCTCACTAGGGAACTTAGTAGGAAGATCCAGGTGGAGAAAGCTTCAGATTCACTTTCAAAGCACTTGCATGGTGTCATAATTGTCCAGGTCTAGCTCTTTTCCTTCCTGGACCCTTTAAGCAAGGAAGAAATCACATAAATAGGTAAATAAATAAGGAATTGAAGTGGCATTCTTATTTCTTCTTTGCCTACAGACTTTTAAATCTTGCCATACTGAAGGTCTCTAGTTCATCAGGTTTTTTCAGAAGAGCCCTTGCCAAGTGCTGTGATAGAGCCTGTCACAGCTGGCTTGGAGCACAGCGGCTTCAAACAAACGGCCCTGTTGGATACCACCTGCAGACAGGTACTCCTGTCCTGTGGCCTGTATTTAGTACAGCACATGTTCACATGCCTCGTATGAGCTATACATGAATATAAGCCTTGCTAGGGAAGAAAACTGCAGGGCTTGTTGCTGGAGACGCAATGCCGGATGGAAACACTGGAGAATTTAGCAGCATCCAGTGATCTTGCCCTTTGCTGTTAGTGATTGTTTGTGCAATATATCCCCTCCAGTATTGTTTTCTTTCTGGAAGATGGGAGGGGGACAGCCTATATGCTGTTTTGATACGCTTTTAGCTGGCTGAATGGGAAATACAAATGCAGACTGAGAAAATGGAGGAGAGGGATAGCTGTGAATTTGCCCAAGGTCCAAGTGAGTAAATCTTGAGATTTGTCTCTAATTAAGAAATAATTCAATATTGACCAAATGGGTGCCATGTCTTCAATGGGGTAGCATCTGGAAGAGGCCAATATTTAGGGTTTTTTCCCAAGGCACATTTAGTCCTACTCTACTGTTTAGTGAAAACGCCCAGTGCAGATGCCACCAGAGCCTCATCTCGTGGAATAACACTGTAATAAAGAATGTGGTTTTCTTGTGAAAGTCGTGACCTCTTCTGATGAAAATAACACACAACGCAGTATTTTCATGGTGTATGAGTGAAATGTATTTTTTTTTTTCAATAAAATACCATTTCCTTTCCTAAACGTTTGAGTTGTTTGTTTGTGTTTTTTTCCTTGGTGGTATGTCTCTTTCCTCAGTTAAGTCAACGTTCCCAGGGATGGTAACTGTGGGATTCATGGGCTGGCATTTGCCACCCTCTCACAAATGCCTCCTGTAAGTTACCTGGGGCTGAGCCTTGTGCCTGTCCTGCTGTGTGTGACCTCTCCTCTGCTTGCCGCGCACCTCAGGGAAGCAGACGGAGGTGCTTCCACTTTCCTCTGCAGCTGCCCAGAGCTTTCCTCCCAGGAATCCCATACAAGCAAATCTCACTCCCTGAGGCAATGCCTTGCTATTAACTGCCAACTGCCCCCGAGTTCCTGCAGATCTGGCCAATTGCAAATAATTATTGTGAAGAACGCCTAAAAGCCAGAAGGAAAGAATTTAATCCTGCTTGCGCTGGAGTATTACAAAACCCCAGCAGCAGGAATAAGGACAGGTAAAACACGCTGAATCCCTCTGGGAATCTCAGGTATATAAGTAGCCTGTGCAGTTACTGAGGTTTCAGTGGGTGGACGTGCTGTAAAGAACGGGCAGTAAATCTCAGTGCAGCGTCAGAAGGGGCCTAGCCTGACCGCTGCTGCTGGGGTAGGTCTCCTGAACAGCAGGCCAAAAGGAGAGGCATGACAACGGGTCCACGTCTTCTTGATCATGTCCTAATTTATTGCCATTTTTGCGGTTGCTCTCACGCTGTTCAGAGATCTCCGCTGCGAGTCTCCTTGCATCCAGATCTGTCGAAGGACGCCGCTTGTGCTGAATGCCTGGAAGCCAGCTGGACTGCAGCCCTTACCGCATGCAGTACCCTACTACTGAAGAGCCTAAGCCTAACTTACACAGGAAACAACAACTAGCTACCTTATCTATGGCTAGCAAAACGATCCTTAAGTCCTACACGTCCAAGCGCCCTCTTGGAGGCGCTGCCCGCCCCCACGGCTGCGTGCAGCCCCGTCACGAAGCTGCTCTCGGGAAGCGCTTGGAGGACGCCGAGCAGGGCCCCGCCGTCCCCTCCCTCCTCTGGGACGCGGAGCCGAGGAGCGGGCTGGACGCGGCGGGTGCCCGCGCTCTGCCGGGCAGGGCCATTCCTCCTCTTTGCCCCGGCTGCTGCTCCGCAGGGCCGCAGCTCCCCTGCTGGCCGCCGCTGCCAGCGGCCGCTGTCCTCTTCCTGCGCCGCCACAGGAGCCTCAACAGCAGGAGCAGGGCGTCGGCAGCGAAGCCCCACCCGCAGTGCTCGCCGAGAGCTTGGAGCACAACTTCGTGCAGGCGGCGCGGCTCCTCCGTCCCCTGCTCCTTCCTCTTCAGCTCCATCTGCTCTTGCAGCCACATCATTTGCTGCATCTGCTGCGTCTGCTCCTCCTCACGCTGCCGCAGGAGGGTTTGCTCGCTGAGGTCTGTCTGCTCATTGACCTTCAGCGTGTACAGCACGATGCTCAGCACGCTCAGGATGCGGGCGACGCGCAGAGCCATGGTCTGCGGGAGGAGGGAGAGAAGGGGTAAAGCCCTCAGCAGGCTGGCTGGGAGGGAGATGGTGGCTGGCACAGCGGGGCAGGAGATGCAAGGGCGCAGCGACGGCTGTGACAGGGCACGAGGGAGCTGGCAGGCAGCAAGGGGAAGGCTGCTGAGCGCTGCACCGTGGGGGCACGTCCTCACAGCCCTCATCGTGGCTGCCAGCCCCGGCCGGGCCCCTCTGCGCCCAGCTCCTGCCCAAGGAGCTCCCTGCGGTGCCTGCACCCTCGCCCCGGCCTTTAAGAGCCCTCCATGGCCCAGTACCTGTGCCCCAGCCCTCATCCCTCATGCAGCCCTGCCTTCCCCCGCCCGCCCCACTCACCGCTCTCCCGAGCTATACTGCAGGGGCAGTGCCGCTGCGGCTGGTACCGTACAGCACCCTCTGTGCCGTCATAGGCGCCGCAGCCCCACGGCAACACCGCACCCGGACGGCCACGGCCAACGCGTGGCTCTGCGGCCCCTGCAGCGGGCAAAGCACAACCGCCCCGTGGCAGGACGGAGCTCGCAGGGCCCCTGAGCCTCCCCAGAAGGAGCAGCCGCGGTGGCACAAGGGCGTCCCTGGCCTGCACAGGGAGCTCCGCGCCCGGCTGGGCTCCTGGCTGCCTCCATGGCCCCCACAGCAGCAGCACTGAGGAGCCTGTGGGCAGGAGCTGTTGGTCACGCTTGCCCACCCGTGCATGTAGTGATGCAGAGGGTTAACCAGTGTACAAGGGGGTTAGAGGAATTCACTTGCTTAAACAAAAGTGTTGTCTGTTGTAAACACCTGTCACGCCTACTAACCAGAACAAAGGCACAAGCTACTGATAAGGGGAGAAGCAGAGATCTGGTTCTACTCATAAGCAACTATTGACAAGGAAAAGCGGACGCCTGAGTCTATGGGTAAGGGGGAGAAGCAGATGGGTTGTGGCTGGGATACCGACCAAACCCTAAGGCTATGCGTGAAGATTAAAAGGTGAAAAGTTTAAGAAGAGGAAGACTCATTTACTTCACCTTGAGACCCCTGCCCATGACCAGAGGGGGGCACTGCGCAGGCGCAAAGGACCTTCTAGCTCCTGGTAATACGAAGCGGGGATAGATACTAAATATGTATAGGCGTATCAGTAATCTAATGCATATGTATACCTTAAGAGAATAAATGTAAAGGAAAAACGACCCTGGGTGTGCATACTTTGGAGGAGCTATCCCCATGCACCTCAGCGCTGAATAAAAAGCATACCTACTTTACAACTTTAACGAGTTGTGGAGTCAATCCGCGTATCAGTAGCACGCACACTCCTGCCACTCCAAGCTCTGCTGGAGAATTACATAGCAGCGTTGCACCCAGAGACTTGCGACAGCCCAGCCTGATGCAAAACCAGGTGGCCGTTTATCAGAAGAGTTATGGAGGCTTATCTAGTAATGGTCTCATTACAGCTGTCTCTGATGAGGAAGAAAACCAGAGAGCAAAGAAGGACTAAGCAGATCCTTTCCCCTGGGGAGCAACCTGCCGAGCCTCAGGGTTGGGCTCCCAGTCCTGGCTCCCCTCGCAGCTGCTGCAGGAGAGGAAGGAGCCTTTGGTAGGGACAGAGCAGAGCAAGTTCTGCTCCTGCCCCCCCGAGGGCTTTCCTGCTCGTCACCCCTGCAAACCGCTTACTACGTTGGTGCTCTTCCAGACAACGGAGCTGCGGTGTTGCACGTCCCCCTCACCCACAGCATCAGTAGAAGCATCTAGGAGCTGATAATGTTCTTGTGGGCGCTGAGGTCCTGCTAGGCACTGCCCATTCTTATGGCCGCTTGCAGGCTTGTGGTAAATGTGTTCTAGGCAGCCCAGGTAAAGGTGTCACTACAGCAGGTCTGGCATGAAGAGCTCGACCTGTGCAGTCAGGCATAGGAGTGGTCCTCTCCTGTAGCTCTCTCCTGTTTCCCTGATGGTTTTCAGCTCCATAGCGGTACCTCCCATACCAACAGCTGCCTAAAGCTCTGAAGTTGTTTTGAGCAACTCCCTGGTATTGCTGTCCACATTTCTGAGATCTGTGCTGTACCTACAGATGGCGTCAGGTCTGCAGCTCTTTACCATTTCAAATCTCTTAGTTTGTATTGTTCTTGCTGATCCATGCGGCTTCAAGTGCTGCGAGCCCCAGTCAGCATCCCCCTCGGCGGAGCCTTCTGGCACCCTGAATGTTACTCACAGGCTTTGAAGAAAGAAGCCTGTGGCAACCCAAGCAAAGGCAGCCCAGCGGTCTGTGCTTGCACACCTTCTGCAGGCTGCCCCCCAAGCTCTTCTTTAGCAATGGAACAGATACCTGCCTCCTGCCACTGCTCATAAATCCTGTTGCCTCTCTCACCTGGTTCTTGCAGGTGTAACTGGGGGGAATGATGATAGTGACAGATCACTTTGACACCCCAGAGGCTGTTTGACCCTAAATTAATTAAAAGTACGTTCAACTCAGAATCACAGAATCCCAAGGGTTGGAAGGGACCTCAAAAGATCATCTAGTCCAACCCCCCCGCAAGAGCAGGGTAACCTACAGTACATCACACAGGAACTTGTCCAGGCGGGCCTTGAATATCTCCAGTGTAGGAGACTCCACAACCCCCCTGGGCAACCTGTTCCAGTGCTCTGTCACTCTTACAGTAAAGAAGTTCTTCCTGATGTTAACGTGGAACTTCCTATGCTCCAGTTTACACCCATTGCCCCTTGTCCTATCACTGGATATCACTGAAAAAAGCCTAGCTCCATCATCCTGACACCTACCCTTTACATATTTGTAAACATTGATGAGGTCACCCCTCAGTCTCCTCTTCTCCAAGCTAAAGAGACCCAGCTCCCTCAGCCTCTCCTCATAAGGGAGATGTTCCACTCCCTTAATCATCTTTGTGGCTCTGCGCTGGACTCCTTCAAGCAATTCCCTGTCTGTGGAGGATTGGCTTGTCGAAAAAGGTCAAAAGGTCACGTTCCCATCAGCGAGCTGAAACAGGATATCTGTGTAGAGCATGGTGCAAACCTCTCACGCCAGATAATGAGGAAATGAAGGACACCGGCAAACAGCACCAAACTATGAGCAATCACAGCCAAGGCCACTAAGTGATAAGTGCATGAGGAGGATGGTGGGGGGGTGCACGGTGTAGCTGCAAAAATGTAGAAGCTATAAACCAATGATCTTGTAACATGTAAAAGCTATGAGCTAATGATCTCTGTATGCAAAGTATATAAGTGTCCATCTGCTTAGCGAAAAACGAGACTAGTCGGTCATCATCTGATGAGCTCGTCTCCCGGCGATTCCCACAAATGGTGACCCCGACGCGATCTCTCGAACACCACGGTGGGACAACGTAAGTTGTGCTCGGGTCCTGATCGCAGCCACAGGACGGTCAAAGCGCCAAGATCTCAAGATTTTAAGCGCTGGACCCTGGGTGACCGTATAGACGAGCCCGGCCGATACGCGCCGCCGAAACCTGAAGGGGCTGCAACAAGCGCGCTAAGGTATGGAAAGGCAAGCGGCGTATGATTTATTTACTGCCTTCTTACAGAAGCGGCAGGTTAAAGGGATCGACCTGCAGAAAGAGCTGCAGGGACTGTTAACTTATGGACAGTCTAAGGGATGTTTTGTTAACCCTCACACTGTCCATGAATTAGCAGAAAGGCGAAAATTTGGAGATAAGATTTGGCAAGCTATATATAATACCCTGTTAAAACAAAAGACTGGGAAGACAGCAGGGATCGGGAAAGCTCCGAAGAACGCAGCCACAGAAGGCAGTGACACTGTGAAACATTTGTTGGTCATTTGGAGAACTATTTTAGAGATGTTAAAGTCAAAGTTAGGTAAATTATGGCGGGTGGTACATAATGGACTTTTACAATATCAGGCAGAAAAGAAAGCTGCCGAGCAGGCACTCACGGCTCAGGCAAAAAACAGAAGTTATGAAATGGACTGGCCTTCCTCCATTCCAATGCCATCTGCTTTTTCACAAGTAATGTTGCCATCTCCACAAAATGCAGATGACACCGGAGCAAGCCCCTCAGTTTCGGAACCAACAGCTCCACCCACCACTACGACTCTAAAAACAGAAAAGCCCTCTGTTAACCCTCTTTCAAGCAATGAGCCTATCCCTGGGGCAGAAAGTGACCTAGTGGAGGCCATAGCTAAAGAAAGAAGGGAGGCTTGGGCAGCGGTGGCTAAGGACAGCCTTGAAAAGGGGGACGATGAGGTGGCGACCTCGTTGGCATGCCCGGTGACTTTTCAGCAACACCAGGGTGGTTTGATGGCAACTGTTACCCCTTTAGATTGGAAACTGTTATCACAATTACGAGCGACGGCCAGTCAATTTGGAGTCACCAGTGAGCCGGTAAAGCAGATGTTAGATTATATCTGGACTGCTCATATCTTGCTACCATCCGATTGCAAGAGTATTGCTAAGCTTATATTCTCACAACATCAGCAGTTGCTTTTTAACGCTCATTGGCAAAATCTGGCTCATGGATTCGTAGCTATACAAAGACAACCTGGGGATCCCCTTTACGGGGTAACCCTGGACGAGTTAATGGGTACAGGACTGTATTTTAGAACCGAGGCACAAGCTTTATTAGGACCTGATAAGTGTAGAGCAGCTATGAATTTAGTACGGCAAGCTATTAACCAAGTTAAGGACCCAGGAGGTGTGCCTTCATATATGGCTATCAAGCAAGGACGAGACGAATCATTTGGGTCCTTTATAGACAGAGCTGCTGCAGCTATTGAAAAAGCAGGCGTCCCAGACTACATGAAGGGAGCCTTGTTAAAACAATGTGCTTTACAAAACTGCAACCCCATTACCCGAAATGTTATTCTTACTTTGGGAGCTAATTGGACAATAGAGGAAGCATTAGAAAGAATGGCCTCACAACCAACAGGGCCGCAAGCTATGGTAGTAGATGCCATAAAACAGCTAGCTGAGGGAATTCAGGAACAAGCTAAGGCTTCACAGACTCAGGTGTTAGCCACTCTTGCACCCCTTCAAGCGTCGGCCGCACTTGGCCAGCGCAATCGTGGCCCTCTACGCTGTTATCGATGTGGAGGAATGGGACATCTCCGCCGAGAATGCACTGTCTCAGGAGTGTGGTGTCAGAAATGCCGAAACAACTCACATCACACCTCTATGTGTCGGCGAGGTTCGGGAAACTGCAACAGGAGCGCGTACACCAACGGCCGCGTGCAGAAACAAGTTGCCGCTGCAGCTCAAATGATTCCACCCCCTTGCAACCCGAAACCAGCGGAAGCCTCGGCTTGGACCTGGCAACCTCTGTAGAAGTAACACTTGTAACTTCACAACCTCAAAAGATCCCTACAGAAATTAAGCAAATGGAACCCAGTGTCCCTTTGCTGTTAGTGATTGTTTGTGCAATATATCCCCTCCAGTATTGTTTTGTTTCTGGAAGATGGGAGGAGGACAGCCTATATGCTGTTTTGATACGCTTTTAGCTGGCTGAATGGGAAATACAAATGCAGACTGAGAAAATGGAGGAGAGGGATAGCTGTGAATTTGCCCAAGGTCCAAGTGAGTAAATCTTGAGATTTGTCTCTAATTAAGAAATAATTCAATATTGACCAAATGGGTGCCATGTCTTCAATGGGGTAGCATCTGGAAGAGGCCAATATTTAGGGTTTTTTCCCAAGGCACATTTAGTCCTACTCTACTGTTTAGTGAAAACGCCCAGTGCAGATGCCACCAGAGCCTCATCTCGTGGAATAACACTGTAATAAAGAATGTGGTTTTCTTGTGAAAGTCTTGACCTCTTCTGATGAAAATAACACACAACGCAGTATTTTCATGGTGTATAAGTGAAATGTAATTTTTTTTTTCAATAAAATACCATTTCCTTTCCTAAACGTTTGTGTTGTTTGTTTGTGTTTTTTTCCTTGGTGGTATGTCTCTTTCCTCAGTTAAGTCAACGTTCCCAGGGATGGTAACTGTGGGATTCATGGGCTGGCATTTGCCACCCTCTCACAAATGCCTCCTGTAAGTTACCTGGGGCTGAGCCTTGTGCCTGTCCTGCTGTGTGTGACCTCTCCTCTGCTTGCCGCCCACCTCAGGGAAGCAGACGGAGGTGCTTCCACTTTCCTCTGCAACTGCCCAGAGCTTTCCTCCCAGGAATCCCATACAAGCAAATCTCACTCCCTGAGGCAATGCCTTGCTATTAACTGCCAACTGCCCCCGAGTTCCTGCAGATCTGGCCAATTGCAAATAATTATTGTGAAGAACGCCTAAAAGCCAGAAGGAAAGAATTTAATCCTGCTTGCGCTGGAGTATTACAAAACCCCAGCAGCAGGAATAAGGACAGGTAAAACACGCTGAATCCCTCTGGGAATCTCAGGTATGTAAGTAGCCTGTGCAGTTACTGAGGTTTCAGTGGGTGGACGTGCTGTAAAGAACGGGCAGTAAATCTCAGTGCAGCGTCAGAAGGGGCCTAGCCTGACCGCTGCTGCTGGGGTAGGTCTCCTGAACAGCAGGCCAAAAGGAGAGGCATGACAACGGGTCCACGTCTTCTTGATCATGTCCTAATTTATTGCCATTTTTGCGGTTGCTCTCACGCTGTTCACAGAGATCTCCGCTGCGAGTCTCCTTGCATCCAGATCTGTTGAAGGACGCCGCTTGTGCTGAATGCCTGGAAGCCGGCTGGACTGCAGTCCTTACCGCATGCAGTACACTACTACTGAAGAGCCTAAGCCTAACTTACACAGGAAACAACAACTAGCTACCTTATCTATGGCTAGCAAAACGATCCTTAAGTCCTACACGTCCAAGCGCCCTCTTGGAGGCGCTGCCCGCCCCCACGGCTGCGTGCAGCCCCGTCACGAAGCTGCTCTCGGGAAGCGCTTGGAGGACGCCGAGCAGGGCCCCGCCGTCCCCTCCCTCCTCTGGGACGCGGAGCCGAGGAGCGGGCTGGACGCGGCGGGTGCCCGCGCTCTGCCGGGCAGGGCCATTCCTCCTCTTTGCCCCGGCTGCTGCTCCGCAGGGCCGCAGCTCCCCTGCTGGCCGCCGCTGCCAGCGGCCGCTGTCCTCTTCCTGCGCCGCCACAGGAGCCTCAACAGCAGGAGCAGGGCGTCGGCAGCGAAGCCCCACCCGCAGTGCTCGCCGAGAGCTTGGAGCACAACTTCGTGCAGGCGGCGCGGCTCCTCCGTCCCCTGCTCCTTCCTCTTCAGCTCCATCTGCTCTTGCAGCCACATCATTTGCTGCATCTGCTGCGTCTGCTCCTCCTCACGCTGCCGCAGGAGGGTTTGCTCGCTGAGGTCTGTCTGCTCATTGACCTTCAGCGTGTACAGCACGATGCTCAGCACGCTCAGGATGCGGGCGACGCGCAGAGCCATGGTCTGCGGGAGGAGGGAGAGAAGGGGTAAAGCCCTCAGCAGGCTGGCTGGGAGGGAGATGGTGGCTGGCACAACGGGGCAGGAGATGCAAGGGCGCAGCGACGGCTGTGACAGGGCACAAGGGAGCTGGCAGGCAGCAAGGGGAAGGCTGCTGAGCGCTGCACCGTGGGGGCACGTCCTCACAGCCCTCATCGTGGCTGCCAGCCCCGGCCGGGCCCCTCTGCGCCCAGCTCCTGCCCAAGGAGCTCCCTGCGGTGCCTGCACCCTCGCCCCGGCCTTTAAGAGCCCTCCATGGCCCAGTACCTGTGCCCCAGCCCTCAGCCCTCAGCCCTCAGCCCTCATGCAGCCCTGCCTTCCCCCGCCCGCCCCACTCACCGCTGTCCCGAGCTATACTGCAGGAGCAGTGCCGCTGCGGCTGGTACCGTACGGCACCCTCTGTGCCGTCATAGGCGCCGCAGCCCCACGGCAACACCGCACCCGGACGGCCACGGCCAACGCGTGGCTCTGCGGCCCCTGCAGCGGGCAAAGCACAACCGCCCCGTGGCAGGACGGAGCTCGCAGGGCCCCTGAGCCTCCCCAGAAGGAGCAGCCGCGGTGGCACAAGGGCGTCCCTGGCCTGCACAGGGAGCTCCGCGCCCGGCTGGGCTCCTGGCTGCCTCCATGGCCCCCACAGCAGCAGCACTGAGGAGCCTGTGGGCAGGAGCTGTTGGTCACGCTTGCCCACCCGTGCATGTAGTGATGCAGAGGGTTAACCAGTGTACAAGGGGGTTAGAGGAATTCACTTGCTTAAACAAAAGTGTTGTCTGTTGTAAACACCTATCACGCCTACTAACCAGAACAAAGGCACAAGCTACTGATAAGGGGAGAAGCAGAGATCTGGTTCTACTCATAAGCAACTATTGACAAGGAAAAGCGGACCTCTGAGTCTATGGGTAAGGGGGAGAAGCAGATGGGTTGTGGCTGGGATACCGACCAAACCCTAAGGCTATGCGTGAAGATTAAAAGGTGAAAAGTCTAAGAAGAGGAAGACTCATTTACTTCACCTTGAGACCCCTGCCCATGACCAGAGGGGGGCACTGCGCAGGCGCAAAGGACCTTCTAGCTCCTGATAATACCAAGCGGGGATAGATACTAAATATGTATAGGCGTATCAGTAATCTAATGCATATGCATACCTTAAGTGAATAAATGTAAAGGAAAAACGACCCTGGGTGTGCATACTTTGGAGGAGCTATCCCCATGCACCTCAGCGCTGAATAAAAAGCATACCTACTTTACAACTTTAACGAGTTGTGGAGTCAATCCGCGTATCAGTAGCACGCACACTCCTGCCACTCCAAGCTCTGCTGGAGAATTACATAGCAGCGTTGCACCCAGAGACTTGCGACAGCCCAGCCTGATGCAAAACCAGGTGGCCGTTTATCAGAAGAGTTATGGAGGCTTATCTAGTAATGGTCTCATTACAGCTGTCTCTGATGAGGAAGAAAACCAGAGAGCAAAGAAGGACTAAGCAGATCCTTTCCCCTGGGGAGCAACCTGCCGAGCCTCAGGGTTGGGCTCCCAGTCCTGGCTCCCCTCGCAGCTGCTGCAGGAGAGGAAGGAGCCTTTGGTAGGGACAGAGCAGAGCAAGTTCTGCTCCTGCCCCCCCGAGGGCTTTGCTGCTCGTCACCCCTGCAAACCGCTTATTGCG
The DNA here is from genome assembly GCF_037157495.1 of Lathamus discolor. NCBI lineage: Eukaryota > Metazoa > Chordata > Aves > Psittaciformes > Psittacidae > Lathamus > Lathamus discolor. Next base: position 36,232,661 of record NC_088887.1, read on the forward strand.
TTGGTGCTCTTCCAGACAACGGAGCTGCGGTGTTGCACGTACCCCCTCACCCGCAGCATCAGTAGAAGCATCTAGGAGCTGATAATGTTCTTGTGGGCGCTGAGGTCCTGCTAGGCACTGCCCATTCTTATGGCCGCTTGCAGGCTTGTGGTAAATGTGTTCTAGGCAGCCCAGGTAAAGGTGTCACTACAGCAGGTCTGGCATGAAGAGCTCGACCTGTGCAGTCAGGCATAGGAGTGGTCCTCTCCTGTAGCTCTCTCCTGTTTCCCTGATGGTTTTCAGCTCCATAGCGGTACCTCCCATACTGTTGGAAAGAGCAGAATTTTGTATGATAAAACAATTGTATAAAATAGTAAAAATTATTATGTTTGAGAAATTTATAAATTAATAGTGAAGTTTTGTATATTAAAAAATGCTGTGACTTCGTGGTTGTGTATCACGGCAGTTCTAATGTTGCAATATATCACAGCTGTCTTGTACCCAATGCTACAAAAAAAAAAAGTATGTACTGGAGACTATACCCAAGTGGAACCTGTGTATAAGATAGCTGGAAGAGCATACCAGAAAGAAGATAAGAGGGTGCTAACATTTACACAAGGACTGGAATATACTCAAGTGGGGGAAAGGTGAAAAGGACAACCTGAGGAAGACTTCTTACTTCATCTGAGGAAGACTCTTACTTCATCGGAACGACCACCAGACGACCACCAGACGAGCACCAGAGGGGGCCGCGCAAGCGCAGAAGAGGCTGATGTCGTAATAGATGGATATGGCAATCCCTAATGCATATGTATTAGTTAAATGTTGTAACCTATGATGAATATGTATTAACTGTGAAACTTTTAGGATATAAATTGCGGACGCGATGTGACGAGGTTGAAGCCAGATTTGGGCGAGTGCCCCTGGTTTCCCAGCGCTGCAGTAAAGCACCTCATATAACCATCCCGGTGGTTATGTGTTTATTCTTACGCTAACATTTTGGCGACCCAGATGGGACCTCGCGGGCATTGCTGAGGCGGATCGCGTTTCGACCCCGCTCCAGCCGCCACCGAGAGATTCTCGGGGAGCCATCGACCGCGACCGACCTCTGCTGCTCACGACGGACCTCTGACACGGTAAGAAAGGTGCTTTATTTAAGTTACAGAACCAGTTTCTAGTAAAAGTATGGTGTATTGACCTTTGGTAAGGTCTGGTAAAAGCCTGCCTGTTATACGCAGCGAAAAGCTGCGTTTGGCTGGGCTAGTAGTAAAGCCCAGTAGTTAGACGCGGTGAAAGCTGCGCTTGGTTGGGGCTAGAGAGCTCTCGGGGTAAAAGCCTAGGCGCCGTCCGTTAGACAGTAGCGAAAGCTCTGCAGGTTCGGCAAACGTGGTTATGGTATTGGTATTTGTGCTGCGGGATCAGCATCTGTCTGTATAAGTTTTGTAATATAGTGGTGTGTGTGTGTGAGAGAGAGGAGCCTGTTTAGAAATCATCTTGTAATTATAAAATGTCGCCAATTCCTAAATCACCTCCTTTAGCTTGTATTTTAAGCCATTGGAAGGAGGGTGGATTTGGGCAGAGTATGCGGAAAAGCAAACTAATTGATTATTGCAATGTATGGTGGACGCAGTATGAATTAGAAGATCAGGAAAAATGTCCTGAAAATGGAACCTTACAATATAATACTATTTTGCAGTTGATGTTACATTGTAAAAGGGTAGGAAAATGGGATGAAGTACCGTATGTGGATCTTTTCTTTATCTCAAGAAACAATGATAAGTGGCAGAAATCTTGCGGAATAATGGTTGTTAAAACAAGCAATGCTGAAAAATGCAGGGAGTGTGCTGGAGAAAAGGAATGTGTGAAATGCCTTGCCATGAGAAATAGTCCGCGACATCAAAGGGACGAGGAAGATCCTGGTTTGTTAGTAGCTCCGCTAGTGATAAATGAGGAAAGGGGGGAGGGGGAGGAAAGTGATAGCGATCTCGTGAGTGAAGAAGAGTGTGAAAATGGAGGAGGTCGAGAGAGAAATTCCCCCGTCACCCCAGTCTCACACAGAACTCGCCGGAGGGGAGGGCGAGAAGGAAACACACAGCTTCAAGCAGCTAGTGCGGTCCTTGCCCCTTTAAGACAGGGGGTTGGAGTTGAAGGACCAGTGTATGTTAAAATACCTTTCTCCCCTGGGGATTTGGTTATATGGAAACAATCGGCAGGAACATATAGAGAAAATCCTGGTAAAGTAGCTCGAGTGATAAAGAGGATTATGAAAACCCAAAACCCAGACTGGGATGATATACAAGCCTCTATTGGGACAGGACTTATTGAGTAAGCTGGATGCTACGATTGTTTTTTGAAAATGGTGAATTGATAATGCAAATCCCTGAATCCAAAACAGGACAGATTTTAGTCCTTAAAAACAAACCTATTCCACAAATCCCCAAAGAAGTGGAACAGGCTGTAATACCAACAGTTTGGGAAACAGAAATCCCAGGAAAATCAAAAGCAGCTCAACCAATAATAGTGGAGTTAAAAGACGGGGCTAGCCCAGTAAGGGTTAAACAATATCCATTGAAGCTAGAAGCAAGATATGGGATCATAGAAACAATTGAGAAATTCTTAAAATATAACATTTTAGAAGAATGCGAATCAGAGTATAACACACCAATCTTCCCAATAAAGAAACCAAACGGTGAGTATAGATTGGTGCAAGATTTGAGGGCAATAAATGAAATAACAAAAGATATCCACCCGGTGGTGGCAAACCCATATACATCGCTAACATCTGTGAAGGAAAAATATAAATGGTTTACGGTGATTGATTTAAAAGATGCCTTCTTCTGCATTCCCCTTGACAAAAGTAGCAGGAAACTGTTTGCGTTTGAATGGGAAAATCCACAGAATGGACGGAAAACACAACCGACATGGACCAGACTTCCACAAGGATTCAAAAACAGTCCGACCCTATTTGGAAACCAACTAGCCAAAGAATTGGAAACATGGACTACCCAAGGAAAGATACAGATGGCAGCAGCTTTGTGGAGAACGGGACACGATACGCAGGATATGCTGTGACAACTCAGCAAAAGGTAATCGAAGGAACGTCAGCCCAAACAGCAGAATTGATAGCTCTTACAAGAGCATTGGAGCTGAGCAACGACAAAAAGGTGAGTAGCTTGAGAGAGGACGCCTGCAACACCGGAGCGGAGAGGGGAGAGATCAGCGTCCAGGAGCCTCACCTCAGAGCGACAAGAGCCACTGAGGAGGGAGCCTCAAGTCCTCAACAGGACTTGCCCAGGACTCGGAAGCTCAGCTCCCGCGAGGGGCTGACTCACAGGGGGCGGAGCCAGGAGGAGTGGCACCAGCTGGGAGTGGCTAAAAAACCTTCCCAGGGAGCGCGGCGAACAGAGCCAGCAAACAGAGAGCGTCGAGGCAGAGCGTCGAGGCAGTTTGCGCGGCAGTTCGCGCGGGCAGGGGAGCGGGCAGGGAAGTGTTCCATCCGCCTCATCGAGAGGGCTCGCCTGGAGTACAGGAGGGGGAAGGAGTGCTGAGAGACGTAGACGGATTGATTGACCAGATAGATCATGGTTACAACACGATCGAAAGCTGTAGTGAGTACTAATGTGGGTATCCAGACTGAGCCTTCCTGCAGACACGCAGCTGTGCAGGTCTCTGGCTGCAGCGAATGCCTGAGCCTGGCACTTGTATTGGAGGGAGCCAGTGACACTGCTTGTGTTCGCTGTGAGCAAATAAATGACCTGCTCAGGCAGGTGGCTGAACTGAGGGAGGATGTTGAAAGGTTGAGAGCCATTAGAGAGTGTGAAAGTGAAATAGATTGGTGGAACCGCACCCTAAGGCAAGGGCAGAGGGAAGTGGTTCAACAAGATATGGATCCCCTTCCCTCCTACCATCAGACAGAAGGAGAGAGCTTAATGGACAAGGATGGATGGAGGGAGGTTCCTCCTCAGAGAGGTGAGCGAAAACCCTCACAATCCCTTCCTCCCTCCCAATTGCCCTTGAATAACAGGTACGAGGTCTTGGATATTCAGGGCCAGGTGAATGGAGATGGTGAGGCAAATCTATCTAGTGAGTCACCCAGGGCTAGTCACTCACCCACATACCTCAGAACTTCCCCAACCAAGAAGAAAAGAAGAGTAATTGTGGTGGGTGACTCCCTTCTGAGGGGAACAGAAGGGCCCATTTGTCGACCGGATCCACCCCACAGGGAGGTCTGCTGCCTGCCTGGGGCTCGGATTAGAGATCTTCAAAAGAAACTCTCTGAACTGGTGCAGCCGTCTGACTACTACCCACTGCTGGTTTTTCAGGTTGGCAGTGACGAAATTATTACGAGGAACGTAAGGGCAATGAAGAGAGACTACAGGGCCCAGGGACGGCTGGTTAAAGGGCCTGGAGCGCAAGTGGTGTTTGCCGCCATACCTGTTGCAAGCGAGGGTGAAGGGATATATAAGAAGACTCTGCAGGTTAATGTATGGCTACGTGACTGGTGCCAAAGGCAGGGGTTTGGGTTTTTCAGTCACGGGCTGCTGTATGGGACACCTGGTTTGCTGGTGACAGGCGGGATACACCAGTCCCAGAGAAGAAAAAGGGTTTTGGGGCAGGAGTTAGCAGGGCTTATTGACAGGGCTTTAAACTAGTTATGAAGAGGGGAGGGGATTTAACTGGGCCTGTTGGGGACAAGCCCAAGAGGAACATGCTAGGGATTGAAGGATGGCGGGCTAAGGAGGACGATCAATCTCTTGTTTCACTTGTGGGAAAGGATAGCTTTTTAGACCCTGTCCCGCAGGGGAAAAAGGGTACCAGGACTGGCTCCCTGAAATGCCTGTACACCAATGCACGCAGCATGGGGAATAAACAGGAGGAGTTAGAAGTCGGTGTGCAGGCTAAAGGTTATGATCTAGTGGCGATTACACAGACATGGTGGGACAGTTCACATGACTGGAATGTGGTCATGGATGGCTATGTCCTTTTTAGGAAAGATAGGTCAGCGAAGCGAGGTGGTGGAGTTGCTCTTTACGTGAGAGAGCAACTAGAATGTATTGAGTTCTGTCCGGGGTCGGATGAGGAGCAAGTGGAATGTCTGTGGTTACAAATCAAGGGGCAGACTGGCACGGATGATACAGTTGTGGGGGTCTATTACAGACCTCCTGATCAGGACGAAGGAGTTGATGAGGCTTTCTACAGGCAACTGGAAGTAGCCTCGCGACTACATGCCTTAGTCATCGTGGGGGACTTTAACTACCCCGATATTTGCTGGAAGACTCACACAGCCAGTCATTCACAGTCTAGGAGGTTCCTCGAGTGCATTGATGATAATTTCTTAATACAAATGGTGGACGTACCAACTAGGAGAGCAGCGCTGCTAGATTTAGTACTCGCCAACAAGGAGGGTTTGGTCGAAGTGGTGACGGTCAATGGCAGCCTTGGCTGCAGTGACCATGAGATGGTGGAGTTTAGGATCCTGTGTGGGAGGAATAGAATACCTAGCAAAGCCACAGTTCTGGATTTCCGAAGGGCCAACTTTGGCCTCTTCAGTCAACTGCTAAGGGAAGTCTCATGGGAAAGTGTACTAGGCGGTAAAGGGGCTCAAGATAGTTGGTTAGCATTCAAGGACCGCTTCTTCCAAGCTCAGGATTGGAGCGTCCCAATGAGTAGGAAGTCAAGTAAGGGATCTAGGAGACCGGCGTGGTTAAACAAGGAGCTGCTGGGCAAACTCAAGTGGAAAAGGAGAATCTATGGATTATGGAAGGAGGGGCTGGCCGCTTGGGAGGAATATAGGACAGTTGTTAGAGGATGTAGGGAGGCAATTAGGACAGCTAAGGCCTCCTTGGAACTCAATCTTGCTAGTCGGGTTAAAGACAATAGAAAGGGCTTCTTCAAATACATAGCAAATAAAACTAACACAAGAGGCAATATAGGCCCACTGCTGAACGAAGTGGGTGCCCTGGAGACAGAGGGTATAAAGAAGGCAGAGGTGCTGAATGCCTTCTTTGCCTCTGTCTTTACTCCTGCAGACTCTCCCCGAGGGCCCCAGATTTCTATAGCCCCAGAAGGAGACAGGACAAAGGAGGAGTTTGCTTTGGTAGATGAGGATTGGGTTAGGGATCAGCTATGCAAACTGGACATCTGTAAATCGATGGGTCCGGATGGAATGCACCCACGGGTGCTGAGGGAGCTGGCGGAGGTCATTGCTAGGCCACTTTCCATCATCTTTGGTAAGTCGTGGGAAACGGGCGAGGTGCCTGAGGATTGGCACATGGCAAAGGTCACACCAATCTATAAGAAGGGCAAGAAGGAGGACCCGGGTAATTATAGACAGGTCAGCCTTACCTCCATCCCTGGAAAGGTGATGGAACAACTTATTCTTGACTCCATCACTAGGCATATCAAGGATGAGGGGGTCATTAAGAACAGCCAACATGGTTTTATGAGGGGGAAGTCATGTATGACCAACCTTATAGCCTTCTATGAGGAAGTGACTAGGTGGAGGGATGATGGTAGAGCGGTAGATGTAGTTTTTCTTGATTTCAGTAAGGCATTTGATACTGTCTCCCACAGCATCCTCATAGATAAGCTAAAGAAGTGTGGGCTTGACGATCAAGTAGTGAGGTGGATCGAGAACTGGTTGAAAGGAAGAAGGCAGAGAGTTGTGGTCAATGGCGCAGAATCTAGCTGGAGGTCTGTGACTAGTGGAGTTCCTCAGGGGTCGGTGCTGGGACCGGTGCTGTTTAATATTTTCATCAGTGACCTGGATGAGGGAACTGAGTGCACCCTCAGCAAGTTTGCTGATGACACAAAACTGGGAGGAGTGGCTGACACACCAGAGGACTGTGCTGCCATTCAGCGAGACCTGGACAGGCTGGAGAGTTGGGCAGGGAGAAACTTGATGAAATTTAACAAGGGCAAGTGTAGAGTCTTGCATCTGGGGAAGAACAACCCCATGTACCAGTACAGGTTGGGGGTTGACCTGCTGGAAAGTAGTGAAGGGGAAAGGGACCTGGGGGTCCTGGTGGATAGGAGGATGACCATGAGCCAGCAATGTGCTCTTGTGGCCAAGAAGGCAAATGGCATCTTAGGGTGCATTAGAAAGGGAGTGGTTAGTAGGTCAAGAGAGGTTCTCCTCCCCCTCTACTCAGCCTTGGTGAGGCCGCATCTGGAATATTGCGTCCAGTTCTGGGCCCCTCTGTTCAAGAAGGACAGGGAATTGCTTGAAGGAGTCCAGCGCAGAGCCACAAAGATGCTTAAGGGAGTGGAACATCTCCCTTATGAGGTGAGGCTGAGGGAGCTGGGTCTCTTTAGCTTGGAGAAGAGGAGACTGAGGGGTGACCTCATCAATGTTTACAAATATGTAAAGGGTAGGTGTCAGGATGATGGAGCTAGGCTTTTTTCAGTGATATCCAGTGATGGGACAAGGGGCAATGGGTGTAAACTGGAGCATAGGAAGTTCCACGTTAACATCAGGAAGAACTTCTTTACTGTAAGAGTGACAGAGCACTGGAACAGGTTGCCCAGGGGGGTTGTGGAGTCTCCTACACTGGAGATATTCAAGGCCCGCCTGGACAAGTTCCTGTGTGATGTACTGTAGGTTACCCTGCTCTTGTGGGGGGGTTGGACTAGATGATCTTTTGAGGTCCCTTCCAACCCTTGGGATTCTGTGATTCTGAGTTGAACGTACTTTTAATTAATTTAGGGTCAAACAGCCTCTGGGGTGTCAAAGTGATCTGTCACTATCATCATTCCTCCCAGTTACACCTGCAAGAACCAGGTGAGAGAGGCAACAGGATTTATGAGCAGTGGCAGGAGGCAGGTATCTGTTCCATTGCTAAAGAAGAGCTTGGGGGGCAGCCTGCAGAGCTCACACCCGCCTGCAGAAGGTGTGCAAGCACAGACCGCTGGGCTGCCTTTGCTTGGGTTGCCACAGGCTTCTTTCTTCAAAGCCTGTGAGTAACATTCAGGGTGCCAGAAGGCTCCAGGGGGGGGGATGCTGACTGGGGCTCGCAGCACTTGAAGCCGCATGGATCAGCAAGAACAATACAATCTCAAATAAGAGATTTGAAATGGTAAAGAGCTGCAGACCTGACGCCATCTGTAGGTACAGCACAGATCTCAGAAATGTGGACAGCAATACCAGGGAGTTGCTCAAAACAACTTCAGAGCTTTAGGCAGCTGTTGGTATGGGAGGTACCGCTATGGAGCTGAAAACCATCAGGGAAACAGGAGAGAGCTACAGGAGAGGACCACTCCTATGCCTGACTGCACAGGTCGAGCTCTTCATGTCAGACCTGCTGTAGTGACACCTTTACCTGGGCTGCCTAGAACACATTTACCACAGGCCTGCAAGCGGTCATAAGAATGGGCAGTGCCTAGCAGGACCTCAGCGCCCACAAGAACATTATCAGCTCCTAGATGCTTCTACTGATGCTGCGGGTGAGGGGGTACGTGCAACACCGCAGCTCTGTTGTCTGGAAGAGCACCAACGCAGTAAGCGGTTTGCAGGGGTGACGAGCAGCAAAGCCCTCGGGGGGGCAGGAGCAGAACTTGCTCTGCTCTGTCCCTACCAAAGGCTCCTTCCTCTCCTGCAGCAGCTGCGAGGGGAGCCAGGACTGGGAGCCCAACCCTGAGGCTCGGCAGGTTGCTCCCCAGGGGAAAGGATCTGCTTAGTCCTTCTTTGCTCTCTGGTTTTCTTCCTCATCAGAGACAGCTGTAATGAGACCATTACTAGATAAGCCTCCATAACTCTTCTGATAAACGGCCACCTGGTTTTGGAACAGGCTGGGCTGTCGCAAGTCTCTGGGTGCAACGCTGCTATGTAATTCTCCAGCAGAGCTTGGAGTGGCAGGAGTGTGCGTGCTACTGATACGCGGATTGACTCCACAACTCGTTAAAGTTGTAAAGTAGGTATGCTTTTTATTCAGCGCTGAGGTGCATGGGGATAGCTCCTCCAAAGTATGCACACCCAGGGTCGTTTTTCCTTTACATTTATTCTCTTAAGGTATACATATGCATTAGATTACTGATACGCCTATACATATTTAGTACCTATCCCCGCTTCGTATTATCAGGAGCTAGAAGGTCCTTTGCGCCTGCGCAGTGCCCCCCTCTGGTCATGGGCAGGGGTCTCAAGGTGAAGTAAATGAGTCTTCCTCTTCTTAAACTTTTCACCTTTTAATCTTCACGCATAGCCTTAGGGTTTGGTCGGTATCCCAGCCACAACCCATCTGCTTCTCCCCCTTATCCATAGACTCAGGCGTCTGCTTTTCCTTGTCAATAGTTGCTTATCAGTAGAACCAGATCTCTGCTTCTCCCCTTATCAGTAGTTTGTGCCTTTGTTCTGCTTAGTAGGCGTGATAGGTGTTTACAACAGACAACACTTTTGTTCAAGCAAGTGAATTCCTCTAACCCCCTTGTACACTGGTTAACCCTCTGCATCACTACATGCACGGGTGGGCAAGCGTGACCAACAGCTCCTGCCCACAGGCTCCTCAGTGCTGCTGCTGTGGGGGCCATGGAGGCAGCCAGGAGCCCAGCCGGGCGCGGAGCTCCCTGTGCAGGCCAGGGACGCCCTTGTGCCACCGCGGCTGCTCCTTCTGGGGAGGCTCAGGGGCCCTGCGAGCTCCGTCCTGCCACGGGGCGGTTGTGCTTTGCCCGCTGCAGGGGCCGCAGAGCCACGCGTTGGCCGTGGCCGTCCGGGTGCGGTGTTGCCGTGGGGCTGCGGCGCCTATGACGGCACAGAGGGTGCCGTACGGTACCAGCCGCAGCGGCACTGCCCCTGCAGTATAGCTCGGGAGAGCGGTGAGTGGGGCGGGAGGGGAAGGCAGGGCTGCATGAGGGATGAGGGATGAGGGATGAGGGCTGGGGCACAGGTACTGGGCCATGGAGGGCTCTTAAAGGCCGGGGCGAGGGTGCAGGCACCGCAGGGAGCTCCTTGGGCAGGAGCTGGGCGCAGAGGGGCCCGGCCGGGGCTGGCAGCCACGATGAGGGCTGTGAGGACGTGCCCCCACGGTGCAGCGCTCAGCAGCCTTCCCCTTGCTGCCTGCTAGCTCCCTCGTGCCCTGTCACAGCCGTCGCTGCGCCCTTGCATCTCCTGCCCCGCTGTGCCAGCCACCATCTCCCTCCCAGCCAGCCTGCTGAGGGCTTTACCCCTTCTCTCCCTCCTCCCGCAGACCATGGCTCTGCGCGTCGCCCGCATCCTGAGCGTGCTGAGCATCGTGCTGTACACGCTGAAGGTCAATGAGCAGACAGACCTCAGCGAGCAAACCCTCCTGCGGCAGCGTGAGGAGGAGCAGACGCAGCAGATGCAGCAAATGATGTGGCTGCAAGAGCAGATGGAGCTGAAGAGGAAGGAGCAGGGGACGGAGGAGCCGCGCCGCCTGCACGAAGTTGTGCTCCAAGCTCTCGGCGAGCACTGCGGGTGGGGCTTCGCTGCCGACGCCCTGCTCCTGCTGTTGAGGCTCCTGTGGCGGCGCAGGAAGAGGACAGCGGCCGCTGGCAGCGGCGGCCAGCAGGGGAGCTGCGGCCCTGCGGAGCAGCAGCCGGGGCAAAGAGGAGGAATGGCCCTGCCCGGCAGAGCGCGGGCACCCGCCGCGTCCAGCCCGCTCCTCGGCTCCGCGTCCCAGAGGAGGGAGGGGACGGCGGGGCCCTGCTCGGCGTCCTCCAAGCGCTTCCCGAGAGCAGCTTCGTGACGGGGCTGCACGCAGCCGTGGGGGCGGGCAGCGCCTCCAAGAGGGCGCTTGGACGTGTAGGACTTAAGGATCGTTTTGCTAGCCATAGATAAGGTAGCTAGTTGTTGTTTCCTGTGTAAGTTAGGCTTAGGCTCTTCAGTAGTAGGGCACTGCATGCGGTAAGGACTGCAGTCCAGCTGGCTTTCAGGCATTCAGCACAAGCGGCGTCCTTCGACAGATCTGGATGCAAGGAGACTCGCAGCGGAGATCTCTGTGAACAGCGTGAGAGCAACCGCAAAAATGGCAATAAATTAGGACATGATCAAGAAGACGTGGACCCGTTGTCATGCCTCTCCTTTTGGCCTGCTGTTCAGGAGACCTACCCCAGCAGCAGCGGTCAGGCTAGGCCCCTTCTGACGCTGCACTGAGATTTACTGCCCGTTCTTTACAGCACGTCCACCCACTGAAACCTCAGTAACTGCACAGGCTACTTATATACCTGAGATTCCCAGAGGGATTCAGCGTGTTTTACCTGTCCTTATTCCTGCTGCTGGGGTTTTGTAATACTCCAGCGCAAGCAGGATTAAATTCTTTCCTTCTGGCTTTTAGGCGTTCTTCACAATAATTATTTGCAATTGGCCAGATCTGCAGGAACTCGGGGGCAGTTGGCAGTTAATAGCAAGGCATTGCCTCAGGGAGTGAGATTTGCTTGTATGGGATTCCTGGGAGGAAAGCTCTGGGCAGCTGCAGAGGAAAGTGGAAGCACCTCCGTCTGCTTCCCTGAGGTGGGCGGCAAGCAGAGGAGAGGTCACACACAGCAGGACAGGCACAAGGCTCAGCCCCAGGTAACTTACAGGAGGCATTTGTGAGAGGGTGGCAAATGCCAGCACATGAATCCCACAGTTACCATCCCTGGGAACGTTGACTTAACTGAGGAAAGAGACATACCACCAAGGAAAAAAACACAAACAAACAACTCAAACGTTTAGGAAAGGAAATGGTATTTTATTGAAAAAAAATCCAGGTCCCTCTGGATGGCATCCCTTCCCTCCAGCGTATCAACCGAACCACACAGCTTGGTGTCATCGGCAAACTTGATGAGGGCGCACTCAATCCCACTGTCCATGTCAGCGATGAAGATGTTGAACAAGACCGGTCCCAACACCAATCCCTGAGGGACACCACTTGTTACTGGTCTCCAGACGGACATTGAGCCATTGACCACAACTCTTTGCATGTGGCCATCCAGCCAGCTCTTTATCCACCAATTGGTCCACCTATCAAATTGATATCTCTCCAATTTTGAGACAAGGATGTTAATTAAAGAAACAGATCCCTCATCGCATACTTTTAACCTGCCCTAGATGTATTTGATATTTTATTCCAGTGCAAAATCTAAATTTCAGGCTTATGCCACAAAACTCACCTGATTTTATAACGGATAAGGTAGCAATATTTAGGGTTTTCTTTTTAAACAATGGTATCTACCATCCTATTGCCCCTCTCTACAATCAAGCGTACAAGCCTTGCTGCAGAACGAATACAATTCATAACTGCCATCCAGGAAAATACACAAACACTACAAAAGCCTACAGTTTCATCAGAAATTAAATCATTTGCTACTACACAGAACTGCACTGGTTTTCTGTCATAAACGTCATTAAATTACTACATACACCTCAAAGACAATCATTAAGATGTATAAACATATGACAGGTCTACGTGGTCAGTACAAAGCACCACACAAAGTACATAGAAAGTCTGCTCATAAATACTTCTTTAACAATTTAGCACTAGAAAAATATTACTTTAAAAGGCATTTTTTATTAAGTTATTCAGCTTGTCCAGGGCTGCTGGGCTTGTTCTATCCCTGCTACATTACAGCCACCTGACTCTCTCTCCAAGTCATTTTACTTTTCTGGAAGAAAAGGCTACATGTGGCTGGGATCCAAAGCTTAAGTACAATCTATAAAAATATAATTCTTTTAAGACCTCCTGCTCACATCCTGAAGGCCTACTCAGCCAGCCCCCAAATTCTGCTTCCCACCCCCACCACACCGCAAATAAAAGCTTCAACATACATACACACACACACAGAGTACATATATTACACTCTTCTACACAGAGATTTCTCTAAATAGCAGTGCAACCACAGGGCAATAGGTAAGGAGTACATGTGATTTCAGTGGTAACATATGGCACAGCCTTCTCATGTTGCTGGTTTTCTCTGTCTGAATAATGTGCTGCCTTATTCACTGCTTTGCACATAATGGATTTATTAGTATTATTTGCACTGCGGAGGCACCAAGTTAGGAAAGTGTTCTTATTTGAGAGCAGCCTTGGGAGCATCACATTCGCCTCAAGGTTCATTGCTGCTGCAGCAGTGACACCACCAAACTGGTGCCTGGTACTGCTATTTCTGCTATCCAGTGCTGGTTTTCCTGGTAAAGCTCATGAAAGCTTTCCTAGACTGTTGAAAGCCAAACCACTTTTGGTTCCTTCTGGAAAATGTGAGAACCTAGCCTGGGCTCTCCTGAAAAAGCATGCTGATAATAGCAGCTCCCTTCCATTCTGCATTCAATGCTCTTCGCGGGGTACCTAGGGCACACTCCTCCAGTTTCTGATTGAACCTCACAGATCTACCTGAAATCTGCTCCTGCATGCATGTATAAACTTGCTGGGTTGCTCATTATTTGAAAGAGAAGAGTTATTTTCAGGGCTGGGATTGAACATCTCAAACCTTAGTTTCCATGGTTGGGTATGTGTCTTCAATGGACATGTTTTAGAAAGCTACAAAACTGTTTAGCAGTAGGATCTCACTAGAAGCAAGTATCTTTCACAAAGAATAACCTTATCCTGTGATTCCAGCAGGAGATGAATGACTAGTCTATGAGCCAGTATAGCTGCAATGAGATGCAAAAATGGTTGTGTTTTGATTTATGAAGAAATAATTTTGGCTGAAGAGTGACCAAAATTTGAAACACTTCTCAGCTTCTAGAATACTCTTTAAAGAGGCAAGGGCTTTTACTCAGTGGTTTTCTTTAGTACAAATATAAGCCAAACTTCTCCAGTGGTGTAAGCATAATGAGGTAGCACCTGCTCTGATACCCAGTGCTCTCATTAAACTAGATACCTGCTCTCTTCCTCATGCACAACGCTGCCCTAGCAGAAGACACTCTAAAGTGCTGACAGAAGCACTTGTTCTGACATGCAGGAACAATTGTTTCGTAATGTATAGCCTTGTAAGCTCTAACTTACGCAGTCAGACAAAAATTGCACGAAGGGGAGTGCAGCTAAGCACTGCGTAAGAAACAGACCAAAAAATGAGTTATGGTTCGTGTTCCAAGCCCCTCTTCTCACCTTGTACGTAGGAATAAAGAGCACAACGCAGAAAGCCTACACATGCCAGTAAGAGGCATACAAGAGCAGTGGTGCAGAATGCCAGCAGTTGTCTTCCCATGAAATTTCTTAAAAAAACCCCTAACGAACCAACAAGTAAGACAAGAAGGATGTTACTCACTTCCTCATAGCTGCTGTCTTACAGTGAGATGATTACAGCACTCAAATGTGTGCTCCTTCATCAAGTACCCTTTCTCTATACTAGGATATAAGTAAGGAGACCTTTAATTCCGTCCACTTTATTCAGCAAGACTATCGAACTGTTCTTGTTCCGTTTAATTCTGAAATTATTCACATATGCAAAACCAGGATCTAACACTTTGTGTGTGCACAGGATATTAAATGTAGATGCTTTTATTACAGTCTTCCTTGCCACATATTTTAAAATAAAATAAATCAGTACAATCACCATAACAGTCTTGGACAACAAATTAACACCATCCAATCAGGACACAGTTAAGATAATCAAAAAGGCAGTATGAGTAGCTGGAAACCTTGGTCCTCTGATTCTTCTATGTAACATATTGACTATAGATTTCACAGAATCCCAAGGGTTGGAAGGGACCTCAAAAGATCATCTAGTCCAACCCCCCCACAAGAGCAGGGTAACCTACAGTACATCACACAGGAACCTGTCCAGGCGGGCCTTGAATATCTCCAGTGTAGGAGACTCCACAACCCCCCTGGGCAACCTGTTCCAGTGCTCTGTCACTCTTACAGTAAAGAAGTTCTTCCTGATGTTAACGTGGAACTTCCTATGCTCCAGTTTACACCCATTGCCCCTTGTCCCATCACTGGATATCACTGAAAAAAGCCTAGCTCCATCATCCTGACACCTACCCTTTACATATTTGTAAACATTGATGAGGTCACCCCTCAGTCTCCTCTTCTCCAAGCTAAAGAGACCCAGCTCCCTCAGCCTCTCCTCATAAGGGAGATGTTCCACTCCCTTAATCATCTTTGTGGCTCTGCGCTGGACTCCTTCAAGCAATTCCCTGTCCTTCTTGAACAGAGGGGCCCAGAACTGGACGCAATATTCCAGATGCGGCCTCACCAAGGCTGAGTAGAGGGGGAGGAGAACCTCTCTTGACCTACTAACCACACCCTTTCTAATGCACCCCAAGATGCCGTCCAGTGGGATTGGACTAGATGATCTCCAGAGGTCACTTCCAGCCTCAGCCATTCTGTGATTCTGTGAAGTACAACAAATTGCCTTTCTTTGCGGCACTGTATTTGTAAATTAATGCAAATAGTTTTTTTCTTCCTGAGACACAAACTTCCAGACATGCTAGGAGATCGCTCACCATTAACAATTTGCCCCCTTTTTAGGTATGCTGCTTTGTGCTTGGGCAGTTGTGCTAGGAATGCAATTGCCTTTTTTGATAGTTGAATTCAGCAAAGGTATTTAAATATTGTTGCTGGTGATGCATTCCAGCAGTTGAACACAAAAGGATTTTAACTGTTTATAGCATTGATTAAAGAAGTCTTGCACGCCATGTTCCAAACATAACTGTGAGTTTATTTATCTTTTAAAATTAGACTTATTTCATGTGGAAGCATATAATCCCTACAATACTCCTGGGAAGAAGGGATCAATATAGCGAACTTCCCTGTCTGTACATATGGCTGACTTTGTGGCATTATGCTTGACACCCTTACCCGCCTGGAATGTGTGACCCAGGAAGTGGATCCTGCTGCACTGTTTTCCTATAGCCAGAGCTGTGGATCGCCCGGCATTAACTTCATTGCCAGTCACGTAACACAGCCCGGCTTGGGAGTTGCATGGGGCCATATGGTGGCCATCCCTGCTCTAGTGCACTGCAAAATGTAGATTTCCAGTTCTTCACATCAGCGGATCAACAGGAGAGAGAAGCTCAAAACTGGCTTTTTAATTTTTTTTGTAAGCAGCAATAAGTAATCGCTGTCAAGGAAACCTTTCGTGTTGTGAGCATGTACTACAGAAAGCCCTTTTAGTAAGTGTGAGGTGGCACAATTTCTCTTACCACTAAACAAAGTAGACTTTCACAAGGGGAGTGAGAGAAAGGCAAGGGCTGGCTTTCTCTGAAATAAAGAAGCTTGGGATTTAGGGAACCTAAAGCTACCTTGCAAACAATGTTTTATCCGTAAACTGTCATCTAGAGATAAAAACCTGTATGTTTGTTGGAGCAGCTTCTACCTGTCAGCTGTGCTCTTTTCCCACTATGGATCAGTTCAGTAATTCACACCTTCCCTAGAAACTGTGACATATCCATATTAAGAAAAAAAAAATAAAATACTAATGCGCTCAATTTGCAAACGTTCGTATACTGAAGTAGCTGGATTCTGTAGCAGTGGGCTGATAGCTGCTTCTGCTTAAGTCTCTGGGAGTTGCTCATGTGACACCTGTTTTAAACTCTCACTGATCTGATCTAAATTAGGTTGGGTTTATGTCTTCAGTGAAGAATTAGGCTTAACATCTCTTAACAGGAACAAACAACAGAAATTATCTGTAAATATATTCTGTAGCTAACATTTTGTAGTCACAACAGGCTAACAGGTATTTTTAAATGTCAAGGTACACATACTTGGGTGCATTTTTATTTGTTAAGAGTTAACAGCACTTTTTCATCCTGTTTGCAGAACAAAATTCAAAGACTCAGCACGGTTCTGTCCAATCTTTTATTCCTTCCTGTCCTTCTGCATATAATATCTGTATCTATTTCTGAGTTCCTACCTGGTGCAGCTGAAAGGCGTCTCAATATTGTGAAGCAGCTCACTATTTAAGGGATTGGAGGGGACTTACCAAGGTCATCGGATCCACTGGCAGATCCTTAGATAAATAAGAATGGTTAGACTAAACTAGTTTAGGTCCTAACTGATTACAGAAGAACAAGCACTTCAGTCCAGAGAGTTCAATCAATAACTAATGGATAATCTTCTGTGACCGTCCTAACAGCATGAAAGGTGTCTATAGCCCACCCGTCCAGCATTCACCAGTTAGGGACTACTGACTTCATTGCCACATATACTCCCATACGTACGTGTGAAGTTAGCAGCGAAAGATTCTTCTAATACGTACACATACGCATGGGAGTGGTGAACGCTTTTTGTTTGTGTCCAGTCGACTTCCCCACCATTCTTTCACCCACTGGAAGTAATTTGTGTTGGATCTGTTTTTTCTGGAATGAATTTTGCAGTGTATGTGGTCAGCCATTTTGATTACTCCCAAGTGTATTCATTTGTGGAGCCATCATGCAAGAGAGACCAAAAGTTGTTTACAAAAGATCTACTCTATTCTGGGCCTGTGTTAGTCTCTACATGCGTAAAATTCCCACATACGTCTTTGGGAGACGTGCATAAAGACATTGTGCTACAATCAGTGCTATTCACACTCTATATAGACATTTAAGAAATCTGCTGTATAAATTGTTACTGTTTTGTTTGCTGATTTTTCCCATAAATGAAGAAATCTATAGTCAATATGTTACATAGAAGAATTAGAGGACCAAGGTTTCCAGCTACTCATACTGCCTTTTTGATTATCTTAACTGTGTCCTGATTGGATGGTGTTAATTTGTTGTCCAAGACTGTTATGGTGATTGTACTGATTTATTTTATTTTAAAATATGTGGCAAGGAAGACTGTAATAAAAGCATCTACATTTAATATCC
Source organism: Lathamus discolor (assembly GCF_037157495.1). Classification (NCBI taxonomy): domain Eukaryota; kingdom Metazoa; phylum Chordata; class Aves; order Psittaciformes; family Psittacidae; genus Lathamus; species Lathamus discolor. The sequence goes on from NC_088887.1 coordinate 36,250,365, forward strand.
TGTGCACACACAAAGTGTTAGATCCTGGGTTTGCATATGTGAATAATTTCAGAATTAAACGGAACAAGAACAGTTCGATAGTCTTGCTGAATAAAGTGGACGGAATTAAAGGTCTCCTTACTTATATCCTAGAATAGAGAAAGGGTACTTGATGAAGGAGCACACATTTGAGTGCTGTAATCATCTCACTGTAAGACAGCAGCTATGAGGAAGTGAGTAACATCCTTCTTGTCTTACTTGTTGGTTCGTTAGGGGTTTTTTTAAGAAATTTCATGGGAAGACAACTGCTGGCATTCTGCACCACTGCTCTTGTATGCCTCTTACTGGCATGTGTAGGCTTTCTGCGTTGTGCTCTTTATTCCTACGTACAAGGTGAGAAGAGGGGCTTGGAACACGAACCATAACTCATTTTTAGGTCTGTTTCTTACGCAGTGCTTAGCTGCACTCCCCTTCGTGGAATTTTTGTCTGACTGCGTAAGTTAGAGCTTACAAGGCTATACATTAGGAACCAATTGTTCCTGCATGTCAGAACAAGTGCTTCTGTCAGCACTTTAGAGTGTCTTCTGCTAGGGCAGCGTTGTGCATGAGGAAGAGAGCAGGTATCTAGTTTAATGAGAGCACTGGGTATCAGAGCAGGTGCTACCTCATTATGCTTACACCCACTGGAGAAGTTTGGCTTATATTTGTATTAAAGAAAACCACTGAGTAAAAGCCCTTGCCTCTTTAAAGAGTATTCTAGAAGCTGAGAAGTGTTTCAAATTTTGGTCACTCTTCAGCCAAAATTATTTCTTCATAAATCAAAACACAACCATTTTTGCATCTCATTGCAGCTGTACTGGCTCATAGACTAGTCATTCATCTCCGGCTGGAATCACAGGATAAGGTTATTCTTTGTGAAAGATATTTGCTTCTAGTGAGATCCTACTGCTAAGCAGTTTTGTAGCTTTCTAAAACATGTCCATTGAAGACACATACCCAACCATGGAAACTAAGGTTTGAGATGTTCAATCCCAGCCCTGAAAATAACTCTTCCCTTTCAAATAATGAGTAACCCAGCAAGTTTATACATGCATGCAGGAGCAGATTTCAGGTAGATCTGTGAGGTTCAATCAGAAACTGGAGGAGTGTGCCCTAGGTACCCAGCGAAGAGCATTGAATGCAGAATGGAAGGGAGCTGCTATTATCAGCATGCTTTTTCAGGAGAGCCCAGACTAGGTTCTCACATTTTCCAGAAGGAACCAAAAGTGGTTTGGCTTTCAACAGTCTAGGAAAGCTTTCATGAGCTTTACCAGGAAAACCAGTACTGGATAGCAGAAATAGCAGTACCAGGCACCAGTTTGGTGGTGTCACTGCTGCAGCAGCAATGAACCTTGAGGTGAATGTGATGCTCCCAAGGCTGCTCTCAAATAAGAACACTTTCCTAACTTGGTGCCTCCGCAGTGCAAATAATACTAATAAATCCATTATGTGCAAAGCAGTGAATAAGGCAGCACATTATTCAGACAGAGAAAACCAGCAACATGAGAAGGCTGTGCCATATGTTACCACTGAAATCACATGTACTCCTTACCTATTGCCCTGTGGTTGCACTGCTATTTAGAGAAATCTCTGTGTAGAAGAGTGTAATATATGTACTCTGTGTGTGTGTGTATGTATGTTGAAGCTTTTATTTGCGGTGTGGTGGGGGTGGGAAGCAGAATTTGGGGGCTGGCTGAGTAGGCCTTCAGGATGTGAGCAGGAGGTCTTAAAAGAATTATATTTTTATAGATTGTACTTAAGCTTTGGATCCCAGCCACATGTAGCCTTTTCTTCCAGAAAAGTAAAATGACTTGGAGAGAGAGTCAGGTGGCTGTAATGTAGTAGGGATAGAACAACCCCAGCAGCCCTGGACAAGCTGAATAACTTAATAAAAAATGCCTTTTAAAGTAATATTTTTCTAGTGCTAAATTGTTAAAGAAGTATTTATGAGCAGACTTTCTACGTACTTTGTGTGGTGCTTTGTACTGACCACGTAGACCTGTTATATGTTTATACATCTTAATGATTGTCTTTGAGGTGTTATGTAGTAATTTAATGACGTTTATAACAGAAAACCAGTGCAGTTCTGTGTAGTAGCAAATGATTTAATTTCTGATGAAACTGTAGGCTTTTGTAGTGTTTGTGTATTTTTCTGGTTGGCAGTTATGAATTGTATTCGTTCTGCAGCAAGGCTTGTACGCTTGATTGTAGAGAGGGGCAATAGGATGGTAGATACCATTGTTTAAAAAGAAAACCCTAAATATTGCTACCTTATCCGTTATAAAATCAGGTGAGTTTTGTGGCAGAAGCCTGAAATTTAGATTTTGCACTGGAATAAAATATCAAATACATCTAGGGCAGGTTAAAAGTATGCGATGAGGGATCTTTTTATTTAATTAACATCCTTGTCTCAAAATTGGAGAGATATCAATTTGATAGGTGGACCAATCGGTGGATAAAGAGCTGGCTGGATGGCCACACGCAAAGAGTTGTGGTCAATGGTTCAATGTCCGTCTGGAGACCAGTAACAAGTGGCGTCCCTCAGGGATCGGTGTTGGGACCGGTCTTGTTCAACATCTTCATCGCTGACATGGACAGTGGGATTGAGTGCGCCCTCAGCAAGTTTGCCGATGACACCAAGCTGTGTGGTTCAGTTGATACGCTGGAGGGAAGGGATGCCATCCAGAGGGACCTTGCCATGCTTGTGAGGTGGGCTGATGCCGACGTTATGAAGTTCAACCAAGTCAAGTGCAAGGTCCTACACCTGGGGCGGAGCAATCCCAGGCACAGCTACAGGTTGGGTAGGGAAGAGATTCAGAGCAGCCCTGCAGAGAAGGACTTGGGGGTGTTGGTTGATGAGAAAATGAAAATGAGCCAGCTTCAGTGTGCGCTTGCAGCCCAGAAAGCCAACCGTATCCTGGGCTGCATCAAAAGGGTATGGTGACCAGCAGGTCGAAGGAGATGATCCTGCCCCTCTACTCTGCTCTCGTGAGACCTCACCTGGCAGTGAGATAGATCCTGGATAAGCAGAACTTAATGGCAAAGCTGCACTGTGAGTGGTAAAAGAAGTCTTTATCAGATGAGTACTTGCAAAAAGAGCTGCAGGCTTAATAATCAGAGTTTGGTGTTCTCAATCCAGCCCATCCCTTGCATTGCAAAAACATTATGGTACTAAAACAGTTTGTGTGACTGTTCTTCATGATCTCTGCGATGCTCGTGCAGAGTAGAAAACAGCACAGAATAAAGCAGTTATCTCACTAGGGAACTTAGTAGGAAGATCCAGGTGGAGAAAGCTTCAGATTCACTTTCAAAGCACTTGCATGGTGTCATAATTGTCCAGGTCTAGCTCTTTTCCTTCCTGGACCCTTTAAGGAAGGAAGAAATCACATAAATAGGTAAATAAATAAGGAATTGAAGTGGCATTCTTATTTCTTCTTTGCCTACAGACTTTTAAATCTTGCCATACTGAAGGTCTCTAGTTCATCAGGTTTTTTCAGAAGAGCCCTTGCCAAGTGCTGTGATAGAGCCTGTCACAGCTGGCTTGGAGCACAGCGGCTTCAAACAAACGGCCCTGTGGGATACCACCTGCAGACAGGAACTACTGTCCTGTGGCCTGTATTTAGTACAGCACATGTTCACATGCCTCGTATGTGCTATACATGAATATAAGCCTTGCTAGGGAAGAAAACTGAAGGGCTTGTTGCTGGAGACGCAATGCGGATGGAAACACTGGAGAATTTAGCAGCATCCAGTGATCTTGCCCTTTGCTGTTAGCGATTGTTTGTGCAATATATCCCCTCCAGTATTGTTTTCTTTCTGGAAGATGGGAGGGGGACAGCCTATATGCTGTTTTGATACGCTTTTAGCTGGCTGAATGGGAAATACAAATGCAGACTGAGAAAATGGAGGAGAGGGATAGCTGTGAATTTGCCCAAGGTCCAAGTGAGTAAATCTTGAGATTTGTCTCTAATTAAGAAATAATTCAATATTGACCAAAAGGGTGCCATGTCTTCAATGGGGTAGCATCTGGAAGAGGCCAATATTTAGGGTTTTTTCCCAAGGCACATTTAGTCCTACTCTACTGTTTAGTGAAAACGCCCAGTGCAGATGCCACCAGAGCCTCATCTCGTGGAATAACACTGTAATAAAGAATGTGGTTTTCTTGTGAAAGTCTTGACCTCTTCTGATGAAAATAACACACAACGCAGTATTTTCATGGTGTATAAGTGAAATGTAATTTTTTTTTTCAATAAAATACCATTTCCTTTCCTAAACGTTTGAGTTGTTTGTTTGTGTTTTTTCCTTGGTGGTATGTCTCTTTCCTCAGTTAAGTCAACGTTCCCAGGGATGGTAACTGTGGGATTCATGTGCCTGCATTTGCCACCCTCTCACAAATGCCTCCTGTAAGTTACCTGGGGCTGAGCCTTGTGCCTGTCCCGCTGTGTGTGACCTCTCCTCTGCTTGCCGCGCACCTCAGGGAAGCAGACGGAGGTGCTTCCACTTTCCTCTGCAGCTGCCCAGAGCTTTCCTCCCAGGAATCCCATACAAGCAAATCTCACTCCCTGAGGCAATGCCTTGCTATTAACTGCCAACTGCCCCCGAGTTCCTGCAGATCTGGCCAATTGCAAATAATTATTGTGAAGAACGCCTAAAAGCCAGAAGGAAAGAATTTAATCCTGCTTGCGCTGGAGTATTACAAAACCCCAGCAGCAGGAATAAGGACAGGTAAAACACGCTGAATCCCTCTGGGAATCTCAGGTATATAAGTAGCCTGTGCAGTTACTGAGGTTTCAGTGGGTGGACGTGCTGTAAAGAACGGGCAGTAAATCTCAGTGCAGCGTCAGAAGGGGCCTAGCCTGACCGCTGCTGCTGGGGTAGGTCTCCTGAACAGCAGGCCAAAAGGAGAGGCATGACAACGGGTCCACGTCTTCTTGATCATGTCCTAATTTATTGCCATTTTTGCGGTTGCTCTCACGCTGTTCACAGAGATCTCCGCTGCGAGTCTCCTTGCATCCAGATCTGTCGAAGGACGCCGCTTGTGCTGAATGCCTGGAAGCCAGCTGGACTGCAGTCCTTACCGCATGCAGTACCCTACTACTGAAGAGCCTAAGCCTAACTTACACAGGAAACAACAACTAGCTACCTTATCTATGGCTAGCAAAACGATCCTTAAGTCCTACACGTCCAAGCGCCCTCTTGGAGGCGCTGCCCGCCCCCACGGCTGCGTGCAGCCCCGTCACGAAGCTGCTCTCGGGAAGCGCTTGGAGGACGCCGAGCAGGGCCCCGCCGTCCCCTCCCTCCTCTGGGACGCGGAGCCGAGGAGCGGGCTGGACGCGGCGGGTGCCCGCGCTCTGCCGGGCAGGGCCATTCCTCCTCTTTGCCCCGGCTGCTGCTCCGCAGGGCCGCAGCTCCCCTGCTGGCCGCCGCTGCCAGCGGCCGCTGTCCTCTTCCTGCGCCGCCACAGGAGCCTCAACAGCAGGAGCAGGGCGTCGGCAGCGAAGCCCCACCCGCAGTGCTCGCCGAGAGCTTGGAGCACAACTTCGTGCAGGCGGCGCGGCTCCTCCGGCCCCTGCTCCTTCCTCTTCAGCTCCATCTGCTCTTGCAGCCACATCATTTGCTGCATCTGCTGCGTCTGCTCCTCCTCACGCTGCCGCAGGAGGGTTTGCTCGCTGAGGTCTGTCTGCTCATTGACCTTCAGCGTGTACAGCACGATGCTCAGCACGCTCAGGATGCGGGCGACGCGCAGAGCCATGGTCTGCGGGAGGAGGGAGAGAAGGGGTAAAGCCCTCAGCAGGCTGGCTGGGAGGGAGATGGTGGCTGGCACAGCGGGGCAGGAGATGCAAGGGCCCAGCGACGGCTGTGACAGGGCACGAGGGAGCTGGCAGGCAGCAAGGGGAAGGCTGCTGAGCGCTGCACCGTGGGGGCACGTCCTCACAGCCCTCATCGTGGCTGCCAGCCCCGGCCGGGCCCCTCTGCGCCCAGCTCCTGCCCAAGGAGCTCCCTGCGGTGCCTGCACCCTCGCCCCGGCCTTTAAGAGCCCTCCATGGCCCAGTACCTGTGCCCCAGCCCTCATCCCTCATCCCTCATCCCTCATCCCTCATCCCTCATCCCTCATCCCTCATCCCTCATCCCTCATGCAGCCCTGCCTTCCCCTGCCCGCCCCACTCACCGCTCTCCCGAGCTATACTGCAGGGGCAGTGCCGCTGCGGCTGGTACCGTACGGCACCCTCTGTGCCGTCATAGGCGCCGCAGCCCCACGGCAACACCGCACCCGGACGGCCATGGCCAACGCGTGGCTCTGCGGCCCCTGCAGCAGGCAAAGCACAACCGCCCCGTGGCAGGACGGAGCTCGCAGGGCCCCTGAGCCTCCCCAGAAGGAGCAGCCGCGGTGGCACAAGGGCGTCCCTGGCCTGCACAGGGAGCTCCGCGCCCGGCTGGGCTCCTGGCTGCCTCCATGGCCCCCACAGCAGCAGCACAGAGGAGCCTGTGGGCAGGAGCTGTTGGTCACGCTTGCCCACCCGTGCATGTAGTGATGCAGAGGGTTAACCAGTGTACAAGGGGGTTAGAGGAATTCACTTGCTTAAACAAAAGTGTTGTCTGTTGTAAACACCTATCACGCCTACTAAGCAGAACAAAGGCACAAACTACTGATAAGGGGAGAAGCAGAGGTCTGGTTCTACTGATAAGCAACTATTGACAAGGAAAAGCGGACGCCTGAGTCTATGGATAAGGGGGAGAAGCAGATGGGTTGTGGCTGGGATACCGACCAAACCCTAAGGCTATGCGTGAAGATTAAAAGGTGAAAAGTTTAAGAAGAGGAAGACTCATTTACTTCACCTTGAGACCCCTGCCCATGACCAGAGGGGGGCACTGCGCAGGCGCAAAGGACCTTCTAGCTCCTGATAATACGAAGAGGGGATAGATACTAAATATGTAGAGGCGTATCAGTAATCTAATGCATATGTATACCTTAAGAGAATAAATGTAAAGGAAAAACGACCCTGGGTGTGCATACTTTGGAGGAGCTATCCCCATGCACCTCAGCGCTGAATAAAAAGCATACCTACTTTACAACTTTAACGAGTTGTGGAGTCAATCCGCGTATCAGTAGCACGCACACTCCTGCCACTCCAAGCTCTGCTGGAGAATTACATAGCAGCGTTGCACCCAGAGACTTGCGACAGCCCAGCCTGATGCAAAACCAGGTGGCCGTTTATCAGAAGAGTTATGGAGGCTTATCTAGTAATGGTCTCATTACAGCTGTCTCTGATGAGGAAGAAAACCAGAGAGCAAAGAAGGACTAAGCAGATCCTTTCCCCTGGGGAGCAACCTGCCGAGCCTCAGGGTTGGGCTCCCAGTCCTGGCTCCCCTCGCAGCTGCTGCAGGAGAGGAAGGAGCCTTTGGTAGGGACAGAGCAGAGCAAGTTCTGCTCCTGCCCCCCCGAGGGCTTTGCTGCTCGTCACCCCTGCAAACCGCTTACTGCGTTGGTGCTCTTCCAGACAACAGAGCTGCGGTGTTGCACGTACCCCCTCACCCGCAGCATCAGTAGAAGCATCTAGGAGCTGATAATGTTCTTGTGGGCGCTGAGGTCCTGCTAGGCACTGCCCATTCTTATGACCGCTTGCAGGCTTGTGGTAAATGTGTTCTAGGCAGCCCAGGTAAAGGTGTCACTACAGCAGGTCTGGCATGAAGAGCTCGACCTGTGCAGTGAGGCATAGGAGTGGTCCTCTCCTGTAGCTCTCTCCTGTTTCCCTGATGGTTTTCAGCTCCATAGCGGTACCTCCCATACCAACAGCTGCCTAAAGCTCTGAATTTGTTTTGAGCAACTCCCTGGTATTGCTGTCCACATTTCTGAGATCTGTGCTGTACCTACAGATGGCGTCAGGTCTGCAGCTCTTTACCGTTTCAAATCTCTTAGTTTGTATTGTTCTTGCTGATCCATGCGGCTTCAAGTGCTGCGAGCCCCAGTCAGCATCCCCCCCCCCCGGAGCCTTCTGGCACCCTGAATGTTACTCACAGGCTTTGAAGAAAGAAGCCTGTGGCAACCCAAGCAAAGGCAGCCCAGCGGTCTGTGCTTGCACACCTTCTGCAGGCTGGTGTGAGCTGTGAAGGCTGCCCCCAAGCTCTTCTTTAGCAATGGAACAGATACCTGCCTCCTGCCACTGCTCATAAATCCTGTTGCCTCTCTCACCTGGTTCTTGCAGGTGTAACTGGGGGGAATGATGATAGTGACAGATCACTTTGACACCCCAGAGGCTGTTTGACCCTAAATTAATTAAAGGTACTTTCAACTCTACCCTATTTTACCTGCTTTTGGGTATGCTTTAAAGACCTACACCTGCTAGTGATCATTTTGCTCAAGAGCTAACTTATTAGAGGAACTTGCTTCGGAGGACTGTTATGGACAGAAAAGAACAGCTTTTAAGCAGGGCTGCTCATTAGCAGCAGCAATGAATCTAGCAGGTACCTGGGCCACCGCTCTTCCTCTTGATGCATGTGCTTGTTAACAGAAAACTTCAGAGGCGAGCTTAGAGCTTTTGTCTTGAGTGTGTAGTTACAGATGGAATTCCTTGTTGATGCTGAATTCAAACTTAGTTATCCGGAGTTTAGAAGACAAACTGCTTTTGGTCCACATGACTGGCTTAGTTAAGGAGAATGATAAGGAATGTAATGCTTCAGGTAGGCTATTTTTTTTTAAGCTGAGTTATGGAGTAATCCCCCGAGCAGGGGATGGGGTGTGTATATACACACATACGAGGATGTGAAAAGGTGTTTGATGGAGGTAGAGCAAGCTTTTGTGATCCGAAGAACAGGCCTGCTGTGAGGGACTGGGATGCTGGCTGGAGAGGATTTAGCATGGCTAGCAGGAAAACATGATGATTTCTCCATCGAAGCAGGACTTTGTGTGGTGGTCTCGTTAACAAACAGCTGAGATAAAAGTCATCTGATGCTGGTCTCTGTTTCTTCTCACAATTAGAATAATTTGTGAATGTCTTGATCAAAGAGAACATCAGATTAAAAAGAAAAAGGGTTCTGAATCTATCCGGCAGCCCAATAGTGGTCTGGTTTAGCCAGTGATGAAAACCTAATCCTTTCCTATGATGTTTGTGGGACAAATTATGTAGAGGCAATAATACATCCTTCTCATGGGGAAACGAGAGCCCTGAAGTGTTCAGGAGGGGTTCTTGAAGCAGCTGAGCATGGTAATGGAACTACCACTGACTGATTCAGAGTTCGGCTGGGGGAAAGGCTTCCATTTAAAAATAAAGAAATGATTTTCTTATTTAACCAAAGACTGCAAGTCCGCAGGTTTGGTTTTTTTTAAACCTGACCCAAACTTCTACTATGAGAGCACAAACTGGGCACAGTGCTCCTGCGAGAGGAAGATGGGAATCCAGGTGTCACTGGAATTCTCTGGCCATATAAGAAACTAACTAGACCTAAATACCCGATGGAGCTGCCACAGAATCTGTTCAAATGGAAGCTTTTCTCAGGAGAGCTTGATTTTTTACCCCAGGCACTTTGAAATGAGAGGATTTAAAGTAAAACATTTTGTTGCCGAGCTGTACATAAAATGGAGGGTGCTTCCTTAAGCAGTTTTGCAGGACATCAGCTATTTGGGAAAAGCCATGTGGGTTTTGGTTTTGTCTAGTAATAACCCTTGATGACCTTGTCCTGGCTCCATGAAGAGTGGATGTCTCAGCCTGCTCCTACCGGTGTCCCCTGGCAAGTGCATGGGGGAAGCAGCTCTGCGGCACCGCCGGGCAGCTCATGTGCAGGCAGAGCCCCTTGTCTCCAGCTGCTCCAAAACCAGCCATCTATTTTGCAGTTGATGTTACATTGTAAAAGGGTAGGAAAATGGGATGAAGTACCGTATGTGGATCTTTTCTTTATCTCAAGAAACAATGATAAGTGGCAGAAATCTTGCGGAATAATGGTTGTTAAAACAAGCAATGCTGAAAAATGCAGGGAGTGAGCTGGAGAAAAGGAATGTGTGAAATGCCTTGCCATGAGAAATAGTCGGCGACATCAAAGGGACGAGGAAGATCCTGGTTTGTTAGTAGCTCCGCTAGTGATAAATGAGGAAAGGGGGGAGGGGGAGGAAAGTGATAGCGATCTCGAGAGTGAAGAAGAGTGTGAAAATGGAGGAGGTCGAGAGAGAAATTCCCCCGTCACCCCAGTCTCACACAGAACTCGCCGGAGGGGAGGGCGAGAAGGAAACACACAGCTTCAAGCAGCTAGTGCGGTCCTTGCCCCTTTAAGACAGGGGGTTGGAGTTGAAGGACCAGTGTATGTTAAAATACCTTTCTCCCCTGGGGATTTGGTTATATGGAAACAATCGGCAGGAACATATAGAGAAAATCCTGATAAAGTAGCTCGAGTGATAAAGAGGATTATGAAAACCCAAAACCCAGACTGGGATGATATACAAGCCTCTATTAGGACAGGACTTATTGAGTAAGCTGGATGCTATGATTGTTTTTTGAAAATGGTGAATTGATAATGCAAATCCCTGAATCCAAAACAGGACAGATTTTAGTCCTTAAAGAGGAACCTATTCCACAAATCCCAAAAGAAGTGGAACAGGCTGTAATACCAACAGTTTGGGAAACAGAAATCCCAGGAAAATCAAAAGCAGCTCAACCAATAATAGTGGAGTTAAAAGACGGGGCTAGACCAGTAAGGGTTAAACAATATCCATTGAAGCTAGAAGCAAGATATGGGATCATAGAAACAATTGAGAAATTCTTAAAATACAACATTTTAGAAGAATGCGAATCAGAATATAACACACCAATCTTCCCAATAAAGAAACCAAACGGTGAGTATAGATTGGTGCAAGATTTGAGGGCAATAAATGAAATAACAAAAGATATCCACCCGGTGGTGGCAAACCCATATACATTGCTAACATCTGTGAAGGAAAAATATAAATGGTTTACGGTGATTGATTTAAAAGATGCCTTCTTCTGCATTCCCCTTGACAAAAGTAGTAGGAAACTGTTTGCGTTTGAATGGGAAAATCCACAGAATGGACGGAAAACACAACCGACATGGACCAGACTTCCACAAGGATTCAAAAACAGTCCGACCCTATTTGGAAACCAACTAGCCAAAGAATTGGAAACATGGACTACCCAAGGAAAGATACAGATGGCAGCAGCTTTGTGGAGAACGGGACACGATACGCAGGATATGCTGTGACAACTCAGCAAAAGGTAATCGAAGGAACGTCAGCCCAAACAGCAGAATTGATAGCTCTTACAAGAGCATTGGAGCTGAGCAACGACAAAAAGGTAAGTAGCTTGAGAGAGGACGCCTGCAACACCGGAGCGGAGAGGGGAGAGATCAGCGTCCAGGAGCCTCACCTCAGAGCGACAAGAGCCACTGAGGAGGGAGCCTCAAGTCCTCAACAGGACTTGCCCAGGACTCGGAAGCTCAGCTCCCGCGAGGGGCTGACTCACAGGGGGCGGAGCCAGGAGGAGTGGCACCAGCTGGGAGTGGCTAAAAAACCTTCCCAGGGAGCGCGGCGACCAGAGCCGGCAAACAGAGAGCGTCGAGGCAGAGCGTCGAGGCAGTTTGCGCGGCAGTTCGCGCGGGCAGGCGAGCGGGCAGGCGAGCGGGCAGGGAAGCGTTCCAACCGCCTCATCGAGAGGACTCGCCTGGAGTACAGGAGGGGGAAGGAGTGCTGAGAGACGTAGACGGATTGATTGACCAGATAGATCATGGTTACAACACGATCGAAAGCTGTAGTGAGTACTAATGTGGGTATCCAGACTGAGCCTTCCTGCAGACACGCAGCTGTGCAGGTCTCTGGCTGCAGCGAATGCCTGAGCCTGGCACTTGTATTGGAGGGAGCCAGTGACACTGCTTGTGTTCGCTGTGAGCAAATAAATGACCTGCTCAGGCAGGTGGCTGAACTGAGGGAGGAGGTAGAAAGGTTGAGAGCCATTAGAGAGTGTGAAAGTGAAATAGATTGGTGGAACCACACCCTAAGGCAAGGGCAGAGGGAAGTGGTTCAACAAGCTATGGATCCCCTTCCCTCCTACCATCAGACAGAAGGAGAGAGCTTAATGGACAAGGATGGATGGAGGGAGGTTCCTCCTCAGAGAGGTAAGCGAAAACCCTCACAATCCCTTCCTCCCTCCCAATTGCCCTTGAATAACAGGCACGAGGTCTTGGAAATTCAGGGCCAGGTGAATGGAGATGGTGAGGCAAATCTATCTAGTGAGTCACCCAGGGCTAGTCACTCACCCACATACCTCAGAACTTCCCCAACCAAGAAGAAAAGAAGAGTAATTGTGGTGGGTGACTCCCTTCTGAGGGGAACAGAAGGGCCCATTTGTCGACCGGATCCACCCCACAGGGAGGTCTGCTGCCTGCCTGGGGCTCGGATTAGAGATGTTAAAAAGAAGCTCTCTGAACTGGTGCAGCCGTCTGACTACTACCCACTGCTGGTTTTTCAGGTTGGCAGTGACGAAATTATTACGAGGAACGTAAGGGCAATGAAGAGAGACTACAGGGCCCTGGGACGGCTGGTTAAAGGGTCTGGAGCGCAAGTGGTGTTTGCCTCCATACCTGTTGCAAGCGAGGGTGAAGGGATATATAAGAAGACTCTGCAGGTTAATGTATGGCTACGTGACTGGTGCCAAAGGCAGGGGTTTGGGTTTTTCAGTCACGGGCTGCTGTATGGGACACCTGGTTTGCTGGTGACAGGGGGGATACACCAGTCCCAGAGAAGAAAAAGGGTTTTGGGGCAGGAGTTAGCAGGGCTTATTGACAGGGCTTTAAACTAGTTATGAAGAGGGGAGGGGATTTAACTGGGCCTGTTGGGGACAAGCCCAAGAGGAACATGCTAGGGATTGAAGGATGGCGGGCTAAGGAGGACGATCAATCTCTTGTTTCACTTGTGGGAAAGGATAGCTTTTTAGAAACTGTCCCGCAGGGGAAAAAGGGTACTAGGACTGGCTCCCTGAAATGCCTGTACACCAATGCACGCAGCATGGGGAATAAACAGGAGGAGTTAGAAGTCGGTGTGCAGGCTAAAGGTTATGATCTAGTGGCGATTACAGAGACATGGTGGGACAGTTCACATGACTGGAATGTGGTCATGGATGGCTATGTCCTTTTTAGGAAAGATAGGTCAGCGAAGCGAGGTGGTGGAGTTGCTCTTTACGTGAGAGAGCAAATAGAATGTATTGAGTTCTGTGCGGGGTCGGATGAGGAGCAAGTGGAATGTCTGTGGGTACGAATCAAGGGGCAGACTGGCACGGATGATACAGTTGTGGGGGTCTATTACAGACCTCCTGATCAGGACGAAGGAGTTGATGAGGCTTTCTACAGGCAACTGGAAGTAGCCTCACGACTACATGCCTTAGTCATCGTGGGGGACTTTAACTACCCCGATATTTGCTGGAAGACTCACACAGCCAGTCATTCACAGTCTAGGAGGTTCCTCGAGTGCATTGATGATAATTTCTTAATACAAATGGTGGACGTACCAACTAGGAGAGCAGCGCTGCTAGATTTAGTACTCGCCAACAAGGAGGGTTTGGTTGAAGTGGTGACGGTCAATGGCAGCCTTGGCTGCAGTGACCATGAGATGGTGGAGTTTAGGATCCTGTGTGGGAGGAATAGAATACCTAGCAAAGCCACAGTTCTGGATTTCCGAAGGGCCAACTTTGGCCTCTTCAGTCAACTGCTAAGGGAAGTCTCATGGGAAAGTGTACTAGGCGGTAAAGGGGCTCAAGATAGTTGGTTAGCATTCAAGGACTGCTTCTTCCAAGCTCAGGATCGGAGCGTCCCAATGAGTAGGAAGTCAAGTAAGGGATCTAGGAGACCGGCGTGGTTAAACAAGGAGCTGCTGGGCAAACTCAAGTGGAAAAGGAGAATCTATGGATTATGGAAGGAGGGGCTGGCCGCTTGGGAGGAATATAGGACAGTTGTTAGAGGATGTAGGGAGGCAATTAGGACAGCTAAGGCCTCCTTGGAACTCAATCTTGCTAGTCGGGTTAAAGACAATAGAAAGGGCTTCTTCAAATACATAGCGAATAAAACTAACACAAGAGGCAATATAGGCCCACTGCTGAACGAAGTGGGTGCCCTGGAGACAGAGGGTATAAAGAAGGCAGAGGTGCTGAATGCCTTCTTTGCCTCTGTCTTTACTCCTGCAGACTCTCCCCGAGGGCCCCGGATTTCTATAGCCCCAGAAGGAGTCAGGACAAAGGAGGAGTTTGCTTTGGTAGATGAGGATTGGGTTAGGGATCAGCTATGCAAACTGGACATCTGTAAATCGATGGGTCCGGATGGAATGCACCCACGGGTGCTGAGGGAGCTGGCGGAGGTCATTGCTAGGCCACTTTCCATCATCTTTGGTAAGTCGTGGGAAACGGGCGAGGTGCCTGAGGATTGGCGGATGGCAAAGGTCACACCAATCTATAAGAAGGGCAAGAAGGAGGACCCGGGTAATTATAGACCGGTCAGCCTTACCTCCATCCCTGGAAAGGTGATGGAACAACTTATTCTTGACTCCATCACTAGGCATATCAAGGATGAGGGGGTCATGAAGAACAGCCAACATGGTTTTATGAGGGGGAAGTCATGTATGACCAACCTTATAGCCTTCTATGAGGAAGTGACTAGGTGGAGGGATGATGGTAGAGCGGTAGATGTAGTTTTTCTTGATTTCAGTAAGGCATTTGATACTGTCTCCCACAGCATCCTCATAGATAAGCTAAAGAAGTGTGGGCTTGACGATCAAGTAGTGAGGTGGATCGAGAACTGGTTGAAAGGAAGAAGGCAGAGAGTTGTGGTCAATGGCGCAGAATCTAGCTGGAGGTCTGTGACTAGTGGAGTTCCTCAGGGGTCGGTGCTGGGACCGCTGCTGTTTAATATTTTCATCAATGACCTGGATGAGGGAACTGAGTGCACCCTCAGCAAGTTTGCTGATGACACAAAACTGGGAGGAGTGGCTGACACACCAGAGGACTGTGCTGCCATTCAGCGAGACCTGGACAGGCTGGAGAGTTGGGCGGGGAGAAACTTGATGAAATTTAACAAGGGCAAGTGTAGAGTCTTGCATCTGGGGAAGAACAACCCCATGTACCAGTACAGGTTGGGGGTTGACCTGCTGGAAAGTAGTGAAGGGGAAAGGGACCTGGGGGTCCTGGTGGATAGGAGGATGACCATGAGCCAGCAATGTGCTCTTGTGGCCAAGAAGGCAAATGGCATCTTGGGGTGCATTAGAAAGGGTGTGGTTAGTAGGTCAAGAGAGGTTCTCCTCCCCCTCTATTCAGCCTTGGTGAGGCCACATCTGGAATATTGCGTCCAGTTCTGGGCCCCTCTGTTCAAGAAGGACAGGGAATTGCTTGAAGGAGTCCAGTGCAGAGCCACAAGGATGATTAAGGGAGTGGAACATCTCCCTTATGAGGAGAGGCTGAGGGAGCTGGGTCTCTTTAGCTTGGAGAAGAGGAGACTGAGGGGTGACCTCATCAATGTTTACAAATATGTAAAGGGTAGGTGTCAGGATGATGGAGCTAGGCTTTTTTCAGTGATATCCAGTGATAGGACAAGGGGCAATGGGTGTAAACTGGAGCATAGAAGTTCCACGTTAACATCAGGAAGAACTTCTTTACTGTAAGAGTGACAGAGCACTGGAAGAGGTTGCCCAGGGGGGTTGTGGAGTCTCCTACACTGGAGATATTCAAGGCCCGCCTGGACAAGTTCCTGTGTGATGTACTGTAGGTTACCCTGCTCTTGCGGGGGGGTTGGACTAGATGATCTTTTGAGGTCCCTTCCAACCCTTGGGATTCTGTGATTCTGTGAAATCTATAGTCAATATGTTACATAGAAGAATCAGAGGACCAAGGTTTCCAGCTACTCATACTGCCTTTTTGATTATCTTAACTGTGTCCTGATTGGATGGTGTTAATTTGTTGTCCAAGACTGTTATGGTGATTGTACTGATTTATTTTATTTTAAAATATGTGGCAAGGAAGACTGTAATAAAAGCATCTACATTTAATATCCTGTGCACACACAAAGTGTTAGATCCTGGGTTTGCATATGTGAATAATTTCAGAATTAAACGGAACAAGAACAGTTCGATAGTCTTGCTGAATAAAGTGGACGGAATTAAAGGTCTCCTTACTTATATCCTAGTATAGAGAAAGGGTACTTGATGAAGGAGCACACATTTGAGTGCTGTAATCATCTCACTGTAAGACAGCAGCTATGAGGAAGTGAGTAACATCCTTCTTGTCTTACTTGTTGGTTCGTTAGGGTTTTTTTAAGAAATTTCATGGGAAGACAACTGCTGGCACTCTGCACCACTGCTCTTGTATGCCTCTTACTGGCATGTGTAGGCTTTCTGCGTTGTGCTCTTTATTCCTACGTACAAGGTGAGAAGAGGGGCTTGGAACACGAACCGTAACTCATTTCTAGGTCTGTTTCTTACGCAGTGCTTAGCTGCACTCCCCTTCGTGGAATTTTTGTCTGACTGCGTAAGTTAGAGCTTACAAGGCTATACATTAGGAAACAATTGTTCCTGCATGTCAGAACAAGTGCTTCTGTCAGCACTTTAGAGTGTCTTCTGCTAGGGCAGCGTTGTGCATGAGGAAGAGAGCAGGTATCTAGTTTAATGAGAGCACTGGGTATCAGAGCAGGTGCTACCTCATTATGCTTACACCCACTGGAGAAGTTTGGCTTATATTTGTACTAAAGGAAACCACTGAGTAAAAGCCCTTGCCTCTTTAAAGAGTATTCTAGAAGCTGAGAAGTGTTTCAAATTTTGGTCACTCTTCAGCCAAAATTATTTCTTCATAAATCAAAACACAACCATTTTTGCATCTCATTGCAGCTGTACTGGCTCATAGACTAGTCATTCATCTCCGGCTGGAATCACAGGATAAGGTTATTCTTTGTGAAAGATATTTGCTTCTAGTGAGATCCTACTGCTAAACAGTTTTGTAGCTTTCTAAAACATGTCCATTGAAGACACATACCCAACCATGGAAACTAAGGTTTGAGATGTTCAATCCCAGCCCTGAAAATAACTCTTCCCTTTCAAATAATGAGCAACCCAGCAAGTTTATACATGCATGCAGGAGCAGATTTCAGGTAGATCTGTGAGGTTCAATCAGAAACTGGAGGAGTGTGCCCTAGGTACCCAGCGAAGAGCATTGAATGCAGAATGGAAGGGAGCTGCTATTATCAGCATGCTTTTTCAGGAGAGCCCAGGCTAGGTTCTCACATTTTCCAGAAGGAACCAAAAGTGGTTTGGCTTTCAACAGTCTAGGAAAGCTTTCATGAGCTTTACCAGGAAAACCAGTACTGGATAGCAGAAATAGCAGTACCAGGCACCAGTTTGGTGGTGTCACTGCTGCAGCAGCAATGAACCTTGAGGCGAATGTGATGCTCCCAAGGCTGCTCTCAAATAAGAACACTTTCCTAACTTGGTGCCTCCGCAGTGCAAATAATACTAATAAATCCATTATGTGCAAAGCAGTGAATAAGGCAGCACATTATTCAGACAGAGAAAACCAGCAACATGAGAAGGCTGTGCCATATGTTACCACTGAAATCACATGTACTCCTTACCTATTGCCCTGTGGTTGCACTGCTATTTAGAGAAATCTCTGTGTAGAAGAGTGTAATATATGTACTCTGTGTGTGTGTGTATGTATGTTGAAGCTTTTATTTGCGGTGTGGTAGGGGTGGGAAGCAGAATTTGGGGGCTGGCTGAGTAGGCCTTCAGGATGTGAGCAGGAGGTCTTAAAAGAATTATATTTTTATAGATTGTACTTAAGCTTTGGATCCCAGCCACATGTAGCCTTTTCTTCCAGAAAAGTAAAATGACTTGGAGAGAGAGTCAGGTGGCTGTAATGTAGTAGGGATAGAACAACCCCAGCAGCCCTGGACAAGCTGAATAACTTAATAAAAAATGCCTTTTAAAGTAATATTTTTCTAGTGCTAAATTGTTAAAGAAGTATTTATGAGCAGACTTTCTACGTACTTTGTGTGGTGCTTTGTACTGACCACGTAGACCTGTTATATGGTTATACATCTTAATGATTGTCTTTGAGGTGTATGTAGTAATTTAATGACGTTTATGACAGAAAACCAGTGCAGTTCTGTGTAGTAGCAAATGATTTAATTTCTGATGAAACTGTAGGCTTTTGTAGTGTTTGTGTATTTTCCTGGTTGGCAGTTATGAATTGTATTCGTTCTGCAGCAAGGCTTGTACGCTTGATTGTAGAGAGGGGCAATAGGATGGTAGATACCATTGTTTAAAAAGAAAACCCTAAATATTGCTACCTTATCCGTTATAAAATCAGGTGAGTTTTGTGGCAGAAGCCTGAAATTTAGATTTTGCACTGGAATAAAATATCAAATACATCTAGGGCAGGTTAAAAGTATGCGATGAGGGATCTTTTTATTTAATTAACATCCTTGTCTCAAAATTGGAGAGATATCAATTTGATAGGTGGACCAATTGGTGGATAAAGAGCTGGCTGGATGGCCACATGCAAAGAGTTGTGGTCAATGGCTCAATGTCCGTCTGGAGACCAGTAACAAGTGGTGTCCCTCAGGGATCGGTGTTGGGACCGGTCTTGTTCAACATCTTCATCGCTGACATGGACAGTGGGATTGAGTGCGCCCTCAGCAAGTTTGCCGATGACACCAAGCTGTGTGGTTCGGTTGATACGCTGGAGGGAAGGGATGTCATCCAGAGGGACCTTGACACACGAGGATGATCAGGGGACTGGAGCAACTCCCGTATGAAGACAGGCTGAGGAAGTTGGGGCTGTTCATCCTGGAGAAGAGAAGGCTGCGTGGAGACCTAATAGCGGCCTTCCAGTACCTGAAGGGGGCCTATAGGGATGCTGGGGAGGGACTCTTCGTCAGGGACTGTAGTGACTGGACAAGGGGTAACGGGTTAAAACTTAAACAGGGGAAGTTTAGATTGGATATAAGGAGGAAGTTCTTTCCTGTTAGGGTGGTGAGGCACTGGAATGGCTTGCCCAAGGAAGTTATGAATGCTCCATCCCTGGCGGTGTTCAAGGCCAGGTTGGACAGAGCTTTGGGTGACGTGGTTTAGTGTGAGGTGACCCTGCCCATGGCAGGGGGTTGGAACTAGATGATCTTAAGGTCCTTTCCAACCCTAGCTATTCTATTATTCTATGATTCTAAGTAAGACTTGGGGACAAGTGCTTGATAGCAACATGTAAATGGACAGGCCAAGAGACTGGAACAAAACTTGGTTTTTCCCTCAAAAGTTCCCGAGCTCTGGATATATCAAAAGGAAAGTTCTGCTTTGCTGAGTTAGCGAGAAAAATAGCATTGAGATTAATAATGCATTGTGGAGATGAGAGGCCATGGAAGGGAACAGCCATACGTTGCATGCTTCGCTGTGCCTGGCTTTTCCTCCCCTGGGAGTCTGCGGCTGCAGCGTGTCTGTGGTGGTAGCGTGACTGTTGTTGCCTGCACCTTTCTTTGGGGAAATTCGGAAGAGTAATTGAGCAAGTGGGAGATGAGTTCTCTGCGAAGTTGCTGGGCTGTTTATGTCAAAGTGTTGCGCTAAAGCTGGTTTAGCACAGCTCTGCGCTTTAAAGCGTGTGATGAACAGCACACCGCTTTCCTGGCGGCAGTGTAAGGTGGTAGGGTATTCATTCTCCCTGTTGCAGGAACCTAGCTTAGCCATGTAGTTTGCCTAGACTTCCTTTGTAGGCCGTGGAGTACGAGACTCTAAAAGTGAGTTATTCAGATGATTTAGGCTTGGCTCTTGTTCTTTGGAAAGGAAAGGTAGAGAATTACTGGCTGCTGGGATATATTTGACCTGTTCAGCTCAGCTACACCATAAAACCCTGCCCTGCCCTAGCCTCCCTTTCCCATCACTTGTGCTTTCCCTGGTATTTGCCTGTCCCATAACGAGTGAAGAGAAGGAGCTAAGACCAATGGGAAATTTATCCAGCCACCTTCCTCCTTCCCCCCCATCCGCCGTGTCGTCGTCCCCCCCCCCCCCCCCCCCGAAGTTTTCATCTCCTTTAGTTCCCTACCTCATCCTGGGAACACTTGTGCTGCTGCTAGGGAGTGGTTGGGAATGTGCAGATAGACAAATGAGGGAGCATGGGGTTGCCTCTTTTCCTGGCAGTGAGATAGATGCTGGATAAGCAGAACTTAATGGCAAAGCTGCACTGTGAGTGGTAAAAGAAGTCTTTATCAGATGAGTACTTGCAAAAAGAGCTGCAGGCTTAATAATCTGAGTTTGGTGTTCTCAATCCAGCCCACCCCTTGTATTGCAAAAACATTATGGTACTAAAAGAGTTTGTGTGACTGTTCTTCATGATCTCTGCGATGCTCGTGCAGAGTAGAAAACAGCACAGAATAAAGCAGTTATCTCACTAGGGAACTTAGTAGGAAGATCCAGGTGGAGAAAGCTTCAAATTCACTTTCAAAGCACTTGCATGGTGTCATAATTGTCCAGGTCTAGCTCTTTTCCTTCCTGGACCCTTTAAGCAAGGAAGAAATCACATAAATAGGTAAATAAATAAGGAATTGAAGTGGCATTCGTATTTCTTCTTTGCCTACAGGCTTTTGAATCTTGCCATACTGAAGGTCTCTAGTTCATCAGGTTTTTTCAGAAGAGCCCTTGCCAAGTGCTGTGATAGAGCCTGTCACAGCTGGCTTGGAGCACAGCGGCTTCAAACAAACGGCCCTGTTGGATACCACCTGCAGACAGGAACTCCTGTCCTGTGGCCTGTATTTAGTACAGCACATGTTCACGTGCCTCGTATGTGCTATACATGAATATAAGCCTTGCTAGGGAAGAAAACTGCAGGGCTTGTTGCTGGAGACGCAATGCGGATGGAAACACTGGAGAATTTAGCAGCATCCAGTGATCTTGCCCTTTGCTGTTAGTGATTGTTTGTGCAATATATCCCCTCCAGTATTGTTTTCTTTCTGGAAGATGGGAGGGGGACAGCCTATATGCTGTTTTGATACGCTTTTAGCTGGCTGAATGGGAAATACAAATGCAGACTGATAAAATGGAGGAGAGGGATAGCTGTGAATTTGCCCAAGGTCCAAGTGAGTAAATCTTGAGATTTGTCTCTAATTAAGAAATAATTCAATATTGACCAAATGGGTGCCATGTCTTCAATGGGGTAGCATCTGGAAGAGGCCAATATTTAGGGTTTTTTCCCAAGGCACATTTAGTCCTACTCTACTGTTTAGTGAAAACGCCCAGTGCAGATGCCACCAGAGCCTCATCTCGTGGAATAACACTGTAATAAAGAATGTGGTTTTCTTGTGAAAGTCTTGACCTCTTCTGATGAAAATAACACACAACGCAGTATTTTCATGGTGTATAAGTGAAATGTAATTTTTTTTTTCAATAAAATACCATTTCCTTTCCTAAACGTTTGAGTTGTTGGTTTGTGTTTTTTTCCTTGGTGGTATGTCTCTTTCCTCAGTTAAGTCAACGTTCCCAGGGATGGTAACTGTGGGATTCATGTGCTGGCATTTGCCACCCTCTCACAAATGCCTCCTGTAAGTTACCTGGGGCTGAGCCTTGTGCCTGTCCTGCTGTGTGTGACCTCTCCTCTGCTTGCCGCCCACCTCAGGGAAGCAGACGGAGGTGCTTCCACTTTCCTCTGCAGCTGCCCAGAGCTTTCCTCCCAGGAATCCCATACAAGCAAATCTCACTCCCTGAGGCAATGCCTTGCTATTAACTGCCAACTGCCCCCGAGTTCCTGCAGATCTGGCCAATTGCAAATAATTATTGTGAAGAACGCCTAAAAGCCAGAAGGAAAGAATTTAATCCTGCTTGCGCTGGAGTATTACAAAACCCCAGCAGCAGGAATAAGGACAGGTAAAACACGCTGAATCCCTCTGGGAATCTCAGGTATATAAGTAGCCTGTGCAGTTACTGAGGTTTCAGTGGGTGGACGTGCTGTAAAGAACGGGCAGTAAATCTCAGTGCAGCGTCAGAAGGGGCCTAGCCTGACCGCTGCTGCTGGGGTAGGTCTCCTGAACAGCAGGCCAAAAGGAGAGGCATGACAACGGGTCCACGTCTTCTTGATCATGTCCTAATTTATTGCCATTTTTGCGGTTGCTCTCACGCTGTTCACAGAGATCTCCGCTGCGAGTCTCCTTGCATCCAGATCTGTCGAAGGACGCCGCTTGTGCTGAATGCCTGGAAGCCAGCTGGACTGCAGTCCTTACCGCATGCAGTACACTACTACTGAAGAGCCTAAGCCTAACTTACACAGGAAACAACAACTAGCTACCTTATCTATGGCTAGCAAAACGATCCTTAAGTCCTACACGTCCAAGCGCCCTCTTGGAGGCGCTGCCCGCCCCCACGGCTGCGTGCAGCCCCGTCACGAAGCTGCTCTCGGGAAGCGCTTGGAGGACGCCGAGCAGGGCCCCGCCGTCCCCTCCCTCCTCTGGGACGCGGAGCCGAGGAGCGGGCTGGACGCGGCGGGTGCCCGCGCTCTGCCGGGCAGGGCCATTCCTCCTCTTTGCCCCGGCTGCTGCTCCGCAGGGCCGCAGCTCCCCTGCTGGCCGCCGCTGCCAGCGGCCGCTGTCCTCTTCCTGCGCCGCCACAGGAGCCTCAACAGCAGGAGCAGGGCGTCGGCAGCGAAGCCCCACCCGCAGTGCTCGCCGAGAGCTTGGAGCACAACTTCGTGCAGGCGGCGCGGCTCCTCCGGCCCCTGCTCCTTCCTCTTCAGCTCCATCTGCTCTTGCAGCCACATCATTTGCTGCATCTGCTGCGTCTGCTCCTCCTCACGCTGCCGCAGGAGGGTTTGCTCGCTGAGGTCTGTCTGCTCATTGACCTTCAGCGTGTACAGCACGATGCTCAGCACGCTCAGGATGCGGGCGACGCGCAGAGCCATGGTCTGCGGGAGGAGGGAGAGAAGGGGTAAAGCCCTCAGCAGGCTGGCTGGGAGGGAGATGGTGGCTGGCACAGCGGGGCAGGAGATGCAAGGGCCCAGCGACGGCTGTGACAGGGCACAAGGGAGCTGGCAGGCAGCAAGGGGAAGGCTGCTGAGCGCTGCACCGTGGGGGCACGTCCTCACAGCCCTCATCGTGGCTGCCAGCCCCGGCCGGGCCCCTCTGCGCCCAGCTCCTGCCCAAGGAGCTCCCTGCGGTGCCTGCACCCTCGCCCCGGCCTTTAAGAGCCCTCCATGGCCCAGTACCTGTGCCCCAGCCCTCATCCCTCATCCCGCATCCCTCATGCAGCCCTGCCTTCCCCCGCCCGCCCCACTCACCGCTCTCCCGAGCTATACTGCAGGGGCAGTGCCGCTGCGGCTGGTACCGTACGGCACCCTCTGTGCCGTCATAGGCGCCGCAGCCCCACGGCAACACCGCACCCGGACGGCCACGGCCAACGCGTGGCTCTGCGGCCCCTGCAGCGGGCAAAGCACAACCGCCCCGTGGCAGGACGGAGCTCGCAGGGCCCCTGAGCCTCCCCAGAAGGAGCAGCCGCGGTGGCACAAGGGCGTCCCTGGCCTGCACAGGGAGCTCCGCGCCCGGCTGGGCTCCTGGCTGCCTCCATGGCCCCCACAGCAGCAGCACTGAGGAGCCTGTGGGCAGGAGCTGTTGGTCACGCTTGCCCACCCGTGCATGTAGTGATGCAGAGGGTTAACCAGTGTACAAGGGGGTTAGAGGAATTCACTTGCTTAAACAAAAGTGTTGTCTGTTGTAAACACCTATCACGCCTACTAAGCAGAACAAAGGCACAAACTACTGATAAGGGGAGAAGCAGAGATCTGGTTCTACTGAGAAGCAACTATTGACAAGGAAAAGCGGACGCCTGAGTCTATGGATAAGGGGGAGAAGCAGATGGGTTGTGGCTGGGATACCGACCAAACCCTAAGGCTATGCGTGAAGATTAAAAGGTGAAAAGTTTAAGAAGAGGAAGACTCATTTACTTCACCTTGGGACCCCTGCCCATGACCAGAGGGGGGCACTGCGCAGGCGCAAAGGACCTTCTAGCTCCTGATAATACGAAGCGGGGATAGATACTAAATATGTATAGGCGTATCAGTAATCTAATGCATATGTATACCTTAAGAGAATAAATGTAAAGGAAAAACGACCCTGGGTGTGCATACTTTGGAGGAGCTATCCCCATGCACCTCAGCGCTGAATAAAAAGCATACCTACTTTACAACTTTAACGAGTTGTGGAGTCAATCCGCGTATCAGTAGCACGCACACTCCTGCCACTCCAAGCTCTGCTGGAGAATTACATAGCAGCGTTGCACCCAGAGACTTGCGACAGCCCAGCCTGATGCAAAACCAGGTGGCCGTTTATCAGAAGAGTTATGGAGGCTTATCTAGTAATGGTCTCATTACAGCTGTCTCTGATGAGGAAGAAAACCAGAGAGCAAAGAAGGACTAAGCAGATCCTTTCCCCTGGGGAGCAACCTGCCAAGCCTCAGGGTTGGGCTCCCAGTCCTGGCTCCCCTCGCAGCTGCTGCAGGAGAGGAAGGAGCCTTTGGTAGGGACAGAGCAGAGCAAGTTCTGCTCCTGCCCCCCCGAGGGCTTTGCTGCTCGTCACCCCTGCAAACCGCTTATTGCGTTGGTGCTCTTCCAGACAACGGAGCTGCGGTGTTGCACGTACCCCCTCACCTGCAGCATCAGTAGAAGCATCTAGGAGCTGATAATGTTCTTGTGGGTGCTGAGGTCCTGCTAGGCACTGCCCATTCTTATGGCCGCTTGCAGGCTTGTGGTAAATGTGTTCTAGGCAGCCCAGGTAAAGGTGTCACTACAGCAGGTCTGGCATGAAGAGCTCGACCTGTGCAGTCAGGCATAGGAGTGGTCCTCTCCTGTAGCTCTCTCCTGTTTCCCTGATGGTTTTCAGCTCCATAGCGGTACCTCCTATACTGTTGGAAAGAGCAGAATTTTGTATGATAAAACAATTGTATAAAATAGTAGAAATTATTATGTTTGAGAAATTTATAAATTAATAGTGAAGTTTTGTATATTAAAAAATGCTGTGACTTCGTGGTTTTGTATCACGGCAGTTCTAATGTTGCAATATATCACAGCTGTCTTGTACCCAATGCTACAAAAAAAAAAAGTATGTACTGGAGACTGTACCCAAGTGGAACCTGTGTATAAGATAGCTGGAAGAGCATACCAGAAAGAAGATAAGAGGGTGCTAACGTTTACACAAGGACTGGAATATACTCAAGTGGGGGAAAGGTGAAAAGGACAACCTGAGGAAGACTTCTTACTTCATCTGAGGAAGACTCTTACTTCATCGGAACGACCACCAGACGACCACCAGACGACCACCAGAGGGGGCCGCGCAAGCGCAGAAGAGGCTGATGTCGTAATAGATGGATATGGCAATCCCTAATGCATATGTATTAGTTAAATGTTGTAACCTATGATGAATATGTATTAACTGTGAAACTTTTAGGATATAAATTGTGGACGCGATGTGACGAGGTTGAAGCCAGATTTGGGCGAGTGCCCCTGGTTTCCCAGCGCTGCAATAAAGCACCTCATATAACCATCCCGGTGGTTATGTGTTTATTCTTACGCTAACATTTTGGCACCCCAGATGGGACCTCGCGGGCATTGCTGAGGCGGATCGCGTTTCGACCCCGCTCCAGCCGGCACCGAGAGATTCTCGGGGAGCCATCCACCGCGACCGACCTCTGCTGCTCACGACGGACCTCTGACACGGTAAGAAAGGTGCTTTATTTAAGTTACAGAACCGGTTTCTAGTAAAAGTATGGTGTATTGACCTTTGGTAAGGTCTGGTAAAAGCCTGCCTGTTATACGCAGCGAAAAGCTGCGTTTGGCTGGGCTAGTAGTAAAAGCCTGCCTGTTATACGCAGCAAAAAGCTGCGTTTGGCTGGGCTAGTAGTAAAGCCTGCCTGTTAGACGCGGTGAAAGCTGCGCTTGGTTGGGGCTAGAGAGCTCTCGGGGTAAAAGCCTAGGCGCCGTCCGTTAGACAGTAGCGAAAGCTCTGCAGGTTCGGCAAACGTGGTTATGGTATTGGTGTTTGTGCTGCGGGATCAGCATCTGTCTGTATAAGTTTTGTAATATAGTGGTGTGTGTGTGTGAGAGAGAGGAGCCTGTTTAGAAATCATCTTGTAATTATAAAATGTCGCCAATTCCTAAATCATCTCCTTTAGGTTGTATTTTAAGCCATTGGAAGGAGGGTGGATTTGGGCAGAGTATGCGGAAAAGCAAACTAATTGATTATTGCAATGTATGGTGGACGCAGTATGAATTAGAAGATCAGGAAAAATGGCCTGAAAATGGAACCTTACAATATAATACTATTTTGCAGTTGATGTTGTATTGTAAAAGGGTAGGAAAATGGGATGAAGTACCGTATGTGGATCTTTTCTTTATCTCAAGAAACAATGATAAGTGGCAGAAATCTTGCGGAATAATGGTTGTTAAAACAAGCAATGCTGAAAAATGCAGGGAGTGAGCTGGAGAAAAGGAATGTGTGAAATGCCTTGCCATGAGAAATAGTCGGCGACATCAAAGGGACGAGGAAGATCCTGGTTTGTTAGTAGCTCCGCTAGCGATAAATGAGGAAAGGGGGGAGGGGGAGGAAAGTGATAGCGATCTCGAGAGTGAAGAAGAGTGTGAAAATGGAGGAGGTCGAGAGAGAAATTCCCCCGTCACCCCCGTCTCACACAGAACTCGCCGAAGGGGAGGGCGAGAAGGAAACACACAGCTTCAAGCAGCTAGTGCGGTCCTTGCCCCTTTAAGACAGGGGGTTGGAGTTGAAGGACCAGTGTATGTTAAAATACCTTTCTCCCCTGGGGATTTGGTTATATGGAAACAATCGGCAGGAACATATAGAGAAAATCCTGATAAAGTAGCTCGAGTGATAAAGAGGATTATGAAAACCCAAAACCCAGACTGGGATGATATACAAGCCTCTATTGGGACAGGACTTATTGAGTAAGCTGGATGCTACGATTGTTTTTTGAAAATGGTGAATTGATAATGCAAATCCCTGAATCCAAAACAGGATAGATTTTAGTCCTTAAAGACGAACCTATTCCACAAATCCCAAAAGAAGTGGAACAGGCTGTAATACCAACAGTTTGGGAAACAGAAATCCCAGGAAAATCAAAAGCAGCTCAACCAGTAATAGTGGAGTTAAAAGACGGGGCTAGACCAGTAAGGGTTAAACAATACCCATTGAAGCTAGAAGCAAGATATGGGATCATAGAAACAATTGAGAAATTCTTAAAATACAACATTTTAGAAGAATGCGAATCAGAATATAACACACCAATCTTCCCAATAAAGAAACCAAACGGTGAGTATAGATTGGTGCAAGATTTGAGGGCAATAAATGAAATAACAAAAGATATCCACCCGGTGGTGGCAAACCCATATACATTGCTAACATCTGTGAAGGAAAAATATAAATGGTTTACGGTGATTGATTTAAAAGATGCCTTCTTCTGCATTCCCCTTGACAAAAGTAGCAGGAAACTGTTTGCGTTTGAATGGGAAAATCCACAGAATGGACGGAAAACTCAACCGACATGGACCAGACTTCCACAAGGATTCAAAAACAGTCCGACCCTATTTGGAAACCAACTAGCCAAAGAATTGGAAACATGGACTACCCAAGGAAAGATACAGATGGCAGCAGCTTTGTGGAGAACGGGACACGATACGCAGGATATGCTGTGACAACTCAGCAAAAGGTAATCGAAGGAACGTCAGCCCAAACAGCAGAATTGATAGCTCTTACAAGAGCATTGGAGCTGAGCAACGACAAAAAGGTAAATATATGGACAGACTCAAAATATGCATTTGGTGTAGTACATATTCAGGGAGCATTATGGAAAGAACGAGGACTTTTGTCCTCACAAGGGACTAACATAAAATATCAGAAAGAAATTTTAGAATTAATAATTGCTGTGCAAAGACCTAAACAAGTAGCCATCATGCATTGCAAGGCACATCAAGGAGGAACTTCAAAGGTATCTGAAGGAAATACACTAGCAGATCGGACAGCCCGCCAAGTAGCCTGGGAGGTGTGGAATATGATGGCTTTAATACCTCTGAAGGTAAGCCCACTCCACACCTATCTTTCACAAAGCCCAGACTATTCAACAGAAGATAAAAATTAGCAGGACTCTTAAAGGCCCAAAAGAATTCTGAAGGGTGGTATGTAACAACAACGGGACAAGTAATAGTGCCACCTGCAATAATGCGAAAGATTCTACAAACTGAACATCAAAAATGTCATTGGGGTGCAGAAGCATTGGTAACTTATCTAAAACAAGGAATAATTTCCACACTGATGTTAACTATGGCAAAATCAGTGGGATCAAAATGTGAAATCTGTCTGAAAAACAATCCAGTAGTAAAAAGACAAATTGAGATGGGAAGAATTAGGATAGGAATGGAACCAGGAGATTATTGGCAGGTTGATTTTGCAGAACTACCAAAGGTACAAGGGTACAAATATCTATTAGTAGGGGTTGACACTTTTTCTGGATGGCCAGAGGCCTTTCCCTGTCGCACCAATCAGGCAAAAGAAGTAGTGAAATGGTTGCTTAGAGAAATCATCCCGCGATTTGGAGTCCCTTTAGGTATATCATCAGATAGGGGTCCACATTTTATTGCAACCGTAGTACACGAAGTTAGTAAACTATTAGGAATATTATGGAACTTACACACTCCTTAGAGGCCCCAATCTAGTGGACAGGTAGAAAAGATGTTTTGACACAACTTAAAGCAGGATGCCATTCTGATTTGCAAGTTCACAGATACCATTCTGACAGGACCAATGCCAACAAAGAAAGGATTCAGAGATTTGAATTTACAATTGCAGGCAACAACCAAAATGACCTTGCAGAACAGAATGGCATTAGACATGTTGTTACTTAAGGAACATGGTGTTTGTGGATATTTAAAAGATGGAGTAGATCACTGCTGTATTCACATTCCTAATGTGACTGCAGATATAGAACATGACATCTCCCAACTAAACAGCATTGAACAAGAAACAGAAAAAGAAAAGGAATATATTGAACAAAATTGGGTTGGAGCACTGTTTGATGGTTTGGGCCTTCACCTCACGGGATGGGTTCGTTCCCTCGTGCAGACCATAATCATGGTACTAATTGTATTTCTGATGATCTACCTAATGTATCTGTGTATCCGAAAGGAAATAGCCAGGAACAACGCATGGACTCATCGAATTATAGGAGCAGTGACCAGAGACCACTCAAAATATCTGACACCTTCTCCTACTTATTAGGAAACAGCTCTCTAAAGGAATGAAAATACTTACTTAAATAAGTGAAGTATTTTCAAAGGGGGGAAATGTTGGAAAGAGCAAAAATTTGTATGATAAAACAATTGTATAAAATAGTAGAAATTATTATGTTTGAGAAATTTATAAATTAATAGTGAGGTTTTGTATATTAGAAAATGCTGTGACTTCGTGGTTTTGTATCACGGCGGTTCTAATGTTGCAATATATCACAGCTGTCTTGTACCCAATGCTACAAAAACGTAGCATAACCAAATATGGTAAAAGGAGTATAAAAGGATTTAGAAAAGTATGTACTGGAGACTATACCCAAGTGGAACCTGTGTATAAGATAGCTGGAAGAGCATACCAGAAAGAAGATAAGAGGGTGCTAACGTTTACACAAGGATTGGAATATACTCAAGTGGGGGAAAGGTGAAACGGACAACCTGAGGAAGACTTCTTACTTCATCTGAGGAAGACTCTTACTTCATCGGAACGACCACCAGACGACCACCAGACGACCACCAGAGGGGGCCGCGCAAGCGCAGAAGAGGCTGATGTCGTAATAGATGGATATGGCAATCCCTAATGCATATGTATTAGTTAAATGTTGTAACCTATGATGAATATGTATTAACTGTGAAACTTTTAGGATATAAATTGCGGACGCGATGTGACGAGGTTGAAGCCAGATTTGGGCGAGTGCCCCTGGTTTCCCAGCGCTGCAATAAAGCAACTCATATAACCATCCCGGTGGTTATGTGTTTATTCTTACGCTAACAAGGGGGAGAAGCAGATGGGTTATGGCTGGGATACCGACCAAACCCTAAGGCTATGCGTGAAGATTAAAAGGTGAAAAGTTTAAGAAGAGGAAGACTCATTTACTTCACCTTGAGACCCCTGCCCATGACCAGAGGGGGGCACTGCGCAGGCGCAAAGGACCTTCTAGCTCCTGATAATACGAAGCGGGGATAGATACTAAATATGTATAGGCGTATCAGTAATCTAATGCATATGTATACCTTAAGAGAATAAATGTAAAGGAAAAACGACCCTGGGTGTGCGTGCTTTGGAGGAGCTATCCCCATGCACCTCAGCGCTGAATAAAAAGCATTCCTACTTTACAACTTTAACGAGTTGTGGAGTCAATCCGCGTATCAGTAGCACGCACACTCCTGCCACTCCAAGCTCTGCTGGAGAATTACATAGCAGCGTTGCACCCAGAGACTTGCGACAGCCCAGCCTGATGCAAAACCAGGTGGCCGTTTATCAGAAGAGTTATGGAGGCTTATCTAGTAATGGTCTCATTACAGCTGTCTCTGATGAGGAAGAAAACCAGAGAGCAAAGAAGGACTAAGCAGATCCTTTCCCCTGGGGAGCAACCTGCCGAGCCTCAGGGTTGGGCTCCCAGTCCTGGCTCCCCTCGCAGCTGCTGCAGGAGAGGAAGGAGCCTTTGGTAGGGACAGAGCAGAGCAAGTTCTGCTCCTGCCCCCCCGAGGGCTTTGCTGCTCGTCACCCCTGCAAACCGCTTACTGCGTTGGTGCTCTTTCAGACAACAGAGCTGCGGTGCTGCACGTACCCCCTCACCCGCAGCATCAGTAGAAGCATCTAGGAGCTGATAATGTTCTTGTGGGTGCTGAGGTCCTGCTAGGCACTGCCCATTCTTATGACCGCTTGCAGGCCTGTGGTAAAAGTGTTTCTAGGCAGCCCAGGTAAAGGTGTCACTACAGCAGGTCTGGCATGAAGAGCTCGACCTGTGCAGTGAGGCATAGGAGTGGTCCTCTCCTGTAGCTCTCTCCTGTTTCCCTGATGGTTTTCAGCTCCATAGCGGTACCTCCCATACCAACAGCTGCCTAAAGCTCTGAATTTGTTTTGAGCAACTCCCTGGTATTGCTGTCCACATTTCTGAGATCTGTGCTGTACCTACAGATGGCGTCAGGTCTGCAGCTCTTTACCGTTTCAAATCTCTTAGTTTGTATTGTTCTTGCTGATCCATGCGGCTTCAAGTGCTGCGAGCCCCAGTCAGCATCCCTCCCCCCCGGAGCCTTCTGGCACCCTGAATGTTACTCACAGGCTTTGAAGAAAGAAGCCTGTGGCAACCCAAGCAAAGGCAGCCCAGCGGTCTGTGCTTGCACACCTTCTGCAGGCTGGTGTGAGCTCTGCAGGCTGCCCCCAAGCTCTTCTTTAGCAATGGAACAGATACCTGCCTCCTGCCACTGCTCATAAATCCTGATGCCTCTCTCACCTGGTTCTTGCAGGTGTAACTGGGGGGAATGATGATAGTGACAGATCACTTTGACACCCCAGAGGCTGTTTGACCCTAAATTAATTAAAAGTACGTTCAACTCTACCCTATTTTACCACCTTTTGGGTATGCTTTAAAGACCTACACCTGCTAGTGATCATTTTGCTCAAGAGCTAACTTATTAGAGGAACTTGCTTCGGCTTACTGTTATGGACAGAAAAGAACAGCTTTTAAGCAGGGCTGCTCATTAGCAGCAGCAATGAATCTGGCAGGTACCTGGGCCACTGCTCTGCCTCTTGATGCATGTGCTTGTTAACAGAAAACTTCAGAGGCAAGCTTAGAGCTTTTGTCTTGAGTGTGTAGTTACAGATGGAATTCCTTGTTGATGCTGAATTCAAACTTAGTTATCCAGAGTTTAGAAGACAAACTGGTTTTGGTCCACATGACTGGCTTAGTTAAGGAGAATGATAAGGGATGTAATGCTTCAGGTAGGCTATTTTTTTTAAGCTGAGTTATGGAGTAATCCCCCGAGCAGGGGATGGGGTGTGTATATACACACATACGAGGATGTGAAAAGGTGTTTGATGGAGGTAGAGCAAGCTTTTGTGATCCGAAGAACAGGCCTGCTGTGAGGGACTGGGATGCTGGCTGGAGGGGATTTAGCATGGCTAGCAGGAAAACATGATGATTTCTCCATCGAAGCAGGACTTTGTGTGGTGGTCTCGTTAACAAACAAGCTGAGATAAAAGTCATCTGATGCTGGTCTCTGTTTCTTCTCACAATTAGAATAATTTGTGAATGTCTTGATCAAAGAGAACAGCAGATTAAAAAGAAAAAGGGTTCTGAATCTATCCGGCAGCCCAGTAGTGGTCTGGTTTAGCCAGTGATGAAAACCTAATCCTTTCCTATGATGTTTGTGGGACAAATTATGTAGAGGCAATAATACATCCTTCTCATGGGGAAACGAGAGCCCTGAAGTGTTCAGGAGGCGTTCTTGAAGCAGCTGAGCATGGGAATGGAACTACCACTGACTGATTCAGAGCTCGGCTGGGGGAAAGGCTTCCATTTAAAAATAAAGAAATGATTTTCTTATTTAACCAAAGACTGCAAGTCCGCAGGTTTGGTTTTTTTTAAACCTGACCCAAACTTTTACTATGAGAGCACAAACTGGGCACAGTGCTCCTGCGAGAGGAAGATGGGAATCCAGGTGTCACTGGAATTCTCTGGCCATATAAGAAACTAACTAGACCTAAATACCCGATGGAGCTGCCATAGAATCTGTTCAAATGGAAGCTTTTCTCCGGAGAGCTTGCTTTTTTACCCCAGGCACTTTGAAATGAGAGGATTTAAAGTAAAACATTTTGTTGCCGAGCTGTACATAAAATGGAGGGTGCTTCCTTAAGCAGTTTTGCAGGACATCAGCTATTTGGGAAAAGCCATGTGGGTTTTGGTTTTGTCTAGTAATAACCCTTGATGACCTTGTCGTGGCTCCATGAAGAGTGGATGTCTCAGCCTGCTCCTACCGGTGTCCCCTGGCAAGTGCATGGGGGAAGCAGCTCTGCGGCACCACCGGGCAGCTCATGTGCAGGCAGAGCCCCTTGTCTCCAGCTGCTCTAAAACCAGCCATCTTTGCCTGTCCTCCACTTCCACAGTGTCGATAGAGGCCTGCCAACTGCCAGAGTTTTGTTCACCTGCCAGAAACGACCCGTGCCTGCCAAGTTGCCCACAATGGGCTTCAGAAGCTCTGCTTGCCAGCGGTGCCTTGGTCACAGTCACAGAGTCAATGCTGTAAAAACCTGGCAGCTTTTACAACAGGACAGCCTGGCTAGCTTCAAAGTGGCTTTTCTGTGACCTCCAGTGGTATTTTAATAACGTCTTCTTTTGAATATGCTGAAACATATTTTTCTTGTTTTATTTTTCCTTCAGAAGCCCAGACCGTGTGTTGGCACTCAGAGCAGACCATAAAGATGCAGAAAACTGCGGATGGCGGATAACTAGGAAATGAGAAAGCTTCATCTAGGCTGCTTCTGCCTATGCCCCCTCACCCTCCCGAGTCCACCCTTCTCCCTTTTGGTTCTTCCAGCGCCCAACACTATGCCTAGACCTAACTCCTGAAGAATGGTGCTTCCAAAAGCTTCCCGGGGGAGCCTGCACCATGCTTCCCTGGGTTTTGCTCTTCTTGTGATCAGCTGACACTGCACATGCAGTCAGGGTAAAATGGGCAATTCCCCTCTCTCACTGCCAAGCCCATACTTTAAATAGCTGTGGAATTTTACACCTTTACTTCAGCAGGCTAGAGATCCAGTGTTTTAGCCTCTCCTCACTGATCCCTGCCTACCCCTCTGACCTTCTTATCTCTGCATTTTCCCACTATCTGCTAGTGCCTCTCTAAAAACATGGTACCCATGGTGTCATAGGGCCACTCGCACAGGGACATGCTCCCATCCTCTCCTCCTCTCCTCCCGCAGGACACCCTGCAGCACCCCAGCCCTGTGGGAGCCTCGCCAGGAGATGTGAATGAACAGAGTTTACGGCAGTTCAAGCCCCAGCCTCAGATACAGCCCAGACATAATGAACTTTGTTCATCGCTTAAATCACAGCATAAATCTCCTGCACTGGTATTAACCTAAGGTGTTTTTGTTCTGTCTTCTAGGTCCCTAAAAATGTCTGACTCAGAACAGAGGCGCTTTTAGCTTGCTAAAGGCTGGATGTATTTCATTTTCTATCTGGAAATGAAATATTGGTGCTATTATAGTCTGGCTTGGAAATCTGCCATTGGATTTAGTGGGGCCAGAACGCTGAACTGTATTTTAATACTGTTGAGGTGTTTCAAACTACAAAATGATTTTTCTTAAGGAGGAGCTAACTAAATTAAACAAAGTTCACCACCACCAGAAATGCCTATGACATTTACTGATTGCTCACTATGTCCTGCAGCTTCTGACTGGTTAAGGAGAGGTACGAAAACTGTAGTATTCTCTATAAAGTTCTGTAAGCTTTAAATCACTTTTATAACTGAGTCTCATGTTTCCTAGGATGGTGTCTGCGTTCAGGTCTCTGGATGTCTCTTGGTTCTTGACATATTCACCTTAATACCTGCTTTCATTATAATGAGTTGATTTTTGGTATGTGCAGATTTTTATGAAATGAAACTTGTAACTTAAAGCGTTTGATAGGAAATCTTACTATTTCCAGAAAGAACGATTTTATCTGGAAAAAATAAGTGCTTTGCCTACAAAGCGGAGAGTGGGTAAGTGTGCTTACGGTAAAATGCTGTCTAGATAAATTTAGCATTGAGCCATTTACCTTTTATCAAGTCAGGCACGACTATTATCCAGGTCCTGTTAATACAATGCGAACACGTTAAAGTTCTATGCAATGTGCAAAATAAACATGAAACATATACATTACATTTACATGTACTTTAAAATGTGAACGGGTCATGCATGCATATATGGTGTATATTGGACAGCTGGTCTTTCAAATGTACTGTAACTATCAGCTGATAGCAAATGTTGTATCCTATTCTGATAAATTCAACTTCAGCCCTGGTAAGCGATAACCCAAACAAAAGGTGACTGTCATTCTAACATTCATAAGTATGCATCAGGAGACAGTTTTGCAATACTTTTAATAATGTCAAAACTCAAAATGGAAAATCTGAGGAGCCTTTCATGAGTGTTTCCTGATGTCTGACTCAGTAGCAGCACTTTTTTCTGGAGGAGAGAGTATCTCTAGAGACTTGATCACAAAACTGTACATGAGTGTGTGTAACCACAGCTCCAAGAAAAGGCACAACTTTGGTGGTGTTCCCACAAAACTGACTTGTGTTAATGGATGCTGGTCTAAATACTGACAGATCAAGACTGACTAATCGGGTACAGGAATCTTTATATAGCTGTGCTGGTTTTGGCTGGGGTAGAGTTAGTTGTCTTCAGAGCAGCTGGTACCCGGCTATGTTGCAGGTTTCAGGCATGTTTTAGTTGCTGCAGAGCAGTTGCTTACACAGAGCCAAGGCCTTTTCTGCTCCTCACACCACCCCACCACTGAGGGCTGGGGATGCACAAGGAGCTGGGAGGTTACACAGCCAGTACAGCTCACCCCAACTGACCCAAGGGATATCCCATATCGTATGGGGTCATGCTCAGCATGTAAAGCTGGGGGAAGAAGAAGGAAGGGGGGAATGTCCGGAGTGATGGCGTTTGTCTTCCCAAGTAACCACTATGTGTGACAGGACTCTGCTCTCCTGGAGATGGCTGAACACCTGCCTGACCATAGGATGTGTGAATGAATTCCGTGTTTTACTTTGCCTGCATGCCCAGCTTTTGCTTTACCTATTAAAAACTGTCTTTATCTCAACCCAGGAGTGTTCTCATCCCACCTGGGAGAAGTGGGCGAGTGGCTGGGTAGGGCTTAGTTACTGCCTAAGGTTAAACCACAACACACACCGCAGCTCTTCCTTACTCTGACTCTTGTGGCTGCTAAGTCAAACACAACTGAAGCCATCCTCACTTAGAGCCCACAGGCAATGTGTATCTGGCACACGCTGCCAGCCAATGGCCGTATGGTGTAGCACACAGTCTTCTTTAAATCACAGAGTACTGAATACACCAGAAATAGATGACATTCAAGGCAGGGAAAAGCCACTGAGGGGCATTACATGGACACTGCTGGGTGCCTGGATGCTGAGACTGACCAGGAAAGATTCCTGCTACAGCTGCTGGAAATGCATTTTAGCATTGCTTAAAATCACCTGTGTTCAAGTAGGAGGTGTTTTCTTGGCCGTTTGTCCTGGGATATTTTCTCCTCCCCTCCATTTGTTGTGCTTGGGTTTTTTTCTAGCTAGGTTGATTTGCCATGGCTTTTCTCCCTAGCAAAAGGTGAAAGCAGAAGGTGGCAGTTTCAAAGGCAGTTAACTGGACAAAAAATTGTCTGTTCCTAACCTTTAGGAAGTTTGAAGACTATATTCAGAGAGCTGAGTGAGGGACATGGAGGTGATGGGTAAGCAGTTTGTCACATTTTGGGTTTTTTTCTTTTTAAATGTTAAAATGCACATTGAATACAAACGTTAGGAAGGAATGCTTCAGGGAATGATCTCAGGAAACTTAAGATGGGCACAGGTACATTCAGTGATATGTGTGTGTGAGAGATACTCAGTTGCTCTAAAAATTTTGGCAGAGGGAATGTTTGCCAGAGGGAACCTTATAGAAATAAAAGGGGCAAGGGGAGGAAAAGCTGAAGAAAATGCTGTTCCTCTGATCCATAAAATACAGGCATAGCTGCTTAGTTGGGATAATTCAGACTCTTTTCATTGAGTGCCTTAGGGACATGTTGCTTTACAAGAGAAAAGAAGCTGGCTCCTAATGCAAAAGATATTAAACAAAGAAGTTAGAGCCATCGTCACTGTTGTTTTGAATTCACTGTCCCTGTGTATCTGTGGTGTGTCTGCAAACAGCTCTGAGCCCAGGGGTAGTCTTGTTAGCCATTACAGGGGTGAAGGTGAGAGATGGGGGGACGACAGGACAACTCAGGAGATGCAGAAGAGGAAAGAACTGAAAATCCATGCATTTTCTTATGCTCTTTCTAGGCAATTGCGATAGGAAAGCATCTGTAGGAAGAGCTGGAATGCAGAAAACACCAGTAACTTGTTGAACCAAATGAGTGCAGGTGCTGTAGAAGAAGGCACTGGCTTTCAAGGTTTTACAGTTGAAGTCATAGCTTCATTTTGTGTTTTGTATCCCTTGGGTCACTCTTATTTTTCAGAAACACTGTGAAATTAAAACCTCTCCAAATCTGTGCAAATGCTGCTTCAGTCTGGGGAGGATGGAGGAAAGAAGGGGAATGAGAAAGGGAGAAAAAAGGCCTGGGATAACATCCAGAACTATTTGGCTACAGAATTCTTCATCTGCCAAGAGCAGAAGAATGTCTCTCTAAAATGAATAGCACACAAAATGCTGAATGAAATGAGCATAAGAAGCTCTATCGATCAACAGTTATTTGGTGAAAGGAGCACAATTTTTCTGGGCTGACGTGAGCTGACATGCTAAAAATGTCTGTTGCCAAATAGTACGTCTGGAGGACTGCTGCTGCATAGTCTGTGGTGATCTTTACAGGTTTTCATTCTGCCAAGGTTCCCTGGGAGACCTGCCTCCTGGTGTGAAGACATCCCAAACTGACCTAAAGAACAAGATGAACTACAATGCTCACAGTCAGGTTTTGGGGGTACTCTGGGCACTGTGAGTAGGAGAGAAATGACACTTGTCCTCATAATCAAAATACTGCTATTGCAATCCTTTTTATCCTCCAAGGTGTGTGG
This sequence comes from Lathamus discolor, assembly GCF_037157495.1. NCBI lineage: Eukaryota > Metazoa > Chordata > Aves > Psittaciformes > Psittacidae > Lathamus > Lathamus discolor. The sequence continues at coordinate 36,288,212 of NC_088887.1, forward strand.
GACATGGTGCTGCTGAGCAGCTGCTTTTCACAGGTCTGCAGACTGTGGGTGTTGATGTGCACATTTCTCACCCTAGTGAAAATGAACATTACAAAAAAAGTGAATATATGATAAATCACACAGTCCTACAGCAAGGCTCGTTGCCTTTGAGTTACAGAAGTCAGTTCTAAGCATGCAGAAATCAGGAAAAGCAAAAGTCAAGTTTGTTCTTGGAAACTGTTACTGACCATAATCAGTATCTGCTGCTTTTCTCCAAGGAACAAGGATGCTTATAAAATGAAGCCATACACCATGCTTTCATTCGTAAAACTGTACTGTTTTCAGCTACATACTTGAAATGCTTTCCAATTCTTGGCCTGGTGATATGGATAAGAAAGAAATTCCTGCCTTTCTCAGAGTTCTCTTTAGTTTTATGTTAACAAAGGAGCTCCAGCCGCTGCCTCATAGCAGCTGCCCTGGCGCCACACCATCTCTGGGGCTGATCCAAGGGGAATGTGTGTGAGGAAGTGAAAATGGAAATGGGGAGGCAAGGAGATTTCTAGAGCAGCTGCCTTGGCGTGGCTTCCCATCAGCTGCACTTGGCAGCCTTCACACGGGCTTAGCTATGGACAGCAAGGGCTGGAGAGCGGGGCTGGAACCAAAACAAGTGGACAGATCTCCTTTGCATTGCAGGTTTTCGACAATGCATCCATTATCTTGGAAAAGTACTGGTATGAAATATGCCTGCCGCTAAAGAGGCCAAGCAAAACAAAAGATGCAGGATTTGTGATGCTCTGTCTTGGCCAGCTTTCCTTCTTCAGGGTTTTGCTGCAGTATGAAGCCCATGGCAGAGCTGTAATTGGTGCACTCTTGAAAACAGAGATGCTAGAAATAGCCGGAGTTTGAAGTGGAGGGGATGTCAGAGTTGTTTGGGGGTTTTTTAGTGCTACTTGAGGTGAATAGAATACTCATTAGTCTGGGGTAAACGATATTATTTGGTCAGATAGTTTGATAATTGCAGCATGCTGCTTTATTTTCTGTTTGCCTTCCTCTACAAGTCTCTTTCTCCCTCCCTCTTTTCCCTGATTCCAGCTTTGGAATCCAGTGTGGATTAGCTGCCTAGGCTTCCAGGTGGAGGAAGGTGTCTATTTTAATTGTTCCATTTTTGTCTCCTTTGTCCTAAATGGAATGGACAGATCTTTGTGTGCGATGGTTTAGTGTGAGGTGTCCCTGCCCATGGCAGGGGGGTTGGAACTAGATGATCTTAAGGTCCTTTCCAGTCCAAACCATTCCATGATTCTAAGATTCTATGCCCCCTTGTCTTTTCCCTTGTCTTTGTTCTGCGTGGAACAAGAGCTGTGTGCTGTTTGGGGTGATTTTAATGAAGAAAAAGAACTAGAACTGGGAATTAATTTGTAGACTGACCAGGTGCTCTGTGCCGGGTGTGCATGGGAAAGGACTTCATTAAGCGACAGGAGATGGTTATATGGCATCTCACAGATAAAGAAACAGCTTGGTAGCCCGCCTCTCCCCAGGCACATAGGCTACATTACCTTGTACCTTGGTGCTGGCAGTGTTGACTCACCCAGCTATTAAAACATTTCTGTTTTACACTCCCTCCACAAGCACAGCTATAGTACAAAGCTCTGAGATTTTAAAATGTGTATACATTTCGGAGTTGTTTTTAATCAGCCTCCTGATTTTTGTATCTTTAAAGGCTTGTATAATTCCTTTTGGTGAAATGAAACTGTGACCAGGCCTTGTCTTCTCTCTTTAACTCTTTTGGTTTTTATCCTTTTCCAGGCTTTGTGGTGTCTCCCGTCTGTCATTGATGGAGTCCCAAAAGTGAATGTTGATAGCCATAAGGGTGCCTTAACCAGCCCGTTCAGTGGCTGTAGAATGGCTTTGTTGTCTTCTAGCCTGGCTTTTCTTGTCTCTGTTAGCACATTAATTGTGTTAGCCACTGGATTGCAGTTAATCTTTTTGCTATTGTATTACAGTAAAATAACAAAAGGGAAAAGGGAAATCAGTAAGAAAGTCTTCACAACCCATCAGTAAATCAAATGAGCGTCTCAGCAAGGCAGTGAGTAAAGCATTTATCACAGAATCACAGAATCACAGAATCCCAAGGGTTGGAAGGGACCTAAAAAGATCATCTAGTCCAACCCCCCTGCAAGAGCAGGGTAACCTACAGTACATCACACAGGAACTTGTCCAGGCGGGCCTTGAATATCTCCAGTGTAGGAGACTCCACAACCCCCCTGGGCAACCTGTTCCAGTGCTCTGTCACTCTTACAGTAAAGAAGTTCTTCCTGATGTTAACGTGGAACTTCCTATGTTCCAGTTTACACCCATTGCCCCTTGTCCTATCACTGGATATCACTGAAAAAAGCCTAGCTCCATCATCCTGACACCTACCCTTCACATATTTGTAAACATTGATGAGGTCACCCCTCAGTCTCCTCTTTTGCAAGCTAAAGAGACCCAGCTCCCTCAGCCTCTCCTCATAAGGGAGATGTTCCACTCCCTTAATCATCTTTGTGGCTCTGCGCTGGACTCCTTCAAGCAATTCCCTGTCCTTCTTGAACAGAGGGGCCCAGAACTGGACGCAATATTCCAGATGCGGCCTCACCAAGGCTGAGTAGAGGGGGAGGAGAACCTCTCTTGACCTACTAACCACTCCCTTTCTAATGCACCCTAAGATGCCATTTGCCTTCTTGGCCACAAGAGCACATCGCTGGCTCATGGTCATCCTCCTATCCACCAGGACCCCCAGGTCCCTTTCCCCTTCACTACTTTCCAGCAGGTCAACCCCCAACCTGTACTGGTACATGGGGTTGTTCTTCCCCAGATGCAAGACTCTACACTTGCCCTTGTTAAATTTCATCAAGTTTCTCCCCGCCCAACTCTCCAGCCTGTCCAGGTCTCGCTGAATGGCAGCACAGTCCTCTGGTGTGTCAGCCACTCCTCCCAGTTTTGTGTCATCAGCAAACTTGCTGAGGGTGCACTCAGTTCCCTCATCCAGGTCATTGATGAAAATATTAAACAGCACCGGTCCCAGCACCGACCCCTGAGGAACTCCACTAGTCACAGACCTCCAGCTAGATTCTGCGCCATTGACCACAACTCTCTGCCTTCTTCCTTTCAACCAGTTCTCGATCCACCTCACTACTTGATCATCAAGCCCACACTTCCTTAGCTTATCTATGAGGATGCTGTGGGAGACAGTATCAAATGCCTTACTGAAATCAAGAAAAACTACATCTACCGCTCTACCATCATCCCTCCACCTAGTCACTTCCTCATAGAAGGCTATAAGGTTGGTCATACATGACTTCCCCCTCATAAAACCATGTTGGCTGTTCTTAATGACCCCCTCATCCTTGATATGCCTAGTGATGGAGTCAAGAATAAGTTGTTCCATCATCTTTCCAGGGATGGAGGTAAGGCTGACCGGTCTATAATTACCCGGGTCCTCCTTCTTGCCCTTCTTATAGACTGGTGTGACCTTTGCCATCCGCCAATCCTCAGGCACCTTGCCCGTTTCCCACGACTTACCAAAGATGATGGAAAGTGGCCTAGCAATGACCTCCGCCAGCTCCCTCAGCACCCGTGGGTGCATTCCATCCGGACCCATCGATTTACAGATGTCCAGTTTGCATAGCTGATCCCTAACCCAATCCTCATCTACCAAAGCAAACTCCTCCTTTGTCCTGACTCCTTCTGGGGCTATAGAAATCCGGGGCCCTCGGGGAGAGTCTGCAGGAGTAAAGACAGAGGCAAAGAAGGCATTCAGCACCTCTGCCTTCTTTATATCCTCTGTCTCCAGGGCACCCACTTCGTTCAGCAGTGGGCCTATATTGCCTCTTGTTTTAGTTTTATTTGCTATGTATTTGAAGAAGCCCTTTCTATTGTCTTTAACCCGACTAGCAAGATTGAGTTCCAAGGAGGCCTTAGCTGTCCTAATTGCCTCCCTACATCCTCTAACAACTGTCCTATATTCCTCCCAAGCGGCCAGCCCCTCCTTCCATAATCCATAGATTCTCCTTTTCCACTTGAGTTTGCCCAGCAGCTCCTTGTTTAACCACGCCGGTCTCCTAGATCCCTTACTTGACTTCCTACTCATTGGGACGCTCCGATCCTGAGCTTGGAAGAAGCGGTCCTTGAATGCTAACCAACTATCTTGAGCCCCTTTACCGCCTAGTACACTTTCCCATGAGACTTCCCTTAGCAGTTGACTGAAGAGGCCAAAGTTGGCCCTTCGGAAATCCAGAACTGTGGCTTTGCTAGGTATTCTATTCCTCCCACACAGGATCCTAAACTCCACCATCTCATGGTCACTGCAGCCAAGGCTGCCATTGACCGTCACCACTTCGACCAAACCCTCCTTGTTGGCGAGTACTAAATCTAGCAGCGCTGCTCCCCTAGTTGGTACGTCCACCATTTGCATTAAGAAATTATCATCAATGCACTCGAGGAACCTCCTAGACTGTGAATGACTGGCTGTGTGAGTCTTCCAGCAAATATCGGGGTAATTAAAGTCCCCCACGATGACTAAGGCATGTAGTCGCGAGGCTACTTCCAGTTGCCTGTAGAAAGCCTCATCAACTCCTTCGTCCTGATCAGGAGGTCTGTAATAGACCCCCACAACTGTATCACCCGTGCCAGTCAGCCCCTTGATTCGTACCCACAGACATTCCACTTGCTCCTCATCCGACCCCGGACAGAACTCAATACATTCTAGTTGCTCTCTCACGTAAAGAGCCACTCCACCACCTCGCTTCGCTGACCTATCTTTCCTAAAAAGGACATAGCCATCCATGACCACATTCCAGTCATGTGAACTGTCCCACCATGTCTCTGTAATCGCCACTAGATCATAACCTTTAGCCCGCACACAGACTTCTAACTCCTCCTGTTTATTCCCCATGCTGCGTGCATTGGTGTGCAGGCATTTCAGGGAGCCAGTCCTAGTACCCTTTTTCCCCTGGGGGACAGGGTCTAAAGAGCTATCCTTTCCCACAAGTGAAACAAGAGATTGATAGTCCTCCTTAGCCCGCCATCCTTCAATCCCTAGCATGTTCCTCTTGGGCTTGTCCCCAACAGGCCCAGTTAAATCCCCTCCCCCCTTCATAACTAGTTTAAAGCCCTGTCAATAAGCCCTGCTAACTCCTGCCCCAAAACCCTTTTTTTTCTCTGGGACTGGTGTATCCCGCCTGTCACCAGCAAACCAGGTGTCCCATACAGCAGCCCGTGACTGAAAAACCCAAACCCCTGCCTTTGGCACCAGTCACGTAGCCATACATTAACCTGCAGAGTCTTCTTATATATCCCTTCACCCTCGCTTGCAACAGGTATGGCGGCAAACACCACTTGCGCTCCAGACCCTTTAACCAGCCGTCCCAGGGCCCTGTAGTCTCTCTTCATTGCCCTTACGTTCCTCGTAATAATTTCGTCACTGCCAACCTGAAAAACCAGCAGTGGGTAGTAGTCAGACGGCTGCACCAGTTCAGAGAGCTTCTTTTTAACATCTCTAATCCGAGCCCCAGGCAGGCAGCAGACCTCCCTGTGGGGTGGATCCGGTCGACAAATGGGCCCTTCTGTTCCCCTCAGAAGGGAGTCACCCACCACAATTACTCTTCTTTTCTTCTTGGTTGGGGAAGTTCTGAGGTATGTGGGCGAGTGACTAGCCCTGGGTGACTCACTAGATAGATTTGCCTCACCATCTCCATTCACCTGGCCCTGAATTTCCAAGACCTCGTACCTGTTATTCAAGGGCAATTGGGAGGGAGGAAGGGATTGTGAGGGTTTTCGCTTACCTCTCCGAGGAGGAACCTCCCTCCATCCATCCTTGTCCATTAAGCTCTCTCCTTCTGTCTGATGGTAGGAGGGAAGGGGATCCATAGCTTGTTGAACCACTTCCCTCTGCCCTTGCCTTAGGGTGCGGTTCCACCAATCTATTTCACTTTCACACTCTCTAATGGCTCTCAACCTTTCTACCTCCTCCCTCAGTTCAGCCACCTGCCTGAGCAGGTCATTTATTTGCTCACAGCGAACACAAGCAGTATCACTGGCTCCCTCCAATACAAGTGCCAGGCTCAGGCATTCGCTGCAGCCAGATACCTGCACAGCTGCATGTCTGCAGGAAGGCTCAGTCTGGATACCCACATTAGTACTCACTACAGCTTTAAGCTTCTTGTATTAAAAGCTAATGAGAAATAATAACTGGAAGACTCTAAATTAGCTGCACTTATATCTAGCCATAAAAAGGAAGATGCAAAGGGGTCTCTTTACAAGGCTTTTGGGAGGAGGATGATTTAGGAAGTGAAGTTAAATACCTTCCTACCATTAAACAACCCCTTCAGCGCTGAACCGGGGACAGCCCCTCTTTGGTGTTAAAATTTCACCATGGAGGAGAGGGCAGCCCAAAAGCCTGAATCAATTGCTGCTTTCTCAAGGCCTCCGGGAGGTCGCTCAGCAGTTCCTTCTGTGCTGACAGAAAGATCCATCCAGTCCTTCCATACCTGAAACTGTGACTGTGCTGTGGCAACACGACTCCTGAAGAGCTCTGTGCCAGGATCCTCCCGGGGAGTGCTTTTTCTTCACAGAGGTATTTCTATCATGGGATGGGTGGGATGAGAAGACCTCAGCTAAGTTCCTTTATTTCTTCCCCCTCCTTCCTCTTCCTTCTCTGCCTTTTTTTACTCTATAGAAAACAGTAATTGTATGGAGCTCAACACAAGTGTCTGGGCCTGGAGGAGGAATTGCTTCATTACGGGAGGGGAAAAAAGTGTTTGACTCTGGTTCTCTCTTCACAGAAAACTGTCTTATTGACACCTTCTGAGGTTTTTAATGGATTTTTTTGAGTCATGATTCTTGCTGGTAGACTTTATCTCATCTCAGTGGTTTATAAAAACACATCCCTTCATGTGTTCCCCGCACCACACCTTTCTTCACAATGAGGAATTGTTCCCAGCAAACACGTATGAATTCATCCTGTGAAGTCTCTTTTGCAAAAATGAACTTGATAACAAGCGGATCGTTGTCTGCCAAGGTGCCTGTCAGTCGTGTTTGCCGACCCTCTCTCATAACTTCCTCTCTGTATGTCAAGCATCACCTGGCTGGAGAGTACATGTGCGTTCGGCTGGGTGCAACGTAACCACAGCAGGGCCAGTTCTGAGCAAGCTGCTACTGCTCCTACAGAACAGAGAAACCACAGCAGTAGTGATGTGGTCCAGCCACCCTGAGCACTTGATAAGTTTCTCAGGGCCTTTTGCATCCCGCGCTGAATTTGCTCAAGGCTAGCTGGCAAGCTAGAGAATTTAAAGACACTGACCCATAAAACATCCTGCACTCTCTACAGCTGTCAAACTTCAGGGGGCCAAAGGGGCTAGCATTATAATTTTATGTTTAAACAGCTCCCATTGCAGCGGGCTTCTGGTCAGTGGGATGGGCATGGCTGCTGCTGTTACATGGAAGGTGAGTAATGGTGATGCATTAATGATGGCTTGCAGCAGGCTGACACACAGGCGGAGATGCGACAGATGGTGCACAAAACTAGTTCCTGCTGCCGGAGTGAAAGTAATCTGTTAAACTCTGTAGGGTTTGTCATGTAAGGGTAAATAAAGTGTTTTTACCCTGGGGCAATGAGATCTGGCCGGATAGCAAGTGCTGTGTGATCATGTTTTCAGTGTTGAATGAGGTTTTTGGGGCTTTTAATCCTATTTATTTTTTGGTGACCCAACTTCCAGGAGATTTTCTGACAGAGCAAGCACTGCGGCTTCTGTTCAGCATGACGACCTGTCAGACCATCAGCTCTCTGGCTCTATTTGTGTTCCTGTAATGCAGTTGCAGGTTTTCTTAGGCTCTGCTGCTGGGGGCCAAGACATCAGGGGTATGTCTATACTTTGTTAGGTGTTTTTCATAGTAGTCCATTTTGAGGATTTTAAAAGCTATCCTGCTTGGTTTGCTTCTTGATGTGACTCATTTTGCCCAGTTCTGTGCTACCAATTAATAAGTAATCACACAAAACTGTAACAGCTCATGCTGCAGGAGCCAGGGACTGGCAGAGTGCTCTCCAGCCTTTTTTAGACATCAGTGAACAAACATCCTGTAGCTCTCTCAATTTACTTGAAGATCTTTCCTGACCATATACAGTGCTCAATTGAATCCCTACTTGGAAGAAAAAACAACAACAGCAACAAAAAAAGATAAAGCTGAAGCTGATTAATTTAAGGAGGCAGACAGCAAGGAGCAGTCATGAATTAAAAAAAGCAAACCTTGGTCATCAAAGCCAAGAACAGATATGTGCTGGCTCTTCTATGAAAGCTGGAAGTCTGAAATTTAAATGGGTAGAGGATAAAAATGAAATTGGGTGGAGTTTAAATGATGATATCGATGCAGTGGACATACTAGAAACTCAGAAAATAAGCTGAGCCATGGGATAGCATAGCTGTGGGCTGTGCCTTATAAAGGAATTGCAGATTATGATGTTGTCCTGCTCTGAGTTTAAGAAGAGCTTGGAGTCAAACCAGGTAAATAAGTCATCTGTGGCATACAGGTAACAGAGAATCCCTGTGGTCTGAACATACTGTGCCTAAAAGGGAAGAATATTGAACAGAGGGATGCTCTCAGCCACCTGACCAGGCTGGTGACCTTGACTGAGAAATGGGCAGGGTAATGGGAAAGCATGAAATGGCAGAAAACAAAGGAGATTGGAAGTCTGGGTGATGTCCTGCAGCCTGGGTAAATGTTATGAGAAAGTACGAGGCAGAGATTATATTTGCAGATACCATAAATAACTCTGTTGTAGCAGCTAGGCAGAGAGCACAACTGGGAAAAGACAGAGCCTGGCTTTGACTTGAGCCATGAGAATACAATTGCTGTGGCTGGGAGTATCACCCAAGCATTTTAGCACAGTGACCACAGCACGCTCAAATTCAGCAAGGCCACAGGAACAAAACAACCTGCAGCAACCACAGTGTAGACCTTCAGAAAGGACAAAAATGTACAAATGAAAAAACGTCTTAGAAATTAATCACAGTTTAAAAAGTGCTTGTAGATGTCATGGACGCATTTAAAGATATATTGAAAATTCAGAGTGGGGTTATATTATGTGTTGAAAAAAGACTTTCAAAGTTGGCACAGGTAAAGAGCAAAGTAAAGGCAGAAAAGTATATCTTGCAGGACAGAGGGCAAGGGACAAATGAGAAAGATAAAGGAGAGTACACGTTCGGGGAAAGGAAATGTAAACCCATAACAATAGGTAATAAAAAGGTTCTTGGTAGCAGCACGCTAAAGGCATGTAACTAATAATAAGAACATTTTCCAACGTGTCAGAAACAGAAGGTCGCTGGCAGAAACTCGCTATAGCTGATAAACGATTAAAGTGTAAAAGAAAGGCAAAGCAGTAGCAGGAAAGCCGACCAGATTGTTTGCATTGGTGTTCACTACAGTGTAGGGGTTCAGCAGAGTTGTCATACTGAAAACTTTAATTGGGCAAGTCTGATGAAAGGTCTCAAACTGAATGACATTAAAAGCCTTTCTAAAACAAACCAGTGAAACGTAACAGACCAACAGGACCAGATGGCACTCACGCAGCAGTTTCAGAGCAGCTCTGATACGAAATTGCCAAACTACTAACTGTGGCGAATAACCCACCGCTTAAATTAGTTTTGCTTAAATTAGCTTCAAGGTTAGAGGAAGTGAGACATGTGATGCCCACTTCTGAAAAGGTTCCTAGAAGAACTCAAGGAACTATATACTCAAAAATCGGATTTTCATTCGAGGGGCATTTGTGAGAAGCATTGTGAAGAAAAGAATTGGTAGGCATATGGAGAAATATAAAATAATGGAGAAGAGTCAGCACAGCTTGTAAACCATGGCTCAAAAATCTGTCGTTAGGCTTTTTTTGCAAGAATCAGCATGCACATAGATGAATCTGATCCAGTAGACACAGTGTACTTGCATTCCTCAAAGCTTCTGGTAAAGTCTCTTCCTTAAATAAACCAAGTTGTCATAAGGGTGAAGGTTGTCTTACAGATTAGGAGCTAGTTTAAAGACAAGAAACTAAGGGCAGGAATACCTGTCAATGTGTACGGCAGGGCAGGGTCCCCACTCCAGGTCATACTGGGATGTGTGGCCACAGGGCAGCTCAATACACTCATGAGGTGACAAAATTTGCCCACGACATGCAGTGACTTGAAACAATCAAAATCAGAACTGATTGTGAAGAGTTACAGAAAGATCTTGAGGTTCTGAATAGCTTGAGAGTAAAATAGCGGATGACAGTCAATGCTATCAAGTGAGGAGAAGTAGACTTAGTTTTAGTGCACATAACTTTACATGCACAGTGGTGGGCCCTGAGGAATTACCACTGAGGAAAACTCTCTTGCTGTTCAAGAAGGTTCAAGCTAAACCCACAGCAGTTGTTGAAAAGGTAAATGGGTGATTAAAAGGCAGCAGGAAAGAAAAGAGGGAATAAAGTGGGTTGCTTTGCCATTCTGTAGATCCATGGGGCTCTGTCATCTTGAAAGGTTCATGTTGACCTGCTCATGTCATCACAGGAAAGACGTAGGAAGAACCTGGAAAGACAGAGAAAGAGGTGGCAAAGCTGGCGAGGGCTGTGGAGCAATTGCTAGATGAGTAGAAATGAAAAAGATAGAGACAGTTCAGTCTGATAGAGACAGCTAGCGAGAGGAGATATGACAGGGGTATGTAAAATCAAACACACCACAGAAGAAGTGAATAAGGAGTAATTACTTGCTCTGCTCATATTCAGCAGCTGCCAAATCACTCGGATGCTGCTGGCCCTTCACAGAGACATGAGAGGTTGAGACACAGCCTTGTTCAAGACCACACAGTGCAACTGAGGCAGAAACAGCCACTTAATCCGTCTGTATGTCATTTCCCCCATCCGTAAATTAGGATTTTTGTGTGAGGTACTGAGACTTTTGAGATAATATTGTGACATGCATGCAGATTGCTCAGGAATCCTGAATGATGGTGAGGCTGGACTGGCTGGCAAGTTGGATGAGGACAAGAAGAGCAACAAAGCGCCTCTTATGCCTTGGCCAGAGCCGAATGCAGTTCTGTATCCTGAATTCAGGGGTTGAGCTCTTCCTCTTGCCACTGAATCCATAGGAAAAAAATTGGATTTGAACTGACAGTTTTGATCTGAAGCTAAACTTTGTGCTTCTCTGACTATGTGGACATATATAAATTCAAAACCGGGCAGAAGCAAATGGGTCAGGGGTCATATGCTGCAGAGGGAATGACACTGAACAGGTGACTAAGATGCTTAGCAACTTTATAACAACATTTACTCCTAACACTTTTGCTTCGTTACATACATAACAAAAACTTTGCTTTAAATATTTTAGAGTGGATGTTCCAGCTGATGCTGCGAGACCTGTGTTTGCAAAGTCTGTTCCTCTGCAAAGGACTGCGTGTTGTGTGTCACTTCGCATTGAGAGTTCACAGAAAGGGACAGAGAGAGAAAAAAAGAGAGGAAAATAAGGTTCAGCTAGTGAGTCTTCACTTCCCACTGCAGTGTCATTTTTGCTGTTTACATTCAACAAGCATGCTAGCTTAGGGGTTGTGTACTGCAGCCAATCTTGTATTCCGCATCAGAAAGAAGTACCTGCAAGGAGTGTGATAGAATTAAGGTATATGGATAACTATTCAACTGTATGAAAATCGGTGATGGGAGGGTATTGAAGTATGACTGATCAAACAGTACTGGAAGAGAAAGGCCCCTGACATCCATCCACTCTATGTCCTTTTCTCTCTTACTCTAAAAAAGCACTTTGCTCTTCAGTACTCTGCTCATTTCAGCATGACTCTGTGGGGAGGGAGACACCCTTCAGCTCATGGAAAGGCAGACTTGAGCCATTCCGTACTGAAATCATCATTCCTTTGATATGTCCAGGTCCAAACATCAGTTTTCAGGCATTGACTGGTGCTCATGCTTCCTAATGAGGCTAATCTTGAGCATGTAACATGCCAGCATGATGAGAGGAGTAAAGAACAGTCAGAAACAAGAAATCAGTTCCCAAGCTACACTGCAGGTTGTAATTTTAACCAAGTTTGGTTTGAATTCTTACATTTCAGTGCTGCCTCTTAAGAGGTCTGTGACTCCCAGTGTTTCCAGGGTGAAGTTGGCTGTTGAGGTGTGCTTAAAAGCTTAATTTGAGAGTGGGCTTTGAAAGATTTGCATCTTTGATTTCATGACAGTGCAGAGTTTGGCTCTGAGCAAATAGGGAAAGATGTCTGGGAGAAGGCTGAGGTCATACGAAGAGGATAACAGCCCCAGGATAGTCATTAAGGGTAAACATGCAGCCTACAGCAAGACTGATGGCTTCAGATTAATAAAGTGCAGAAAGAAATTAAAAATTGCCAAGAATCAAGCTGGGATAAATGTTGCAAAGGATACGAAAAGAAATTGTAAAAAAACCCTAAACAACCAAACCCCATCAAAAACAATGTAAAGAACTTCAGATATCAGCAAAGTAAAGAAGTGGGACTGTCACATGGTGAGGGCAGGACGGAAATGAATACAGTCGGTTTGTCACCGAAATGAAATAGATATTTTCTTTCGTTCTCAGTGAGGAATACAAATAAGGAAAAAGCAGGGTGACTAGTGGGAATGGGAGCAGAAGACTATCATTTCTCAGATGTAAGCTGACCAGAAGCTGCTCAGCATGCTTATTTCCACAAAACGTTGGGAGCAGTGGTGTCTGAGGTTGGTGAAGAAATGGCACACAAACTCTCAACATCCTGCCTTAGGGCAAAGGCAAAACAAAAAGAAAGGAAAGCTGATCTTACAGTGCACAAGGCTTTAGATGGTTTGTTTTTTTGTAGTGGTAAGTTTGATGAGAGACATAACAGTATTATAGCAAAGCTAAACACTCCATCATTTACATGATAGCACACTATCCTGACAGCTGTCTTGGGAAGATGGCTGTTTTCCCAAGCCAAGGGAAATACACAGTTGGAATGCTGCAGAGAATGATTCTGTATTAGATGGAAAACTGTAGCTTTGGAGCTGAATGAGAGTTGCCAGGGCAGACAGTGACCAGCTGGGAGGAGGAAATGGGCTAGATTGAAAGGGGAACAGGGATGCTTTCCTCATTCCTAGTAATTCCTAGGCGTCCATCTTAAGGATACCAACAAATCCATCCAGGATTGATCTCTGTGATGCTGGTACACACAGAAAAGAGAGAAGTGCTGTGCCTTGCAGGTGAACAAAAGCAAGATGGGACTGTGGAAGGCAAGTCCTGCAGTCACGGATGACTCCCACATTTAGGCACCTAAGTCTCATCAGCATCTCATTCACATGGTTTTGCTCTTGGACTCTTAGCTGAGGGTTGGCAGAATTTCCGTTCAAGGATATTTTAAATCTGCCTTTCTTCCTTTTTCCCATAGGAGTGATTTTAGAAGGCTTTCTTCCAAGAGCAATAGGTTTTGGGGGCATTGTTCTTCAGGAAACCTTTAAGCAAGAGTCTTAAAATTTTGCAGAAACATTTTACCATTGTTTCACCTTTGACTTCTTTTCATCAGTTTTGAGGCAGCTCTGAAGAATAAACAGCTGTCAGAACAGGGAGCACACCACAAAGGCCATCAACAATCCATAAGAACACTTACAGTGTGGAGCTCTATGGTTTTCATTCACATGTTGGCAAATGTGCTAACACAGTTTTTTTCCTTTCCAGAAGGGAGGAAAGCAGTCCTTGCGTTTCGCCCACCTGAATATATAGGACAGCAGAGTGGCCGATCCTGCTGGATCTGAAAGTTCCTGTCTGGTTGTCTCTGTTGCTCAGCATTATGCCACTCAGCAGGATCATGAGGCTTGCAGAAATAGCTCTGGTTTTCCATCATAGCAGCAATACTGTATAAGATTTGCCTCTGCTCTGTTGTGGTTTTGTGTTTGGTTTTGGGGTTTCTTTTAATCTCAATGATAAGACTAGCCCCCCTGCCCCATGACAAAGGTACTGATTTTCTAGGCTTTAATTAATTCCTGATGCATTTTAAAGAAGACAAAATTACCTTTAATGGAGAAAACACTCTGAGATTATATAATGGTTCTCTTCTTTATTTTTCTTACCTGAAAACACACTTTTCTTCTCTGTGGAGAATATAATTGTGCAAAGAATAATGATTTTCCTCTGGTAAGAGAAGACTGAGGTGCCAGTTCAACTGATCACACATGAAACCCAGCTGGTCTAAGGGAAAGTCTCCTGTGCTGTTGATGGGAGCTGGGGCAGCCAAGTATTTGTTTTCTTCAGAGAAGTGTGAGAGGTCTTGCAGAGATTCTTTCTGGGCAGTATTCTAATGTCTTAATGTCCAAACTGTGAACTGGCCAAATTGTATAAGCCAGTGGTTTCAGACCAGCCCACTGGTTGGTCTTAGAATGTGTCAGAGTGGTACAAAAAAATAATTGAAAGGGTTGAGTTAAACTAAAATAAACCATGCACACACGAATGCATTCCAGTAAAAATGGGTGTCCTGGGTTCAGCAGTAGCAGTCATTTTTCTCCTTCTTAGTAGCTGATGCAGTGCTGTGTTTTGATCTTTTGGCCTGGGAACAGAGCTGATAACGCCGATGTTTTCAGTTGCTGCTCAAATGTTTGGTCTGGCCAAGGACTTTCTGAGCCTCATGCTCTGCCAGGGAGGAGGGGAGGCCGGGAGGAAGCAGAGACAGGACACCTGACCCAAACTGACCAAAGAGGTATTCCATACCACAGCACGTCATGCCCAGGATGTAACTGGGAGTTACCCAGAACGGCTGGGAGGACTGCAGGGTTGGACGAGGTATCGGTCGGTGCTCGGCTGGGGGGAGTGGGGCGAGTTGTTGGTCGGCTGGTGTTGAGGTGTTGTATTCTTTCCTCTTGTTATTTCCTTTATCATTATTATTATTGGTGGTAGCAGTAGTGATTTGTGTCATACCTTAGTTACTAAACTGTTCTTATCTCAACCTGTGGGAGTTGCATTCTTTTCGATTCTCCTCTCCATCCCTCCAGGAGCAGGGGGAGGGCAAGAAGGGGGGGAGTGAGTGAACGAGGTTTGTGGTTGGGTTTAAACCACGACAATGGGGAAGAGAGAAATAGGTGCATTTTGGTTTTGCTGGAAATGAAAGTCCTTGTAGTAGTGATCCTGTGCAGGTGCTTGCTGGTTTTGGCTTTTCTTCCCAAAGAGGGAAGAAGTCTATTAATTAAAAAATACTGAGTAACATTGCTATGGGTGTCCAATGGGAAAAAAATATCTGGGTTGCAAAGTTTTGTGGCGTAGCCTGTTTGTTGAAGCACATTAATTTTCTGATTCTTCCAAGACCCTTACCCTCTGCTATATATATTTGCGGTGGACCAGTTGTGATTCCTACAATAGCAAAGCTATCAACAACTCGGCTGCAGAAAACACTCTGTCCAGACCTCTCCCGTTTAGCATCCAAATGTTACTCAGTAGTTAAAAGAACGAAACAGCAATCCTTCGCACATAGAAGACATGTCTCTCGCTGTATCAGCAAGCCTACATCATGTCTCTGATATTTTGAATAAGCAACTTCCTCTTGTGTGGGTTTGCTACCACATGGTGTAAAGCAGTTGCAAGAAATCATATATCCATCCTATTATTCCAGAATGAGAGTGCTGAAAAGGTGTTTCTGTCTTTTGTGGCTCAGGAGTTCTCACCTTCTGAAAATCGTTGGGGAAGTGCATAGTTATTTTTTTTTCCTTCCATATAACATGAATAATATGGGAGGGAGAAAGATCTCTGTTTAGCCAGAAGTACAATAGCTACCACAGATGACTGTGTGGTCCAGAGTGCTAGTATGGATAATGAAAACTCAGTAACACTACTGCATAGCTGAACTACTCCATAATTTACACAAGCTCAGATAAAAGTAGGTAGAATTGCCTTCAGCTTATGAGAGCATTAGCTTTAATGCCTTGGCCAAGCTGAGCCCTGACTGTACTTCTATTTGATGTGTATCAACATTTTCTTCTGAGGTGATGCACTATCATGCATACATAAATATTTAAGAGGAATTGTGAAATTTGCCATTCCTTCTGGAAGGCCTATCATTATTCTGGCAGAAATACTCCACTTCTACTGAGCAGAGAAAGCAATTTTCAAAGCCAGAACTTGTTTCTACAAATGCCCTGGCAAGTAGAACCATAAAGCAATTCTTCTTGCTGACTACTGGGAGCCATAAGTTTGCATTTACACAGCCTGTTCCTTAACCAGACTGCTCACATCTCTGCAAGCCCATGCTGGTTGCAAACCAAACAGCATGTGTAATATTTGTCTTTTTACCAGTAGGTAAAGGGGGGCAGTGATGGGTTCAAATATACACAGTCACAAAGCAAGTCTTCGAAGAAGGTGGGTTCAAATGGGGAGGCTTTTCACCTGCTACAACAACCTGCAGCAGAGGTATAAGGCTTAAAATCCCCCAGCAGGCGTGCAAATAAGGATTAACGTGGGTGATTTTCTGCTTAGAGTTTGGCTCAGCTTCTTGCTATAGTACTCCACCAGGCAGCAAGAAAAACCCTTAGCTTAGGTGTACAGGTAAGAGGGCAGGAAACCGTGCAGGGTCTCAAGATGGTTGTGGAGGTCTTCAAAAGGACAGCGAGGAATGAGGAGTCAGTGCACTTCTCTCCACAACAGGAGAGAGGTGGTTAATCCTGGATCACACTAAGGGAGGAAGGGAGAAGGGAAAAGCCCTGGAGATCATGGGTAGCTCTGGGTCACTCTGGTGAGCAGCTGGGCACAGTACAGTAGGTCCTACATGGGAAGATCTACCACCTTGTCTCATTCAGTGAGCTTTGCTAAATGCCTTTTTTCTGCTCCAGTTATGACATGTCTCCGCTTTAACTGCTTTGTGGTAAAAGCCCTTTCATGCCTCCCATTAAAAGATGGAAAGATGCCCAACAAGATGGTAGTTGCTCTCGAATTACCCTGAATCTCAACTTCCAAAAGAACAGCGAAGAGCCATTGAATCTAGGATTACTCTGTACCTCAAGTGGAGAAAAATGACTGATAACCCAAGAAATGGGGTTTGTGTCTTGTATATAACTGTCATGCCATATTGGAAATTATATTAAGCATTAGGAAGACTTCAGTCAAAACAGAGGAGGCACAGAGCATGAGTGGACTCTGCAGGAAGTGTCTGCTCCAAAGGACAATTAAAAGAAGATTTCAGAGGGGTTTGGCAGGTCACAGATTGATGCTTCAGTCATCTTGACGGAAATCTGGCTTCTTGCAGCTCTGTTTTTGCTGCTGCCATCAGATGAAGGCAGAAATGGGAAATGCCTAGGAGAAAAGGATTATTTACCTTGTTGCTGTGACAGTTCCCAAACACAGTGGTCTACAGCTGAGATTAGGGTGGGAGAATCAGGATCAGGGGACACAGCCCACCCCTTCCATTAAAGCAGCAGAAGGAAGAAAAGACCTGGGAAATGGAAGAGATGGACTTGGAAAGCTGACAACTTTTAAACCCTTTGCATTGCTTCAGATACTCCAGATACAGATATGCATACAGAAATAGATATAAGTGCTAATATAAAAATCAGCTGATAGGTGTAATCATTTAGGAGAGTATAAAGCTATGAGTGAGGGGACTAGCTGGTGAACAGATTGGGTGTCAAGAGTTGTGAACCTTTTTATTTGTCTTTCCTTCATGTAGGAAACCAATGCAGCAGAACGCAAAGTGAGGTCTTAGAGAAATGTAAGGGATTTTCTATTAAGCAAAACTGATTTCATCCACGCTCATTCTTGGCCAGATTTCACCCTCTGTGCTCTTACCCTGTTACAGTCATGCACAGTGAGGTAGATGCGCATGCGTTCTCAAGTGGTCTGGCTGAGGACCACATGTATGAAATGTGGAGAGCAAGAAACACAGGCTTGCAGATCTTGTTCATTAGTGACGCCAAATTGGGTTTGGACAGGCCTTTATACCCATTAGGAGCCAACTGTTACGGTATCACCCTTTTGCCTCAGAATATTTCTTACTTCATCTTTCATGAACATTAGCAAAACCTGCAGTGCTTTGCCTGTGCTTCCACTATTGGGGTATCTGCGAAGTACCACCAAGAAGAATGGCCTCTGCAATATCCTGTAGTTTTCTCACCTTCCTCCTGTGGGATCTGCTGTTGACAAACCATATCAGCTGTAGTTGTGCCTGAGCACAGGCCTTCTGGTCTCTGCATAAACACCTTCACTAGTGCATCACTGCTGTCAGCCTGTCCTTGAGTATTAGCAGAGGCTGCTTTTTTAACCCTAGCTTTGCTGGGGTTTTTTTTTTCTGGTGTTTTCACGTACATGTTTCCATTTATGCTTCATTCAAATCAGACTTACTTGTGTTACAGACCTCCACAGATGAGTAACTTTTGCTTGGTGGCAGACATGCTGTGTACATTTGGCTTCTCTAGCACCTCCCAGTAGATATTTTAAGAAGTCCCTGGGCTTTTCATGGGTTTTTTTGTGGGTTTATTGATTGATTTTTTTCACCTGGTTGAGGATAATCACCTCAGTTTTAAGCAGTGATTGCAGTGGCTCTGTAAGTCAGGTTCTCAAGCCTGACTGTGTCTATGTGGCTGTTTTGCTGGCTCATATAAGGTGAGTTTGTTCATACTCTGAGCTGCAGCAATGGGCCTTAAGGTTCAGCTCGGTTTGTCAGTTAGGCTCACTAGCTTGGGTACAACACAATGATGATGAAGGCTCTGCAACATCTTGTTATTTGTTTGCCTCTGTGTACAAAGCCCTGAATGGAAATAGCCTTTGAAAACAGGCAGGAGTGCAGCTGCTTTTCTTTTCCCCTAAGGCATAGTACAGGGTTTGCATCAGGGCCGCTAATGTGCTGAGCTGTCATGTCTTTCCAGTCACTGAGATAAGTTGTTGTTTCTTTGCCTTTGTTAAAGAGAGCTTTGCTATCGTTGCATGTGGAGGGGGCAGATGAAGTCTGCCAGCTGCTTCTTGCAGCTAAGGGACTTGCAGGAGTACAGGGATGCTTGCAGCTCAGGGACACCTTCATTATCCTGTCTTATTTGGAGCAAATCACCAATGTCAGTATTTGGTTGACTTTTACCTCCCTGATCTCTGAGGACTGGGCCCCTGCATTCGGGCATGTTTAATAAATGACTCCATAGCAGCAGTGCTGGCTGCTTAAGTCGTTGCTGCCACGTGCTCCGTTGCTCTTGGGCCGCTTATGCCTACCCCATTTTGCCTTTTTAACTTTCTTCTGCAGTCACATCAGCTTCCCGGTTTGGTTCATCACAGGACTGCACAGACAACTTCTGTCAGCCCTGCCTGAGGGGCTATTACAAGAGGACTGGATTGGTGTTGCCAAAATTCCTGTTTGCAAGCCTCTAAGTGATTTAAGCTACATGGTCCGAGGAGAAACACTCCTGCTTAGGGGCTGCAGGGGAGGTTAAGCGAAGTAGGCAGCTGGGTTCTGCCCCCTTTGCTTGTGGGGCAGGGACTGTCCAGCAATAGCCAGAGAAAGGCTGGTTCCACTTGTCAAAGCTCTGCTGAGATACAAGATGGTAAAGGTGATATGACCATCTTTATATTCAGAGCAGGGGGTGCGCAACAGGAGAATTTGTCACTGCTCAGATATCAAATAGTGCTGTCTGGGATGGCTAATGGTGTTGATGGGCTCTTCTCCAGGTGGTCTACTGGACTTGGAGGGCTGTTACCAGCCTCCTGCCCCCTTTGCCTCTACAGACAACAGACTTTCTCTCAAAGCTCCTCTTGCATAAAGCCACCAGCCTCTACCAAGCCTTGTCCTGGTGATCAGTGTGGTTTCTGAGGGCTGCCCAGGAGTTCTGTTTTTAGGCTGCTTGCTTAGTTGCCAGTTATGGCAACTGCCCCAGTGTGCTGCTGCTCAGCCTGGCACCCAACTGCATTTGTGCCTGTACCACTGGCTTGGCTCTTGCTATGATTCTGCCTTGGTCCCCTGGCCTCCCCCTGACACTGTCCACTTCATAGCCCTGTGGCTTTGGCTTCTGACCCACACTGACTCCACTTTTATTCACCCACCACGCAGCATGCACAACCTCTCAGCATTATTCTGCCTGGCTTCTGGTCTGCTTCGCACCTTGTCAAGCTCCTTGATGTCCTGCTCGCTGTTGACTGTAAGCTCCTGGTCTAGTTGCCCTCTTCCTGGGTAGGAAAACCTCTTGAAACAGTTTTCTAACCACGGTTAACTGTTTACTCCATCAAAGGTTTATATGCGCGGGGGAGTGAGGGCTAGTGCATGTGAGGGGCTTGTAAACAAGCTAGGAAGAGAGTTAGGGATGTGCAAGTGGGAAGCAGAGGGGCATGGTGTGTGTATCTTTGGAGCTTGTGCCACCTTCTTGGGGTTTTTTGATGCAGGATTTTTTTATTTCTTTTTTTTTAATTAACAAAGTCAAGGGCAGTTTTCACACTTGATAGCTTACAAGCCTCCTTCTTAACATAGCAGTGTGGTAGATACCAGATGAACTCGGGGGAAGAGCCCACTGTTTTTAGAAGTAGGTCCACGTGTACATTAAACAAAACGGAGACTCGTGACCTTCAAGGGAAAGACCAAAAGCCAAGCAAAGGTTTGCTTAGGATTTTGTTCAGTGTGGGTTTTGTTGAAATAGTATCTCTGGAAAAGAGGACGCACAAACCGTATCGTGCCACTGGATTGCTTTCCCTCCACTCAGGCCCACAAAGTCAGCAGAGGATTATTACTGACTGCTGTGAGGTTGAGGTTTCATGTGGGAAATTTATCCAACTGGTAAGCTCTCTGCAGTAACTAATAACCCTTAATAAAAATATGCATTCTCTGCCCTTTTTAGCCTGTGTATTCTAAAGGTACTTTACAAAGGAGAAAACCAGTGTGCAGGTGTAGAAAAAGGGAAGAAAAAATACTCCCACAAGTGACAACAGTTAAATTTTTCAGATACATTTTCCCTTTTCTCTTGTGTCTGTATTTAAAACACAAAGCAGGGATATTCTCTGAGGAACCTTGAATAATACCCAATTTTAATGCAGAATCCTCCGTATGGATCTACTGAGTTGTAGACAGTGTGACCCGTGTTATCCTCAGGGGAAATATCAGACCAGCCCCTTCATAGCTGACTAGCCCTCCAAATTAAACCCTCTGCAAGACTATGGATAAGCAACCTTACAGTAGGAATGTTAAATGGTAGTAGGTGGCTCTGCAATGCAACAACAGACTTACGTTAATATTATGAAATTATTGTTTACATTGCAGTAATTCCCAGATACTCCAGTTGGGAGCGGAGCCCCTATAGTGCAGCTCAGTTGTAAATTAAAGCTCAGTTTAGGCCCTGGGAAGCATACTTGCTAAAGCAAAAGGAAAGAGTCCCTGCTGGTGTATAGAAGAAAGTTTAATTGCCTTCTGCATGGGTGTGCTGTGTTACCTCAGCTGAGGGTACAACCCAAAGGAGCTGAGACAGAAGGGGCATAAATGCCAAGGGCTTGGGCTGGTTGCACACACAAGCAGTGTGTGCTTTCCCCTCCCTCTTTATATGTCACAGTTAATGTCATCCCACCTCATCCACCCTTTCCTTTGAACTTCCCTTCTCCAGCTGTCCCGCGTAAGTTCATTGATTGACCTTTCTTTCTCTTGATACGTATGCTCAGCTCCCAAAGGAATGCTTCCCTGCCAACGCCTCCTCCAGACAAGACTGTCCTTTGCCCACAGTGGGAACCCTCTCCAGCTGACCCTTTTCCCACCAGAGCTCCTTCCAGCAGGGATTTTGTGGCAGCCAGGTTGGGGTTCCCATATTTGGCACACTTGAGAGGTGGGCCAAAGAGGAGTGCAAGGTCCTACACGTGGGTTGGGACAATCCCAGGCACAGTTACAGGTTGGGCAGAGAAGGACTTGGGGGTGCTGGTCGATCAGAAAATTAACATGAGCCAGCTTCAGTGTGCGCTTGCAGCCCAGAAAGCCAACCATATCCTGGGCTGCATCAAAAGGGTATGGTGACCAGCAGGTCGAAGGAGGTGATCCTGCCCCTCTACTCTGCTCTTGTGAGACCTCACCTGGAGTATTGTGTGCAGTTCTGGTGTCCTCAACATAAAAAGGACATGGAACTGCTGGAACAAGTCCAGAGGAGGGCCACGAGGATGATCAGGGGACTGGAGCACCTACTGTATGAAGACAGGCTGAGGAAGTTGGGGCTGTTCAGCCTGGAGAAGAGAAGGCTGCGTGGGGACCTCATAGCAGCCTTCCAGTATGTGAAGGGGGCCTATAGGGATGCTGGGGAGGGACTCTTCGTCAGGGACTGTAGTGACAGGACAAGGGGTAACGGGTTAAAACTTAAACAGGGGAAGTTTAGATTGGATATAAGGAAGAAGTTCTTTCCTGTTAGGGTGGTGAGGCACTGGAATGGGTTGCCCAAGGAAGTTGTGAATGCTCCATCCCTGGCATTGTTCAAGGACTTGGGCAACATGGTCTAGGGTGAGGTGTTCCTGCCCATGGCAGGGGGGTTAGAACTGAATGATCCTAAGGTCCTTTCTAACCCAAACCATTCTGCGATTCTATATCCCCAGCGAAGCATTGCTCTGAGCTTAACACCAGCATGCTTTATGGGCTCAGGACCCACGCTCTGCAGCAAGAGACAGGGTTGCTGCTTGGAGAAAGGTTTTGGGCAGTGAGCAGGGAGGAACTCACCCACCCCACCATGGATTGCTGCAAATCTTCTATTAATTATGCTGAATGTAAAGCAAACACCATGAAGTATTGCTAGGAAGGCTCTCACCCTGCGAATCATAGCCTTTCTCATTGAGACAGAATAAGGGAAATAAAAGGGGAGTCTGACTTCATTTCTTTTCCCCTATGTTACAGAGAGCTCAGACATGACTGCTACACAAGCAGTAACCCCACTGTTTAAATGACAAGTTAAAGTCCCAGGGTTCAGGAGCCATGGCTGCTTAAAAGTACCACAGTTCTTGATTTTGATTTCTGTAAGTTTTGCAAATGGAGCTTGTAGAAATGTCTTATTCCCTTTTCTCTCTGGCTGCTGCTGTATCATGCTGTCAACTGACTGGTTTCTTATAGTCCTATGAGGGGAGAAAAAAAATTAGTGAGAAAATATTCCAAAATATATCTGACTGTGCTAGGGGGGAAACGTTCCTTCTCCAAGTCTGACTGCTACCACATTTTGGTTGGAATTTGTAAAAAGTGCGTTATTTTTATCTTCCTAGGTGACACAACATCACCTTTGCTACCGTCCCAGCGACCTAGCAAAATCCTAGCTATGTTTTTAGCACTGCTGCTTACATGCTGTGACTCACGAGAGCTGTTCCACTGGTATTCTTCATTACCAAAGCTAAAAGTACATCCCTCTAAAGAAAAAAGACGCTGTCAGGTAGGAATTTTTATTAAGCAGTGGGAGTTTGGGGTTTTTTGTTTGTTTGCTTGGTTTTATTGTTTAGGAGACTCAGGAACACAGCTGCTTCTTTTGCACACAATTTTCCTGGGAGCAGATCAATGCATTTAATTTGGTTTTGAACCTTGCTGCACAATCAATACTGCCTCAAGACTAGAAGCAAATCCCATGGAAAGTGACTTCAATGTGAGATTTCAAATCAGTATCCCTAAAATTCAAATGTGAAATCCCTTTCCCCAAAAATATTGCTTTTGACCAAATCCACATTAAGAAGAGGGCTATACATGTTTGTTAGAAGAGGCTAAACTCTGGCACTGTTCTGGAAAGCTGCAATAATAAGGTGTAGAAATAACCTAAGGAGTGCACTCCATGTGTTGGTAGTCCTGTGAGGTAGTCTGTTCTCATGTGGACGTACACTTCTTCTGCCAGTGATGGTCATGCCTGTTTGCCCACATCCTTGGGCTCTAGACTCTAGCAATGTGTTTCTACATTCTCTTTTTATTGGGTCTTTGCCCTGATTTTTCACATTTGCACTTTGCAAGCCTGGGCAGTGCTATCAGTTCATCTTACCTTGTCACGTGAGGCTGTGATGCTGATGCTGGTGTCCACCATTACAAATGAAGGGCCGGTTAAGTTTGGAAGGCTCTAGGACCTGGGTTACTCCATGATGCTCCGCCCCAGAAGAGGAAGAGCAGTACTTCTCTGGTCTCTGCCTATGCCTTGGGCAGGATGTTGGTTTCCTTTTGCTTACAGCGAACTTCCCAACAGGCATCACCTCTCTTTCATGGGTAGTCAGATCACTGTTTTGAAAGCAGACTTCACTATTCCATAGTTTCTGTTGAGCAATCAGCAACAATTTTACCCCATACCACTCTCCACTGTCTTTGATCAAGTGTCTCATCAGTTATTATTTGCTTCCTAATGACTTCCAGCTGTGCAGAGCTCCCCAGACCATCTTCCTGCAGCCTGTGGGCCTCTGTTCACCCCCCACCGCACAAAATACTGCCTTGTCAAAATACATGGCTGGGACGTTTCACTTAATTCCGTTTCTTGATTTAGGGGAAGAGAAAACAACATGAACATGACATTCACTTCTTCTTTCTGACAAGGCAATTAGACTGAATTAATCTTTCTTAAGACCTGTGTTAACTGTTTCTGGTTTGCTGCAGTACATTTGTCCGTGTTGCTGGATTGGTTTTGTTGTTTGGTTTGGTTTTTTTTCTCTGAAAGAAGTTGCCCTTAAACTCCTGATTTAATAATTTCAGACTGCTTTGAATGGCAGCTTTTGTAAAACAACAGCTATAAAATTTAATGCTGCTAAGGGAATAGGTATACTATATATTATGATCATAGTAAGCATATATTCTTCAGACAGTGAACACAGAAAACCTTTAATTCAAGACTGTAGATATTTCCTCTTATCTTCATGACATTTCCAAGCATAACTTAAGCAAAACTCCTCTCTTCTGTGTTATCCCATGCTGATGGCCAGAATCTCCCAACACAGGTACAGCACTTGATAGTCCAGCAGTGCTGGTGAAGCTTTGAAAACTTATTAACCCAAACCCAAGCAGCCCAAACCTGCTGCACCTCCTAATGATGGTCAATGCAAAGGTTCCTATTGTTTTAATAGGTGATGAATTGAGCTCACAAGAGCAAGTTTAAGGAAACAGCAAGGTAAAAAACACCTCTACACAGACAACCACTGTGAGAAGGTGTCTGTATCCCCCCTACCCCATAAGCAAGGACTGTCTATACGGGCCAGCAAGTGGGCCAGGGCTATGGAGCACTGCTTGGTGAGACAAGCCAGTCACCAGCAGCTAGAAATGCAGCAGGGAAGGGTAGGCTCAGGACATCAACAATCCTTGAGTGAATTTAGGATTGCCTCTCCATTTAACTAGTGAGGTTGCTGCACAGGGGAGGCTCGGGAGAATTTCCTTAAAAGCAGTCAAATGGCAGAGGAGGCATTTTTCAGGCATAGGTATCCCACTGTACTTTACAATCAAATAATTAACACCCACTAAAAACTAGGAAGACCATTCCAAGTTTAGAGGTAGCTAAATAAACATTGAGATGTTGGTGTGCAACATCCACTGATTTAATAACTGCTATCACAGCAGAACCAAGGAGCAGTTAAACCCAAAGAAAAATTATAGAAAGAAGAGTAGATTTATTTTTAAAGTCTCCAAAGAGTAACTGAAAGCATCCCCTTTGTTAAATATGTCTTAATTTTAAAGCAAGGAAAATAATCCATACTAGTAACAAACTACCTTGGGATCTTTTTGCCTTATTGTTTCTCCCTCTTGGCAGAATTTGAGCTGATCTCATGCCTTTTAATGAGCCGTCTCTCAGTTGGAAATGACAATTTCTACTATTTTTCCAAAAAACCCCATGTTCAGACTGTGTAATGAAAGTCTAATCATCAGTACTTGTTCAGGAAACCGCATGGTGGAATATATTGTAAGGAAGTAACGTCTTGTTGATCTAAAAAAAAAAAAGAAATCAGAATATGCTCTACCTTCTTTGTATTTTCAACAGTCAGACCTATGACTGGAAAGCTGATCTGTACACACATGAAACAAAACCAGGTAGGTATAACCTGTTAGGACAATGATTAGGTTTGTTTCTAGAGCATATTTTATTGCCACTTAGGTAAGTTGGGAGAAGCCAATGGCATGTCAGCACTGGACTTCTAAGATGACCTTGCAGTGTGCCAGGAGCACACTGCACAGAGAACATTGCTGTGCTTTACTTCAGATTTCTCATCCAGGTGGAAGGCAGAAGAGGTTGCAATCAGTGGCTCGTTTTGGCTGACTTCTCTCTTGCTTTGTCACACCTCTTTTCGCAGATGTATGGTGCAAACCCAACCACAGCGGGCAGTCTTGGGTGAGACCATGGCTCTGTGCAGCCTGGGCTGCCTGTGAGGTGGGAGATGCAGTTTGCTCATCCCCAGTCTACGTATGTTTTCTGTCTCAAAGAGTAACTGGGGAGCGGGGAGCCAGGACAATGTATCTGCATATGTTCAAGTATGTGTGTACATCCGACCTTTAGCATTTCAACAGCATTTTTAAAGTTCTGCTGCAAGAAATACTGCCATGTCAAATTCTGTATGAGGAAAAATCCCATTTTTTAGGTAAAAGTTTTTCATAGATTATAAATTCTGCTACGCAATAATTCTAATTTTGATTCCATAGTAATTTCAATCATGATTTAAGGCATCGTTTGATGTTCACTGATTTGTATAATCAATCTTAAGCTCTTTTTGTCCTTCATCTTTATGATATTTTCATTTTTCACTTGGAAAAGTTATTATTGCATTAAAACCATTAAAATAGGTAATTTTGCAATCATATGTAGTTTTACAGTACTTCATAATTCTTCCTTGCAAGCAGAATCTGTATATATACTTACTAAAATAATTAACTACTTTAACATACATTTATCCAAATGCTTATTTTTTGCATTCCCAATGTACTGATTAATATGTCAGTAATAAAAAGAAAATTAATGTGAACTAATTTGTGCCAAGCACTTTTGAGGAAGAATGGAACTCATTAAAAAATGGGATAAGTCAGTATTTCATATTTGTGATTTATGTACTGTAGAACCTTCTCTGGTACCTGTCTGCATTTAAATTATTAAACAAAGGAAGGACTACCCGCTCCTTTCCTCTAACTTAAACACTTCAGAAAGTATTTTTCTTAAGTAATTGGACTTCTTCACATTTTAAGAATCTTCCAAGAGCTTATTCAGTCACTGATAAAAGGAGTGCTTCAATTACACATATTCCAGTACTGAACAGCCGCTGATGCTAGCATCTTGCACGTATTCCTTTTTTTTCTGTTTCATGTTTTGAGGATACTGTCTTTTTATGAAATTCTGTTGAGATGGCAATGCAATAGCAGCAAAGCTGAGCATGCTGCTGCTTTTATTCTTTAAGGGTCAGGTAGTCAGTGAGACCAGTTTGGAGATTTTGGCTCTTGGTATCACTTAAGGCAGCAAATTCTAAAGATGCTTTGTTAGAGACTTCTATGCTTTTAGGCTAGGTTTAAATATGATGAATTTCTTGTTAGTCGTTTATCAGTAATTAATGGTTAGGGCTGGAAGGGACCTTTCAAAGATCATGTAGTTCCAATCCCATGGGACGCCTCACCCTAGACCATGTCTAGGGTCAAATTATCAAGTGATAATTTGATGAATCCTGATTTATAAATAGGGCTATACAAAAAAGGTCTCTGTTCTTAGACCTTTGTGTGCCCTGTGGATGTGTTATGGAAGAGAAATATCATTTACTTCTTGTAGTGCCTTTATTGTTCTTACCTGGCAAATGCCAAATGCCATGTCATACCTACAGCTTCCAGCTTCTCTTCTGCAGTGCTAATAAGCAGAGATCTTCTGGAAGATCTGCAAATATCCACTGATCCTTTTTATTAGGTTCACTCTGTAATGTAGAGCTATTTCCTGGGATGGTTTCAGCTGGCCTTCTGTTCTCTTCTGCTTGTCCTCTTTCTCTCACAGTGATTCACATGGTGTTAGCAGTGAAGCCAACTCTTGGCCATAGCGCTACTCTACTCAAAAACTTTTTTGCCTATATATTGCTTTGGATTTTCTTGGTTTGAGCTCTGCAATATATTTACCACCAGATTATAGATAACAATCATATTAGAAACAAATTATCTGAATGTTGTTGTGGTTTGGGGTTGTTTTTTTTTCTATCTCAGCAGGGTAGTTCCCCAAAATCAGACTCCTGTTTACAACAGGAAGTGCTTCTTCCACTAATCCTGTTATATGATTTCATAGAGGTAGAAGTCTTACTGTTGAGTCAGTTACGGCTCTTCCATTTGGATTAATGGATATCCTATTTTTAACCAGAAAATGTTTGCATCAAAGAGTGCTTCCTAGTCTAGTCTCCAGATTGAGTCCTGTGCTTATTTTGCTACAATGATATCTTAATTCTCAGTGTATATATGGGAGCAAGCACAATGATAATGGGCTTTTGCAGCTCCAATGTCCCCACTGAAAGTTGGGAAGTACCTGTTGTCCATTTTCTGTGCAGATTTTCTTCTCTGACATTTGATTACTGTGCATTACACTTAACTAGCACTTCATGAATCCCTGGTTCTTTCAAGCACATTTTCGTTTTTTCATCTGACAGCAGAGACAGTCTGCTTCATATAATGATCCACTTGGATCTGCCTCAGAGGCTCCCTATCAATCATTGCTGCTTTCCTGTTCTGACACAAATGCATACAAACATTTCTTCCCAACTGCATATATGCTAAAGCACTGCTGATAACGCTGGATCTGCTGTACTTTACTCTCGTTTCCATTTCTGGCAAATCCAGGCTGTAACATGACTGAGGAACTGGCATTTCTCAGAACTTGTGGTTTGTGAATGTAGGTTTTGAAGCAACCATGTACGAGCCATGGGATTTCTAAGACTGTGTGAATTATAAATGCCCTTGTGCTCTCAGAGGGAGGAGAGGGATGTTTGCTGGCTTCTTTCTCTTCTCTATTTAGCTTCAGAAATGCGACAATTACATTGAAATCTGCAATTAAAAAATTATGTATTCTATGCTGCACAACAATTCACCAGTATTATGTAAACCAGAGAGTCAGTAACAGATGTACAGACCAAACAGATACTGTGACATTTAATTTAGTTTTGGTGATGTCTCGGGAAAATTACTCATGTGGAAAGATTAACATATACAGAAAGACTACAAAACCATACAAATAAACTTAATGGAAATGTTTCCACAACCTTGCATAGTAGTTCCCACCTGGTTTGTGGGCTTAATTATATCCTTAGCCTATGGCATTAATTAATGGCACAAATTGGGTTTTATTTTTCTCTCGGATATATTGTTGTAATGCCAGTCTGACCCCACTTGTGTCACCAAACCACACCTGAGAAACCAAGGAGTCACATCTATAGAGCAGGGATTGTATATGATGATGACAGATAATATTGGACACTCTCCTCTGGCTTCATTCATACATTAACAAATCAACTGAGATTTATTTTATGATACATACAGCAGTACCACTAAATCTTTGTCCTTTTAAAAACATGTTTATTGAGTTTCAGGATGGCAAAGCCACAGATTACTCCAGAACAGCATTTTGAAGTATATCAAAACCATAGTGGGAAAGCATTTCCCCTTCTGTAGAGCAGCAGCTTACTGAACTGTAAATGCTTTGAAAACCAGGAAAAGCAGGAAAAAGCAACTTCTTCCACTTCTTCAAGTTTTCATCTGTATTAGTGATCTGGCACATTGCAGTCTTTTATCTTTTTGTGTTTTACATGTTTATACATAACAGGGCGACTTACCAGCTGCTCCAGCCAGAACCAGCAGCAATGGCTTAGCTCCGAGGGGGGTAGGTTTTTACTAGAGCAGCTCACAAAATAGGTACGTTGGTCTGTCAACATTTGGTTCTGAATACTGCATACAGTGCTGACTGCCATTGGAAACATGACAAAACTGAGTGGTATGCCAGTGCCACGAGAGCTAGAAAGCCAGGTACTGCAGTTAACAGAAGCAATCCTAATGCGGTGCCAAAGCTGAGGAATCTCATTTGCCTTCACATTTTGGTCCTCATCCACCATTCTGGCAATGCAAAGGAAAATCAGTTGACTAAGATTCCAGAATTTCTTTAAAAACTCATATAATACCAAATCTGTTTCCTACGTCTATGGCAAAAATCAGAAAATTCAGAATCAAGAATATCCAGTAAAGTCAGCTCTGTCTCCTTGATCCTATGTGTTTAGTAGGGTTTCATTACCCCATCCTATTTCTTTGTACAGATGTTTCCTACAGGAGTCTTTTTCACACTGTGGTCTGGGAGCCATGCACAATTCATAACCTGTCAGAAGGTGGAATGGGCCACTGAAACTCAGTATCAGACATACTTGCATCTTTGTATACATGCAAGCAAGAAAATATGCAAGTTCATTAAAGGAAAGCTAATAAATAGATACTTAAATATGAACCTAACACTTTCTCTTTGTAAATGAAAACCAGAGTGGGTGCGTTACAAGGTCCTTTAATTTTATGTGAGGTGGCTATGTAGCCCTTGGACCAGATGAAAAAGCACCAGGCTAGGTGATGTCCAGCCAACACTTATGCAGCCACACAACACAGCATGTGCTGGATTCCTTTCACCTGACACTCATGATGTTCACACTGAGCTGGGCTCCCCGCATTAGCAGAGGGCAACAGGCCTTGCTAGGAGACCAAGCCTTGCTCAGGCTTTGGAGGTTGAAAACGCATCACTAAGAGAAGGATTAAATATATGCTGCTAAGAGGGGTTAAATCAAAGTAGCGTTTATCTGAGATTTCCTCAGATTCAGTTACATGTATGACTGTGATCCTGCTTTCCTTGTACAGAAGAACTCCCACTAAGTTAATTGGTATTTTTTCCTTCAGCGGATGTACAAGATACAACTCTTAGATTACAGGAAAAAGTATGCAATTTCAGTGTAAGTCAAGAGTGTTTGGTTCGGCTTTAAGTGCCTTGCAATAAGAAGAGAACTAAAATTCACCTCAAGGCACCCAAAGGTAACAAATGCATTTTCAAGAGAAAGTATAGAGATTTGTAGTTACAGCAAAAAGTGTATTGTGTCATTGTGTTGGTTTTGGTCTCTGCTGAGCAGCATGACCTATTTCCCAGCATCATGTGATTTTTGCATCGGAAGACTCTTCTGTAAAGAAGTACAATTAATTTTTCAGGGGAAAAGATACAAATCTGATTTTCCTTAATTCTGCAAGATAAAATAGCATTATGTAGTATTTCTTTCCATTAACTTACTTAAACTTCATAACCCTTTGAAAGATACGTATGTATAAAGCATATGCACACACTTACGTGTTGCTGGCAGTAGGTAGTTTCATTAAAGTTTTTATTCAAAAAAATGTACAAGGCATCGGGAAAATCCAAATTAAATTACACTTGGATTTAATACAATTTAAAATCCATCTCCCACCACAATGACAGTTACGCACTTAGGAGTCTAAAGTGCATGAAGGGAATTTAAGCTGCTTTCTACACCTCCCAAGTGGTGCCTAAGTTTTCTGCTTAGATTTTGCTTAGCTGCCTGACATGTTTTCAGCTAAGCACACGGAGATGGAAATCTAGGGGTGTCATCTCTGGCTGAAATGATGTGGCATCTCTAAAGCAGGAATTCCAGTGTCCCAGTCTCATAAGCAACCCTGTCTATAAGACTTCCTCAGTTCACTCCTAATAGCCAACACTAGAGCAGAGAGAATAGAGAGAATAAAATAATGAAGCTGTACCAGAGACATCCGGAAGGGAACTGTTTACACAAACTCAACAACTTTTGAAAAGCTGGCCCCTTAAAGCATGCACAGTTAGGCACTCCAAATCGTCAGTCCCTTCTGAAATAACTGCTATATAGGCATTTTTAGCTTGTGCTTCTTTATTTCTAGGCATATTTCTTCTAACATACTGGAAGCATTTGTAATTATGGTGATAGGACTCTTTTTAATGCTTATGTAATTCAAAAATGACCAAATGAAAGCTGACTATGCTTTCCAAAAGGCGGGGGGGGGGGGGAAATATGTTTTATGCATCAATAAATTTCAGCTCTAACAGTAAATAATTTTCAGGTAACTGTTAGAAAGCTGTGTTCGTAGGACAGGTTCCTGTTCATTTGCCGGTATCAACAGCACAATCCTACTGAGAACACAACAAAGCAGAGAATACTGTAGTAACGATTATAAAGGCAATGTTGAACATTTGGTAAGATAAGCGGATATTCAGTTAGGTTGGATTTAAAGTATTAACCTCTTCACTAGATGAATTCTGCCTTTCTCTATCTTTCGTATCACATGCATGTTAATGCACTGCGTCGGCATGTGGTTTTGATTAAGACCTCAAACTAATTAGAGCTTAAATTTAGGATAGGATGTGTTAACACTAGAATATAAGTGTTGTGGTTATGTCATGTTTTCACTTAGATAACCAGTGCTGTGTATCTGCACTTGCCAGAGCACCCCTGAATTTTCAAGTACAGATGAAACCCAGTTCAGGGTCAGCTTCAAGTCTCCTTGACCTGCCAGTGGCTGGTGCAGTTCCTGCTGTACAAACCTGCAAACAGTTCCTTGGCTTCTGCTCGCTTCAGAAGTTAATAAGGGCTTCACTGCAGCTGATGGGAAGTGAAGAGGAGCTGCCTTTGGACCAAGGTGTTGAACAGAACTCAGACACAGCTCAGTATTGAAAACTAACATGGAAATGTACTCTGGTGATTTCAAACTAATGGTTTGAGAAAACAGAATGAGATTTGGGGTGGGAGGGGCTACAGCAGGTACAAAAGGGATGGTACATCTAAAAAACAGCAGGTACAAAAGGGATGGTACATCTAAAAAACTAAGAGACTCTTTAGGTAGAGAGAAAATCTGCTTCTTCTACTTATATTCATGTTTTCAGAAAAATTGACAAATGATGATCATTGTAAGATTCTTTCCAGCAGACCCTGCAGAGCTGTTTGGGTGACTTGAAATAGCTGCTTTCTTGATGCTCATTGTATCTCCTGATACATTTCAACTGTGTTAATACGTTAAGTAGTTTTTGCTCAACAGAAAAGGTTAATAGTGGTTTATTTGAAATCTTGCTTCATGCACACGGCAAACACTGCTTCTGTGGAAGAGTTCATTTTAAGCCTGGGGATGATAATGGATAAATACCAGGACAGTTGGTCTCAATTTCACTCCAGTTGTAACGGTCAGCACTTCACAGAGCTCCCTTAGCAGCTGAGAAAGGGAGAATGCAATTTGCCAGTAAGGTGTCAGAACACAGCTGGGCAGGAAAAGTGGAAATTAATTTCTTGGCAAATTTTACAGGTGTTACCTTTTGGGATTTTTTATTTTTATTTTTTTTCCATGCTGTTTCCATATTCACCACTTTTATTCCCAAACTTCACATGTATTTTCTTTTCTCTTTTTCTTCTTTATCTGTCTCATGCTAAAATACCCTGTGAATGCACCATCCTTCCAGATTTTAGTTTTCATCGTTTGGTTGTCATATGCATAACACTCTCACTGAGCACTATAAGCATGTAAGCACTGTGAAGCAAAACTACCAGTATATTAGAAAAATACAGGTAGTTTATACTTTGCTGTAGTTAAAATTCAGGTAGAGCAGAGATACACCAGGCAGGCTTAACTGTCTTCACATTAGTGATACAATCCGAAAAACCTTCTGACTTAAGATAGTATGTCATGCTCTGTTTCTGCAAACTGTCATAAGCTATTTCTATTAGATAATTTCCTTGAAAGAATTATTTCTTATTTAGAAACAGATTTGTGAGGTATGCTTAAAGTTCATACAGATAAAAACCCACAATTATCTGTGTATTACAGTGTGGAAAATGAAGACAAACAGGAGACTCAGCACCAGGCCCCTTAGAGGAATGCCAGTTGCCTTTATCCTGTCACAGTTCTGAGCTACACAAGGGACTGAAATCACCTGTGATGTTCTCCAGAAGCCACAGAGGCGCCTGTCATTTACAGCAGCCTACTATAAAGCTCCGCCAGCACAGGAAACCAGCCAAAGATTTTGTGATTGGCCAAACCAGTATGGGCTGAGCAGCACTAGATAAGGCTTGTCAGAACTGCTGGCAAGAGGCTGTGTGGAGGAGATAGAAGGAAAAACAGCGTATGTACTTGACTTGAGGGCAGAATCTCTGCCTCGTACTAGAACTTGTGTAAAACTGGAAACCAGTAGTGAGTTCTGTGATGACAGAAAAAGCCAGCAATTAAGGATTTTAGGGCACTTCAAGTAAACACAGAATATAAATATTTAGATATTACTTGTGTGTACTTTCCTAAAGCAGGTCAAGTTACGATGTTCTGAATGCTACATACCACAGGTGAAAGATGACAACATTTAGAACCTAAATAACTAATAAGACCATTTTACAAGTCTTCCACAACTGCCAAGGGCAGTATTTGCTTTACTGTGATGATCTGAAGAGCACTTATAACCACTGTCTTTTCATGTTATTGCCTAACAGTGGTCTCCTCGAAATCTCTGTTCTGGAACCAAATAAAACAGACTTTCAGAGGTAATGAACACCTGCAATCTTGAACAAAAAGATTTGAGAGTTGGAGGCACTCCCCACTGTGAAAAGTAAGCCCAGTTACTTAGTGGCACCGGTAAGGTGTTTGAAACATAATGCTAGATACCGGTATTTTAAAACGTTGCTCCAATTTTAAAGATTTTTTTTTTCTTCCTAAAAAAAGATTTGTAACTTCCCAACTTTGACATTCCCTCATACTGCACCCAAGAAAGGAGCAGACCTTCCCACCCCTGATCATTATCGCCTGTAAAAGCCTCACCGAGTGGGATTTCTCTGGCAAGAAAACGCAGTTGCAGCAGCTCTGGCATTTCAGTCCTCTCACACCCTGAGAACGAGCAAGATTCCAAACAAAACCCAATCTATTGCAACACTTATTGTGAAAACCAGACTAAACTCGTACTCCTTTTGGTATGTTCTGACCTGCTTCTTTATGATGCACACAACGCAAGGATATCGACAGCTTTATATTGGTTCGAAATCAAATAACCTCGGCGATACCCTGCTCCTTTCGTAAAGGACTTCCACCAATCCGGTCCTTGGCAGGGCACCCGATTTACTGCCTGTGGAGCATCACCCCTACTAGCGCTCCCCCACTTCACCACTGCTCCTCACTCGGACCCGGGATGGAGTCGTTATGTATTAACACCGTTACGTAGCCGTTTCCTGCACTACTGAGAATTCCCGTTATCGATTCGTCGCGGTGCCACCTTCGCGTCCCTTCCACACAGACCCCCCCGTTCCCCTATGCGCACCCGGAGCTCCGCTTGCACCCCCCGGCTCCCAGCCCAGCGGGGCAGCAGCGCCGGTCTCCGCGCGGCCGCGGCAGGCCCCGCATCTCCCTGCCGCTGCGGCAGCCGGACGGAGCAGAACACCCCTCTCCTCGAGGGCAGCCGGCGGGAAAGCGAACCATGGCTCCGGTGAGCGGCCGCGCCCCAGCGGAGCGGCCCTCGCTGCGCATGGAGGGACCGGGGGCAGGCGCCGCTCCGGAGACGGAGAGTGGGCTTTCACCGGCCGGCCGCGGTGTTTCGGCACTCCCCTCCGCGGGGCTTGCGCTCGCCGCGCACCCTCCAGCGGGGAACACCGGCTCCGAGCCTCACAGCCGTTCGCCGCTAACGGCGGTCGGAGGAGGGGGGCCTCGGTGAGGGAGCGGGAGCGGCGGCGCCTCCTGGCGGCCGCAAAGCAGTGGGGGGCGCTCGGGGCGGCTCCGCTGCAGCGCGTCCCTGCGCGGTGCTGCCAGAGCGGGCGGCTGGGGTCCCGCCGCGCTGGCCGGGGGGGAGCAGGCCTGGCCCGTGCCGGAGGAACTGCGGGAGCGGCCGCTGCTGCCCGCGGTGTCTGACCCGACCTCCGGCTCTTCTCCTCCTCCGCCCCACGGCTCCCGCTCCCAGCGGCCCGGGAGGAACTGAACCATCGCTGCACAGGAAGTAGCGGCTGCGGGGAGCAGCGGCGGCGACAGCTGGGGCTGCCGCACTCAATGAGCGAGGCTCCCGCAGCCGCCCGCCCTGCTCGCCCCTTCCCCGCCTCCCGAGGGCAGCGGCGCCGAGCCAGCCCGCCGCCGCCGCCGGGGGGGCACCGCGGGCAGCAGCAGGCGGAGGCGGGCAAGGCCGCCCGCCCCGGGGCTGGAGGCTGAGGCGGGCAGAGGCAGCTCCGGCTCTTCCCGAGGAGGCGGCGGCGGCGAGGACTGCAGGTTGGTGCCGCTCCGCCGGGGAGGCGCGGGTGCCGGGCTGCGGATGGAAGGCGGGCGGCGGACCCTGCCCGTGCAGTGCCGGCCCCTCCGTGGCCGGGGCAGCGCCCCCCGCCTCGGCGCTCCCCTTTGCTGGCGGCGGTGGCAGCTCCGCCGGGCATCCCCCTCAGAAGGCCCCACAGCACCGCCCCACGCTGCGGCGGCACTGGAGGAGCCGCGCCGGGCCCGGCTCGGCTCGGTCCGTTGACCGCGGTGCCGCCGGCACTACAGCCCTTTGTGCACCGACTGGGCCCGGCGGCGGCGGGGGAGGGGGTGGCGGCGGTGCTGGGATGGGCACAATGGTCCCGCCGGCGCGGCCGGGCCCCGGCTGGAATGCAGCCTGCACGGCCGGGGGTAGATGGACATCCTCCGCGGGGTGCGGAGGGACGGAGGCGCTGGCTGGCGGCTCGCCGCTGGGAGGATGGCAGCTGGGCTCTGCGCCGAGCGTGAGGGGAGGGTGGGAGGGAGGATAGGGGGAAAGTGGGAGAGCGGTTTGAAACAAAAAAGAAACAAAAATAATAGACGGAAAGCCCGTTTCCGAAGGGCCGGGCTGTCCCCGGGTGCGCGGCTTGTGAGCGCAAAATGGAGAAGAACAATCCGTATTGATCTGTGAGCAGCAACCAAGTAGGATGCTGTTACGAGTGGATTCTGTTCAGATGATGTTGATGGGTTTAATAAGCTGCTAACCTAACGTGTAGGCATCTATATCGGTGAAAACATTGATTATCCCCTTATATTAAACAGACTGTATGCTATGGGGAGTTTTGTGTTGAGACTGTTACTTTTTTGATGCCACATATGTACGTGTTTTTTGCTTTTTGTGTTTTGCTCTTTGAATCTTCATCTGCCCTCCTCGATCATGGAGAGAGCGGGTGCGAAACAAGAAAGGAAAGCGGCCGAGTTTGCAGTAATTTTGCAGCTCCTTTTTCAAAGCAATGATAATCTCATTAGCTCATCATGTCATCGAACTCATTTATTTCAAGTCCAAAATAAACATCATGGCCTTTCCCCCACTTTCCTGCTCTAAGGGAGGTAGGCTGGAGTCCAGTAGTACATGTTTGCCATTAGTGAATTGCTGATACGTACAAGCATGTTTGGGAGTGAAGTGGTGAACTCTCCACTTGCCTTGGCAGTGTTTCTTTTGTGGTGACGGTGCTCACTCAAGGCGCTTT
Organism: Lathamus discolor; assembly: GCF_037157495.1. Classification (NCBI taxonomy): domain Eukaryota; kingdom Metazoa; phylum Chordata; class Aves; order Psittaciformes; family Psittacidae; genus Lathamus; species Lathamus discolor. The sequence goes on from NC_088887.1 coordinate 36,325,564, forward strand.
GCTTGAACTGCTGCTCCTTTGGGTGAAGTTCAACATAATCACAGATAGAGACATTAATTTATTTTTTCCCCATGCAAACCCAGATGGGTCCCATTCGTTTTTCTATCAAGACCACAACTGTATATGAGATGTTTAAGTTACATGGAGTTTTTTTTGTTGTAACCTGCAGTGAACTTTCTTTGCTGTGGTGAGTGTTGGACTGCTAGAGTTCCTTATTCTGGCCCTTGGAGCCTAAACGTAAATGTTCTCATCTAACTTTCAGAACAGCCTTGGCTTTTGGTTCCCTTCTGTGTGCTCTGGTCTTGTTCCCCTTCACATCTGTTGTTACTGAATCTTCACAATCAAGATTATGTGCATTACATTTCAGTATCTTTTCTTCAGCCTTTTTAAGGGCAGCCTTATGTACTCCAAGAAAGTCTCATTATCTCTTTCTCTCTTAATTCCCACCTTCACCTCTCCACCCTTACGCACACACTTAATTGGAGAAAGCAGGGTAGAGAACAGTTGGTCTCCAAATATAGCTTGAATTCAACAAGCGCAGGAAAAACACCTGACCAGCTTGTCCCTGTTGAGCGTGATTAAGATGGCAGGACTGCTTATTGAAACTTTGTGCTGCAGTTCAACAACACATGGCAGATAGCTCAGGTGACGGTGCGCGCATTGTGCCTGACAAGGACTGAAATCAGAATGGGCTTGAGTTGAGGTAATGCTGGACAGAAGTAAGGATGCTGTTTCTTCTTCCCTGTGTGATTTCTTTTATCGCTGCAGAAATGCATTAACAAACAGGACAAATTCCACTTACAGGGAGCTCTGTCCCAGCACCAAATGTATGTTCTTTTCCCAGCCAGAGCCAAAGGTTTCTGCTCTGTGTTAATCTTCTTACAAAATGAAACTATTGCATAGCCCTGTGCTAGCTTCTTGGGCTGGAGATTTTTTTTCTGCCTCTGTTTTCAGAAAGATGCATTGTTTTCAAATCCCAAATGGTGTTTTGTTTACTTAGAAAACTGTTACGGAATAATTGGATTTGGGGCTTTCATTTTGTGGGTGACTGGTGTGAATAAAGTATTGCTGCTTAATGTAATATGTTCACCTATGTTAAATTTATGATAGCCATAAATTGTGGTAGGCTGCTTCTAGGCTTTCTGCAAATTCAAAAAACCACAAGAATGTTTGCATTCATAGATTCACAGAATGGTTTGGATTAGAAGGGACCTTAAAAATCACCTAGTTCCACCCCCGTGGCATGGGCAGGGACACCTTCCACTAGACCAGGTTGCTCAAAGCGCCATCCAATTTGGCCTTGAAGACTTCCAGGGGTAGGGCAGCAACAGCTTCTCTGGGCAACCTGTGCCAGTGCCTCTTAACCCTCACAGTAAAGAATTTCTTCATTATATCTAACCTAAATCTACCCTCCTGTCAGCTTGAAGCCATTCCCTCTTGTTCTGTCCCTACATGCCCTTGTAAAAAGTCCCTCTCTGGATTTCTTGTAGGCCCCTTTTAGGTACTGGAAGCTGCTGTGGGATCTCCCTGGAGCCTTCTGTTCTCCAGGCTGAACAACCCCAGCTCTGTCAGCCTGTCTCCATTGCAGAGGTGCTCCAGCCCTCTGAGCATCTTTGTGGCGTTCTCTGGACTTGCTCTAACAGATCCATGTCGCTCTTGTGTTGGGAGTCGCAGAGCTGAATGCAATACTGTAGGTGTGGTCTTACAAAAGCAGAGTAGAGGGGCAGAATCGCATCCTTTGACCTGCTGGTCACACTTCTTTTGATGCAGCCCAGCATCAGTCTTGCTCCTCTACCTTAGGAGAACATAATTATTGATAGGAGTGGCCAAGGTACTGACAAAGAAATGTAGCTGTTATCTGTGAAGGCTAAAAATGTTCAGTTCTTTCAGTGTTCTTTATTTTTAGTTTTAATACTGAGTGTTGGTGCATGTGTGTTACTCTGTTTATAGTAAGCGCCCAAACAAAGAACAGGTGACTAGGTAATCGCTATCTTGAGTATTGCGAGATAAAGAACAAAAGAAATTATAAAGAGTAAAGTGAAGCCAGAAAGTACCTGTATCTCAGATTGTTCCATTACCTTCTGGTGCTGAGCCACTAGTAATAAAGATTGTCTGTCTATGCTTGTGTTTCAGGCTAATACCAGGGAACTTTTGCTTGTGGGTAGCTCTTGCTAAAAAATTGATACCGTCTTTGTAAGTAAGGCTGAAAGGAAGGGAATAGAGAGGCATTAGAAGGCATTATCCAAAGTTTTTGTTTGCCTGTGATATTAACCAACATAAAATGAAAAAAAAAGAAGCACTAATCCCAAGGCCTCTGCTATGTCCTTGGTGAGAATACTCTTAAATGTGTTAAATGTGTTACATGAAAATCAGTTTGCCATCTGATACATGATCATGTCAGGATTCCAGGAGCGAGTTACCACCTAAATTGGGGACCAGTTATCACTAGGACACAGGGTCTTACAGGTATAACCAATATATTCTAGGGAGTGTTTAATTTGCTGGAGCACCAAACTACTAATCTCTGCTCCCTGTTTTTATTGCAGGAGTCCAAATTTCAAATGGTTAAAAAGGAAGCAAACCCTTGCTTGCTTTTTTGCTTTTTTTCTTTTTTCTTTTTTTTATTGATGCTGCTGAAATCAGTGGATGTTTACTATTCTTGTGTAAAATTTCCTTGTGCCTCTGAGCTTTGACACATTTAGGAGGGTGCAAGACATGATGGTGATGAGAAGCTGGGCATTTAGAGCTATTACACACATGTCATAGCAGAAATGAAATAAATGCTTGTTTCTTTTGTAGAGACCAGTCTAGGAGTGTTACTTTTGGATCTGGTCCTTCACAACAGTGCCTCCTTCTGCTGTCTTTATCTGTGGCTGTCTAAACTTCCATGGAACAGACAGCACAACTGTGCTTTACCACGGAAGTCCTGGGTTGAGGTTATGATACCTGCAGGGAAAAAGGCAAGGAAAGCTGTGTAGAAACTGCACAGATCAAACTATGAGAGGATGCTGCCTGTCAGGCTAATGTTAAGGGAGTCAATCAGTCTTGCCTTGCTGCTTCATGCTGGTGTTTTATGAGGGGGTCGATACAGTCTTGGCATGTTGAACTTTCCCCTAAAATTGTTGATCTCTGTGAGACATAAACTGAGGAAAAGCTGGGATCTATGGTACATCTTCTTGCTGTGCGCTATTGGCCAAATAGCCTAGGTGCTTGTGTTGGTTTTCTGTCGGTCCCCCTCCCCCTCTCCGCCCCCCCCCCCCCCCCCGCCTCCTCCCCCCCCCCTTTGCTTATTCTCAGGCATGCAACGTCCTTCATGTATTTTGTAGGGAGAGCAGGAACAAAATTTTGGGCTGCCACTTCCCCTGGGATTTGGGGAACTTGGGACCTAGTCTTTGTGAGGCATGGTACTGCTATGCTGCATTGTTTGTGCGCCCATTGGTGCTAGTTTCTTGGTGGAGACCTACAGTGAAATAAAGAGAAGAAACTTTCTGTCATGTCTTGGATGGGGAATAAAAGCTGGTGTACTGACTAGGCCTAGTGCTGTTGTTTATCTTGCAGTAGTATCAGTAATGTGGTGTTTGCTTTCCAAACAAAAGATGTGGTTTGTGTCCCAGAGTTTAAAGAGCCTTTGAAGCTTTGTGTAGGGGAAATGTTAGTTCTCTCAGCCAGATCCATCTTCACTTGGGGCACATCCTTGTTGCCTAATTGTGACTACTGCTGTAGTTTGAGACTGCTCAGAAAAAAAAGAAAATGCTTATCCTTGGAGTAGATGTTGAGCTATTTATGTTTTATGAGAATGAAAAGGCATATAGATTCCTTATACATTTGGAGTGAAGCAGTAGAAGTTTTCCTTTCAGAAGAGGTAGATCTGAGTGTATAGCAGACCTCTTAGAATCCAGCACCTTCTGTGTAGTTGTATGTGTGTGGGGAAAAAGTAAAAGCAAACCTAATTAAAATCTTTACAATGTTTCTGCATCAGTGTTAACAGCTCTTTAATAGTCAGGCATAAACAGTATGATGTTGGCCTCTTTCTGTGTGTAGCACCTCTTCTCCATGCAGACAGACTTTCTCATTTGCTGTAAAGGAAGTGGGATTTCAGTGAAATTTTTAGTTGCTTTTTTTTCCCCCTGTTGTTCTTGTGTGTTAGCATTACTTAGGTAATTACAGTGTGCTGGTTGGGAGCCCTGACAGCCTAAACTGAGTTCTTTGTCAAAAAGGCAATGTTTCCCGTAATTAAGAGAGACCAGAAGCAACACCTGAATCTATTAATTAAATAGTCAAAGTTGATGGCAATTTAGGATATATTAACAAGCAAAATAAAATACATTTCCGAATAAAGTGTTGCCCAGAGCAAATGAGCTACTGGGAGGCTTTTTTGTGAGGGAAAGTAATCTATTGGTGCTGAAGCTGTCACACATGCATGGTTGTGCAGAATTCATGTGAGATCTTTCCCAATTCTGTGGTACTCAGGATAATAGCCACTGTTTCTTCTTCAAAGCTCTTCAGAGATGTTAAATCATACTTGCGACAACCCTATGAAGTGAGTATTGTAATGTTTTATGGATGGCAAAACAATTAATTGGCATTGTTTCCAGCTGTACTGTGAAAGCTGGATTTTCAAAGTACCTGCAGCGTGGCCCGCTGCTAGAACTTGTGGCTGTGTGAGTAAGCGGTGGGTGAGCATGTCTTTCCACCTCTTCTGCTAGCTGTGGTTTGCTGATGAAAACATTTGGCAGATGCAGTGGTTGTCACTGTGTAGGTGAGTGCATCAGGCTGGACCCTATGCATCCTCATAAAGGATGAACTTATGTTGTTCTGAATTATTCTGCCCATGTTACAGGCATCACTTCTTGGAGAAGAGAGATGCACAGCTATTGGCTGTGCTGGTGTCTTTAAAGTCTGTCCACATGTGAAAGTTGGGTTGCTTACACTGACTTGAGAGCACAAGTTTGTTCATTTTTGGGATGAGGTCCTGGTCGAACTCTTCCAGCTGAGCTCTTGGCAGGCTGGTCTTGCTCAGGTTTACAAGTTGCTTTGAGACTGGGCTCCTAACTCCCTTTGATCTGACCAATCTGCAGACCCAGCTGTTTCCTTTGGTATGTGAACATCAGCACTATCTGCAAGCTGAAGGAGGTCTGGATAACCAGGATGTAAGTTCCTGTTAGGGTCAGACCAGCATCACAGCTTTTCTGAGAAGCCTGGCTTGGGTTTCCGAGATATGTGTGTCTCTTCTCCTCCACCAGCTCTGCTGGCTGCCCTTCCAGGAGTTATAAATGCCACAGCAGATGGCTTGGGGAGGCAGTGTCTGTAATTACTGTTGCAAGACTTGCCTAAGCTTGACTCTGTACAAAGAAAGCTTTTTTTCCCCAAAAGGTTTGAAGTTGTCGGTGCTTCAAATGCAGATTTGGTCTTTTCAGGAGAATGTGATGGTGGAAATGTGTGCATTAGGTACTGGTTCAAAACCAACCTTTCTTTCCTTTTAACACAATTCATATGATGGTTTAGTGTTACCAGTTCTCAGTCTTCTCCTGCTAGACTGCTAAAGTAAAGGCTAGTAAAGGCTAGACTGCTTATGGACCCAAATTTTGAGAACGGCTGCCACACCATTAAATAACACAGCTATAATCAGCTTATTTGATAAAGGTGGGTTTTTAAACCCATTAGTCTGACTGGTAGCCTTCCATCAGGTTTCAGTATGAACATTGTTTCTCCTCCCGACTGAGCAGAGATGTGCAGCTATATGGTTGATATATGCAAATTTAATGCCTAATGCAAGCGGTCATCTCCCAGAGGCAGTTGTGATTAATTGATCCAACGTTATGCTGCACGCTGTGTACTTTTATGTGGGCATCCTTGCTCCAAATGCCTTGCTGCAGTCTTGGGATCCCTACTAGTGTGTCTGAGCTGAACTTCTCTGGCCTCCAGCTGGTGCCTGTGGCCTTAGCATTATTAACCATATAGCCAGCCTCTGCTGTAAGTTTGAGTTGTGAGAGGGCTGAAACCAAAGGAAGGTTTTCATTTCTTAGGTCAGAGAAGATGCCATGACCCAAACCACCCAGGCCCACTCAGCAGTGGGCTTCTGGTGGTCACAGCAGAGAGAGACACCTTCAAACAGCTTCCTGGGGCTGCTCAGAGGGTTGGAGCCCTCCTCTTCCCAGGCAGGAGGAGTCTGCCATCTCTATTTCAAGGCTTTATTTTTTTTCTAAATGAACTTTTCCTGTAATGTACTGTCCTGGGTTCAGCAGTAGCAGTTACTTTTCTCCTTCTTAGTAGCTAGTGCAGTGCTGTGTTTTGATTTTTTGGCCTGGGAACAGTGTTGATAAGGCTGATGTTTTCAGTTGCTGCTCAAATGTTTGGTCTGGCCAAGGACTTTCTGAGCCTCATGCTCTGCCAGGGAGGAGGGGAAGCTGGGAGGAAGCAGAGACAGGACACCTGACCCAAACTGACCAAAGAGGTATTCCATACCACAGCACGTCATGCCCAGGATGTAACCGAGAGTTACCCCGGAAGGGCTGGGAGGACTGCAGGGTTGGACGAGGTATTGGTCGGTGCTCGGCTGGGGTGAGTGGGGCGATTTGTTGGTCGGCTGGTGTTGAGGTGTTGTATTCTTTCCTCTTGTTATTTCCTTTATCATTATTATCATCAGCGGTAGCAGTAGTGATTTGTGTCATACCTTAGTTACTAAACTGCTCTTATCTCAACCCGTGGGAGTTGCATTCTTTTCGATTCTCCTCCCCATCCCTCCAGGAGCAGGGGGAGGGCAAGAAGCTGGGCGGGGAGTGAGTGAACGAGGTTTGTGGTTGGGTTTAAACCACGACATGTACCTTTAGTTAAAATTACAAGCAGCTGTGGGAATTTCGCCCAGATTCCAGATCCTTGCTGATTACTGGCACCCCCATTTTCAGTGAGATATTCCCGTCACTTGGATCATAGGATTGAGTTGGTTCTTTGTATTTTGTGTTTTGAGGTTTTTATCTTGTCTTTTGCTTTACTGGCCAACCCGTGGCAGTGGGACAGTGCTGTGCCTTTCAGCAGCCTCTGATCATAACTAACTCTTCTGAAACTTGTAAATGTTTTTCATGTTGAGTTTGTGTGTGGTGTCACTGTTACCTGTGCAGAAGGCAACTACTTGAACACAGGTCTAGCGCTGTGGCAAGGATAGTTACATGCTCTCTCTTAAGAACTGAGATGGACTAAGCTGAAATACCATGTACTTTGAGTAGTGCAGTTTGCTTTTTGTCCTTTCAAGGTGTACTGGTTTTGATGGTGGAAACTGACCTGGCTAGCTTAACTCTCCAGTAGGTTTTTTTCCCAACATCTTTCTGTGATGGTATGAGACCTATCGCTGCCTAATGCTGCTGGATTTCTTTCAGGCTTTCCTGTCCAAATATTCACCAGAAAACACTCAACAAGCCCCCTCCCTCTGCCTGCTCTGAAAGGATTGAATTTGCATTCATTTCCTAATGTTAGAGCAGTATGTCTTAAGCTGAACTCTAAAGGTAGCTGTGCTCCTTGTACCTTGAGAAGTGCCTTGGCTGCAAATTGCTAGACGCTGAGAGGTTAGGCACAGTACGCTTGGCTTGGTTCTCTGTTCTTCCCTGGCCATTGTCTCCTTGCTGCTGCCAGGCACATGTGGTGAGGTGGGGGTGGACCTTGGTTCTGACCTGGTACAGATGTGCCTGCTTGCAGCCTGGGTCCTGCTCAGCCCTGAAAAGGCATTCAGTGTTGCACTTGAAATGAGAACTGGTTAAAAATGGCATTGCTTCAGCTTGCCTGTTGCAGCTGTAGCTGTGGCTGGGAATTGAGGGCCATAGCTTAACTAATGGGAAAGGACTTTGCAGCATATGTTCTTAGAATGAAGATACGTCCATTAAATGCATACGTATGCTTATGCTGTTAGATGTATACTGCTAGCAAGCTCTCCTGTGTGCCTCTGTGCCTACAGCAAAGCCAGCTTGATGATACCTTTCTTTTTCTTAATTTATAAGCTTTTGCTAGCAACTTATCAATAAGGAAAACCTTTCCTGGCTGAAAACTTTCATTTCAATTTGTGTACTATCGGTTTTTTATGGTATACTCCGGTACACTGCTGGAGTAGTATATTGGCTTTTCAGTAGCAATATCATACTAGAGAAAGAGAGCTGACCAAAGTAGTGGTGATATTAAAGGGAATTTTATGTAATGACTTGGAAAGCAGGTTTTGTAGCTTTCCAGGACCCAAAAGTATCATTAGCTTTACTGGCAAAAAAATGAGGTTTTTGCTGTTTACCTGAAGAACTGCCATTGACAGTGTCATCTTGGTTGTATTTCACAGTAAAAAACAGATAGTCAGTGTTCATCATCGCTCACCTGCTGCATGCAACCCACTATGAGCCTTACCTCATTCAGGTAATGTATTTTGCTGTACCTTTCTCTACAGCAAAAAACATAATATCCTTTTATTTCCTTTTCTCTGTGTGTTCAGGTTTCTTCCTGAACAGCGTGGGAATTAGTGGAATAGTGGAGTACTCCTCGGTGTGAGCATTTTGTCACAGGGCAGATAAAACTGGCTGCTTACCTCCTATCTAGTTGGCTCCTTGCTCCTCCCCAATGCAATAGGAATACCAACACTGATAAATGTTGGCAGCATCTTTTCTAGTGGGACTGCAAGTTAGTCTGGAAGGGAGGACTCTGCTTGCTGGTACTCTTAATCCCTCTCTTTGAATAACATTAACCAGATTTTACAGACCAGCCTCAGTTTTTGGTGATATCATTGCCTACATTAATTTGTACCTCTGGATTTATGATGGAGTGTCTTCTTTAATACTACTCATTAGCACAACTAGTTTGGCAAAACATCTAAAGGAAAAGCTAGCCCTAGGTTTGACCTGTATTCCTGCCAAATACCTGTTTTGATAATAACCAAAAATGTAATGCTTCCACTCAGCAGTTTGCAGACTTCAATGTGAGTCAGTCTTAAGTGGTAGCAAAAAAAGAAACACCGAAGCAACCAACCAAACTCCCCCAAAACCCCAACCCCAAACCTTTCTCTTCTCTGACCCCTAAAGTAGAAAGCAAGCTCACTAGGTGGGGATGCACGTACATGAGGCTGGGGTGCATACACACTCCTGCAGAATGGTTCTACTGGGCATGAACTGGCCTATGGCATGCTACTGAAAGCATCACCTTTTAAGAAACACCTTTTTCTGTGGACAAAGCTGTAAGAAAACTTGAGTGAAAAAAGTCACATGTATGTCTAGAAAACATTACCAAAAGGAAGGTTTACAGAATGAAAGTTGGTTTACATAGAGAATACCTGAAAGCTTGCTGCAGGAGAAGGGAATGAACTTCTCTCTGTGCCGGCTGTAGAGAGGACAAGAAGTTATGGATTTAAGATGCAGAAGGAAGAGCTGGAAAGCTTTGGAAAAAAGCTTTCTGTTGCCAAATGGGAGTTGTGAAATTTCAGTTTCTGGAAAGAATTCAAAAAGAAAAGATCCTGGCAGATGCCTATGGGAAGGGGTGGGTTTTGGTGCTCCTGCACTGGGAACCAGAGTGCTGGGTTCCTGGTGGGAAATGCACCCTTACAAGATGTGGACAAGGGGCAGGAAGGATCCAGAGAACAGAAGTTCTGGCTGTCCTGCTCATTCCTTCTGTTGTTGTGTAAAAAACATGTGGGAGGTGGTTGTGGGGGGCAAGTGGTCAAGATGAAAATAAGTTAAACATTTTGGAGAAGCTTGGCTTTCAAACATTGGAGACAGCTGGGTTAGTTGTCCTCTTGACACCCTCTTCAGCTGCACACACTGCAATTTTATTTTGGTAGAGACTCATGCTCCAAGCCTGCTCCACTCTGGAAGCCTTGCGTGCTGTGAGTTCCAGCACAGGGCAACACTGCTCAATCTGTGCATCAGACTGACCCCAGCAAGGGTATATTGGTATTTTTGCTTTTCTGACAAAGGGTCCTTTTAATTAGTGGCTGCTTCATATCTTCCTCTTTTAAGTGTGTGAAATAATTTGCTTGTGGTGAATTAATTTCCATGTGCGTTCCATGCAGAAGGTGGAGCAAAGCCTTGAAGGTGTTTACCTTAGAGATCAGCCCCAAAAATGAAGCCTGAACCCAGCTACCGGAAAGAGCATGGTGCCTGTTTCCTTTGGTTTGCTATTTTTTCAGCCATTTGGCTCTTGATGAATTTCTGTGGCAGAGAATTAGCCAAGTTCCTTAGAGTTGCCCTGGCCAGAAGCAGTAACTACCAGCAATGTGTGGAGGGAACTAAACAAAAGCTGAAACCTCATTCAGAGGCTAGTTGGTGTGTGCCCACAGAATTTAAATGCAAGTGCTGGTTCTTTCTCCAACAGAGCACTGCTTGCCTTTTTGGTATTGCAGCCATTGCACGAAGCTGGTGGGTGCTGAAGTAGTTTTGCAGAATGATAAGGAATGAATTAAAATCTGAGTCAAGTTCCTGGCTCCCTGTACTGGGGAACGCGTTGCTAGCAAGTATTAGAGGCAAAGTACCAGAAAATTTATGGGCTGTGATGGTCTGTCACTCTGTATGAACAGGAAAAAAATACCATTCAGCTTCCTGAAATGTTTTCTTTTGTGCGTAGTATGCCTAAAATGGTTTGGCAGGACATATGGGTTTTGCATGTTGGTAAAGCACAGGCGATCTAGGATGCTCCACACAAGGAACTTCTTGTTCTTTGAGTTCTCCCCCCAGCAATGGACAGTGAGTAAACTTGGCAGTGCTGAGCTGTCATCATCTTTGTCTGAAAAACTCATTGAAAGTGTGAATATATTTAATATAAATGAGACACAACTTGTTTCCTTATGACCACAAGGAACTTTGGTCTTCCTCTCGCTGTGGAGCGTGTGCCTAAGTAGGAGCGACAGAGCTAAGAAAACTTGAGCCTCTATTGAATGACTCAGTAGCTGTTGGTGGAATTTGTAATGCTCTGCTTTTTAAAATGCCATATGCTCTTATGAAAGGGGAGCCCTACTGCGTTTCTTCCTTAATTCCAGAACAGTGTTAAAGTAAGATTCTGTGTGTTGGAATTATTTTGGATGCTATTGTTTGGTAAATGGCCCTTGTATCTTGGAAGACTCCATCTTTTGTAGTTAATGTGGTGTCTGGAGTTCACAGATCTGGTGGAATTACATACACAACAGGGGGTATAAACAGCAGAAAGCCAGTACCTGCGCTTTCAATACACGTTTGCTCTGGGTAGCCAGTGAGTCCTCATTAGCTATGTGCTTCTAAACCAGAGAATAATTGTTACACAAAGTAAAACCACGCTGCACTGATACAGATTCTCTCCGCAAGGGTGTCTGGCAGCAGCTTTGTTTAACAAGTTCTAGTGGTGCCAAGCACATGCAACTTGGTTACAAAACAGGAAGTTTTTTTCTCCACGGTGTTTTTTGCATGAAACTTCAGCTTGCAGATACTCGCTAGAAGAGAGTGGATCTTCTCAGGCAGGTGAATTTGTGCGTCTCCGACTTGATCTCTTGGTGCAGTTTTCTTTCTCACATCCTCCTCCTCTTCCTCGTTTAATCCCACTCATTGTGTGGTTTGTCAGGGCTCTTTTTAAGCATTTGATTCAGTTGCCAAATTACAGTAACGAGCAGGTAAATTTAATGCTGCGTTGGATGAGAGATGAAGTAATTGTACTAGCAACACTTAGTCTTCGTGTATTCCATTTTTGTACTTCCAGTGTAATTAGATCAGGTTTTCTTTATTGTACATCTAACCTTTTTTTTTCTGTACTAGATGTACTGGGGAAGGGAGGGGGAACAGGAGAGAGGCGTGAAGGGCATAAAAAGGGCCTTTAACTGTTCCTAGGTTTCCTTGGATTTATGTTTATGTAAGCACATCTGCCTTGGGTGGAGCCTGTGGGTCTTTACTCCTGAGTGCATTGCGTAGATAGCCAACAGACCTGAATGTAATTGGGTAGATGCTGACATTATTTCAGCTATAAACTAAGCCAGCAGGTTTTTGAAAGGGTTTGGGCTCAAATAGAGGAGAGGGAGAGGGGAGATGCTGCGGGGTTTGCAGGTTCATCTCTTCAACCCACTGATTTTCGGACTCCCTGTTGCCTTCTTGCTCCAAATTCCTACAGCACATCAATGCTGGCCTCGCTTGCTGCTTCCTGGGATCTGTCTTTCACATCTTGAATATGCAGTTTGTCAGATTTCTTTATTTCTTCCACCATGATCTTGTGGGGTTGTTTCTGCTGCTTCCTTCCCCCCCTTACCCCACCAAGGCACTCTGTTGCTTTGTCAGAGGGTAAGAGGCTAGGGCTGCTCTCTGGAGGGGTCTCTCAGGCTTTTAAAAGCTGCTGCCCAATTTTTAGGAGGGCAACATCTCTTCTTTATCTCAGGAGTCCTAGTTTCCAGCTTCAGGTCTGGATGCAATCCTAAATTATGTAGGGATCCTATCTTAAGACTTGTTCGGATGTTAACTCAGCACAGACAGCTTTGCAGTTCTTGAGATGGAAGTGATAGTTTCTGTGTGTGGAGGCAGCTGTGTAAGCTTGCTAAAGACCCTGGTTATATTGGGCAGTTCTCGATGCAGCCTTCCTAGCTGTTTGATGAGAGGTTGTTTTGGGAAGAAGACTGTAATCAGGTCAGAAGTCAAACTCTAGCCAAGGCTGACTTATTTTGTATGGGTGTGTTTTGCTTGCTAGGCATCACTCAGTAGAAGTTGGAAGAATTAAAGTATTTAAACTACTTTATACTAGTGGTCTTTTCTATTGGCAACGATTGGCTTTCCTGACATGCTTTCATTTCAGATTCCTGAATACTAAATTCTGTTTTGTATTAAATGTACTTTTGACTGTCTAACAGAAATACTGCGGTGAAAATAATAATGGCCAAAGGAGAACAAAACCATTTCCTTTTGGCTTAGTGTTTTTCCCTGTAGATCAGCTGTGGCTATATTTTGGGTTGATCTATTTCATTCCTAATAAGAATTTGAAATTTGAAGTACTGCCAGTGGGCAGAGTAGACTTAATAAACATTCAAATACAGTAAGGTGGAGTACTTGGAGTCTTAATGCATACTTACTTTACCTTTGACCATGGTGTCATGGTGATTCCCATGAGTAATGGCAGTGGTCGTGGAGAAAAGGGTACCAGCTCTGTGCAGGTAGGAAACACTTTCCAAAACTGTGTGTATCAGGTATTTGATACCTAAAACCTTGGGTTTTGAGTTTGTAGTGTGTGCTCTTCCATACTGGGGCCTGACTTTGCTTTTATTTTTTTATTTTTTTATTTTGTAAATAGAGAAATTACCATCACAGAGAGATAGTGGACACAGCGATGTAAATTCCTGGATGCATTGTGAAAGCCTAGTCCTTTCATGCTGCTATCTTCTATCTGCCTTCTGTGCAGATCAGTTTTTAGTATGCCTCTTTCTCTCATGGTCTTTAGTCCCAAAAGTTTCTTCAGTTATTTGTTGGACCAATACCATGCAAAGTATTCCAGATATTTACTCTGAGAAAGCCCCTTGCTTTTCTTCACACTGAAATCATGTGGCCATCCACCATATGAACTGGCTGGAAGGGGGTAGGGTGGAGGGACTAGGCTGGTTCTAAACCCAGCGGTAATCTTCTGCTTTAATTAAATGCTGTAGACTAGTGGGGCTACTCAGGTATCTGAACATCTGATGTCACTTTAGGCACCCTAGGGTATTTCTCTTGGTCTGGAGCCACCACTCTGAAGTGGTATAGACTTCCCAGTGTTCTGGTGTCGCATCTGTCAGTCCCATGTGGATGATGTGGATCTTGGAAGAGTTTAAAAATGATACTTGGCACCTGTGCTTAGAAACCTACATCTCTTCCTTAAGCCTTGGTAAGAATTTCAAGAACAACTTTTCTTTGCCTGTTAACCTAGAAGCTTTCGTAAGAGATAGATGTTTCCTCAAACCTCAGTTGTCTTTTCACCTCCCTGCCTTAGTGGTCGTCTTTGTGTTTGAAGTCAAAACCTTTAAGTGCCAATACAAAAATACACCCATAGGTCAGTGTTAATTCAGTTTGAGATTATTTGACTGTCATGAAGATGTTACTTCAGTGGTGTAAAGCTCTTTAAAATCTCTCTGAAATTAAGATCTTGGAATAATCTGTTATTAAGGAATGTTCCATGAATTCAACACTCCAAAAATGCAGGTGTGTCAGTGCATGAGTAGTGTGCCTTCACAGATAGCTACTTATGGGGAGTAAGTGCTGTAAAGCTTAGTATTTTTGTTAGTAGTGGTGATCAAGACTTTTATTATGTATTAAATAGTTTCTGAGCAAAGTAGTGTCTGATTGCTTGCTTTCTTCCCTATTCCTGACCCACACTGTCATATCCAATTTAATGAAATAGCATGCCTCTACTATGGTGAAGGCAAAAGTGTTTAGGTAGTGATTGGTATAGTGAGAGTTTATTTTTTGTTTCTTTGGTTTCCCACTGTCCTTTAACACAGTACTTCCACACTAATGAATGCATTGGAACACTATGTGATAACTTTGTAATAAATTTGATGTTCTGAAGAGACAAAAGAAAACACCTCCAGAGGTTTCCAGCTTTGGAAAAATATTTGTCCTGTGAAGAGCAAAATCATTCCCTAGCAAAAATTACTTCTGTCTCAGTGCTTTCTAACCCTCTGTTATTCACTAAAACACTCAGATTTATGTGTAAGTCCTCCTGATTTCAAGATTCCCATGTGTGCTGAATGAAGCTGCTTTATTATTATCATCAATCATCATCATCGATCATCATCCATGAAGAGTATTTTGGACTTTGATAAAAGGACCATAGTTGCGGAACTGCCTTAGAAATAGTGCTGTGGAAAGAATGGTTAGTGTGGATACTAAGGGAAAGTTCAGCCTCTGAAAAGCAGTCACATCAATGGTGCAAAGTTGGGTATGATTCAAGGAGTCTCTGAATGTTGTTCTTGGTGCCTGAATGCCTATCAGAAATCTAAAGTGAAGCAAACTATTTGGTCAGTAAGCAGTCAGTCTTTAGTAAGACTTCTAGTATGCAGGTGCATGTGAAGGATCTATACCCATTCAGCTGTTTAGTATTTGGGGTAAGTATTTCATGTTGTAGGAGGGAAGGCATTCAATGAAAGGAGGAAAGGGTGGGGTTTTTTTAAGTGTATATTCCTTTTCTGTTGGTTTTGTGGGGTTTTTTTTGTTTGTGTTTTTTTTCCTTGTCCAGAAGGGAGACACAAGCATAGTTGGCTGTTTTTAAGAATCAAACAATAGGCAGAGTTTTAAGTCTAGTAATGAAGAGTTCCCTCCACCTCAGTAGTTCATGCCCGTCTTTGTAGTAACTAGCATTTCAAGTCATGATCCAGGTTATTGCACCGCTGAAAGCAAACATCCTTTCCTTTGGAAGGCATCAAGTGCTGGTTGCAGTTGTAGTTAATGCATTTGATTTCAGAAAGTGTTAACAGTGTGCTTGTTTTTACCTATTTTTCTTTGTCTAAAAATTAGCCAGTGCTTTGTATATGGGTGAAAATATATTCTATTCACCAGTATATACGCTGAAAAGCAAAACCTCTTTCAACAGCATGTTATAACAGAATAATGGAAGGGCTAAATACTACTATAATTCGTGTTTTCTAAATAGTTCAAATTGTGTTTGAGGATTGTAATCAAATGCTGCTTTGTGATGTGACAAACCCCTTGCTGTGTTTGCAGGGGTGGATGCAGCTTGGTTAGGAGGCAGCAGAGCCTGCAGTGCTGTGGTTGGGCAGTGGGGCAGGACACTGGACTGAAAAGCCAAGCCTGGCAGCTGGGAAAATGCCTCCTGAGAAATCATAACCATTCCTCCTAACTGTAAAAAGCACTCCAAAAGAGAAACCTGCTCATACTGACTTGTGCTGATCGGTAAAATTAGTTGAAGGCTGTGACAGTATTTCTCAGTGCCAGGGTTGGCCACAGAGATCCAGAGTGCATTTGTATGTTTGCTTTACCTGTGTACTTTACCCCGATTGTGTGGCTTTTCCAAATGGTATTTATAT
Source organism: Lathamus discolor (assembly GCF_037157495.1). NCBI lineage: Eukaryota > Metazoa > Chordata > Aves > Psittaciformes > Psittacidae > Lathamus > Lathamus discolor. The sequence goes on from NC_088887.1 coordinate 36,341,540, forward strand.
TTTAAGCAACATGAGATTGTGGCTGGACCTTTGAAATAGGTGAGTGGTGGTGTGTGCACGTAAGGGTCAGTATATACTTGCTGTTCTCCAGACATGTTCTGCATATCTCTGCAGGCCCAGGTGGGCTGGGATTTAACATTTTAAGGTGATGATTGTGCTGGGGGGCAATGTTGAAGCTGGGAATTCATAAAAGAAAAGCTGTAATGCCCTTAGATGTGTCTTCTGAAGTGTGTGTGAGGTCTTAATCCATTTACCACGGCATGTGCTATACTTAGGTTGTTTTGTCAATGTGGAATTCCATTTTCCATGTGCCAGTAAATATTGTGACCTTTACTTATTGTTTTATGGGTTCCATATTCTTCAAACAGCAATCCTTTTTGTAAAATCTCTCATCCACTTAGGAAAAGTTGTCTTTACGTGTGAATTCCTGTTGCCTGTGAGGATAATGAGACAGTTTCTGCCTTCCATGATATGTGAAAATAGATGGATATGATAATGTGGAAAGGCATCTCACTTTTTTTAAATTAAACTTTTAGTTTCTTAGTAGGGTAGGAAATGCTCTGCTATTCCATTTCAGCCTTCTGTGGCATCTAGGAAATGAGAATGAGAGAAAATATAACCCTATGTTTAGGCTGACAATGAGGTGTGAAAACAGGCTTCTGACATGTAGGTGCCATTGACTCTTTCTTGGAAATTGAAGGCAGACAGTCTGACTGCAGGACCCAGATCTGTCACTTAGAAACAAAATTAAAAGTCTGGTTTCTCAGGATTTGACTGTTAATTTCTTTCCTTTGCCCTTCCTTGTGTTTAGGAAATCTTGTACAGAGGAAAAAACAAATCAAAAAACAGGATTATTTCTTCAATGGTAGTTTCATACAATCAAATGTTGTGGGTTTTTTCCCTTTACTTTTAAAATTTTAAAAATCATGCTGTGAAATGAATCTGAAAAGCAGTAGGTAGATTAAAAAGGCATACTCTTTAACATGAGTAATGGAGCTCCCAGGAGCAGAGCGACTGGAAGCTGGGCGAAGCACACTCATGAGAAGGAATAAATCTATGACTGTGCTGTTTAACACTTAAAAGACTTTCTGTGGGGGGTGTGAGTACATTACCAGCTGTCTACAGTGTTCAGGAAGAATTACTCTCCTTTCTTTGAGTCATTCTGGAGTCATTCAGCTATATCTATACATTAGCAAGGTTTTTTCTGCTTCCTTCTGATACCTCCAGAGCGAATATTGCTTGGGACCACATAATGCAGTGTGGGGATCACTGAGCTGATCCACAGTGGTATTACACAAGTTGTAAAAAGACTATTTGGGATTGATTGGCAGGGTGGGACAGACCTGTCTTTGAACGCCTGTGTGTTTACTGTGGGGTGGTTTTTTGTCTTTGTCTTTGTTTTTTGTGTTTTGTTTTTTTAATCTCCAGTGGAAGAAGCCATGTGGATGAAACATGAATGTAGGTGGAAGCGAAAGGGGATGTATCAAACCCCGCTGTGTTCCCTAAGACTTTCAGGAGGCTTATTTTCCCAGAGTTCCGAGTTTTGCCCGTGACTCTTTATGTACTTGTATGATGCTGTGTGTTTTTTCTGTTTGCAATAGTGCTCAGTTGCAGAAAGTGTAAGCTTTTGTGCAGTGTTTATCCACTTAGAAGTTTCTGTTTTGCTGAATGTGATTTTTGGAGCAAAGACAGGAGTGAACTTGGATCTGATGAGGGAATGGATCCACCCCCCCCTCCCCCAGCAAATTACTATCCCATGCCTAGCAGAGGTGAGAGAAGCCTGTGGTGCTGCTGTAAATAAACTTTCTTGCTGTGTTCAGAGAGACCGATTACTTTCATTGATAGAGCTGTAAGTGAGACAAACCAGCCTGCTTTAAAACCTCCATGGCTAACAAATCAGTCAGCATGTTTTGATCTGTCCTTTAGAGTTTGCCACCTCAGCTACTCTTAACTATAAAGATGTGAACCATTATATGGAAAACCCTTTTAATTTGGTTATTGTTATTCAATCCTATAGTTGTTTAAAGCCAACAGAAAGAGCTGAGCTAGGTAGTCCTTTCCTTCCTGTGCTTTTGTGTATCTATACCTGGTGTCTTGGTGTCTCCTTTCCTTTTGCATAGATCACAATGCCTGCACACATCTGATCCCCCACAGAACTGGTATCCAGGTAAAGTTTCTCTGCTGTGCCTTGTCGTGGACCTTGAAACAAGTAGTAAATGAACACAGCTGTATTGATCAAGGCAGCATGCAGGAATACAGTGACTTTAAAGAGCATCTGCTTCCACATTTCACTTGGACAGGGGATCACTAAGTGTAAGGATTTGTCACCTGGAAGAAGGCTGTCTGTGAGTGTGACTGGGGGCATGTTTTAGCTGTAGCATTTTTCTGGCTTACTGTCATGTGGCACTGTGTACTGCCTACACAATGTGAGAACAGTCAGAGTACTGCATAACAAGCTGGACCTGGGTTTTGCGGTGCAGGGAATTTTGCACGTGGAAGACTCACACCTGAAATACTCCGTGACTTGAGGAAATAAACAAAAAAAGATCTTTTCCCTCATGGCCTCTCCTTCCCTCCTCTCTAGCCCCAGTCCCTTGTTCAGAATTGGTTTTTCTTGTTCTGTTTCTTTCCTTCCTCCCATGCATCTTCAATTAAAAGAAATTAAATCATTATGTACTTCCTTTGTCTTTCTGTTTATAAGTGCTTTTATTCATTCTGCTTCATTATCAGTATGATTTGTTTCCCTCTATGTCTTTTTCTGTACTTATTGTCTTTTCCTGCTCCATTTTCATTCCCCAGCCCCTTCATACATCTACCCCTTGGCTTTTTAGACCATGAGACAAAGGTTGAGGGTGTAGGAATTATATCAGGGTTAACTGTGTATCTCATAAATCTGTATGCAAACTGTAAGTTGCCTCCATGAAAAACTTCCAAGCTTGATTTAGAAAACAATCAGTCATGAAGACTATCCTGGCCCTTGGTAAGTTGTTGCAGTGGCTGGCAATCTTTGCTGAAGTACGTGGCTTGTGACCTGAATTTTTTGTTTCATTCAGAAGCCAATGGCTTTTGTTTAGCAGGCTTTGGTTCTGGCAGCTGAGGCATAATCTGCTGTAAAACCTGTTTCCATGCAGGGACTTAGACTGTGATCAAGTGTGTGGTGTGTTGTTGTTTATTTGTTTGGTTTTTTGTTCATTTGTTGTATTTTTAGTTTTTCCTGAAACTTGAAACAGCTTCTCCTTGTTGAGCCTCCTGCTGAAGGCTTGTTTTCTGGTGGTTGAAGTTTGTTTGTGAAGCTCTGCCGTGTGCACTTATCAGTCTGTAAACATAATCCTTGAACTACTGAAGGCAGAACTAGACATAGCGATGTGAGATGCATGACGACCCCATCTCCTGTTTGTATGAGCTACAGCAAGGCCCTGGGTTGTTTTCTTTTAATTTTCTCTCCTTTTCCATCCTGCTTCCTGACCTCCACCCTGCATCTTCATCATCTTTGCACACTCTTTGTTTCTTCTCTTGCCTTTCCTATGGAATTTCCTTTACCTGCTCTGATTCCCCTTTCTCAAGGACTGTCTCAGCTTCTGATGATGCGCGATTTTCCTCTTCATCATTTCATTGAATCACAGGATGGTTTGGTTTGGAGGGGACCCTAAAGATCATCTAGTTCCAACCTGCTGCCATAGGCAGGGACATCTTCCACTAGACCAGGCTGCTCCAAGCCCCGTCCAACATGGCTTTGAATGCTGCTTGGGATAGAGCAGCCACAGCTTCTCTGGGCAACTTGCGCAGTGGTGAGGACCCCTAATTTGTGTATGTTTTGGATAGAGGAACTGACTGTTTTGAAAGCCATTGAGCCAATATTGGGAAGACTCTTAGGGTGGTTCTACTCTTCAGGCTGGCTTTGGAGGAAGCAATGACCCCAAGTCGTGAGGCTCACCAGGCTCAGGCATGAGTTGTGTACGTAGTGATCTCCCTTCGTTTTCAGTGGCTTAGTACCTCTTTGCTTTTCCAAGTGCCTGTCAAGGCTTCTGTGGGAAAACTAGTCCTTTTGGTCACCTGGGAGAAAAATTGACAGGGCTCATACACAGGAGTCTGTATTATTAAAATCTTTATAGGTAGGCAGAATGTAATAATTTTATTTGTACAACAGTAAGGCTTCAGTTGCTTTAAGCTTTGTAATTTGCAGGGACTGAAACGAGTCTTGAAGGCTGTTGATTTCTCAGTTCTCAAAGGTAGTGCTGAAAGGTAATTGAGGAGAGCGAGTGCATTTTTTCCAGCCTTCAGTTTGACAGTCAGACCAAGCCTGTTCTGAAGAAAAACATTGCTTGCCTTGGAAAGGTCATTCATGTATTCAAATAACAGCACGCAGGAACAGAAGACTCTTTCAGAGCAGGTGTCCAGAGATGCAACAGAAGATAACTTCTTGTCTTCTCTCGTACCTGTCACCATGGAAATCTGGTGAAGGAGTCTCCAGTTGCCAGCAGGAGAACGAAGTTGCAGTGAGCAATAAATAAGAGGCCCACCGGGAGCATCATCTTTCACACAGACTGGAAGCTCTTTTATGCCATGTGGAAAAAGAACAAATAAGTAAACCTTTCATGTGCCACTGAGGGGACACATTTGAAACATTAGGAAAAATTAAAAGGTCAGGTTACTTGCAGTTCTTGCTGAAGTTAAATCTTTATCTCTGTGCTGCAGAATCGCAAGCAGCATTTCTTTACTTTTCAAAGGAGAGGGTCAGTCAATCTGGCATAGGAATACAAAACCCACTTTTGTTCCTCAAAGTCTAAAAATGGCTTGGTGGAACAGATAATATTGTGTGAGAAGCCCATGGAGCATATGGAAATCTTTCATTACATGGTTCTTTGCCTTTGCATGGAGTGTACAACAGTGCTAGAGGTGGGCTGTTACTTGTCGCTGAAAATGTTGCAGTAGGGAGTCTGTAGTAGTCCAGTGGTAAACTAGTGTTTGCTTGAACAAAAATATGAAATGCAGTTTTGTTCCATAATATTTCTCTGTCCCATTAAGGCAGCTTAATAAAGCTCCTTTAATAAAGGTCTCCAAAGCTGAAGCTAGCTTTTGCTTTTGATTATTGGTCTAATTTAACTGATCTGTGACTCAGCTGGAGTGCGGTAGGATGATGCCAATGAAATCTTTGTAACTGAAAAAAGCCATTTAAAGAAGAGTGCTTATTTGTCAGACTTCCTCTTACAGGTAAGAGTACCTGGGAGCTTTATCTTGTGTGTTGAGAAAAGTTCAATTTGTGCAGGGTATTTTTTAGTATGGATGGTAGAATTTCATATGAAGTACTGATAATATGTTTAGATAAAGATTGTTCCATATAAGTACTCCTGTGCAGATATGTATTTGAATGGAGTTTTCCATAAAAGTGAAATAATCCCGAACATGTCCACCCAATGGCTTTGACCTACCTCTCTCTCTAATCAGCAAGCTGGCATGGCAGCTTGATTTTGCAAGATTAGCAAGATGTGGGCTCTTCACTTACCTGTTGTTTGGTCTCTGGTTTTCACTTCCCAGTGTGTCATAGGAAAGTTTTCTAAGGACATAGGCTTCTGCGAGTGCAAGCTCAAGTACCAATTCCCGCAGTTCTTCTATTCTTTGGAGTTTCTATCTTTGTTTCCTGACAGACAGCAAGGTGGGGCCATTGCTTCGTGGCTCAATCCTTTTGCATACAGAAATGAGCATGGCCTGGTTGGTGGAGATCGTTGTGTAGGACAAAGGTGGCTCCTGATGGAGCACAGCCTCTGTGTGCTGAAGCTCAGCTTGAAGGCGCCGGTGCTGGTCCAGGGGAGCTCTGCACAGGAGCTTATGGATGTGATAGTTTCTGGCTGCCTGGCTCTCTGCATAGCTATCCCTGCCTTGGAGATTATTCATGTATCACTGCTCCTGATCTATTGCTTCCCAGTGCAGTGTCTACTTTTGATGGAAAATGCTGCTTGGCAGTATGCTGAAGTGCATTAATACAGCAGTGGCTCTAAGAGTGTCTTGGGGTCACTGATAAAACCATTAGCCTTGAGCCTTTCCTTTCCCAACCAAGCTTTCTGATGTGTCAGTACAGAATTGGTGCTAAACTCTTTTGGAAATTTGCTAACCAGCAGGGGCCCCTGATGTCAGGATCCTTAAACTCATTCCAGCATCTTTGTTGATGAACTATAGAAAAACTTTTCCTCTGGTTGCTCTGGGCAGTGGGTTGCTTGCCATTCCCCTGATTCAGTGTTCCCCAAGCAGTGTTCTTCTAAGGCGGATGGCCTTAGTCTGGAGGACTGTAGGGAGAGTGTTCATGGCAAGGCTTGGTGCTGCAGTCTTGAGGGCTGCTTTACAGGTGCTTGAACTGGTCTGTGAGGAGAATGAGAAGGGGGAAAGGTGGAAGCCTCTTTAGCAGAAAAGGTGCAGTAACCTCTGCAATACACTGAAGAGGCAAGAGAACTGCTTCTGAAAATTGCAGCAAGTCCATTGTACTCCATGGTGGCCCTACCTGGGGCTTTGCACTTCTGTTTTATTCTGAAGACTTTTACAGCTTTTTATAAAACAAGTTTATAGAAAACACTTGAAGTCCATTTTGCATTTAGTCTTACGAAAGGTTACAGGATGAAGTTAACAGTGCAGACTGTAAGCCAGTGGACCTCAAGTTGCTGCAAAAACTATTCTCAAACTAGTACGGGTTTCTTGAAATAAAGATGTAGATCTGCCACAGACTCATCACTTTTGGATGCACGTGATTGATACTGTCCATTAAAGGACAGTATTGATACAGGTTTCCCCTGATGTTTGCCATGTGGTAGAAGATGTTTTCTGTCTTGCTGTTACTTCCATGTACAGGAGCAAAAGCCTTGGGTTTTGCTGTTTCAGCATTTTGGAGTTGGAAATCCTGTGGATTTCCAAAGGGAATGTACTTGTTCTTATGTGCTATAGGATATGCTTGGCTGGGGATGATGATTTTGGCTAAGAACACTGCACCAAAATGTTTTCCACATGACAGACTTCTCCTGCATCAAACTCAGCAGCTGTTTCCTCTTATTGCTGTCTTCTGCAGCACTGTCCTCTGCCAATTCTCTCTTCTCTCCCTAAGGAGAATGCACACTGGTGAGCTGATTCATCCCAGTGATTAGCTGTGCTCAAATTAGTCCTTTCCCCAGGCTTCAGAGTATTGTCCAACCATGAGCAGAAATGGATGGTACTAAGGTATTAATGTACAGCTCTAGTCAGGATTTATCCTTTGCATTTCTGAGGGTCCTGTTATCCCATTTGAAGCTATTTCTGTCCCCTTTTGCAGGCAGCTGCCAAATCTGCTTAGTCTGTTCTGTACATTGACCTTTTTGATTCCTTTTGCCCCATCCCTCAATTTGTGTCTTCCCTGTTGTCTGCTACGCAGACCCCTAGAAGACAAACGAGCTGCCTGATAAAGAGATTTTGTTGGATTTGGTTGGTTTTTTTTCCTTTTGTTCAGGAGCTGTTTCTTCCCTCTTTAGGAAGAAAACACTGAGGTCCACCAGAGGATTTACATCTAGGTGGTGATAATATGACTATGTGTGAGATCTGGTATCTCTTGGATTTCAGTGGCTGAGAAATGCTTTTTGTTGGGAGGGTAGGTCAGCACTTCTAGTTTAGGAGCTGGGAAAGCACAGAAATAGAACAAGAAATTACTGAAAAAAATATTTCAGTCTCTAGAAATAATGATAAAGATTTGGGGTTTCTTCACCTCCCCCTTAGTTAAAATATTTCTCCTCATGTCCCTCAGTTTTGGAGAGCCCTTATAATCACCTCGTGTCACAGTAAGCCTGGATGAGAGGAAACATTCCCTCCGTCCCTCAGTATCTCCTTTATGTAGGGTATAGGTACCTGTTCAGAACTGTGGAGGATGGGAAAGGTCAAGGCAGTGGACGTCTTCCATGCATGTTTGTAGTGGAGCCCTTGGTGGGAGGCTGGTGATGGTTCATGGCAAGCTGGAAAGGGGTCATGTTTGGGAAGTGGTGGATGCATCAGTAAAGCACTTGGTGGTGTTACTTGCTGGAGTGCTCTGACTTCTGTGGAGCCCAAGGGGGGAATTCTGTAAAAACAGTCCACAAAATCATCCTAAGGACCACAGCCCTTGTCATCCACCCTGCTTAGCTGTTGGCTTGCCCCCGACTTGTTTTGAACCAGACTCGGCCTTTCTTTTAGCAGCATTGGTCTAGCTGTAGACTAGTGCCTCAAGTAGCAGTGGCTGCATTACCTGGCAGGGTGCATGCCAAAATGGAGTCCTACACTTGCCTTAAACTCTTCGTGTGGCTTGTGAATTGGTACAAAATCCACCAAAGAAGAAATAGGCTTCTATAGCAATTTGCCCTGGGACCATGGTATTTGGCTCCTGAGAGGCTGATTAGTACTAGCTCTGTGTTTGATAACTTCTGGCATTCTGAATGTCATGTTTGGAGGAGGAAGGGGAGAAATACACCCATGTGAAATGTTCAGACTCAGGATATTGCTCAAACTAGAAATCAAAGGACTATATGGTATGCTTTTCTGTCCTTATCAGTTGTTCAAATAAATGTGCTGGTCCCTGTTTTTCCTAGTAGCTAACAAAGGTACACATTTAAGGAAAGGATGATTGAAAAGGCACCTGTCCATCAGATAGCTGAAGCAGAAGTTTATTAAGACAAACAAGCCCCTTAGCAACAGAACTGTACTGCAGTATGGCACGTAATACTCATAATGCTGTTTAGCAGAAGTTGTCTCTTCCCCGCAGTGCTGGTGCTGGGCTTTGGCTGGGATTTTGGAGCTGCTTTCTCTGGGTTCTTCTCAATGGGGGAGAGAATCTTTTTGCCAGAGGAGTCATGGCTAGCCACGTCTGTGTTAACTGCATGTGCAGGGCAGTCAGAGCAGGCCAGCAGATCACATTTCAGTTTCATTTGCTTTGTCCACTTACTGTTCTTTGAATTTGAGTGAGCCTACTCCCTAGACCAGCCATCCTCCCTGTGTTTGTGCTGCAGAGTGCTCTGAAGGAAAGCTGTCCCACTAAGCTCTGCTGTTTGGACTGTTGCTCCAGGAAGTGTAAAATTGTCCTGTTCCCTGTTTCGCAAGGAAGATGCCAGCATGTCATTGCCCTGTCAGCAGTGTCTGTGTAAGCTTCTTGTGGGAACAGACAATTTCTCTTCCTGCTTATCTAAGTGACCTTTCTAACCTGCTGCCTGCATCCCCTCTTGGCTCTTGAGATCAGTGCTGGAGATGGGTGTTTTGCACCATCAGCTGCTCCAGGAACACACCCAGAAGGCCAGGCTCTCGCCTTCCAGGACATCCTGTTGTTCGGGAAAGAAGAACATTCGCTGAAGTTTTGCCGCTACTTTTTCTCTGGTGCTGGTGGAGAAGATTGGTGCTGTAGGGTGCAGTAGGATGCCGTAGGATGATGACACCAACGTATGTGGTGCAGTCAACATGCTGGAGGGAAGGGGTGCCATCCAGAGGGACCTTGACATGCTGGAGAGGTGACTGCCAACCTCATCAAGTTCAACAAGGACAAGTGTAAGGTCCTGCACCTGGGTCATGGCAATCTTGGGCACAGCTACAGGTTGGGTAGAAAAGTGATTCAGAGCAGCCCTGCGGAGAAGGGCTTGGGGGTGTTGGTCAATGAGAAACTTAACATGAGCTGGCTTCAGTGTGTTGCTTGCAGCCCAGAAAGCCAACCGTATCCTGGGCTGCATCAAAAGGAGTGTGACCAGCAGGTCCAAGGAGGTGATCCTGCTCCTCTACTCTGCTCTTGTGAGACCTCACCTGGAGTATTGTGTGCAGTTCTGGTGTCCTCAACATAAAAAGGATGTGGAACTGCTGGAGCAAGTCCAGAGGAGGGCCACGAGGATGATCAGGGGTCTGGAGCACCTCCTGTATGAAGACAGGCTGAGAAAGTTGGGGCTGTTCAGCCTGGAGAAGAGAGAAGGCTGAAGATGGACTCTTCATTAGGGCCTGTAGTGATAGGACAAGGGGTAATGGCTTCAAACTTAAACGGGGGAGATTTAGATTAGACATATGGAAGAAATTCTTTAGAATGAGGGTGGTGAGGCACTGGAATGGATTGCCCAGAGAAGCTGTGGCTGCCCCATCCCTGGCAGTGTTCAAAGTGAGGTTAGACAGTGCCTTGGGTGACATGGTTTAGTGTGAGGTGTCCCTGCCCATGGCAGGGGGGTTGGAACTAGATGATCTTAAGGCCCTTTCCAACCCAAACTATTCTATGATTCTATGCCATTGCTCTCTAGACATGAAATGACCAGCAGTGTGCACAAAGCTTTTGTGTGTGATGAGGCACAGTCAAGGACTTCTGCTGTCAGAGGGAGCAGCATCTCTGCTGTCACCAAATTCAATTTTAGCAGCCCAGACCTTGGATGAAAGAGTGACTGTCATCTGTAAAGTCTCGTCACCCTCAGTTTCCACCACTAGTGGTGAGCTGATGTGGGATGAGCTAGTCTGGTCTTGGTGTAGTTGTCATCAAGGTTTCCAAGGTCATCTTCCAAACCTTTTACCTCCATGTAGTGGAGCTATCATCAAGATAACCTGGATGCTTGCCTTCTGTGGATCCCCAGGCAGTGTGAGCAGTATTGATTCCAGTGTGGTTTGTGACCCAGCCCTGCTGTTAAATAAACAGTATGGGCAGCCCTTTGTTAGTCCTGCTGGCTACAGACCACGATAGGGAATTTCCAGGCCATGGCCTTGTATCTTGCTCTACTGAGGTAGAACAGGCTCCCTGGTTCTGCCTGCACAAAAGGTGAGACATAAATAAATTCAGCAGCCTGCAAGTCACACAGGTGGCTGCTGTGGACACTGAGGATGTGGGTGAACCTTTTCTGAGGCTGTAACTCCAGTTTCCCATATCCGCTTCAAAAAGTTGGAGCACTTCATATTACACAGAGGAAACCCACCGTGATCAGTGGCTGGGAGCAGACAGAGTGGAATGAAGGAATGAAACAATGCGCCATGACTTATTAGTGTGTGAAAACGTCTGTGCTGAATAAAAAGAGATTCCCAATGGACTCTGGATCTGCTTAACCTGCCCTCCCCATGTTTGCATCTCTGTTCCTGGTGGCATTCAAATCCGCCATCACATTTTTGTCCTTTTTAATTACTGTTTTTGCTGGGCTTCCAACCCTTTGGGCTGCTACTACAGAAACTTTGGGATAAGATGCCTACGGCTGGTGAATAGGGGCTGTCTTTCAGATCTCCTGTATGTGAGAGGACCTTAAAGAGGAGAGAAAAACAAACTGCAGCAGAGGAAGGGGAGCAGTGCAAAAGGGAGAAGCAGAGAAGGAAAAGGAAGGAAAAGGGATTCCTCAAAAATGTTGATCTCTTGGGTATTTTTTGCTGGTCAGCTCTGAAGGGAGAACCAGTTGGGAGTATCTGGTGGCCTTTGAGGGCATCCCATTGGTAAGTATTGTGACTCTGCTTTACGCCATACAACAGTCCGCCTGGATCTAGGGGTCACTTAGATTCATGTGCTTTGCGGTTTTGCCCCTACACTGGGGAAGGAGGGCGCGATAGTCAGGGCCTTTGCGGGCTGAGTTAGCAGAATATGCTTTATGCACGTGTGTGCTTGGTTAGCAGGACTGAGCAGGGCTTTTGTACAGGGCACAGAGTGGAGAGATGCTATCTAGTCTAGCTGCTTGCTATGAGCAACAGCAATCTTCTGCCCTTGTGGAGTTGCCTTTAAATCCATGACAGCCTTCCCAGTCAGCCTGCCGATTTGGCTGTTTGCAGACTCAGGATCAGTGCGCTGTAATTCAGCTTGAAGACTTGTGCATACATCCTTCTTCCCTAGCAACAGCTACAGAAAATCAATGAACCTAACTAGGTTGGAATCAGGAGTGTTAACGCAGGAAGTTGCTGATGTTGTCCATGTGTAAATGAACATAGGGAAGGGTCCATTCCCTGAACATCAGTGTTCCCTCATAGGAGCTACCTGCAGAGTCTGGGAACAGGAAGCATAGGGACTGTGTTGTCTTAGAGTATAAGCTATGCGATGATCCTGGCCCCAGCACAAGCACATCCTGTGGTAGTCGGGGGTAGGGTTGATGATATGCCTAAAGATCTGTTTGAAGGTATCTGTTGCAAGGGTTGCCTGCCATGTTGCTCGCATGTTCTGTGGTCTTTAAGAAGGCAGCCTTCGTCCCCTTGATCTTTTGTGACACCAGTCACCAGTCCTCTTGCACTTGCAAGTAAATGGTCTTTCTCCTTGGCCAGTTATCCTCCTCTTGCTGCTAGAGAAGCCTTCTTCTCCTTTCAGCATTGTTTGATGATTGGTAGTGTGTCCATGTGGCTCCAGCTGCCACTGTGCTGCTGTGAGCATGAAGGGGATTGATTTTTTTGCCAGGGGAAGGGACATTTGGAAGGAGTACAATACAAAATGAAGCTGAAAGTAGTAGTAGCATTCAGCAGTGGTGAGGAAAGCAACAGAAAGCAGGGCAGGTATTGGGGAAAGAGAAATGGCACAGGAGCAAGAGACGCCTCGGCACAAGGTAAAGGGTTCACAAAGAACTGGGAACTGGTGGTTAACATCAGACACAAAAGTACTTTATGTAACAAAAGTGCAAAGGGTACTACTTAGTCCTTTGTTTAGTATGAGGTACTCCAAGTATTGCGTAAATCTGCGTCAGTTGAGTCTCCTAATGTTTGGGACATGCTGGAGAGCTTTGCAGAGATGCAGTTTGCCTATTGCTTTGGGTGCTTGTGTGTTTAGAGCGATACTCTTAAGTGGGTTTTCCTATATGGTTTCATCCAAAGGGAAACTGGCTTGTGCACACTAAACCCATCTTCTGATGCATGTCACAGAAACAATAGGGTATTCCCTTCAAAAGTAGACTGATGCTGTGGATTAATATGCTATTTTAGATCATTTGGGCCTGTATCTTCTCAGGTGACTTTGATGCTGGCTATGGCTATGGCTCAGTGGTGTCCCTTGCTGCTTTTTCTAGTGTCTCATGATAGGGCAGGTGCTGGAGGTCTTGTTGATGTCTTCATTTCTCTGAAAGAAGCTATTTTTGTGGCTCATGTGCCCGTGATTACAGAAATACTGTCCTGAGAGTGACCCCCTCAGTTTGGATGTGTCCTTGTGAGTTTTGTTTTCCTGGCTCATATTAAGGAGCCAGCTTGTACCTGCAGGATGGATCTGCATGGATCTGCTCAGAGAAGCACATCATCACACAGCTCTAGTGCTGAGGAGGGTATGTGAGCAACTCTCTGAAATTACAAATGGGTCATACCTAGCTGCATATTAGCTTATCAGCACACAGGTTGTATGTGGTCAGTTTGACACCCAGGTACTAACACAAGCCATAAACCAGCCTGATTCGGGCATTGAGTAATGTAACGAAAGGGAAGATTGCCAGAGACAAAACCGATTTCATTCACAGTGCATGTTTCTGGACAAACTTTTACTGACATGCTTATTCTGGAATTTAATCCATTTTAAAAGGGGGATTATCTAATTCACAAAAGGTAGCTAAATTGTCTAACAAAGAATTGTCATGTGAACTCAATGGCTTTTAAACTAGGATATAAGAAGAAATTTGATACACTGTCACTTCCTTGACAGATGCACTTCTTTTAAGCAAACCCAAACTTGATTTTGGTTAGTGTATGAGTTTTCTATTATGTTTTTCATAATCAGAGAGGATATACAGCCTTTGGTTTCTCTCTAAGGTTTTGGATGCTTCTGTTGTCTTGCTTTGGGGTTGTTTACAATGATAAAGAAACTATTGTTTGGTAGCAGAGGAGGAGCTGGCAACAGTGAAAGAATTTCCTCTTTTTTTGTGAATTTAATGTGGCAATGAGGAGAGGATTCTTGAATTCAAACTAGCTATTTCCTTGTCTTTGGTTTTCTACTGAAGACTGAAATGAAATCACAGCTGCATGGGAAACATTTTAATCAGTAGGGACAAAAGTATTTCAGAACTGGGTAGAAGAGGTAGGTGGGTTTCCTCAGTTGAAAGCTGCCTAGCAGCTTGTTTTAAAATTGTGTAAGATTGACCTGAAGTCTCGCTGATTTCCACAGTGCAACAGTGATGCAGTGCAGGGTCTTCAAAGGGTCAGTCTGTGATTGAGGTAATTGAGGCACATAGATTTTTAACTTGGAAAGCCTATAATTTTTTTAAATCCTTACTTCCACCTTGTGGTGAGTTGCAGACTCAGGTGATTTGCACTGTATGAAAGTAGTAATAACCCACTCACTTACCATTCACCTGATGTCGGTGTGTGCACTGAGATGTTTGTGGTGTAGTTTTGTATTACGGAGTCCCTCAACTCTCTGTTATTTACCCTGTGATTAGAGGTGTCAAAGTGTAGGTAATGCCAGTTGGAAAAATACTTGGAGGGTATGGCTGAGTGATGAGTAGTCTTGTAGTAGGGAATACCTGGAAGGAAGACAGAGTTGTTTCAAGTTTATATACAGAGATATGTATTCTCTTTCCCTACCCCAACTTTTGCTGTTTTGATGAGTATGTTAAGAGGTTGAGCTTAACACAAAATCTAAAATAACTGGGAGTAGATAACAGGTATCTTTCTAGAGCGGGAAACTGAAATACTGTTAGCTTCAGAATACAAGTTTTCTTCCCAGTTTTGTGGATATAAACCCTGTCTTAAGCTGCTTTATTTTCTCTTTATTTTTTAATGGAAGTTTGTGACAATTAGGAGAAACTTCCTTGACAGAGTTCTGCTTTTCTTGTCTATCAGACCTATCTCTTCCCACACAAATAACCTATACCTTTGATAAGCTGTATCCTGTCCTTGAAAATAAATCTTCAGATGATTTGCATAAGATCAGGGACACGAGGTTATTGGGGTAGAATAAATATGTTAGCAGTTATAGGGCCTGAGTATTCAGGGCAAGAAGGTGATGGCTATTAAGAAAGAGAATAAGGAAGAGATAAGTAGTCTTTTGTTGCCTGAGGGGTTTGTATGGCCTGAGCTGCTGCTATGGCTGCTGACTTAAGTTTTTGCTGAGGTATGGTGTATCCTGCAGTTGGGGTGGTGGGTTTGGTTTGTTTTTAAGAGCTAGCCTACAAGGTCTTGAGGGGTTTTGTGGGGGCTAGCCAATTAGAAATACTTAAAAGCGGCAGGTTTTAAGTATGAGTCTGAAGTGTTGCATTTAAGCAGAATGATAAAAAGATGATGCTGAGGATGCTGAGGAGTTTGCTTTCTGTGTTGGTTGGATTTTGTTTTTATTTGGTTGGTTTTTGGTTGTTTGTTTTTTTTTTTTAAGCACCTCTTTGAAACTGAGGAAATGTTCTTCAGCGTACATGCGTAACCCTTAGGTTTGTGTGGTTGAACGGGTGGCATGACGTACTTGTTGCAGTGCTCATGGAGCTAGGACTCATAAAGCAGGCTTTCCAGTAGAACATATTTTCTGGTAATGCTTCCTCAGAGATCATGCTGCTTTTTTTTTTTAGATATAAAGGAATAAATATAGCACAACTCCGGTGCTAAAAATAACCACTTGCATGACGTCTACATTTTTTTCTTTAAAAGAGACCTTTGGATATTTATCAAGATGCTTCATATCTGCTCAGAATCATTTTGGCTGCAGTCATTTTGAGGGAGAGACAAGTCAGCTGATCTTAGAAAATAGCTTATCTTGCTTTAAGAGTGCAGTGTGGGAATGGAGCAGATGCCGAGGAAGAGACTTGATGTGGATAATAGAATGAGAAGTTGGTTTAATTACTGCAGCTGTAGAAGCTGGGCATTTACAATCTGAGAGATTAGAAGACTGCTCAGCTCTTGTCTTTATGGGGAAAAAAAGATATGAAATACCTCAGTCAAAACCTAAGATACATACTGAATCTCACTGAAAAGATGGTACTTTGATAGGAAAGCTGCTTGTGCTGAATGGCTTCAGTTACAGTCCAGGATATAGTAATTCTGGCATCCTTTCAAGTGTGAGATGAGGGAATGAATAATCTTCCAAAGGTCTCTAATCATAGAAGCTGATATTTCTGTAGCATAACTTACTTGAAAAGGATTTTGAAGTAATTCTCAAATTGCAGATGATCTGCTGTGGACATAATTCCCTGTACATAGTTGGCCACTTCGTTACATTCAAAATAGTCCTTTTGAGATCTGTGATGTGAGAATGAACTGCTGAATCAGTTAGACTATTGCTTCAGTGCTCTGTCATGCAGAACTTCACAATGTATTAATTCAGTGCGGCACTCCTTTATTTACAAATTATGCACACCTTACAGTATCCAGAAACATTAAATTAGCTTAAACAAGTGTGTGCTACCTGCAGTCTGGTGCTGTCAGAAGTGGGTTGTGTAATGCACGGGGAAGAAAGGGTCAGGATTCTTGGTATCTCACAGGTTGTGCAGCTGGCTTATGACAGTTGGAGTGTTCCTGCAGACTGTTCTGCAGCCCACCAAGCATTTGAGGGCCATGACTGCATTTCCCCGCTCAGCTATAGCCTGCCCTTCTCCACCGATGAGATGGGAGCACATTGCTTTGCCTGCCCAGTGGCATTGCTGCAGTGGCTTCTCCCTTTGAACTTAATAACAGGTCGGATGTAAATTGCAGTTTAGACATAAAAATAGCTATCACCTGCTGCAGTCATGCTGGGCTGGAGTGAACCCGTGCCAGCCCTGAGCTGGCATGACCCAGAGTGGTCTGGTGAGGCTTGGTACACGTGGAGCAGCCTTGGGGAGGAGAGTGGACAGCCCCTTGGCAGGGTTGTTGGCTGGACTCCTGCAAGATTAATAAAACTCTGGTGCTGTATTACCCTTTGATCACAAGTATCTTTTGTCTCCTCAGCCTGTGCTCTTCTATTAGATGTGGTTTTTTTTTTCTCTGCTTTTAACCTCTAACATAGCAATTTCCTCTCTTGCTGTGTTTGACCAAGACCAAGTTAGGACAGTGTAAAAGATAATGCATCTTCTTAGGAATTACATCGTTATTTTAGATTAGAACTAGCTCAAGCTTCATTAGGCTTCTGGAAATCTGTTATTCATGTATATTTCTGATTTAAAAATGCTATTAAGGTGGTATTAAACTTATCTTGAAGAAAGACATTAGTTCAAAGGTTCAATGCACAGGTTCTCCTGGAGAAGATAAGCTGGGCCTTTCTGCCTTGGCTGTTAGCTCTGTTGAAGATTGTATTTTATTTCTATTATTTTACTCTTAGCCATTATACCTTTGAAAGGAGTTTGCATATCTAGGGTATAAGTATGTGTATTTATGGGTGTTTGTTTTGAGACCCTGCAGAGCTGATGCATCCAAAATTGTCGCCTCCTTCACCGTGAAATGGTTTCACTAATAACAAAGAATTTTTTTTTCTTGAGATATAGGTGTATTTAACTGTTCTTTCCTTGTTTGCATTACTCAATGAGCTATGATAGCAAACGGAGCTAGTTTCACTGTTGTCTGTTCAGATTTTATCTGCAGTTGTTCAGAACTTTAAAGCTTTCTTTAAAAGGCTTTTACTTAATGCAGAGTGCTGAGGTTTCGGGGCAGGAAGTAAACTTAATTAGTTAAACTTAATTAGTTCAAGTGCTTTATGATACTTTGTTTCTAAGATGCTATTCGTGTTCATTAAAGTTCTTAACTAGATTGCTAGATCCTTTTAATTTCATTTGTATTTGAATTATGAATAGTGAATAAACAGGAATGTGTGTAGTTAGTTTAGTCTAACCAGGGGCAGTAAGTTAACTAGTGAGGAGGAGGATCCCTCAGCTGTGGATAGCTGCCACAGAGGTTTGTGCCCAGTGCTAGCAAGTGGCTGTCTCCTGGGAATTGCTGGTGCTAGCGCTGACAGCAGTAGGTGCTTTGCAAGCAGTTTGGAAGCTTGAAGGATATCCAGCATCAAGGCAGAGGGTGTAGTAGACAACAGTGAGGCACATGAGGGACAGTGTTGGAGAATATTTTTAGCCAAGCCTGTTTGCTCATGACCCCGTTGGCAGTCTCATGCTAAAAAAGGCTTAATGTGGATAGGGAAGCGGTGTGGAGGGAAGGGGGGCAGCTCAGCGAGAAGACATAGGTCTGGTGCGCTGGACACATACAGGTTGCAGGGAATTTTAATCCTGATGTGAGTAACACTTCACCTACAAGTTTTCGTTTTGGAACTTTACAGATGCAAGACCAGTAAAGGAAAGGTACTCCTGCCAAAGGCTTGCTGCAGTTCTCAAATCCCATGAGGTAACTCCTTCCAATTAACTTTATCTGTGAATTCCTAGGAAAATTGTTAATTTGGAGTAACTGGAAAGCCGGCTTGTGGAAGATCAGAGCATGACAGTTAATGATCAATTGTCTCTCATTAGTGGGGTAACTAAGGAGAATTGTGTTTGGGGATTATTTTTCTTCGCCTCTGACTGAAGGCCTTTTAAAAACCTACAGCTCTAAAAGCTATCTATAAATCTATTGTACACCAAATAAAACACCAGAGCAATGGGAGAAAAACTCGTGAAGCCCTAGCTGTGCAGTGGAGGCTTCCCCAGAGTGCAGTGCACGGACCCTCAGCCACAGGGTTTGGAGCTTAGCACAAGGTGGCAGGGGGCCACTGTAGTGAAAGGAATGCGCCTTTATGAAGGTCAGCCAGAGGATATCAGTGGAAGGTGTTTGCAGCTCTTTTGTCTCTTGTTAAGATTTGAACAGCGAAGGAAGGAGGGAAATGAGGAAATTAAGCTTATCTCTTACCCTGCAGATTATTCCTGTGTATGTTTTCCACACTAACTTCACAGCAGGTCTCTCTATAGTATTGTGGCGCTAGATACAGCAAGTGGCTATCCTTATTTTGGTGAAGGCAGTCCTTTATGTAGCTCTGTGGTAGGCAGAACTGTGTTCTGTTATTGCCATAAACATTTTGTACTAGGCATATTCTAAGCAAAAGAATATTACAGTGTTTAAAAGGAAAAAAATATCCCTGGTATTACTCTGACCATGGCAGGCTTACATTATATATTGTGGTAGGAACAAAACAGGTTTATAAGTAATAGCCATTTAGAAAAATAATTTAGGCCCTTTTTTCAGAGCCTGCTCCTTCCCAGAAGCCAGTTTATACAATTTTTTATAAAGCACATTTAAGATTTATTCACAATTGTAATTTCATTAATAAACCCAAGTGAAACCCAAGCATTCTTAAACACGAAGAAATACAGAAACCTTGCCTTAGCCTACTCAGCTTCCCCTCTTACTCATTTATGCTGGGGGTTTTTATTTAGGCATTTAATCAGGGATAAGTCATGGCAAAACCTTAGAGATAGCTGCTCTCTGAGAAATTGCAGATAAATTACTAATTTTCTTGGGTATAAACCTGTCTGGGCTGTAACCGGGGTAACATATCCCAGGACAGTGCACGCTTGGTTCAAAGATGTTCTGCCCTAGTTGCTTAGGGCAGCTATGGCTTTCGCAGCTTATGTCATTTTAACTGGCCATGGTTTCCTTTTCTATACGTCATATTTAAAGCTAGAAGTGAGATGAAAGCTTTCCGACTAAGCACTATAGTGCTACACAGACACCTGAATTAACTGGCTGAGGTCTTACCCTTTTTCTGGTCTCAAGTATGAGAAGAATTATAGCCTCTTTAACCAAGAATAATTCAATTTCCTTAAGTAGGATCAGGGTTGCCTAGCAGATCTTGCTGCAGTGATCTCAGAATTTGGTTGCTCCTTCAGATGTTAGCAACCACTGGCACCACAGAAAGGGCCATGTGCAGGTGCTTCAGCCCCTGCAGTACACAGCTGGAAAATGCTGGTGGAGTTTGCTGTCTTTACTTAAAAACAAAATAAAAATAGAGAGTCATGGCAAGAACCCACCTTCATCAGGGGTTTAAACCAACACACTGAGTTCTGAATTAAGGCAGCTAAGGTGCAGGCTATGAAGATGTTCCAGCTGTAAAGCAGAGGTCATCAGCAGAAGGCTGGGATGGACAAGAGGGGGCAGTAATGTTTTAGGCTGCCGCAGCTGAACCTGATGGAGGATGTTTATCCTTCAGAGCCCTGGCCCCACAGAAGGCTATGTACAGGGTTAGGTGTAACCGGTCTTCTGCCGGTGCTCAAGCCCTCTCCTGATAAATAAACAGAAAATTTTACAGAGTCATGAGGCCACAGGTACATTCTTTCTCTTCATTCTTGCTTATTTGCTCCCCACCTTACAGAGGGAAGCTCAAAACTGAAGGGTTTGGTTGCAAAAGCGCTTTGCTGCTGCAGAAGTCTTGAAAAGGGAGAGAGACTGGCTGTTATTGGTCCATCTAGGTCAGCAGTCTGGCTTACAATGGATGTCTTACAAAAGGATTTGCAGTCAACACAATGACTTGTATTTCCTCTGTCATATCCTTCTAATATCCATTTCATTAATAATTCCAGTTCCTCTCTTTTCAGTCTACTTATGCCACCTTTAATAGCCACAACAAGAAGGTTCACACGTCAGGCATGCATTATGGGGGTGTGGGGAAATGCTTCTGATTGTTTGTTGTATACTCTTTATAATTTACTGATATTCTTCTAGTTTTACCTGCTATGAGTGAAGACTCATTTTTCTCAGTCAATCAGTTCCAGTTGTCATTAGGGAAGCATTTAGTTTTTAGGGTCTCTAAGAAACAATGGCCACAGTAGTTGGATGGTGGTAGGAAGTAATTTCCCGAAGCTGTTATATTAATATCTCTCTGATTCCATAAAACATTGACAGAGGTTTATAACGAAATCAGTTTTACCATCTAAGGAGTAAGTTAACTTGTGATTAAAAACATATTATCAAGCTTTTTCCCTGAGTGCCATTTCTTTATCAACATTGGGATATTATAATATGCAAGATGGTCTTTACAGAATGGACTGAGCTGTGGTTCAAGGGAATAATCAGAAGATTAAAAGATACTGTCATTTTCTCTGGTAGGAAGAAAACAGGCCAGAAAATGGTTTCAGTAATTTTAATAAATTATTTTAAAAAGGGGTGGAGATGGGGTGGGGAGGGTGGAGAGTGGAGGAAAAAAAAGAATGAAGTGTTCCCCATGTGAGATGATGCTGAAGGCAGAGTTGTATGTATCCACTTTTGAGTCTTATGTGTCCTAAATGTTGGAGCACTGAGAATATTTTCAAAGCTGTGCTGTCAAAGTAGCTAATGGAAATATGGGTTTGAAGGTTATCATATTGAATTCAATGCAAGGCACTATGCGAGAGAGAAACTGCTTGAGTGTTCAAGTGTGTGCATATGCATTTATATTTGACTTTTTTTTAATGGAAAAATATGTCTGTATTTAAATGTGACTCCTTTATCCTCAGTGTACTGCCTAAATCTGTTTGTTCAGTCTTAGAAGACATCAGAAAGCAGTTTGATACAATTTGAAGTTTCCAGTTCACGGTTAGAAATATATTTGCATGTGTGTGTATATATATATATATATTTATTTTTTTTCAAGTGAGGAAGATGAGGATCTTAAATGGAAAGAGCTTTTCACTGTTTAGGGCTCAAGTACCTTTTATGCAGGCACCGGTACAAAACCAGTGTCAGATCAAAACTTGCTCTTTCGCATAACACTGCTGTGCTTCAGTATTGAACTAGAATTTCTTCTACCAGTTGTAGTCTTTCTGGAAACTTTAGCCTCACTTTTATCACTTTTAGTAAAATCTTACAGGCAGTGAAAAGGCAGACATCCCTTTGATAGGCCATAAAGGCAGTATTCCAGAATCCCTTCAAGACCAGTGAACGTTCTTGTTCCAGGGAGCAGCTCGGTTTGAGTGATACAGTTTGTTGAATGATGGCATGCTCTGTTGCATCGGTCCTACAGACCTCTTTCTTGTGGGAAGTGGGATGAGATACTGTTCATGGCTTGCTGATCTTTTTTAATGGACGGGTTTTGTTGCCGTAGTTGTATGTGAGGGTTTTAATGTAAACAAAATGGCTAACATTATTTTAAATTAGGAGATACATATTTGCCTTTTAGGTATGCAGGAATGTTATGGTAACTATTTACGCTTTCCTCTGTAACTTACCTTCCATCCCTTGCCCTTTAACTCACAGACCTTCCTCCACTAGCACTGAGAACTGAACCAGCTGGTTTTGGTGATAGTTCAACAGACCCTTCAATGAATGTTTAGATGGGACAGCTACAAAAATGGTGGGAGCTATAGGAAATGGGTGATGCGTCATAATGTACTTCTCATAACAAGGGCCTCCTTAAGCATGTAGGTTTATTGTTACCAAAAGCCTATCCCAGAGCCTTGTTGTTCTGATAGTCTCCAGCCTAAACTTACTTCTGGCCAGTTGATACCTGTTTGTTCTGTTAACAGCAACCTTTTTTTGGCTTAAATGGTTTATTTCCCTTCCTAGCACTTAACTTTGCTGTCTTAGAGTGAGCAATTACATCCCCTGTAAATCCCCCTGCATCCCTCTGCTGAGTGTGCCCATCACCATGCATGATGTCAGCGCTGGAAATTCTCCTTCAGCCTCCTGTGTTTTTAATGCCTCATTTTTGAGCATGGGTAGCCTCTCTTGCACGGTATTCCAGATGGGATTTTAGGAGTGCTTCTTATGTACCTCCCTGTACTTCCTGTCTCCGTTGGAAAGGTTTCTGTGGGTACATCCCATGATTGCATGTGTGCTTTTTGCAGCTGTATCTCAGCAGCGACACGCAGCCACTTTGTGCTAGGATGGGCTAGGGCATCCAGGCCCTTCTGCTTCAGGCACTGGTCAGCCTCCCTCTACCTGGGGCTTGTTTATTTTATATATGTGATTGTGCATTGTGCGTTAGTGACTTTCATCCCACTCTTACGGCTCCAGTCTTGAAGGCTGTGGTGCCTGTTGTATAATGACTCAATACACCCTGATGTTCAAATTGCTTCCCAGCTTTGCCATCAGCTGCCATAATTACTTTTTTCTATGCAAGTCATTAAGCAGTGAAAAATGAAGCAGAAGGCAGATCGTTTGGCTTTGTTTAGTGTTTTCATTAGGGACGTCCAAGATGTCTGCAGTTTTTCCTTCCTATGTTGTCTGCCATGGTTTCTTTTAGGCAGGATCTTTGGTGCTGTGAGTTCCTCTACTAGTTTCCAACTTCACATTTTCACTGTGATACTACATGGAAAAGTATTAAATAATGTTTGTTGAAAACCCAGGTAACCAAGACTTACTTATATTTATTTTGAGTAAACTCCCTGAGGCAAACGTGTTTTGTCCTGATCTCTTTGTAGCTTCATGTTCTTATTTTTCTTTGTCAGTCTTTGGTGAAATTTTATGCACTTCGGATGAGTTCTGTAGCTTTTCTTCTATGCTAAATCAAACTGGCTCATAAAAATACTGGCACTAGATTCTTGAAATGAATCTCCATCTTCCACATTTATAGAGGTAGGTCTGTATTTGTTTGAATGCAGTTGACTTTTAATCGAGTGTTGAGCAGTTGCATGTGCTTGGTTTTGTTAGACAATTTTGAAGACAAAGAGTTGCAAAAAGTGGTGTGTTTTTGAAATGCTTCCCAGTCATCTGTTTTCCTTCTCTCTAATGGCAGCAGTGGAAGATGATACCCTTTGTTCCAAAAACCAGCAAATCTGTTTGGACATAAAACTGGCCTTGGGCAGCGTGCCAGCCCAGATGGACGAGCTGCCAGTGTTGCCATTAACTGTATACAGACCTAAGGCTGAGCTAGATGGATAGTTAGCTGAAAAACTAACTAGCATTTCCTAGCAATCTTTGGTTTCAACAACATGTTTACACAAATTTGTCTGAAGTAGATTGGAATTGAGCAGTTTGGGAATGGTATGATAATCAGGGTAAATATGTACAGTATAAACATACCTAGTCTTTTTTTCTGTTCCTCTGATAGCACTGTCACAGATGTGTTTAAGTGAGTGATTCAGTATTGGTTACATCCCATGGCAGACACCTGCTGGGCATCCTAATAGACACACACATTTTCCTGTAGACCTGCTTGGCATCCTAATACGCACATACATTTTCCTGTAGACCTGCTTGGCATCCTAATAGGCATGTACCTTTTCCTGTAGGCCTTACATCCTGGTTAAAATAAGTTGTAAATGAAGTGATTTGTGTGAGAAAAGCATTTTTTTTGTTGTTCTTACGGCTTTAAACTTTACTAAAGGTAGTGGTGGATTAAAGAAATGCTTTATAGTAGCTTTTGTGATACATTTGACTTGTTGAGCAGATGTTTAAAGACTATTTTTCTTCAGGTTTTTTATTTTTATGGAAAAACAGGTTTGCAGTTCGGTAAATCTGAGTTTCTTTGGGGGATTTCTTTTTTTGAAGTTTGGTTTGTAGATTTCATGGCATTAAGGGCTTGTGAAATTAGATAACATGCTTTAAACAAGCCACCTCTGGGTAAAGTACATCTCTAATTACTGACACTAAATTATGTGGAGATAGAGCTTGTGTCTGAAGTAAATCTCCAAGTTCAGCAATCTAAAATTAAATAATGATTAACTTAATTGCTTCAGGATCGTTAAAAAACGCTCTTAATATAAGGATTAATTGTGTGTGTTGAGAGTGAATAATTGCTTCTGCTTCATTTTCAATAACTTATATCGAGGCAAGGTTTGTAGGTAAAAGAAATACCTTTTGTTATGCTGATTAGTAAAGCTAGGAAAAGTAGGCTAGTTCTTGAGTATGCAAGCTCTTGCTCTGTTCTGAATAGAAGCTGCAATTTTACTGCTAAATATAAGTTGAGAACACTTGCTTTTAATTTCATAGGTATGTGCCAGTTAGACCCTCTAAAAGCGATAGTGGTTGGTACCCATGGAGCAGAGTGTAGTATTAGTACATAGGAAGGATGATTAAACAGGGTTTTTTTTTCCCCAAAGAAAAGAGAGAAATGGGTAATTTTAATAAGAATTTCAGTTAATGTTTTTGACCTGGGTTAGCAACTGCATGTTGTTTGCATTGAGTTTTGCTTCTAAACAAAATACTTTTACCTTCATTCATTCAAGAATGTCCTTTTTGCTTATAGGCAAATGAAAAAGCAAATCTCTTGAAACATAAACAGTGGTACTTCCCTGGAGGGAGGAGATGGGGATTCTCCCGTTGCTCTGAGTGTTGCCAGGTGCCAGAAGTGGTCCCCAGTGGTGGTGGTAAGAAAGAAATCTTCCCCCACATTTCTGTATTTGCGTTTTGTCTGTAGCAATAAGCTGCTTTTAGAAAAAAATGGGGGTGCAAATCCTGTTCTTTTCATAGAACTTATGAGTTGCTGGGGGAGGTGTCAAAAGTCTCCCACTCTGAGAATTTTAATCTGGGGACAAAATCAGCGCGTTAGCTTGTTGCTTCCTCCTGTGTTTGCGCCTGCTCTCTCATGTATGCTGTATGTGTTGGTAATCATTGCAGCAAAGATTAAACCACAAAACCCCCTCCAGACGACTCTAGAAATACTTAAGTATTGTCTCCCCCCTTAAATATAGAAGGAGAACTGTGGCCTTACAGTACTTTGAGGATATCCTTTAAAGGATTCTTAGAATTCTCTTGAATGCTGACTCTGGGATCATCTTAGGCTGTCTGTAGCCCAAATATCCTTTAATTTTGTTCAGCAACCAGGCATGGAAATGTTAAGCTACAGGAGCAAAATTCCTTTTTCTTTTCTTGTTTTTTTTCCCACTTTCTTTTGTAGTCTGTCCTGCAGTGACAGCAAAAGTGGAAAGCTGATGAGACCCCATCAACACAGCATTAGGACAAGGTTTTTCCAGGACAGGATCTTAAAACCCCAGAGTGGTTAATGTCAGATGTAGGTATTTTAATGGTGATCTCTGATACCCTGCCCCTTCTTGGGCTGTTAGTAGCTTTTTTTAATAGGAAAGTCATCTGATCTTTATGATATTTCAAAGACCCAGAGTTTTGATTTAGTATTCAATAGCATTTCAAGGTCTATTATAGGGCAAGTAGACTCCCAAGAAACTTTCATTTCTGTGAAATGTTTCTCAAAGCTCTGATTCACAGGGCAGTACAGCCACCATCTGTGATCAGGGCACGTATTCTGACCTCATGCAAAGTTACATCCCTTTTGAAGCTGTACATTTTCCTGCTACAGGGGAAGTTAAAGCATTTATCCCAGATCGCATTAGGTGGGCAAATAACCACTCTGTGAGCCCCATATATTCTTGGATCGAAGAGGGGTCTCCCTCTGGGTGTGCCTCAACCCCAAAAATTAGTTATTGCAGCAGAATCTGGTTAATGCTGACCAACTGCAGCCTTAGTGGGTAGAGGGAGACCCAGTAGGCTGCTTGATGAATGTAGCCTTGTTACAGTGTCATGGTGATCAGCTACTTTCAAAACCAGTTCTGCAAAATGCTTGTGCCTGGGCTCATTGCCATTGGTGTGAGAGCAATGCCCCAGAAATACACAAAAGCCTGTTTTTATGTGTTTGCTGGTTTGTGGCATATTTTGCAGTTTACACGGCTGCAATTTTTTGCCTTTTTTTGCATGTGAGGCCTGAAAAGGCCGTCAGTGTGAGTGTTACTGAGAAGCTAAGATATGCTTGGGGAGCAGGTTTTTATGAATTATGTACAGTTCTTGAAGTTTTAAGCTCTGCTTCTGTTTGGAGAAGAGAGAACTTGGGCTTCTCAGATCCAGCCCTGCAGGCTGCCAAGGCTGGTGCCTGTGCTCCTTTTGTAGTGGGTGCCTGCGTGTCTTATCGCAGATTGCTAGAACCTGCAAAGAGGAAT
Organism: Lathamus discolor; assembly: GCF_037157495.1. NCBI lineage: Eukaryota > Metazoa > Chordata > Aves > Psittaciformes > Psittacidae > Lathamus > Lathamus discolor. Next base: position 36,368,146 of record NC_088887.1, read on the forward strand.
AATCTGGATATTAAATATTCTGAATGTGAAGTGGATGGCCATGCTGGAAGCTGCATGGGTTGAATAATCCCATGACTAATTCTTTCAGCCTTTACCTTCTTGATTGCTCAGATAAATCCTGAGATAGGTATTAATATGGATTATAGAAGTTGCATAAAGAGAGAGCTTTTCAGTGTCCCAGTGCATGCTTCTTTTTGTGGAACAAATCCCCACTTGACGAACCAAAGCACAGCTGGTACCAACAGGCACACAAGGGGAAGAAGGTGAGGGACTGAATTACGGGAAGGCCAAATTATGATAACACTTGCCATAGCAGCCGTCCCCTCCTGCTGGGGTTTACACATAGGCAGAGGGCCTATGGGTATCATCTGCTGCTCCTGTCCTGGTTGTGTGCCTTTGTGAGGGGATTTCTCTTACTCAGGCTTGCCAGTGTTACAATTTGTAACAATTTTGATGAAGATTTGGTTTTCATATAAACTTAGTTGGGGGCCACAGAGAGATAAAAAAACCAAACCAACCAAACCCCAGAAAAACAAACCAAACAACAAAAAAGCCCCAACCCAACAGAAAACCACCGATCTTTGCAAAGCATCTGTGAACGTAAAGGTGCAGCAGGCAGGACCACAAAGCAGCTCACAAAAGCAGTCACAGCAGCCACAGTTTCAAGAGTTTTCCATAGTTCAAGCAAGGAGAAATGTGAAGTGCATTGAAGGCAGAATTACACTGTGCTTTCATAGTCGATTTACCAATGTGGAGTCTACAGTAACAGGCTGTTTCAAAGCCGGTAAGACAGAGGTCTCTTCTCTGGCAGACAGGTGCTCTGAAAAGCTGCTACCAGAGGTGCAATCCCTGCTGTTAGTCTGGTGTGGTATAGTCTTTAAACTGAGTCGGTTTTGCACAACATGTAAAGGTAATGTTCTCTCCTGTTTTGTTTTGTTTTTTCAATAGATAGCATGCTGAGTTGAGAGACTATGAAAATCAGAAAGGAGTAGTTTTCCTTGGTAGTCTAGGAGCACTCAAGAAGGTCTGGGTGTATTAAGTGCATTATAGCATGGAGCACTCTTTTGCAGAGCGGAAAACATTGCTCTAAACTCTTTCAGGACAGGGCAAATACTGTGTGCATGTCCTTCGCTTGAGTATGTCTCCTCTAACTCCTGAGTGTGTGTAAGAGGCAGGCACCAGAAGACCAGCTCCTTGTGGCATTTATTTGGAATAGCCAAGCATGTCACCTGTATTTTGTGAAGCACTCCGTTCTCTCCATCTTTGAAAGCACTCGGATTGCTTCACACTAAGCTTTACTCCCCAGAAAGCTTAGGGAAAGAGCAGCCTTACTGGACAGCGCTGGCTGTGCTTCTGTCCAGGACCCAGTGCTGTTCAGCCCTGCAAGGGTGGTCTGTGCTCTGGGCCAGCAAAGGGACCACTTCTGACTTGGGGAACCAGCTGGTGAAAATCAAAGACCAAGGACCTATATGCTGGATATTCTAGTGATGTTTGAGAAGAAAAAAGAAAACTAAAAGCTTCTTTATAAGAAGCTATAATCATAGAATCATAGAATGGGCTGGGTTGGGATGGACCTTAAAGATCATCTAGTTCCAACCCCCCTGCCATGGGCAGGGACACCTTCCACTGGACCAGGTTGCTCAAAGCCTCATGCAGCCTGAGGCACCCACTTTTCTCGGCAACCTGTTCCAGTGTCTCACCACCCTCATAGTGAAGGATTTCTTCCTAGTATCAAATCTAAATCTCCCCTCTTCCAATTTAAAATCATTCCCCTCTTGTCCCATTATTACAGGGAAGTCCCCCTCCAGCTTTCCTGTAGGCCCCCTTTTAGGTACTGGAAGGCTGCTCTAAGGTCTCCCCGGAACCTTCTCTTCTCCAGGCTGAACAGTCCCAGCCCTCTCAGCGCTTACTCTTTTCTAATTGTTTTGAAAATGTCACTGGTGCTGTGAAGCAGTTGTTTTTATGTTATTTTTTAAGTTGTGAAGGCCACAAGTAGATGCTCTTTGTACTGGCTTTATGAGCTTTAGCCTTGTTCAGTAAGAAATCATCTGGGTACTTGGGGTCTCTATTGCAAGATGGGAGCAAAAGACCTAAGCATCTCCTTGTGTGGTTCTTTTTCCTTTACTGAAGGTATATCAATGCCACTTGTTATTGTCATGTGTATGCCAGAAAGAAAACATCTTCATTGTTTTTGAATGTAGGCCAGTGTGGTGTCCCAGTACTGGGACATTTGATAACATAAACTTACAGCCCAGTTGCAGGTGCTGCTCTGTTAAGGCTGATCATCCCTTTGTGTCTAACACTACCAGTTTCTCAGCTTTACTAGGTTAACTTCACTAATGTCTAGCAGAATTATCTATTTGCTGAAAATTGTAAACAAATATTAAAAAACTCCAACCAATCATAAATCCCCAAACAACCCCCAAAACCACCGCCAATCCCTCCAAAAGAAAAAATTCTCTTAAGATGTATCTTGTTATCACAGACCTGGGATGAGTAATAACTGTGAAAGCAGTTATACAGACAAACCCCAGAGTAACACTCACCTTAAGCGCAAGTTAAGACCGAGCCCATAGCAGTGACGTGTTGAGCAGTCAGTCAAACCAGGCATAGGGTAAGCTCCCAGTTGCCTGAAAGTAATGAACTTAGTTAGGGAAGAATACTTCTCATTAATGGAGTGAAGTTTCAGTTATTACAGGTGTTTAAAAAATCTGGTATATTGTAGTAAAGGTAAAAGGAATTTAAATAGAATGAATCAGGTGAAGTAATTAATGTTAATGGGCTTGAAAGTGAACAGCACGAAGCACAGACAGCAGACTGAAGAAGCAATTACACATTGCTGAGTAAATAGCACAAAGGTTCTTGTTATATGTCTTGACTGGAGAAATATTGATTCTTCTAGGTTAGTTCTGGCAATTAGACCAGTGTCCTTGTTTGTTTATTTTAAACGAAGGTAGCCTGGTCTGCTAGACTCATTGTCCAGAAGTGTGTCCTGTATTAACACATCGTGTGGAACTGCAGGCACTTTTTAATATCCTTGAATATCTGATTTTTTTGGCATACAGCTGCAGACGAACTAAGGGTAATTCTGGCAGATAAGAATGAATCATAACAGCATAAATGCTGCTTCTCAAACCAATACTCTGCCTGACTGAGGAGCTTGTGAAGAGCAGTGCCAAGCTAGAAGCGGTCACATCCAGAATTGGAGTATGGCACACAGGCTTTATTCAGTATGAGGCTTTGGTACAATAAACACCTCTGTGTACTAATTAGCTTCTAATTTTTCACATGATGGGGAGCAGTTTTTGACTTGGCAGTCAAACTGTTCTGAAATGCTGCAAGCTCCAAGAAAAACGGGTGTTCACTTTTATAATAGTAATTTCACATTTCACATCTCTTTCAGTGCTTTATAACTGTGCCGGGTAGCAGGAAACATCTTTCCTGTGATGTTGTACGTATTTGACAGAAGTGGAAATGATACAGTGGAATGTACAGAGATGTAGAAATTTCCATGCAGGCAGCTGGGAAATGTCCTGTGGTCAGATTAGTATCAGTACTGTGGCACTTGTTGGACTGAAAAAGTACTTGCAACATCATAACTTTTTAATGTCCTTTTTTCCAGTTCAGTCATAGCTAGCTTATGTGAGACAATGATAAAAAGAGCAGAGAGCATCTGTGGAAACTCCTGTGCTTTTGCCGTTGGTTGTGGAGCAGCCCTCATGCGAAGTAGGTGTCTGAATTTTGCTGGTGCAGGGCAGGCACATGTTTCCAGTGGGGTGGTCATTTGAAGGATCCCTGCAGCCTTCAGTAAAAGGATATTTAGGTCACCTCCCTCTCAAACACTGTGTTAAAAAGCTAGCATCCAGAAGAAGCTGAACAAGTGAAACTGAATCATGACAGTACTACCCTGTGCTGGTTTTCTAATCTTTGCTGGCGGCATCTTTCAGAGACCAAAGACTATGTGTTAACCATAGAAGGGTCCCCTCCTCTGCAGAATTCATAATGGTTTGAATTAACTGTATGTGCTACAAGAGGCCTGTTCAGCAGTGAGATGCCAAACTACCAGAAGATGGAAGATCTTAACGAACAGGGAAAGCTGTAGGTGTTTCTTTTCACGTTTTCCTCTTACGTGGATTTTAAGATAGGTGGGCTGTTTGCAGAGCAGCTGCTGCTCAGTTTCCCAGCTGAATGGCCAACCACAGCCTGAGTTTTAACCAAGTATAGACTTCCCACTTCTACATTAATGTTTTTGGACGAAAAAGTGTTCTGGTTGTAATTCATAAAGATTTCACCGTATCTGTAAGTGCCCATTCCTGTGCAGGCAGTTCAGCTTTATGCTCAAAATGTGGTCTTCAGATTTGAGTTTTTCTTCTTTTTTTCCTCATGCTGTTTTTGTGGTTTTTTTTTTTTTTTTTTGGTTGGGTTGGGTTTTTTTTTGTGGGGTTTTCTTGTTGATTGGTTTGTTGGGGAGAGTGTGTGTGTGTTAATGTTCCATTTACGCTGAAAAGATTGTGTGGCATGTGGCTGCTGCCAGTACTGGTATTCAGACCAGAAGGGGCTGGTGGTGTGATCTTGTCTGACAAAGCAGAGTAAAAAACTTTCTCCAGCATGTATTTGGTTTTGCTATCAATCTGCTTGATAGTCTGCTCTTATCTTTTTAGAAAGATACCTGCTTTTGTGTACATGCAGAAAGAGATCTGACCACAAGGATAGTTAGGAATCTAGACTGGTAACAGCCTCGTGAAATATTTGTCAGTGAAATAATCCGAAAGAAGCGTAGCCATTGTGTTCGGGTAGAAACATGCTGCTGATGGCAGCACACATGAAGGAGAAGAGGATACAAGTTGGATCCCGTACAAGGAAGAAGGGGGATGATGTGGGCTCCTTCCCAGGTACAGCTCTGCCTTTCTTGTTTTCTTCCCCTTTGGGTTGTGAATAGCAGGCTGCACACAGCACTGTATGAAGCAGTATTGCACCAAACATCCTCTTCTTCCTCTTCAGGATCAAGGTCCCTGGTGCAGTTCAGGCTGCCAGTTCAGCTTACACGAGCTGACTGAGGAACCGTTTGGGTTGTGTACCTGTTGGTTTTCCAAATCACATTTTTCACCTATTAGTCCTTCCTATAATTGCAAAACAATAGGGTTCTATTATAAGCTATTGTAAACTCAATAACAGTTCATCACCTAGCAGAACACTTACTGCTTCTGGTTTTAGTATTTTTACGTCTCTCCCTGTCTCCCCCATACTGGAAATCTTCCATATCCAGATACTTCAGAACAGTGGCTTCCACCTTCCCTCCCTCTTCATGTGGCCCCCACCTCCGTCCTCTGTTGAACTACAGAAAATTTGATGGTGGAAGTGTAGACTTCCTAAAGAAATGTCTAGAGGAGGCATCCTTGTCCATGTGACAAAATGTTGGTCTGGTGACAGAAGGCTGGTTGGCCTTTCTCACTTGTCACAGGTCTGTCAAGAAATATGGGGACCATAAAGTTACAATTGTGTGACATGTATTCTGCTTCTCAGCTATCTTCTAGAGCATCCGTTCTTCTTGCTGGTAAGCTGTGAGCAGTTAGCAGCTTGGAGGTACACTGGTGGGGTGAAATAATGCAAATGCTCTTCTGGGAAATTTGTGGATTTAGTATAGCACAGGGGAAAGCATTCCTGCTGTCTCTCCTCAGTTTTGCAGCTGTGATTCTTACAGCATATGGATAGCTCTAACGTCATCTGGGCACTTTGCTTTACTGGGTTATTCATTTACTTATTTAATAATCACAAAAATAAATAATTGTATTTCTTTAAGCTTTTCCATCCTTGCAGTTACAGACTGTGATAGCAAATACTGGAGCAGAAGCATGAGGCATAAGTGAACAAAGCAGGCATGCTGAGTCTTGTGTCTGTCTCCCAGCCTTGCTCTCGGGAGAGGGTAGGTAAGGGGAGGTGATGGATTTGCTGCTGGCCAGCCCCTGCCTGCTCCTGACGGTTCACTTGCGCCAGTGATCATGTGTTATCATGGATGCAAACATAGGATAAATCATATTGCTCCTCTAGTATTTTATACCTAAAATTTAAAGCAGCTCAGCGCGTCTTGAAAGACACACTTCCAGTTTCTTCCCAATTAGTATGCAGTAATTCAAAGAAAAGCTTTGAACTTGGGAAGGGGCTTGTAGGCCCACACACTGTTTGCTGAAACTTCGTTTAGCAGCAATCGGAAGCTTCTCCTTGTTCAGCCACAGCACATTTGCATGTTGACAGATATCTCGTGGTTGGCTCTCTGTTTCTTATGTTTGAAGGTTGATTTTTATTTTTTTTTTTGGCATAATTTTCCATCCAGAAAGCAAAGTGTATCATTCATCTTATAACACTTATCTCAGATGATTGCAGATGAGATGGCTTTTGTTTATCCTCTATTTTGCATCCCTGTTTTAACAAGTAAGGAAACGGTGTCACAAAGCAATTTTCAGATTGACACAGTCTCTCTAGAAGGAAATGGGTCCCTAGGTTTCACAGCTTGGTGTGCAGATGCACTTACACTGTTGAAATTTCTCTTGTAGTTTATTTTTGTCTGAATACAAAGGATGAATTCCCACTTGCCTCAAAAATTCAACCACTTGGAGTGAAGGGAGCATTTTGCATAGTCATAGGGATGAGTAGACACTACTGAGGTTTTTCTTAATCATCAGAGACTAAGATTGACAGCAACATATAATTACATAACATTGATCTATTTTATACAATACAAGAGACCTATTACTGAAATCGTTTTGCACTAATAAGACTTCTGTTAGATAGCTCCTTTTCTGTTTGTTATATAAGGGCTTGTATTACAGAGTCACTGTTTGAATGCCAGCACTATAATTTTAGAATTCCTTTTATAATAGAAATACCAAGTAAGCCTTGCTCCCAAATATAGGCAATTATTGCACTATCCTAATTATTATTATTATTTCTTTTTTTAACTTCATTTTTCTTTTCTTTTCCCAAATGAGGCCACTTGATAACTGCTACTTTGGGTTTGTATCTTATTTATAAAATTCTAAGGCTGTCCTTTGCCCAGTCATATTCCATTATATGCATTTTCTGTAATGAAAAAGTATTGATCAGCAATCTTGGAAACTGGTGATTGAGCTTCACCTACGAAAACATTGCAAGTGCTACTTTGCAGACTCTGCATGCCTGGAACCCTCCTGTCACTTTGAACTACGTATGTGTTTCTCTTGTGGTTTTGGCATTTCTTTTAATATAATTTTATTTCTGTAACTGAGAAAGAAAACAGTGTGAGCAGTCGCAAAGGGAGATTGGGGAACACAGGCGGTAAAAATTCATTTGGAGCCCACAGAAACTGACTATGCCTAAGCAAGGAGTTTAGGTGCAAGCTATCTCCTTCACTCACAAATATAGATAGTAGTAAGACTTTTATCTGTGCAGTCACTTGAGAAGTGTGGTTGAGCTATAGGTGAGGTTGAAAAAGGTTTTACAATAGACCTGGACTTTGCACAGGATTTAAGAGGGCAGGAGGACCTATAGACGGTGCATAGAGACCACCCAAAATTTTCCCTTATTTCATGAATGCTGTGATGCTTCTGTCCTGATTGAGAAGTTGGTTTCCACTGGACCCTATTCACCATATTTTCTGGAGTATGTCATATTTATTTGGTGTGTGTTTTTAAACTCAGAGGTGGCAGCTTATATTCTTTTTTGGTTTTGGCCAAATAATTTCAGGTATTGTATGTTTCTCTTTTTGTAAAAACTTTCCATTTGTTGTATCTTAAGTGGTTTTGTACTGTTTTCTCTTTATTGAAACCTCCTAAAATCTCTTTGACTCCACTTACAAGGCAGCCAAGGGTTTAAGAGGAGCTGACAGCATGTAGCTTTCTTTAGTGCTGCTGTTACAGTTTGGTTAGAAATGGGAGCATCAAGGTGCTGCAACTACCACTTTAATCTTTCTTTAGCACTTAAGGCAGATTTTGTTTGGGTTTTGTTTCTTTTTGTTTCTTGTAGGGGCTTAACTCCTCAGGTGAGGATCAGTTACACCAGTGAAAACTAATCTGCAAGAAGGGCTGCGTTGGTGCAGTGTTAGGTGGATAGGAATCACACTCTTGTGTCCAACTGTTAGTCCTGTATGGACATTGCATCAAGTCTCTCTTTATCAGGACTGTCCAGATTGTGATGCAGAACAGCCAGACAGGCCCTATAGCCTTAATGGCACCAGTGATACCATGTTCCTGCCACCTGGGTAGGGTATAGCTGCTGCCACCTTATTTCTTTCCTCTCTAGGCTCTGGTATCTCCTTTTTGTTAACCAAGCTCCTGGAGTGTGCCTGTTGTGGCTCAGATCTTCCAAAAGCCCTGAATGTGGAGCAGGGAGACGAAAGAGAAAATACTTTTATTTAGTTGGGTAGAGGTCTCCTCAGAGACCTGCAGAGAAAGATGAAGGAAGGGCAGTGGTGTCCCAGGTCCCCCTTCAAACAAAGCACCCCACGAGCCTGCTCCCCTGCTGGCTTCAGGGTCCCTTTCTGTAGTCTGTGCAGTTCAAAGATATCCCTTCTTCATGCCACAAAGGCAGGTGGTCCTTCTGCAAGGACTGTACTGTGGATGCAGACCAAATTCTTTCTTTGCTGTGGCGTTCTTCTCAAGCTCTTCATGGAGAAAAGACAGGCTTTGGTGGGGGGGAAGAGGTTTCTTTTTGTTAAAATCTAGATTTTGCTCAAATCGTTTTGTCAGCTGTTAATAAAAGATGTGTCAAGCAGCAGTGCTGAGAATACATACCTCACCACACGAGCGAACCCAGTTGATTGTAGCCTGGTAATTTGCTGTAAGAAGATTATTGGATTACAGCAAAAGCTTGGTTTGTCAGCAACACCACCTGACAGTAATATTTATTGAGGAGTATTACCTATTCTAAATATTAGTCCACTTATGCCTCAGTCGTACCTTCGTTCTTGAGGTAAGAGGGGCTTTTTTAGTAGGTTGCTCTATGTGGCAGGGAGGACACCCAGCTTTCTTTTTGCCTGCTGCTGAGCAGGCTGTTTTAGTAGCTGCAGCGCTTCCAGATTTACCTCAATGTGCTTTTGTCATCATAATCCCTCCTACATGTCAAGACTGATTTGCGTTCCTAGGCAAGATTCACATCGTCCATTTTTGCCGTTCCATTTCTCCTCTTCCCTTTTTTTTTTTTTTTGTTTTATTAAGCAATAACAAATTGGGAAGATGTTGGTAAACCAGTCAGGTATATGCTTGCTAGCAGGAATCTGTGCTACGCTCATCGCCCTGGCTTTAGCCTATTACTTGTATTGGTAAGTTGGGTTTTTGTGTTGCAACTGCAGTGGTGGCTTGTTCTTTAAAATGCTTTCTTGGAGTAGGCTTAGAGAGTGGTGCTCCTTTTGAAGTGCTCTAGAAGGCTGATGTAATGTGGGATACCTTCCCTGATTTGTGCTGGTACCCTCTTGTTTTGTTATGGTACTTGGTTTTGCTGTTGTTTGAGGGTTTTATGTTTTTATTCAGCTGAGAGCATAGTAGCTAAGGATGCAATAGCCCACATTGGGTAAGATGGTGATTTTGTCTTCCCTATTTGTTGTGAGAGCTCTTTTAAACTTCTTTTGCACTCACATTGTTTGTGCTTTGCTTTCGCATGGCTGTTTCTCTGGGCATGCAACTTGGGAATTAGGCTGCAACAGGCTCACAATGCATTAGGGTGTTTGTGGGGCAACCTGTGTCCTTAGTACTTTATAATATAATGTTTCAGGCAGGTGCAAATTGAAGGACTGCCATAGCTTTTCCCACCACCAGGAGCTCAGCAGGTTGCTTCCCCTTGAAGGTGAGCTGGGGCCCAGAAAAGTGGTGGTATGGAGTGGTGGGAGTATTCACCATGCTTGAGGAGCATGTGGTGGTGGACCTTTGTGGGTTTGGGGAAGGTAAGAGCAGTGCAGGGCTGCCCTAGATTTCTGAGCTGGGTCTGTTTCTATGCACCTCTACATATGTCCAAGACTTTCAACCAAAAGAAACCTCAGAACTTCTTAGAGCTGCATCTGGAGCAAATAGCAACTTACAGAAGAAATCCGAGTGCAATCTGTGGATTACTTTTAATGAAAGAATTACATGTCACTTCAGTTGTAAAAAGAAAAGCCTGCCAGAGTTGTAATTAGTATGCTTACAATTGGAAACCTTTCCATGGGGTGTGATGTTGCTAAGAACAAGTCTGGAGCATAATATGTGGGTTCTTTTACTTGTTTTGTAAGTCAATGAAGAGGCAAATCAATGAAATCGGTGGGGTGATCTAGGCTTTGTTTTTTTCCAGGCAGTTATGCTTATGCTATTTACAAGCCTACAATCCTCTGTGTGTGTATGCACACCCTTCTAATATTAATTAGTTTATTTCCATTTAAGCTTTACAGTGAATCTCTGCAGATATGTAGGCTTTCAGCTGTGTAGTGTAGCAGCTCAAATTAAAATGTGTGTGATTACTGGCCTCTAGTCCTCAAAATGTCCAAGAAAACAGGATGTATATAAGTGACTTAGTAGCTTTAATGTCAAAAACCAGGAAGAGCAGAGATTAAGGATGTTAAGGGTTGTCCTGCTAAATGCTTGTTGTTTTTTTGTTTTGTTTTTTACTGAAGAAAGTACATGTGGTAGGTGTGTGTGTATATATGTGAACACTGTAGTTTTTAGTTAATTCTTCATGTCTTGACTCAATATTGGCATGTAGTATATGCATCTCATATCTGATATATTATGCTTTTGTATTGACACAAATACAAAATTGAGTGCATGTTACGCATAGGCATAGTGTGTACATTTCTTGTAATTTTATTATTTTTTTTATCTTTTTCCGTATTTTGCTCACTCTTCAAATTGTTGACTTGAATCCAGGTCAGATCTGGTTTGTAGGAGAGATTATAACTGCACACAGCAGGAATTAACCGCTGTTAGGTCAGATCCTCTTCAACAGCCTCAAGGTTCAGGGAGATAATTAATGACATCATCTATTTGTCTGTGAACAGAAAGCTCATTCAAAACTCTCTGATTAGATATGGATGACACCTAACGCAAGTACCTTGGAATGCTCTTTTGGCTGTGTTGGTTTGGATAATTTTAACTCTTTAATTTGATGCTTGAAGACAGCTAATTTTGATAAGTATTTTAGTTTATTAATATTTTAACGTAAGTCTGCTCTGTAGGAAGTAACTAGAAAGAGTGTTTTTTAATGATATTTTTTTTTTCCTTCATCTTAAATGTGTTAGTTTGGCTGCTGCAATTTTCTTAGGATATCTTCATACAGAGCTAGTGTGTTAAGATCAGAGACCGCCAGTTCAGCAGGGAATCAGTTTTGCATATTGAGAGATTAACCCATTTCTTCTGTAATTCCATCTGTGATCTTTGGCTTCTCCTGGATTGGATCACCCTTATTAGCTTGCTGGACAGGGTGTATTTTGGTCACCTTCTGGGGTAGATTTAGTTTGTATGTTCTAAGGAACTTGGCTTTGTTCTTCTGGAATTTATGTGGCACCCATATTGCAGGCCTGAGGCTGGCTCCCGTGCTGTGTGTCTGATGTAAGAACACCAATAACCTCAGAAACAGCCTAGGAAATCCAGCATAACATCTTTCCAGCACCCCCCACCCACACCCCCCACCCCACCACCCCCCCCAAAAAAAAAGAAAAAAAAAGTTAAAAAAATAATTATTAAAAAATGCATTGCTCAGATCTGTGAAGGCTGGTGCTCAGGCAGCAATGAAAGATGTGCAAGGGACCACCACAGTAATGCTCTCCTGAAGTTACAGGAAATATTGCAGAGGGCTCACGTTTGTATACCCATATGTCTCTTCACATAGGCTTGTTCTGATATCAGGCATGAATGTTTCACAAGATACACTGCAGCAAATTACAAGAGTATGAGACATCACATTTTCTTTGGTCAGTCATCACTTCCTCAGGAGTTTGTTTGGTTAAAGAGTCCCCACAACATGAGACCCTAGAAGAACTGTCCTTTTTCACCAATTAACAAATTGCTTAGTGCATAAATAATGGATTTATCATTCTGTGTATGCTTGTCTTCACTTAATAAATAGAATAAGCTGAGAAGAATCTTCTGCTCTAATTTTTTGTGGCTTTTAATTGTCCCATTTGAAGGTACAAAGTGTTTGGAACAAATGGCTTTTTCCTCTGTTGCAAAATCTGCCCTCTAAGTTTCATCTTCTGGCCACCACAGGAGCCCAAAATACCAGTGTTTAATTTGATTAATTGATGTACATTCCATTAGAACTTAAGGCAATCTAACTCTATCTCACCATGTTCCTAGCCCTGCCTTGTAGCTTGTGTGATCTGTTGAAACACCTGAACTTGCCGTAAATGTTTCGATTTCATTAATGCACTTTGAGTTAAGAGCAAATTAATTCAGATCACACTTTTGGCTACTGTTGTATTTTGTACTGCAATAGTTTATCGTTTTTTGAGACAGATTGAGAGAGGGGAGGCCTGTGCTAGGCTTTCACTTATATTCAAGCAGTTTTAATGAGCTGTTTAATTTCACTGCCATTTAGTTTATTTGCTTATTGACTGTAATTGTGCTTTGTTATCTCGATTTCAAGTGTTTGAAGCAATAGTTTAGCAAATGATCTCCATCTTCACTTGGATGTTATTGATATTCCCTATCATTGTATTTTTGGAGTGAATGTGTTGTCTGTTACTTTAGGCAGAATAACCTGGTGGTTCCTCATTTGTATGTGCTGGTGGGGATGACTTGAGCACACAGGGGGTCAGGTTGTTTCCACGTGGATGGGAGCCCAGTGCTGCTGGCCCTGAGGATGGTTAAGCACTGTGGGAAATGCTGCTGTGTAAATGGTAAACTGGTGAAACGTGAGCTTTGAGCCCTGCTCCTGTTAAGTTTGGTGCTTGGTTTGTATTTTAATCCAGAGTAGTGCAGCAAAAGACTGCACAGTGACTGCCTGTTAAAATTCTATGTTAAAGGAAGATTGACTTCTGAAGAAGATAAATAGGCAAAAACTTGTAGCCAGGTCATTTGTTAGTGTGGCTGCACCAGTTCCCCAGCCTTGAGGGGAGGACCAGAGCAATGAAGAGCACTGATCTGCTGTGGGCCCTGCCATCCACATTGGCTGAAGGGAGGGCACCCTCATGGATGGGGAACTCTTGGGACAGAGGTTTAAAAGATACGTCTCATCTATCCTTAGTTTATTATTCCCGTATCTAAATGCTAGTATACTTCACTGATGGTTTCTCGTAATGGTGGGGCAGAGGATCGTTATGCGTTGGCTAGCACACCCTTTATCAAGCCTTCTGCACCACCATTAAGGGAGGCTGAGGAAGAACGAGCCTGAGCCTGGTAGAGGAGCAGTTCGTTTTTTCCAGGTGAACCTGTACAGATTATTACTTGACACGCAAAATGCAGCATGATCTATTTCTATATAATGTCTGTTAGCTGTGGGCAATGTGCCCATAATCTATGGGCTGTGCTTGAAATACCACGTTTGTGTAAAAGTCACTGTATACTCTGCTGCTTTATTTAGGCAGCTTAAACTGAAGCACTGAGAAGATAGGTGTCCTACATTGACTGGGTAGTTGTCTATGAGATAAGTGGCTAGAGATTAAAGCAGCCAATATCTCTCTAACACACCCATAGCACCAAACCATGGAATTTTAAGAGCTTAGATTATTCAAATAAATCAGGAGTTTGCAGAGATGTTGAAGCTTTAAGCACTGTTATCAATGTGGATTCTGGGCGGTTGTTTCTGTGCTGTGGCTGCTGCTCGTGGATCTGCAAACCCGTAAAGATCAACAGCCTATAGAGGTTCAGCTTGACCGATTTTTAGCCTGCTTCAAGTGTGGAAATCAAACTTCGTATCATGCTCTTGAAATATATTTATCTGTGTCCCTCTCCTTGGCAATATGTTTTGAACCCACTGAGGGCTTTCCAGCCATGCTTGGCTGGCAGGTGGCAGCGAGCGTGTCCCCAGAATAACTGGAATACTTCAAGTTTCATGGAAGTAGCTAGGGAGAGGAGAAAGGGGCTGCTAAGAGCCTTACCTTAGGGAAATGTCATGACATAGGGTTGGTTGTTCTTTGATACCCAGGTCTCCACGTGGATATGAGCTTGTACAAGTGTCAGTCAATATTAAAATACAATTTTGTAGGGAACCAGTGTCCTGGAACTTCTTCTTAAATTCCCTTCGTCAGCAGGCTGCTGTCTCATGATGTGTAGCTGGCTACTCAAGCTCTTCTCTGCAAACAGAGCAATTGTTACACGTGAACAAAACAGAGACTCCTATATATTGGTCAGAGTTGGAGCATAAGAGGAAGGTGAGATAGTAAAGACTAGGGGAGCAGCTGTCAACACTGCATATACTGTTTTTTACTCTTGAACACAAACTAAGTCAACCTTGGGGACTTTGACGATCATACCCCTTACGGTTGCTCTGCCACAGACTCTAGTCCGCAGAGGCAGGCACTGTTCCCATTTCAGTGGGGATGTGCAACAGTGCAGTTCCCCAGGCACTTTGTCCCCAGTAGGCAATTTGGATGCCCTTTGTAAACAAATTATGTCAGACTGTGGGATGAACGTGATGTGACTTAACACACTGAAATTTGGAAGGTAGTGAGAGAGACCCATCGTTTTAATGCTAGCAAAGAGATTAAGAGTAGGAAAACAAATGCTTTAAGTAATACTTAAACTTGCATCTGCCTTAAGAAGGATGAACTTTCTTTAAATCCAATCTTAGATTTGCAGAGCTGGTACAGGGAAAAAACTGAATCTGCAGCTGAGTTACCTGATAGGGCATGTCTATACTGCAGCTGTGATGTGATTAGTTTTAAAGGAGAGGTAAAATGCTTGTAAGAGTAGCCATGGTAACATAAAGCTCACTGCAGGCTGCAACCACCTGGGAACTGGAGTGAAAACTCAGGCAGTTTGGACTTATTATTGTTGCACAAAATGCATTGCTTGCCTTCCTGTAGAGCTCACTTGGTGACATTTCATGGAGGAAAGAGGTCTCAGAATGGTTTCCCATGGTCAAATATGAGGTCTCGGCATCCTTTCTTTCTATGGAGATTGCAATTGCAGGCTTTTAATTTTACAAGCATTCATTATGCTGTTGGAACAAGTCCAGAGGAGGGCCATGAGGATGGTCAGGGGACTGGAGCACCTCCTGTATGAAGATAGGCTGAGAAAGTTGTGGCTCTTCAGCCTGGAGAAGAGAAGGCTGCGTGGAGACCTCATAGCAGCCTTCCAGTACCTGAAGGGGGCCTACAGGGATGCTGGGGAGGGACTCTTCATTAGGGACTGTAGTGACAGGACAAGGGGGAATGGGTTAAAACTTAAACAGGGGAAGTTTAGATTGGATATAAGGAGGAAATTCTTTCCTGTTAGGTTGGTGAGGCACTGGAATGGGTTGCCCAAGGGAAGTTGTGAATGCTCCATCTCTGGCAGTGTTCAAGGCCAGGTTGGACAGAGCCTTGGGTGACGTGGTTTAGTGTGAGGTGTCCCTGCCCATGGCAGGGGGGTTGGAACTAGATGATCTTAAAGTCCTTTCCAACCCGAGCTATTTTATGATTATAAAAATAATAAAATATAGAAGAATATATTTGGGTGGGAACTCTGGAGTCTGCTGTTTGAGATTGCTGTGGCTTTCAGCAGGGCTTATTTGACAAATAGGTTGGGTTGCTCAGGGCTTTGTCCTGTTCAGTTTTGAAAACGTCCAAGGATGGAGTTCCCTCAGCCTCCCTGGGCAACTTGTTCCAGCAGTGAACCACTGTTTGTTTGTATGGTGCTAATACACCTAGCAGTAGCACAAATTGGGAACTTCTGTCAGTGGTTGAGCTTCATGACTTGGCATCCCAAGATGACTTCATACATATCCAGAATTTTGGCAGCTGAGATGCCTTCTTATTAGTCTATGTCCAAAAGTAAATGATAGTTCACATTTTCTGGAGGCTGCTTCTTGAGAGATGCCTGTTGCCAAGACAAAGCAAACATTTGAAGTTGTGGCCTTGAAACCAAAGTAGACCTGGTAGCACGCTCTGGGTTTTCTTTATTGGCAGCCTTTATGCCTGGAAGGAAAGGATCAGACCCAATGCAGGTGTCCACAGTTTGGCCTTGTCTGTGTGTAGAGCTGATCTGTCATCCTGCATTAGGAGTCTGTGAGGTAAATGGATGCTATCAGCAGCTGGGGTTGTTCTCTTTCTCCCACTTCTCCTATAGCCTGAAATACACGTTCATCGGTCATTGTTCAAAGGTGATTTCCCCCGCATCACTGTCATGCATGTATTCTGTATGCTTTCACGTGGTCCAATTTATTTATAAAGCTAGAAACTGAAAGCAGAATTTTGAGATGTGCAGCAAAGATCATAAAGTGCTCATAGGAACTGTCATCCAGGACAAGATAGAGGAGACTAATTGGCTGTGTGTATGGGAGTAGGTAAGATAACAAAAAAGTGTGGATGTCAAGAATTCATTAACACAGAGAAGAGGATGAAGCTTTGCAAAGAAAATTAGCTAGAAATTATAGTACGAATCAAAATGTCAGAAAAAAAACAATGTTGCTCTTGAAATACAGTAGCCCTTGTTCAAAAATTTTTTGGCAGAAACCACAACTAAGGAAGTGGCTTGTAATGATAGAAAATTGGTGGGGACTTGAGTTCTTGGGAAATTACCGTAAAAATAAAACCTGCTAACCATTGGGGTATTGTTTTGTATCTTGTGTACAGAAATAGCATCAAATGTACTGTACTAAATAGACAGTCTTGCTACTTGGTGCATGTATTGCCATGGCAAGGGGAGAATTAAAAACCCTTTGTTCTCAAGAGATCAATAATAGAAGCTACACTTCTGAAAATAGATGTTTACATGGAGAAGGAGACAAGATAAGTAAGGAATATTTTAGGTTTACTATCCTCTTGACACGTCTGAGAACTTTTTTGATTGACCAGCGATTGCTTTGCTTGTCCCCTGCAAATGGATCTGGTGGAAGGAAGCTGATGCACGGGGCAGAGCTGAAGAGAGCTGCACCGGTGTGATGTGTGAGCATGCGGATGCAGCTTCCTTCTCGTGCCCAGTGAGTTAGGAAAAAAATAGCCCAGTTTATAGTATTTTCTGGCAACTGGTAAGCTCCTCCTGCCTGACTAAATCAAAGTGTCATAGTGGTGACATTAACTATGTCTCTGTGCCACGGTAGTAGCTAGCTATCAAATTGATGTAAGAATACCAGATTGTTATTTTACTCTGGATTCAGCAAGTAGGGGGGAAAGTGAAAGTAATGAGTATTTCTTCTGACATATAAATAACTCCTGTAGTTGCATGTAGTGAGAGGAAGGAAATAACATGCTAAATATACTGGCATGGAGGTGGAGAGTGATGGATGGAAGACTTGATCACATTCTGAATTCAGACATAAAAGTTGCAGGGGGGAGCATGGTCTGGTAGCGATGTCTACTACCCTGTGTTGCTTTGTTCCTGTATTCCACCTTCATCTCTCAGCTCTTCAGCCATTGGCATTTCAAGGTTGCTATCTTACCCGTCCTCTTAGCTGCCTGAGCACTTGCAAATCAGGTTTGGACATCCTCCCTGACCTTTGCTCCACTGGGATGTGGGAAAGATGCTGTTCAGAGGGAGGTGTGTGCTGTCCCTGTGCATTTTCTGACTGAACTTACTGTTGAACTCAGTAGTGTTGGTCCCATGTGTCAGGTTTTCTCTTCTGCAGTTCTGTGGCTCACTTTAGGAAATGTTGGCCATCCTCCCCTGGATGGAGGGACTACTTTATTTGCCACTTCACCTAGCCCCTAGATGGCCAGGGCTCTGACCCCTTGCTTGCTCTCTCTTCAACAAGGGTGGGGGCACTCTGGATTTTTTAGGAATTGCACACATTAGAGCAGGTGATTAAGGAAAGGGTGCTCCAGCAAGTCTTCTGTCAAATTGTAAATCCCTGCATCGAAATACAGAAATACTAAAGTTTCTTATTCAAATAGTTGTATATTAACCTGCTTTAAAAAAACAAACAAAACACAAACTTTTTTAAACTTACTAAACTTCAGAATTAAGGACCTAATTCTTCATTACCAGATATGAAGCAAATCTTAATCTCAAGTTAGAAGGTAGGAGACAAGGTGGTGGCAAACTACCTAAGTCTTACTACTCTTTAAATACCTGTTAGTGTTTTCCCCATAGCATTTATTTAATGCTTTAAAAGTGTTGCAGTCAGCATCTAGACATAAATCTGACCAAATCCTATTTTACGGTACCAGTTGTAATTGTAGTAGCTTCAGATTTTTTGTATTCATAAAATTGCATTTTCACCTGTGCAGGCAAACTGTTGGCTTAATAACTTCAGAAAGAATGAAGGGCTTTGGAGGGGTATTGAATTACTCTGAAAATCCATTCTGGACAGTATTCTTCTCACTAAAGAGAGAAACCACAGCCAGAACATTTTCACTTTGAGAAGAACAGAAGCCTACTATAAGTGAAAAAAGCAAGGTATAAGTACTAAGGACAGTCTGACCCCATTTAAAATAGAGACCTCATATTCTCGCACCTATTTCTTCTTCAGGGATTGCAAGAGGCTCTTTGCTTTTCCAGCTCCCTGTCGGGTTTTCCACTTGGAATGCACTAGTTGCAACGAAGAAAATATTCTCACTACACCTTCCAGCTCTTTTGAAACCAGAAGTAATTAAGGCAAAATGTCTTTCTTCGCAGGAGAAATTGAAAGTGCTTACATTTGAGAGGAAAATATCAGTATCAGCATTTGCCCCATAGGAAAGGCTGAAAATAATAGAGCTGCTAGATGCAGAATGTGATTTCCTGGTGGTTAAATCTTGACTTGATCCCCAGTCAGGTGGGACAAAAGTCCTGAGCTCTTCAAAATAATAAAAATGTCCACTTTCAGCTCTGTTGAAAAGAGCTCGCTGAAGCAACTTAAAGCTTCAGCTATTTCTGTGGTTAATTACATGTTTGTAATAGATTATATAGTAAGTTTTGGTCTCAGTCCTCTTTCATCATGGTAAGCAACTGGAGTGGTTTGGGGGGGGGGGTTTTGTGTGTTTTGTTGTTTTTTTTTTAAATCAAACTAAAAAAAACAGAATTGTGCCTTGCAATAGTTGTTGATTTTGCCCACCTTCACATAAAGAGGAGGAAGAGTTTGTAAGAATGAGTCTGGGGCCAGCTCAGGTGCAAGGTGGGTTACTGTGCTTCAACTCCCTGCTCTTTTTGCTCCTCCTGGCCCATCACAGCCTTGAGAATTGCATCATTCCCTGGGCTGATCAGTGCAACAGTGCCCCCTGATATTCGATGTGTTTGTTATTATATGCAAAACAAGAATCTGTTCCAAGCCAGTTAAGAACTGGGAAGAATTACTTCTTTTTGTGTGTCCTATTTGAAAAGAGTATCTATAAGATGTTCATTTTAGCTTTCTTATTACTGTGTATTGAATAATCTGTGTGTTGGTGCAACAGGAAAAATTCAGCTGGCATCAGTTACTTTGTGGAGAGGGAAGAGATTTTATATTCTTGCCACGTTGCCTGAATAAAAGCAAGATTCATGCTTGTCAAAATGCAAATTTTATCTCAGTTTTGTGGGATCGCAGTTACTGTGTAACAGTTGCATAGGTGTGCAGACTGCAGTGGGATGGAATAAATAATGAGCTGGTTTGAGACCACTGGTTATGGCCAGCCCGGCCTCATGGCATTACTTGTAAATCCTGAAGTCCGTGCTGTTCTTGCTTCCACTTCCTACTCTTTCTCTGAATACAATGCTAATTCTCTGCAGACCATTACTTCCCAAATACTAGCACAACTACTGGGTTAAAATCAGTTCCTTCAGGCCTACAACTGCTATCCTGGAAATATCTCGTGCGTGTTATATGTATGTATGTGTGTGTGTGTGTTTATAAATATATATATTTGTGCATATGTTTAAATAAGCAAAGTGATTTTCAAAACCATGTCTATGTGCAGTTCTGTCTTACTGTACAGAGACCTGCTGTTAGCTGAGGGGTGTTGTTTGGGGGTGAATATATGGTGCTACCCACCAAATCTACAAGACTGCCAGAGTATCCACATTGTGAGCACTAAACCTGACTGAAATGGGTCATCCCTTCCAGCATTCTTCTTCTAGGGAGAAGCATGTTGTTTCCTGCTCCTTCGCTAGAGATCTGGGGTTCTGTATCACGGGCAAAATGGGGATGTTCCCAGCCCTGGGCAC
The DNA here is from genome assembly GCF_037157495.1 of Lathamus discolor. NCBI lineage: Eukaryota > Metazoa > Chordata > Aves > Psittaciformes > Psittacidae > Lathamus > Lathamus discolor. The sequence goes on from NC_088887.1 coordinate 36,388,341, forward strand.
AGGAGTGGGCAAGCATGTTTTCATGGCAGTGTTTTATTTTTTTTTCTCCATCCACCTGCTGCTGCATGGTGGAGAAGTATTTTGTATCTTTTTCTTTCTGTGACAGACGGAGGTCTCTCAGCAAGCTCCTCCTGGAGCTTAAGGAAGAGATGGGAGATATCGGAGCAGATCTGTGTGGACACTTGCAGGCTGTTGCCCCACTGTCCTTCCCCCACCTTTGACCAGCTGAGACCCAGAAACCTTAAAGCCACATCATTGTGGTGCTACACACAAACCGGTAAATCATGGCTTAGCAGCAGAGAGCATGAGCAACACAAGCAAGTGGGCAATTGACAGGTGCCTGCAGGGATGTGCGCACTGTACATCTGCGATATCCTAAAGCTGTGTGTTGTCATTAAAGAAGAGATTTCCCATGCCTGCAGTGCAACTTTGGGAGTAAGTCAGAAGCATGCAGATGCTGTGGTTATTAGAGGTTTGTTGGCTTATTTTTCGTGACGAGCATTCAAAGCTGTTTAAATGTCTTGTGGTGCTGGTGGTGATTTCATTCATTGCAAGTGCAATGGTTAAATGATGTGTGAGCTGCTGCTGGGCTATGCAGTAAGCTCCATCTAGTTGTTGGCTCACACATGTGTCCATTCCCTTGTGTAGAAAGATGCACAATGTTTACAGAAGGCTAACCTGGCTGGGAGAAAACCAAAGGGAGTATTTAGCACCAAGAGCATCCCAGAACTGCTTGGCAGGTATTGCATCCAGTATTGCCCATCATCTGCCACACTTGAAATTTGGAAAGGGCACCCTGCTGTTGCACTTAGGGTGAAATTGCAGAGCAGTTAGTAGGACAGAAAACATTTGGCTCTTCTTCAGAGGCCTGGAGTGGACCTGTTAGACATGTTGGAGTGTGTAGAGTTCTCCAAGAGCTTCTCCCAGCCTGCTTTGCTCTCAAAGCCTGTGCAAGCCAGAAACTTCTTTTCAGAACTTGGGGTTGATGTGCAAACTGAATACCAGATGGGTAGGCAATGCCTGTAGTGCTGAGCGCAGTGACAGAGTGGCATAAACCTGATGTGGCAGGCAGCAGGCTTCTTGCACCAGCCTGTGAGAAAAAGATAGAGTATAACATGAGGGAAGGAACAGGGAGCTGGGGAGCTAGTAAAGATTAGGATCCTGTTTCTCCCTTGAAGGAGTTTTATTTAAAGTGGTAGAGGAGGAGAATAGCTGCCCCCAAACAAACAAAAAGGGCCAGAGGGGGGTTTAAAAGCTCCCAAGAGAAGGAGCAGGACATGCAGAAGGTGTTTGACAGCCATTTCTGAGTGAGGCACACTTAAATGTCTGTCTGGACCTGTAAGGAATTTGCAAAACTGGGTAATTGTTCCTATTTATTTCTTAAAATATACAGAACATGACAGTGTTCTAGCTCATGCATTTCAGCGTGGGCTGTGGGTTGGTATTTTCCCCTGGGCTTATCCTCTTTTTCTTCTAAATTGCAGCCTCTCTGTCTTTTCCCCTCTGTGTAGGAGCCAGATCTGTTCCTGCTGTGTCTTACTCTATGCCAGGAGGCTGTTGGGAACAAGGTGAGAATCCCCTCACCCTAGATCAATGGCTCATGTCCCTGTGTGTTGCTGTAACAGGGAAGTTGGCTTCTGTAGCGCTGCAAAGAAAGGCAAACGCACAGCCCTGTGCAGCCCCCAGAAGTGCAGTCAGCTCTGGGGAGTGTGTGGGACCCTTACTGGGTCTTGGATGGCTTGTATCCTTCGCTGGGGAAGCTGGTGCATTACGATGTGCATGTTAGCTTACAGTTTAGCTTAGCCCTGCTGCAGTAAGGCTTCCTCAAGTACAATTTCTTTTTGGTTCAGGAGATAGGCATTGAAAAGCTCTTATTTATTTGCCGCAATTGTTGAATTTTCCATTAAAGATGAAACCAGGAGTAAAGTGTGTCTACCAGACATCGGGTTTAAAAATGAGGCTAATTCTGTAAATATGCAAATATACATAAACCCTATCCATATCTAATGAGATGAGGCAAACTTATTATCTAATCTAAATTTAATATGCAATTAAGGTTTTGTAATTATAACTTTAGGAAGAATTAACTTTGTGGTGTTTATGCTGAAGCAAAAGCGCCAAACTGGAGACTGAACCATGGCAAATGGGGAAAAACAGCATGCAAACACCTGCAAGCAGTTGTAAATGGCATACTATGATAGAAACTATCCTCAGATTACTAAACCAGAAGGCAATGTTTTTCTTCCTGAAATAAAATCAAGTTACATGCGTGTACATCCAGGTTTTGAAGTAGTGGGATACCTTCACTGGAAAAATCAATGGAGAATCCTGTGGTGTCTTACAAGTACAGTGAGGCTGTTCTATGGAAAACATGGTATCAGCCCAGTTCACTGATACTCAAAGTCAGTTCAGATACACTGAAGTTGTCTGGGCTGGTTTTACCCAGAGAACTCATGGCAGAATCTCTCTGGGTTCCCTCTTGTAAACAGAAAATCCATAGTTTTCTTCAGCAATAGAGATACTTCCAATGAGAGAAGTTTCTTAAGCAGTTCTACTTAACTTCTGTTGGTTGTCTTGCAGCCAGAAGATTTCTAAGCAAGTCAGGATTCATGTCAGTTATTTGATCCACTTGTTTAAATAGGGGCTGAGTTAACTGAATTTATATGCTGAGGAGAGACTGATATTGCGCACACTTGCCCTGGAGTTATTTTGTATGTTCCGAGTATGCCAAAAAGAAATAGTTGAAATTAAATTTGGAAAATAACTATTTAAATATTGCTCTTGTTTTCATCTGTAATATTGTAGCAAGGAGTTAGAAAAACACAATTTCCTCTCTAGCAGAGGCATAAGCACAATGCTCTCCACAGCTGGTGAGGAGTCTTAATCATGTCAGTAACACTTTCTATAGGGCGGGGAAGTGGGAAAACTGCCTCTCAAGTGCAGTGATGTGTAGTATCCAGAGCTGATATATCCCCTTCTGGTTCCATTGAGTTGTTTGAATATTTTTCTTTGCTTTGTTTACACATTCTGTGGTCTTTACCTACAAAATGTAAGTTAAACAACTCATTATCTTGATTTTTTTTACTATTTATTACTATTTTAGAGCAACCCATATCTTGTGAAGAAGCTGCCCCTCATTTTAGAAGCAGGAAGGAGCGCGGGGGCTCCTTCAGGACCTCTTCAGGATGTTCTCCGTGGGGTGGGCAGCTGTTCCGTGAGAGGAGGCTCTCCAAGCACATAAAGGCCTTCCCACAGCGGGGCCATGCCCCAGCGTGGCATTTGTGGGGTGATGGGGTTACTTGTTACGGTCACTCCCCAGTGTAGTTCGCTGGTACACAGAAACTATTCACATGTGCATTTTATTTTAATGTTCTGTTTTATTTAAACGCTCCTAAAGTTTAATTGGTAAACTTACAGTCTTTTAATGGTAAAATTAAAGGTTTAGAGTGAAGGAATCATGAAGAGAGACTAATGTTTCTGTTGAGGGTGTGTATTCCTCATATGGTTGGCATTGTTATAAGTGACCATCACATAATGCCTCCTCAAGTTAACACCTACACTTTACCTACAGCAGAATTCCTTATGCCTATTACATGACGGTGAATGTCAGCAATGTGCACAGCTTTTTCTTTAACCTTAAAGTGTTGGCATCTCACTAAGAGAACAAGTCAAGCAAGTCTTGTAGTGATAGGACAAGGGGGAATGGTTTTAAATTGCAAGAGGATAGATTTAGGTTAGATATAAGGAAGAAACTCTTTACTGTGAAGATACTGAGGCACTGGAACAGGCTGACCAGGGAAGTCATGGCTGCCCCATCCCTGGCAGTGTTCAAGGCCAGGTTGCACAGGGCTTTGAACAACCTGGTCTAATGGAAGATGTCCCTGCCCATGACAGGGGGCTTAGAGCTAAATGATCTTTAAGGTCCCTTCCAGCCCAAACCATTCCATGATTCTAAAATACTATTTGATGAAAATAGACTAATCTCCTCAAAAATCTCTACAGATACGGAGCCAAATCTAGTGACACTAGTGGAAGTTTCTTTGATTTTGTGGACTTCAAATTAAGACCGAAGTAATGAATATATTTTGGTCAGATGATGGGGATAATCTTTTACTTTTGACCTTTCCTAGAAACCGGCTATGGTGCTGTGTCAAAGACAAGTTTAACAGCGTTTTAAGGAATAAATTCTCATCTAATTTCATGACAGTAACTCAGTAGCATTTTTTTCCTTTTGAGATCATATTCCTTGTCACTACTCAAAAGCAAAGTTGCATCCTTGTGACCTGAGTTTGGCTTAAGGTCTTCTTCCATACACTTTAACTAAAATTCATGACAAGCAGGGTTTTTAATGAACCCTGAATCAGCCTTGCTTTTCGCTGAGGGATGTGCAGGGAAATTAGACCAATATATTATGTGAGAAACTAAGATAATCTTCCTGTCATGCTCAGGCTTAAAAGGCTAGATCTGTAGTAGACAGTTTGTAATACTGCATAGGATGCGATCAAATAGTTGTCTATTTTTACAGCATATCTGGAGAATCCCTACCACAGGCTGTTCAAATGTATACCTAAACTGTTGTTGCACCTTATTTCCTTTAATTTGCTTTACTGACTCACTGCTGTTGATCTAAGCCATGTTTTCTAGCCTACTTAGCTGTGGTCGACAGTGTTTCTTCTAAAACTGTACTTCTAAAATAAATCAGGCCTGACCGGAGACTGCTTTTGTTTTTGCAGTGGCAGAGTAGAAAGGAGCCTCGGGTTGCTTTTTTGAAGTCTGGGGCAAAACCCTGGGTAAATACTCCATCTGTTGGTTTTGTATGGCTTCCGCATCTCGTGGGTCAGGTTCCCAAATTCTTCATCCCAGAAAGAGACGGGACGCAGGAAGTGGAAGACTATCAGATACCTGCTTTCTTCCTGAATATTTTCCTATATAGGGGTATTTGCTATGAATAAATATATCATTACACTTTCAAAAGCTGGTAGTCACTGCTCTTTTGTATTTTGTCTAGAAAAGTGTTGCATATTCTGCAAGAAAAAAAGTAGTTTAGGGATAACTGAGGTAATCACTTCTAAGGACTGAATGCAGCTCATAAGATGATCAACACATTTTTGTGTGATATGTCTCAGAAATGTCCTGGAAAATAATCTGTTGCCCCTGTGACAATGTAATACTTCTGAGGGATGCTAGAATAACCAAACTGGGACCTGTACTTTTATTTATCCACCAAACAGGTATAGGCAGTGGCATTGAAAGCTCTCCTTTACATCTCTGCCTCAACTGTTGGGTAGCTGGTTAGTATTTTGGAGTTTTCTGATCTTGGAAGGAGAGGTGAGGGGAAAGATGATGACGCCAGTGATTTTTATAGCTGGTTTTAAAAGAGAAGTAGCCTGAGACAGGTCATCAGAGAAATCTGAAGAGTAGAAAGTATACTGAGAGCAGTTGTCGTCAGCTCCTGGCTACTGCAGTTTGTGCCTGTCTTCCTCGTACACATGAAGCAGCTCATAGCACAAATGGTTCTCATTTTGAATAAAAAATAGGTTTTAATTTTCCATGTGTGTTTTCAGTGAGCAGAGTTTGTAGAATTCTAAAAAATGGTGTGGAAATTCTTGATAAGGACATGGCCAACTAAATGCCTTTGTGTACTGCTTTTGACTTTCAACATTATTAGCCTTTCTTCATAGGCAGGGCTTGACAAGTTTATACAGACTTCAAGGAGGCTTACAAAGCTCAGTTTGAAAAATACAGTATTTTAAAATATGCTGGTAAAAGGCAGAATTCAGTATTGTAAGGGTTTCACTCGATTCCTCAACTAGCAAAAATGAGGTAAGTAAAATACCAGCATTCAGGGTGAGAGCAACGCATTCAGAATAAAAGATGTCTGTAATTAGTTTCATAAATGGAGATAAATATGGCACGGTAGGGTGGAAACAGCTGGAAAATGGCAGCAGCATGCTCAGAACAACTGAAAGCAAAAGGCTAGAGGTAAAGTATTGGCTGCCACAGTTTTTGTCAGACACGTTAGTTCTCACTGAGTTGGAATATCAGGATCAGTGGACCAATTTCTAATTTCATGCTCATATTCCTGCAAACCTCATGAACTTCAGAGGAACTGTACACCCATGGCAGCAATAAATTAATTAAAACCTGGAGTTCAAGCTGCAAATACTGTATTATAGAATGATTAATGGCTTAATTTTTAATTTTGAGTTCATAAATCCGCGCGTGTTTCATGCAGTGGAGGATGTTTCATCAGTGCTTCGTGCACGTTGTGCATCTGAGGTTTTTTAACCTGATTTTTTTTAAATGAAATGTGACTGATGCAATCGCGCTGTCTGTATCATTCTCACTTCTAGTGCCTTTTGAACTTGGTGACACATTTTAGCAACGTTTAACAGAGAAATAGAAATCTCAAAGCAGCTTAATCATTAGAACTTTCATGCATGTAGAAAGCTGGGTAAAGGAAAAAGATTGTATTCCTCCTGAGGGGCACATAGTGTCTTTTGCATACCAAAGAATCCATATGAACACGGAGCCTTAAGACACAACTCTGTACCCGACTTTGTTGGGTTTGCATGGTAAGGTTTTGGTAGTGGGCGATGCTACAGGGGTGGCTTTTGTGAGAAGCTGCCAGAAGCTTCCCCCATGTCCAATAAAGCCAATGCCAGCCGGCTCCAAGAGGGGCCTGCTGCTGGCCAAGGCCAAGGCACTAAAAGGGAATGGAAGCTTGCTGTTTGGTTTGAGCTGGGGTTTACCCAAGTGCTGTTCTACAGCATGGCTGTGAAATGCAGGCATTGGGCAAGGATGTGAAAGCAGGGAAGAGTACCAAAATTGCCTGCAGTTCTCAGTGTGGCTGCAAAGGAGGAATTGGAGGTTTTGTGGTGAAAGTTCACTACTGTGAAGTTACAATGCCTTTCAGGAAAAGAAGGGAGAAACAAAAGACTTTTAGGGAGAAACAAAACTTTTATCGCCAGGTCCTTGAATATGCACAAGATATGGGTATACTTTAAAAAAAGAAAAAGTGAATAATGTTGAGACTTGCTGTCTTCAACTAAGGCAGATGTTTACTTCCTAGACACTTCACTTAACTGATCTTAATATGTGCGTTAGGTGCAGAAAAGTTGCTTCTCCTCTTTCCAGCAAATACGGATTTCCCCATCCTCTCTCCAGCCTGACCATGGGATTCAACAAAACAGCTGCTGACTACCCTTTGCCTGTTGGCCTGCCCCTGAATTGCCTGGCTGTCCTACATGGGCAGGAATGCAGAAAAGTCAAGAATTCCTGGTTTAACGTTAACTTCTGATTATCTTAAAAGTCAAATACAATTAAGTGAGGGATTGGCAAAAGGGAGACTGTCAGATTCTGTATCCAGCATTGAAGCTGGAGGGGTCAGACAACAAGACTAACCCATTTTTCAGTTGATCCCTGTCCGTTTTAAGAGGAAATACAAGTAAAGCCGCTGTGTTTTAGGAAGCAATTGGGCAAATGCTGTCCTTGGAAGGTGCTGGAGGGGAGCCAGCTATGCTTTAGCTGCTGTTCTCTTTACCCTGTAGCAGTACTGGTAAGACCTGCAGCGCTCAGATGCAGAGGGGTGCAGTGAGCCCAGGTGCAGGCATATGAGGTGACTGAATCACAGCTCTGGAGTCCCATCAGAGTGAGGTGGTGCCCAGCCTGTGGGGCAGGACACTGGCACTAGAGTGAGAAATCCTGTTTTTCCACATGTAATGAAGCTGGAGAAGCACCATGCTGCAGTGTCTCCAGTTTCTGTCTGGTAAAAAGGTATGTATCCTTTTGTATCTGTAATACAGCAATGTCCTTAATGTAAGGGACAAATAACTAGAGTGCTCCAGACTTCACTTAAAGCTATGGAAATGGAGCTATGGAAGTGGAGCCATTTTGTTTGAGGATAATACTTGACATTTCTCTTTTTCCTCATGCCATCTGTGTGTGCTCTGGGCCCTTGTCTGGGAGAGGCTAAACTGTGTGTTGAAAGGCAGTAAGTAAGTACTGGTCTCACAATTGAGATAGAGGCAAGTAGAGATTTAAAAAGAAAGGGGGCGGGGGGGGGATTTGTTCTTTTCTGGTTTGTTTGAAAACAAACTTTGAGAGAGACCAGATGAAGAGAATAACTGGTCTTGGAAGAAGAACATGTTGTTGAAAGTTTGGCAATACTTAATAGAATGTGCCAGTGGAACAGATACATGAGCCCATTGCTGTGTTAGGGATTCAAGCACCAAATACCATGGCTGCCTCCCCATACAGTACATGTGAATGATAGTACAATGTTTTGGCTGTATGACACAGCTATAACCTCCAAGCTTTTGGGAGGGGAGAGGAAGGAGAGCTCCACTTGTTTATTTTTAAACACAAGTCTCTGCTTCCCAACAGTTGTTCTTAAAATAATTTATTAGTGGAAGAAATGATTCTTCCATTCTTAATTATAGAATCATAGAATAGTTAGGGTTGGAAAGGACCTTAAGATCATCTATTTCCAACCTCCCTGCCATGGGCAGGGTCACCTCACACTAAACCATGGCACCCAAGGCTCTGTCCAACCTGGCCTTGAACACCGCCAGAGCTGGAGCATTCACAGCGTCCCTGGGCAACCCATTCCAGTGCCTCACCACTCTTACAGTAAAGAACTTCCTCCTTATATCCAATCTCAGCTTCCCCTGTTTAAGTTTTAACCCATTACCCCTTGTCCTGTCACTACAGTCCCTAATGAAGAGTCCCTCCCCAGCATCCCTATAGGCCCTCTTCAGATACTGGAAGGCTGCTATGAGGTCTCCACGCAGCCTTCTCTTCTCCAGGCTGAACAGACCCAGCTTTCTCAGCCTGTCTTCATACGGGAGGTGCTCCAGTCCCCTGACCATCCTTGTGGCCCTCCTCTGGACTTGTTCCAACAGTTCCATGTCCTTTTTATGCTGAGGACACCAGAACTGCACACAATACTCCAGGTGAGGTCTCACGAGAGCAGAGGGGCAGGATCACCTCTTACAGGAAAACATTTGCAGAATTCCGACCATTAATCACAAACTCCAGTATTGGCTTATTCAACTTGCTTTGCTTTCTGTGGTAGGCATAGTACTGGCTATATTGAAACAGACTTTTTTTTTCCCCTCAGTAATGTGCTTCTGAAGTGGGTAGATTACTAACGATGCAAATAGATTTTAATTGTGCAAAAGTGAGACACTCTGTGCCTTGAAAGGCAATACCTGATTTGTAGACAAGACAGTAGAAAATAAGCTTTCACAAGTAAAATTGCTGTTGAGTTTTATAAATAATACCATACTGTAAGCAGGTGGCAAATGGAAATGGTTTGGTTCCTCACTTCTGGCAGGTGCTTTATTTTCAGGCATCAGGAACTTCTGCATCACCTTCAAATGCCTGGCTTGTCAAAAGTGTTCGTTACCATCTACTGGTTGGTCTGGTCTTTTGCAATGCTTGTAAAAGCTGAGCCTAAACACTTGTTAGCAAACTTTTGCTGTGGCATAAAATCAGGGTCATGCTTTTATTTTTGGGATGAGGCATTGAGTCTGTGGTTTGGATGAGACATTGAGGTTGTGGTTTGACAGCCTGGTTGGCCTAGTTGCAGGGATTCCTGTACGCAGCAGGTCAAAATGGCCAGTGCCAGATAACATGAGGTTTGTAATGAACTCGGTCTGGTGGTTTGGTAAATAGGTTTTATCGGGCTAACTTTGTACTGGCAGGATTTATATTGGATATAGCTTGTCTGTCTAAACTACTGTGACTTTCTGCTGGTTCAGACATCGCCTGTCTTTCTGCACCTGGTATAAATATGACACATGCTCAGAGCTGATATGGGGGAATCAAGTTTCTGCACATAAGCCCTTTACAGATCAAATTTGTACTGCTACATAGCCTAAGGTTTTTCTATTATTTTACTTCCCCAACCCCCACCCCCACCCCCATGCTATCTGGTATATTTGATCATGGAACTGTGGCTTGACAAAATGAGAAGTTATTAAACTTGCTTCATCATGGTTTTGGATGTAGGAATACCGAATTTCCATTTCCATGCCTAAGTGTTTGCCAGAGTGACACTCTTTTGTGAGCAGCCGTGTTCTTTTCATCCCCAAATTCACTTTAGGATGAAGAGCCTGCTCCCCAGATGGACTGTTGTACTCTTCTAGTCAAAGCAAAGTCTCTGTAGCCCCCAGCAGCCCTCTCTCAGTGCTTATTTGGGAGAAGTATGTACAAAGCGGTGGCTTTGAAGGCAGGTCAGGAAAGCTTTGGTTAGTTTATGCTCCTCCAGAGGCTCAGCATGCCATTTACTGGGAGACGGGGACTAAGGCTCCTGTTGCAGTTCAGGGACAGCAACCTCAGAAAGCACAGCAATCACTGTGTAGCTTGTTCACCCATCCCAGCTCAACTCCTTCACTGCAAGTGCGGGGCTCTGTGTTCCTCTCAGCATTAAGTCCAATTATACGACCTTTGTTTGAAGAGTGGTGTGAGGTTCATCTTCAGCAAAAAATAATCTTCTTAGTGGGCTGTAAATTGAAAATAATGATTCCTTCCTATTTTTGGAAGTGACTTGCACAATCAACAGTTTATTGTGTGAAGACCTGAATGAGGCAGGCTTGGAGAGCAGAGTGCTTATTGGGTTGGGTTCCTGTTGTTGAAGTTGCACAGACTGTTTCAGGGCTCTCTCTTTGCCCTTCCTCAGGGTTTGTAAATCCAGTCTCCATTTGATTCTTCTCTTTCTCTTTCAGGACAATTATTCTGAGTGACGGCCCTTGCAAACGCTTCTGAGTGGTTATCATGGGCTTCATTGCCTTTCTGAAGACCCAGTTCATAGTTCACCTCCTCATCGGGTTCGTCTTTGTTGTGAGTGGACTGATCATTAACTTCATTCAACTATGCACACTAGTCCTCTGGCCCATAAACAAGCAGTTTTATCGACGAGTAAACTGTCGCCTTGCCTATTCACTTTGGAGCCGTGAGTATGCTTGAAGGGGATGTGAACACTGGGGGTGGAGAGGGGTGTGGGTTTTGTTTCTATTTTTGTAAATTAAAGAAAAATATATGTATACATATGTGTATGTATATACACAATGACACAGGGCAGAAAGAAGAGGTAAGTAGACTCTTTCGGAGCGGCTCAAAGCCGCCACCTTTTCTGAAATACTGGGAAGACATACGGAAGTCGAGGGACTGGTGCATATTGTCACTCTTATTAAAACAAGTGGGAGATAAAACTCCTCCCCAACCCTGTCTTGACTGGTAGGAATTACTGTCTCAATATCATCTTCATCCAGCATCAGACCCTTTGCTAAGTGATGGGGAAGGGGGAATTCACAGAGACAGCTTCAGGAATTAAGCGTACGTGCCATACTGACCACTTACTTATGAGCCAAAATCAGCTGTGTGGTTTGCAGGTGGAGATGTCTGTCTTAAAGTATCTAGTGAGTTGCCTCTGTAGCTGAACTGTGTGACAGAGTCCTCTTACACCCTACAGTGTTCTTCTCTGATGCCAGTATCTCCTCTTGTGAGCAATTTGTCACTCTTTTTTCCATTTGCCCATGGGACGGCTCTACAGTGAGTGCAGCTCCTTTGCTCTCTTCTTTCAGGCCTTTGCAAAACTTCCCCATGGATGCCCTTTTTTCTTATACAACTTAACAGGGGATTGGTTTTCTGAAATGGATGTTTAGAAGACTCCTTAGTCCGAATGTCACCTCCTGTTTCAGCAGAGATTCATCTAATTCGTTTCCGTTCTCCATCTCCTCCCAGTATGCATGGCCACTTACCATAGTGCTCAGCATCCAACTCCCACTTTGGGTAAATGAGTCACCTAAATGAGTATTTAAATTACAGTTGAGCAGTCCACTTGCAGGCACCCACATTTCTTAAATCATGGATGTGAAGCCCTATCAATACAAACTCTCCAAATACCTAGTTCAGTTTATTTTTAAGCTTTTTCTCCTTGTCCTTTCCGTTCTTTTTGTCTTACCTATTGAGAATGTTGTCTGAGAAGCACAGGAGAAAGGGAATTAAATAGAGAGTGACAGGCAAACTGTCAGGAGAAGAAAGTATTGTGATGGAAGAACTTATAGGTAGAAACTTCAAGATTAGCTTGGTTGGAGGGGAGTTGGGGGTATATGGGATTTATTTTTTATTTGCTTGTAAGAATTTCTTAATGTGATTTTAAATAATCTAGAATCTGATCTCATCTTGAACACTATTGTTGCATTGATAGTTTGGCTTTTCTGAGAAACTGAGCTGCTTCTGCGTGTAAGGCTTATAGGCTCATACGCTTGATTTCTACAAGTTAGAATTGTGCATGGAAAAAATCATGTTTTAAATGCTGTTAAATCTTCTACACACAGGAAATAACTTACACCATTGTTCAAAAAGGTTTGGAGAAGCTGAACAGATTATTGGGTTGTACCTAGGATAACCCCTCGTGTATAGCCTATTATAAATTAAATTATTGAGAAATTAAACTGTGAAAATTACTGTAATAAATGTAATAGGGGATTGCAGAGTGCTGATGCCCTGTAATGGAAGAGCTGACAGAATAAGTGCTTCAATTGTGATTTATAATGAATTAAGTAAGCTGTGTAAATGCAGCAGTTCAAATGTTGCCATTCATAATGAAATATATTTCATTATGTGGAAGCCTTTTGGCAACGAACCTGTAGATTGGTGTTCTGTTCTAGATGCTATGTTTTGCTCGCTTATCCCAAGCTGTCTAGTTTTCAGCTGAAGGTGTTCATGTCAGAGCTGTCTGTAACAGAAGCTGCTCTGCCTGTCCAACACGGGATTGGTGTGCAGGGGTAGATATGCAGGTGATCATCTATGTGGCTATGTACTATAGCCAGCTGAAAACCAGGTTTTATTCTTACTGTATCTCTTCTCAAATACATGAAGCACAGCTTCAGAAGGAGGAGGAGACAGACTAGCCAGTGTTAGTGGCAGATGTTTGCGAAGAAAAGTGTCAGGCTCTGGCCTCAGTGTAAATAAATCCTTTGCAGCACATGTAGTTCATAATGGGTAGTCTGTACTTCAAGCTCCCCTAGATCAGCTCTTTTCAGATGACTCATGCCTTTGGAGAGCGCAATGCATTGGGTTTAGTCTGGTTGCAAAAATAATCCCGCAAATGTTAGTTAGTACTTTAAACCGCGAGGTGCACTGTGCCTCTTGTTTGCTTGATTTCTGGGTGGCATGTGGGATCCCTGGATGAAGGACAAGGTTTGCTGTAGCAAGGTGTTGTCTTCTGCAGGAGGTATCCCAAGCAGTGCAAGTGTTACCTTTGTTCAGAAGGATGGGCTTGCTGTAGCAAGGATCGGTGCCACACAAAATAGCTGTAACTCACATACTAAAAAAAGAGGAGCTAAGCCCACTCCTGGTTATAATTACATGATTTATCAATACACTTGTAAAGGACAGTCTGTTTCCTCTTATTAATTCTCTGGCTTATCAACTCTCCTCTCTCAGTATGGACTGGCAAATCTCTCAGCAAAGCTTCCTCCGTTATTTTAAAGTGAATGGTACTAGAAATGCTCTGCAGAAAATCATCCACACCTGCAGATCGGGGTTTTTTTTTCTGATTTTGAAGAAACACACCCATTTTATTTTATTTAATATAAGAAAATGCAGCAACTGTAACAGGTACTGGAGATGTTTCTCCTTAGTACATGGACAGCAATGGAAAGGGAAAATTGCTGAGTACGACACCGTGTTTGGTACCACTATTCCATTCTCCTGGCCACCAGCTTGGTGGAAGAGCATACCTCTCAACTGAGGACACTCTTACTGTCCTGTTTCCCTTTTTACTGAGCCAGGATAACCAGAGCAAGGAAAGGTAAGTGAGCACATCATTTGCAAAAGAGTCAAAGCTGGAAAGCAATGCTAGAAATCTCTAGTTTGGTATAAACTCTGATACTGTCTTTCCTCAGCTGTATTTCCAGTTGACCGGAGTTACACTGTCTTGATCAGCAAGTTGCATAACTTTGTCATGCCCCCAAAGGAGTGAGTCTTGAAAATGATACAGGGGCTAACCTGGTAAATAAGTGGCCACACAGGGAATACAAATGAAAAAAAGTAATGCTAGAGAAGCTATGTATCCTTGTCAGACCAGGATTTGTTTTCCCTGTCATCCACCTAAATACTGCATTTGCCTTCTCCCTGATGTGGTGCAAAATTGGACCCGCTCTTGTTTAGTAGTATGGCTAGATTACCCTGCTGTGATCCCACTCATCAGAAGCTGTTGTGTAGGGAGGCACTGCCTTATTTTGCAAAACCAGGGCCTCCCAAGAGAAAGCTGAAATACCACATGGCAGAACCTGACATAGAAAATGGAGCAGTGTTTTCCCTGCAAGTTTGTCGTAGTAATGAGACAAGACTTGGAACTTTTTAACTGCCGTATTTGTGCAACCAAATGTTGATTGCATCTATATCTCACTGAAATGAGAAAATACCAATGACTACAGTTTGCATGGAAGCAAATCTTCCTGCTGGAAGAATGAACTATTCTCATACTTTTTATAGTTGTCCCATGATACAAGCAATGCCTTCCATCTGCCTTGTTGTGCTGAAATGAGAGAAATAGGCTAACCATAGCAACTACATTCAGTAGTGCTTGCTGAATTTAAGTGGAAAGAGTTTTTAAGATGAAAAAGGGGAGATGGAAAATTAGAAGAGTGGGTAACAAGGGAAATATTCAGGGTAGAGTAAGAGAGATGCTGGGGTATTGAAAAGCTGGAGAAGACAGAGATGAAAGGGCTAATTCTTTCTTTGCAGTAAGACACAATTTACCATTCCTGTCTTTGCCCAGTTATTTTGATAAATTAGCTCAATTCTCTGGTGCTTCTGACTCTGTGTTGATGACCATAATACAGAATGATTAGAGTCCTCTGTTCTAATATTAAAATCTGTTGCAGAAGATCTATGGCACTGTATCCCTTTAAAAGGCCTTTATTAGTCTGTTTACCTCCATAAAACTTGTTTCGTGTTGAGTAAAAGCATTAGGCTGCATCTATGCATAATTTGTATTCCACCTGGGAGAAGAAACTGTACTCATTTAGTGGAGCAATCAACAGCTCAGCTGTCTGTTTTCAGGCACAAAGTTCGGGGTTTTTTTCCAATGATGCTGAAATTTCGCATTCATAATATAATGGCAAGCTTGTCACTGTTAAAAACTTGCTAAGTTATCTGTAATGTATATATCTAGTGCCCTAAATACTGCTTAAGGATGGTGATGTGATTTGGTCTATACCTATCCAAGCTTTCACTTTGTGTCTGCTGAGTTGGATTGAAAAGGTGATAGTGTTGTTGGGAATCAGAAGAGACTAGGCACTGAATGGGGCTGGAGAGGAAACACTAAATAGCTTTTTGTAAGCAGCACCCCTAACTCCTCTCTCCATCTTTGTCATGTTTGTTAGAGTTGGTAATGCTGCTGGAATGGTGGTCAGGCACAGAGTGCACCCTGTTCTCAGACGAGGCCACGGTGAACACCTTTGGGAAGGAACATGTCATCATTATCTTGAATCACAACTTTGAAATTGACTTCTTGTGCGGCTGGACTATGACAGAGCGCTTTGGAGTGCTAGGGGTACGTTGGGCCGTGAGCTTTCTCTTCATCTGGAGTCAATTTAAAACTCCTCTCTATACAGTTTCTTTGCATTTGAATTTTCAGATATAACTCCATCAACTCTTTATCACCTTAACTTTAATGTCCTTGTACAAATCAGCAAATGACATTTTTGGATTGTTGTTTTGTTTCTTTCCAAGAGTTCTAAAGTCCTTGCTAAGAGAGAGCTACTATATGTGCCCCTAATTGGCTGGACGTGGTACTTCCTCGAGATTGTTTTCTGCAAAAGGAAATGGGAAGAAGACAGAGATACAGTTATTGAAGGATTAAAACGCTTGGCTGATTATCCTGAGTATATGTGGGTAAGTGTTGAGTTCCTTCTCTAGTATCAATTGCTAGAAGTGAAATGGTGATGGAGGTACTCAGTGGTACTGTAGCCTTATGTATCAGGAGAAGATCTGCTCACTGCTTTCTTCAAGTGTTGCCAAGGAAAACCCATGCTCTGAGGTCTTCTGGATATGCTGGTAAAGTGTTGCTCCGTTTGCCTCTTGGTAAGGGAAGTGGTTTGGGAAACAGTTCAGAAGATTGCATAGATGTTTAGAAATTTGATGATAACTTATGAATCAGGCTTGTGTAATACTTGTTAATTTTATCTGAATTTATTTTTCTGTTTAAAACAAAATAACAGTCCATATTTGACCAGTAAATCTATATGGCTTTAAGCTACATTTTCTGAGGTAGGCTAAAAAACCATGAAAACGAAACCATCTTTTCTGGAGAAGTGAGTGAATTTGGGTGGGCGTGATGCACAGGCCATGGATTCTAATAGGAGTTTTGTTAGCATGTTCATCGATCTGTGAAATTACAGGTTTCTCAAAATGCCTTTATGAGAACACGTGGCAAGGTTACATCTACTTTTGCAGTGATGCTTTTCCTTTTTATTCTGACATTATTTGAGTCAAGGGTGAAACATCTATGTTTCGTTATGTGGGATGTTAGCTTTTACTGCAGCTACACAGTGATATAATCAACCTATTAACTTTTATTTTTGCTTTGAATGAAAATGTGTTGATAAATTTCCTGGTTTGCTTTTATAGTAGTGCTTGTACGGTTATTTGGCTCATAAAACATTTTAAGATGCTTTTTCTGTGTATTTTAAGTGATTTTTCAATATTATCCAGTACAGCTTGTTAAAATGAATAGTGAAATAGTAAGCCTTAACTAGCGCATTGTGAATGTGTCATTTGTGATATTTTTTCTATCGTTACAAAGATATAAAAAAGATACAAAAAATAACAATCTGGAGAATGTATTTTAAACTACTTAATTGCTTGAACATACGGATATGAACTACATTTAATGTATCCTCCTGATTAGGGCTGAAAAAAGAAGTAAGAACCCAACCAACTGAAAAATCTGAAGACTGAACTTCAGTTGCAAACTTATACATTTTAATGATTCTATGATTGAAAACCATGGACAAGTCTCTAGGGAAAACAACTAGAAAATATAAATGCAAAATGCAGTTAGCATTGATTATTTAAATCAAGACTTCCTGCTTGACAATTTAAATAATGAATAAAATTGACTTCAGTGGATCAATTTCATCATTTTTATTCATTCTAAATGCCATAATTAGGGCTGTCTGTGTAACCTGCATTGGGGAGATCTTTCTCACACATGCACTGCCGTGCATAGTCTGGACCTCTCTTGCTTATTTGGTCCGAAAGGATCACTGCGCCGTTGAGCAGAAGAGGGTGAGAACTCGGTTTAGAGGAAAGAGCTTGCACTGCAGACTGGAGTTGAGATTGTGGTGTTACTACCTTGTGCTGTCCTCACCACTTGGTGGTGGTTGGTCAGGTTTTCATGAGGAAAATGTCCTGAAGGGCCACGTGAAGATTGCAGGGCTGGTTCTTGTTCTCTCGCTGTGCTTCAGCAGGTCTAACTCTTGTGTCTATGGCTTCGTGGTTCTAGTGGTGCAATGGGAGCAATGTCCACTTTTCAGAAAGACCAGGGATTAACAGAAATTCACGCTAGGGCCCTCAGAAGAGCTTTGTTTGACTGCTCTTGGCTTTGCCTTGCTTCTGGTCTCACTCTCAACTAGAGCAGAGACCATATAAAGGCTGGAGGACAGATGGATATATTCTGCTACTTGAAGTCAGTATGGGAGCGTTTAAGTCTTTAGTAGTTACTCAGGGTACTGCAATCAGAATAGTGTCCTACAAGATGAACAAGGTAAAGATTTTGGAGAAAAGCACCATTTTTCATGAACACAACTGGTACAAATGAAGAAAAAAATAAGAGAAAAGCTTTCAAACAAGTCTTGTTTTCAGATGAGTAATTCCAGTTGTACTGTACAAATTTTAAATGAGGTAGCTAGTGATTAATATGTTTTTTCCTAAAGTGGTGGTGTACTGATATTTGGATTGCTTTTTCTGATTTGTAGAGTAGTCCATCACCAGCCAGCCAAAGCCTTCAGGGATTTTTCTTTTTTTAAGTAAAAGTTTCAGGTATAGCCATATTTAGACTTTTTTTTCGCCTTAAATTTGGTACCAGTGTTGTTAAATAAAATTGTAAATGAGTCGCAAGGTGGTGCTTATGCCTAATAATTGGTGGTCAGATGAGACAACTGAAGTGTGTGTGCATGCATGGGTGTATGTTTATCTTACACAGGTTTTCAGTATTCTGCTCAGTTTCTTTTGATCTCAAATGCCCTTGCTTTTGCCTTTTGTCTCCTTGTACTAGTTTCTCCTGTACTGTGAAGGAACCCGTTTTACAGAGACCAAGCATCGGATCAGTATGGAGGTAGCTGAATCCAAGGGGTTGCCTAAACTGAAATACCACCTGTTGCCCAGAACCAAAGGTTTCACCACTGCTGTCCAGTGTCTCAGGGGAACAGGTACTGGCAAGCTACTATTTGGTCTTTGCAGTAATTGTAACGTGTTGCTTAGTATGTTCTGTGTAGCACGGTGTAGTATACTCTTATTATTCATTAGACCCATTGCAATTAGTGAGTTGGCAGTGATAAGCATTCAGCATATCAACCATTAATTTCTAACTTGCCACATAACTCTCAGATACCAGTCATAAAAAATATAATCCTTTCACGTATGTCATTGTTGCTTAGTTTGTCAAGTCTGTCTTGTGTTCTGATAACTTAGGTGCTGAGGAGATGGGAATCTCAAGTGTGTGATACACATAAATACGACATGTAAACACGAAGTAGTGAAGGGCACTGCTACCTGACACCATTAGTGCAAGGCTTGCACAAGGCTCTTTTGCTTTCTCATGCAGGGATGCCAGCAACGTGGTTGCTAGAATTGCTGTAACAGCCATGTTTTCTTTTTTTACAACAGTTTCAGCAGTATATGATGTAACACTAAATTTCAGAGGAAACAAGAACCCATCTTTATTAGGAATTCTTTATGGGAAGAAATATGAAGCAGACATGTGTGTAAGGTGAGCATGTAATGGTGGAGGTGAGCTCTAAGATGCATGCTTTATCATGTTGACCTGTATTCAGGTTTACAGGAAATGTCCTTTCCTGTTTTAGTGGTGAAAGACTTTCTGGAAAATGACACTGATTATCCATTGTACTGAGGTACAGCAGCAATGGTTTTGTGAAAGAAATGCTATCTCGGGGGAAGCAGAGTGCTGCAGCCCTAATGGGGAAGGGAAGGAAATATGTTCCAGTTACCAAATACTGCAACATTTTAACCTTTCAGTTGGGAAGAAGGCTGCAGGGGTGATGGGCAGAGAGCTGGGATCACTCATTTGCAAGTGATTTAATTTTAACTATTTACATTTGCCAGACATATTCTTGATGAGGAAAGTGAGCAGACAGCTTAGCAGCTAGCAAAACAGCTGGTCTGGCCGTTGCCACCTGTAATCCTGTACTGATGGCAGATGCATGCAGCATGTCTAGCTAGATCTGGAGCACACATCCATGGATGTACATTTCTGTAATTGTACATAGAAGAGTGGCTGCATTCAATTAAGTATTTTATGGCTTGCTAATGGAGATGCAAGTTGGTTTTATTTATTGGTGAGGTAGTGGGAGGAAAGAAGAGAAATGCAGCTTTCAGTAGTTTTCTAGAAGAGGTTTGGGTTCAAGGTGAGGATGATATTGCCAGGTACAATTACTGATTGTACACCACTAAAGGAACAAACTGCTATGTTCAGATAACTTTGAATTAAAATATGTTTGTGGACTGAATCAACATTTTCAAAGTCCTTTTCTACACTTGAAGTTTTTCTCTTGTTTTGGAGAGGAAGCAGTGAGAATAAGGAAATTATTTTTGTAGTCTTTTTGCTGAAAATTGAATGTGTCCATAATGTGCCAACAGACTCAGCTTAGCTCAGACAGAGAAAGCGTGTAAGCTCTTGTTCTTGGCATATGTGTGTGCAGTTACCTGTGCAGAGATAAAGTTAGCTGGCTGCAGAGGATCCAGTCTTTCTCCTGACTGGCTGTAGAGAAAATCAGCTGAATTACCAGATGCTGTTGCTGTGAGTACCCTCTAGTGGTGATAGCAATACAGTGACAACTTTCTTATAGAGCTTTCAGCAAATGACTTTCTACTGAGCTTTTACTAAGCATTATTTATATGAATTGAGCGGCTCCTCCTGTTAGAGCTAATGAAAGAAAATCTGTAAAATCTGGTGTCTGATTGGTTTATGGGATACAGAAATGATGAGGAAATGTATTAGAATATCTTCCCTCAGTGCTGCAGACTTCAAGGCTTTAGTACATACTATGAAAATATATTCCCTGGTTGAACAGCAGCAAGTAAGTTGTATCTGGGTTCACTGTGTCTAGAGCCCTCCTAGATGTCACCCTGCTGTAAAAGGGCCTTGATACAGTCCAGGTACTGCCAAAATATGGTTGAGCTGTAGGTGAGATGTGCGCCTGCCCTCTAAAAAACAAGCAACCTCTTTCTGAATTGATTCACGACTGAGATGTATGCCACTGAGAAAGGAGACGATACATTTTTGTGAGTGTGTTAGTGGCTTATCTTAGAAAATAACAGAATGCGGGGAAATGGTTGGCTCTTCCCCATTGGAAAGAGGCTCTTACAAGGTGCTTGTTCTCACTGAGGTCAGGTCAGTACCTGAGCTGGGCATAATTTTTGTATGCACCCAGAAGTGCACGCCTCAATCTGTAGGGCTGGAGATGTGAGGAAAGCCAAGTGCAGCAGCTATAGAAGAAGATGTTTTCTATAGAGTGGTGCAAAGTGAATTTTTAACCACCCCTCCATCCCTCCAAAATGTGGTTTCACTAACAAAATGTAACAAACAATTATCCTGGGGTTTGCCACTTTTTTGTCTTTTCCAAGCTCTGGGTGCCTCGGTCTGAGCTCACTGGGAATCAGGTGGTAGCAGCTCCAGTGAAAGAATATTGTTTGAATGGGAAAGGGTTGTTTCACTTTGCTCTGAAGTTGGTAGGAGCTTGCACAGTTTCTTTTGCCTTTGGAACCTGAGGTTTTAGGTGGAGAATCAGGTGTTAAAAAATTTAAGTCTCAGTTCTTTTCTGCTTTTAAGACCTCTGCCATCAGTGACAATACCTGTAGCTTATCCCCATCATTGAATGGAAGATCTTCCCAAGTAGAGATCAAAAGGCAAATACCTGGATTTCCCCTTAATTCCTTTTTTTTTCTTTTTTTTTTTCTTTTCTTTTTTAATCTCTCTACTAAACTAGGAGGTTTCCTCTAGAAGATATCCCTCAAGATGAAAAGGAAGCTGCAAACTGGCTTCATAAGCTTTACCAGGAAAAGGTAAACAGCTTTGCTTTTTTTTCTCTTTTGGGAGTTTCATGGGGTAGTGTATTAAGGCACTGAGTAATGCACACTGTTGCACTGGATGGAGAGAAGAGATGGAAATATTCTGTGTAATTAGGCAGCCATCCCTCAAACTGCTGGAAGGAGCAGTACAGAAGAACCCCTTGGCCACAGAAGGCTGGCTGGTGAGTAGGTATCAAATTGCCAGGAAGCACAACGGGATTCAGAGATATTGCTGAGTTGCAGAAGACTAATAGCAATCCACTGTCTTTTTATATTCTCCAGCTGTTGGGTCTCTGTCATACATTTGTAAAAGCTTCTTTCTCCCTGTGGGTGTTTTTAGACACTCAAGGAGAGTGATAGCTGTCTATCAGGGGCAGGCGGTCTCAGCTCTTAGTTGCAATTGTCCTTTGCTTTCATGTTTTTTCCATCGTTTCTTTCCTTCTGCCTCCTGTTAACGCCTCTGCAGTGGTGCATGACATGGTGTGGACAGTCCCTGGGTTCTGCTGTCAGGAACTGGTGTAGCACATAGTTCAAACAGCCAAAAGCTTTTCTTCATCCCTTTCCTTTCCCTTTCCTTTCCCTTGTACTAAATTTCTTGACAGATTTAACAGTTCTGTGGGGAGGAGGAGTGAACTGTAATTCGTGTTGCCCAGCCCCAATTGGTGGATTGTTGAACTTGAAATGCGTATCTTGATTTTTGTGTTGCCTGTCTTTGTGGAAAAACAGAGGAGCATGGAAGCTTTAACTATCTTGGGCTTCCTTCTGCTGTGATGACCTGTGCTGCAGCATTTCCAAGCTTACATTTAGTGTGTAGGTAGGCAGCAGATCGTTCTGAGTTTTACTTCGTTCATTTCAGCCTCATTTGTTTGAATATCTAAGCTTTAATTAAGAGGAGAGAAATTATCTCACAAACAGCAGTAGCTATCATCTCACCACCTCCCATTAGCAGGCGTATAAAACTAGTTTGTAGGTTTCTGATGTTGCTGGGCTGGAACATTAAGGTGTATGTTACAGAGGTGGCTCCTGCTTTGTTAATCAGTAAATGCAGAGCAGTAAATGCAGATGTGGCACAGAGCATTCACTCGTCTTGGTGCTATTCCTTAGGCAGAATGCTCTGCTTTGCTTCCAGATGGAGGGCTTGGTGTTCTTGCTGGTGTTGACTGTACTTCTGCTCAACTTTGGTGTCAGCTGTTGCTGTAGAGATGTTACTTATATATGTGGATATTTATATATTGATCTTACGGTAGTAGCAATATGTTGTAACTGGAATTCTTGAAATACTCTTCCTGCACAGAGGTTATGTCCTCAAAACATGTGTTACTGGCAAGGAACAACTTGTGCTTCTTAAGCCTTTTAAGGGATGCTAAAAAGTAAAACAGCTTAAGTGGGAAAAATAAGAAATAGCCAAACTCGAGCCACCCTTAATAACGGCTTGGAAACTTTACAGAACATTCTTACAAACTGAGGGAAGACTGTGGGCACTCTGCTCCTCTGAGTGATGCATTTCATGATTGCATCTCTCTGTAGGCTCAGCTCAGTATGCAGCTGCTCTGTTGAAGACTTCAGGTTATGGCTAGCACAGTGTTGTCTCTGCTGGTTAGCTTGTGCTTTGTCTTCGTCTTCGTCTTCTGGCTGTACATAGAGCACTTTTCTACTGTGCTTTGCTAACCTTGTAAAAACAGGAAGAAAAAGCACTCAGCAAAGAGGCAGGTAGTGTCTGAATTAGCCTCTGGCCTGACAGTGCCCTAAATTCCCCTGCAATTAAGAGAAGAGGTGAAGGTATTTTGTAATGGAGAGGCTGATACAATGTCAGTTTCTGATGGTGGCTCAGATTGCCTTCAGAGAGCTTATACAGTGGTCTTAGCGATCAGCGGAAATGCCCAAATAAATGACAGCAGATGGAAATGGATGCTGTGTACTCCGGATGGGTATTTACCACAGATACTGTCCTTGATGTTGTCCTACGGTGGACTAGTCTTGGATCACTTGGTGTGCACACATTATGAACCTGTTTTCTCCTATCTTCTCTTTGTCCCAGGATGCTTTGCAAGAGATGTATAATCAGGAAGGCATATTTCCTGGCCAGCAGTTTAAACCTCGTAGGAGACCATGGACGCTCCTAAACTTTCTTTTTTGGGCCACAGTTCTTCTCTCTCCTCTCTTCACATTTGGCTTCGGAGTTTTTGCAAGTGGATCACCTCTCCTCATCCTTGCATTCCTGGGATTTGTTGGAGCAGGTAATAAAAGCAGAGAAAAACTAAGCCCAGAGTGACATGTAACAGGATCCATTACCTCCAACAAGTTCTGTGTATTTATTAATCTGGATGGGGCTTTCAGATGAGTATTTGGCGCTCACTCTATAGACTTTATATTGTATAGCATTTTTATTATTTCAAAAGCTTTAATCCAGGCAGGCTTGCCTTTATATCTTGGGCAATATCTATAGCGATCAATAGCAAGTGAGTCTTATAGCCCATTATTATGGTTCCTGAAGGAGGAAATACTTTTAATGGATACCTTGCCTGTGAATGAAAAAACCCACAACCAACCAACAAAACAAACAAAAGCAACAAACAGAAAAAAGCCCAAACTCTCCCAAACAAAAAACCCTAAGGAAAAAAAAAACCAAGCCCACAACCAAATACCAAAACCAAATGGGGGCTGGGGAAGGGAATATACCTCAGTGTTCACACTACATGTTCTGTTAATCAACATAGAAGCATTAAGTATATTTTTAAATATAGATTGCCCTCCTCTTCTAGTGATACCTGACCTGTGATCCCTATGCAGCCTCATACAACGCACTGTTGGTCTGTAGTCAGCTACCGTCTTCAGGATTAGGTTAACTCATGTTGGTTATGCCTGTGTGTTTGTTACTTCCTGAATCCTTGAACTGGTTTTAATACCCTCCCTATTTCTCTGTTATATTTTAAAGCTTCCTTTGGAGTTCGTAGACTGATAGGAGTAACCGAAATAGAAAAAGGCTCCAGCTATGGCAACCAGGAATTCAAGAAAAAGAAATAACTGACAGCTTCAGTACAGCACATATAACCAGACTATGGTGTCCGATTAACTTCAGCTAAAAAACAACAATGAACACTTAGAAACTGTATTTTCTTAATAACTGATGACTAATATTAATGAATAAAACTTGAGCCAAGAATGAAGAAGTTGGAGGCATCAACTGAAGAGAACGCATCAACTTTCTGCCTGTTTAAGGATTACTATAGTCAAACTGTGGGAGAAAATCTGGGGTGGGATGAAAGAAACAGCTAATTTTTCTCGCTTTGTTAGGGGACTTGGGAGTGGGGGAAGAAAAGAGGGCATTGGCCATGGCCACGTGCATCTTCAGATGACTGAATACACTCGTTTCTGTCAAGAGCACTACACTCACTTTTACAACAGGAGCCATTGAATGTTTCCTCTTGCTAAAGCCAACATGTTTGTTGATTTCCAACTTTTTTTATTAATGAGCCAGGAAAATCAATCCTTCTTAAATTAATTGCAGATGTTTATTTGGTTAGAGTAATTTTGGAAAGGCTGTGTCGTCATGGCTGCAGATGAAATCCTATTTGTCTGTTACAATGATACTTTTTATTTTTAGGCAACATCTTAAAACTTCTTTAATGTGAGGGAATGGGTAGTGGAGTTCGGAAACAGTGTGGTATTGATCAGCACATACCATAGAACAGATCCACTAGTATTAAAACAGTTTAAAATTCTCATCATACGTCCTGCTAATTGCTCAAGGCTGTTTAATTTCGAAGTATTACTTCAGTCTTGAGTGTTGTTTCCCTGTTTCACATCCTACATGTAAGATGATCTTGTTTCTCTTTAAGGGCTTGTTATGTTTTCTGAATTAATGGTGACTGAGGAATTTAGAATTGTGTGAAGAAGGAAATTAATTCAGTTTTTCTGATGTTTTCTCCTGTTATTTCTATTTGAATCTCTTATCGCCAAAGTCCATTTCTGCCAACCTCTCTCAGTAAACTGGGAGGCAGCAGCAGAAATCAGCACAATAGTTTTCAAAATGTCATCTTTTACAAAAATCTGAAAAGGAGAGAGGTCTGTAGCAATCAGATTTCAAATACTGTCATTTCTTGAACTTTTAATGAGAGTTTTGACATTGATTCAGATGGGGCCAGGTTCTTACTGGCCCTGTGTACTGCAGTGATAGGGTGTGCCGCATTTTCTACTTGGACATGCTTTAGATGTTAGTCTGAAGTATATTGCAAGGTGAGTTGTGCTGTTAAACATTAGAAAGATCATAGGGTCTCTTCAGGGATTTTAAATATCTTTAGTTTCGCTTGTTGATTTTTTGGGGGGCTTTTTTTTTCCACTGAAAATAAGAGATTAGAATCATGCTGTACCTGTGCTTTTTTCCAGACACACATTCTGAGATTTTTGTAGATTGCTGCTGTATGGGTAGCAAACAGATGTGTTACCTAACCAGTGTACCTGTATACTCAAGTCTGAAAGCCACGATCTGCATTTGGCTATGCTCAGAAGTTGGTGAAATGGGTTGCAGATCTAAAGCTGAGAGCAGAAGCTGACTCTCTGGGTCTGTATTTTTAACCCAGCTGCCACTACTTATCTCACTTTTGCAAAGAGCAGATCTTATCAAAGCAGTGGTCATTATTTTCATCTTTGCTCTAGTAGCCAAGATAAGAGAGTAATAATTTACCTTGTTTTCATATTTACTGTAACTGTTGGAATGTAACCTCTTATCCCACAGGTTTTTCTGTTTTCAAACACTGGAAAAGCAATTTTGTAACTTAGAAAAATATTTTACTTGGGGTTATTAATCACTATTCTGTCAGGCACTTGATTTTTATTTGTGGTCTTTTCAACAAGAGGTTTTGAAGGATGACCTACATTGTCTGTGTCCTATTAGACTCATCCTCACTGAATCACTGTACCTGTAGCCCTGGCATTCTATGTCATCTTTGTCCCCTCAATAAATCTTTCCTAAGATAGGGATGCAAAACTGTTGTTAATCTTAGTGGAATTTGGAATATGCTTTTGGAATTGAGGAGAACAGAGCTTAGCCAGGACTCTCTTTTCCTTGCTGAATGTTTTTGTACTTTGTCTTTAAATACGGTTAGACTTCCAAATGCTGATGAAGATAACTCTCTGATTTTTCCCTGTGTTTTAACCGGAGGACTAAAAGCAGTGGGCTTTTTGTTCTTTTCTGTAGTCTTTTATTTCTTTTTCGTCAAGTAATTCAGTAATGGATGTAATTCTTGCTGCTTAGAGAGATATTACAAATGCTGTACACTTGCTTCCTGAAGATGATACTGAGTTTATATAAATTGTACTGGCTTAGCAGAGTGAGTCTTGCAAAGCAGTCTGACCACTGACATGTTTTATACTCACATTTTGAGCAGTATATTAATGGGCATGAAAAGAATTTCACAAAATAAATCCCTTCTTAATACTGAGAAGAGGGGAGATGCTTAAAGGAGAGATCTCTTTACAGGATTCTTTTCTCCTCTTAGTGCATGTAGCTCCCTATTCTGAATCATGGGATTAGTGCATGTACATCAAGGGGAGAATAATCAAGATTTCATATTTTCTTATGATAACTTATTGGTCATGCTTTCTTTTTGAAAATATAATACATCATCACTTACTTAAATGTTGCTCTTCTAAACAGACATATCCGTAGTCATTTTGAAAACTGAAATATATAGCAATGCACAAAACAGTACAAAACTGACACAAGTCTCTTCATTTTGACTTTTATCTCTTCAATAGGGGTTTTTATACACACGCACGTGCACATGTACACAGAGTATGTATAAATTAAAATGACTGGAAATAGCTGAAATTAATGTCACTAATGAAGATTAGCAGGTGGCTTGGATTGGAAAAATGAGCATAGATTTTATATCTTATTTTCTTCTGGTTTAATAGAACATAGCTTGTATATTTGACTACCAAGCCCTTTAAGAGCAATAATAAACAAAAATATATCATGTTTTTTGTCTTTTGCTTTTCAACCACACTAGGTTTAATAAACTTAAAGCTATGGGAGCGTTTTCTCTCTCCACTTCTGAAAACTTTCACTTGCTGTTTCATTGTTCAGACTAAATACCATATTCTCCAGTATGGACTTGCAAGCCGACTGCCATGGAGTTCAGCATTGACTCTGAAGATGAATGGTTCTCAGACTGATATGGACAGATGCTAAACTCTCTGCCTTGACATTGTCATAAAGAACGCTCATGTTGCTCTCGTCACCAGTTCCAAGGTAGCATCACGTTGACCTACATCTAAGAACCTGGTGGGAGAGCTTGGAGACTGCTGGAGTAGTGGCATCTCTCACTTTGGAAGGCACAAAAAGCTGATGCTGAAGAAGGACTGGATAACTGTTATCCAGAGATCTTGGCTCAGTAGGAATTACAGTTCTCTGTTGCCCATTGTGGGCTGAATGTGATCTTGCAATTGACTTTGTCTGGCACAAAAAGCATGGGCAACGTTCCTTTGTTCTGCTTTAAATTATCTTGAAGGGCTCTACACTTGCTTGTTGACCAATGAATATAGCTACTACCTTTGTCCTAATTGCCTAGTATTCACAGAAAAGGTGAGTGTGTCTGCTCGCTTCCACATGATACCGCTTGTCTCAGTCATGGATGTCTGTATTTGCTCGCCTGTATTTTCTGCAGATGGTTCGGTTACAACCTCTTAGCTGGAACTTGGAGCTTTCCAGTCCAACCAGTCCTGTAGAAACTGTCTCACATAGCTGAGGTTTTGTCTTCCTGCATTTTGCACTGGTTGACGTGCTCAGTAGGTCTGAAGTGACACAGTTTGTGTTAAGCGATAACGCAACTTTGCTGCTTCAGAGCCAAATTTTCATTAGGGAAGATGAGTCCTTCCCAGGCCTGCTCACATAGGTCGTCACTACCTGGTAACAGGTCCTTCTGGCATTGATGAAACCAACAGAAGGGAGTTGGAACAAGGTCTTTACTAACACTTGGAGTAATTACCAAGCAGGGCTCACTGTACATCTGATAATTTCTAAAGGTAGTGTTCCTGTCTGGGACTACCCCAAAAAACTGGTTTTGCTTTGTGTACATTTTGATTAAAGAAATGTGGGGTTGGAGGCTTTTAACTGAAGGCAGATAATACATATTTTGGCATCTTGGAGAAGTATGTACTAAGAAGTCTATGGCCAAGACTGGACAGATCTCACTCAAGTGTTTCATTCAGATGGTGGAGACCAATGCAGATAAAAGTGAAAAATCCATTCCTAGATTTCCTTTGAAAATTGGATGTGGTGATGTAGCTCACAGCATCTCCTGGATACACTTTAAGTCACTTGGTGTGAAGTTCCTGTCTTGCAGCAGATGATTACTACACATTCTGGTTTATTCCTGTGGAAAGAAGCCCATCCCCATAATGGCAATGCTGAATTTATACGTTGGCCAGATTTGTCACAGCTACTTGTTTCCATATCTCTGAATGTTCTGATCCATAATGGGCTGCCAGCACTGAATGAAGCCAGGATGTGAAGCAGGTGGCAGCAGGTGAGAGCTGCAAGGCTCATTGCTGAGGGCAGCAGAAACTCCAACAGGTCTGGCCAAATTCTTGCCCTGGGAAAATGGAGCCATTGCCAGGAGTTTTGCAAACTAGACAGAAGTGTGTATGCGGGCAGCAAACTGACTCCAGCATGAATGTGAAACTTCCCTGTGACCACTTAAAAGGTAACCCTTAAAATATTCATGTGATCAGGGTTGGAATTTGTTTCAAGGGCTTGTTACAGATGGCAGCTCTTACTCTTGCCACACTTCCTCCTATTTATCTTGAAGACTAATTTGATTGTTTCCGCAGTCTCTGCATCAAGGTCCTTGCAGATTGTTGGTTGTGTATTTTTTACCTGCTACGGTTTTGAGGGAGAACTTTCTGGAAGTCAGTGTTAAGTCTGCACCCCATTTGGTGGCCACCAGCAAATGTCATCAAAATATTTCATACTTTGCAATTGGGAAGACAGTGGATTGGCATCTGTAAGACAAACATGTCGCGTCTCTTATCCTGGGCCTCTCTGGGTATATGGAAAGCTGCCTGTATTTCTCTAAGATGTTCTACCTGTAGTTACAAGCCAGACTTGAGACTTTGAAACTGTGAAGAAGGTTAATTTGTGCACTCTCACTGTTGAGAGTACTTGAGTGCAACTGATTGTCATTTCTGAAAAGCTTTACATTAGCAGAAGCAGCATTTTATCTTTTTAAGAGGAAATGTATTTTTAAAATAGACCCTTTACCAGAAACCAGACTTTAATGGTACTTCTGTAACCTAAACTGGAAGTATTCTTTTGTATGGGGGCTACCACTACCAATTTGCAGTCTTCCACGTTTTATTTCTTTTTCCATTTTGACCAGTGTGCATTTTCAAGGAAAACACACAGCTTTGCCAGTCACACTAAGACCTAATTTACAGAGGGAGGAAGAGTGGGCAGTAGAGGCTAATCAGAAATTAATTACTTTTCCCCCCAAGGCGTGAACTGGTTCTAGAGTCCTCCTTTGTTTATGTGCATGTGCATCTGTGCAGAGAGCCAAGCAGTGTCCCTCATGTTAGTTTGCTTCAGCTTTGCCAGAGCTGTACCTTGTGACAAGGGAATGCTACTGCCTGAATGCCAGGCAGCCACCGTCAGCTGACGTGTCGCTTACTCCTAAAGATCACCAGCAAGTACTGTAGCTTTAATGAAAACCTTCTCTCCGAGAAAACTCACCCTCCTTAACCTGACTGATTTGTTACAAACCTGTCAAACGTAGCCAAATCTAATGAGTAATAACACTGTACACAGGGTATGCATTTACTGGGCATGTGTATATATTTTTGTACGTTTTTACGGTTATTTCCTACACTTAATTTTATGATGTTCAGAAGAGATGCGTCTGAATCTGGTTAAAAACAAGAAGCTATTCAGAAAAACCCAAACCTGTCGCCTCCTGTAGTTTCTACTAAGATCTGTGCCCAAGCAAATACGCAGATTTATAGTGCTATGCAAATACTACTTTGTAAGTTGTCTCTTAAATTTTGCTGAAAGTAGTTCATGCTGTTTTTACTGGGCTTTCAGAAAAAGATTAATGCAAAAGACTCACCTTGTAAAATAAAATAGCTTTGGCTGTGTGAAAGTGCTGTATATTAGAATCTCATTCACGCTTTCAGTTGCTTATTTTAACTGTATGGGATTTTGGATGTAATATGCTGGCATAGAGGGTTTTTTAATGGTGCCTGAATGAGAAAGGGTGACTGCCCAGCATCTGGGTGTTTTGCAGTGTTATCAGTTATGTGCTGTAACTGGGAGATCTGCATCCTTTTCCTGTTTGCCATTCTGGTCTTTGTAACTAAACATGCACTAAGGGCTGTTGTCTTTTTGCTTTTGTTTCCATTTATGCTTTTTGGTCTGTCCTGCAAACTGATCTGTGTGAGGGGCACGTCTGCAGCAATAATCTGGGTGGGTTGTTTTCTGGGGGCTGCAAGTAAAGAACAAGCTGAACCCCATGTCCATTCCCAGTCATTGAGCCACTTACTGAGAGCTGCAGAGGGACGGTACATTGCCATACTGTTTGTAGAAGTTTCACAGAGCTCCTCCAAATGACCGTGGATGATGGGGAGGGATGTTCCTTTCCAGAAGAGTCCTCTGAAGTAAACCCAAAGCTGTATGGTCTGAGATGTTGAGACTCCAGCACGGTAAGCTGGTTGTATGGGTTACTAAGCTGTAGATTAAACCAGTTTCCAAAATCTGACATCTTTTAAGCTTCTGTTATTTGCTGGAAGATGAACACCTTGCCCCTTCCTCAGCTGTATGCCAACATCATGCACTCCTACCTACTAGAGCAAACCAAGACATACTGGAAGTTCACTTAGCATTTTTGCTCCCTTCCCATACCTTTATGAGAAGGCTGCGCAACAGAAATGGATCTCTACAATTCCTACCCCTTGTATAACCCTGGCCTGCCTCTCTGCCTGCTTGGTCCCCTAAGACATCAGCTCTGCTTTGGGACGTTTGTGCCTGTAACAAGTGACAGGCATGTGTTCCTGTCATCTTTTTGCTAGAGTGCAAGCACTGAGTTCTTAGTTTCTCCTGTAGGTTTTTCCATGATCCTTTGCTCCTTTGACTATTCCATGTTGTGCTGAGCCGCCTTAAAGACCCTTTTGTGGAGAGGGTGGGCTCCAAGTTCAAGAGTATGCACACAGAAGGTTCCTTTCTGTGACTTTGCACAAACACAGCTTTTCTTCTCTCTGTGCCACCATTGAGACTCCTCAGACTCATGCTTCATTTTTAAAGGATGATAATTTTGACCTGGAATTTTTAATGCTTTTTTCCAGGACTACTATTTAAGCTTTAAAGTGAGAAATATGAGTCAAAGTTTTTACTAGTACAGAATATGAATAATTAATTTTGTTATGATGGTATGATCCGTAGTACCTGCATGCAGAAGCCAAGCCATGAAAAGCAAAGCCACAGCTGGTGCTGGAGCAATGTGCTGTCTTGCCATGCGCTGCTAAAAAGACATCACTGCTGTCAGTTCTTGTCCCTAGAAGAACCTGTTTTCTCTCACTGCCTATCCACCTGCCCTTCTGCAAGTCCTATTTCCTGAGCTGCTTTCTCTTGGTGAACCAGCCAGTGACAGACATCACAACCACACATACTGGAGGAGCAGAAGTGGTCATCAGTAGGAGGTATGGGCAAGGGTAGGTGAATGGGGCAGTGTGTCACCACAGTATTCAATGGCCGCCACCACTGTATGAGGCAGCTGTGGAAATGAAAATGCTTGCCAGCTGGATGAAGGCACAAGGAATGTTGTTGGGTGGTTTGTTTCTGTACTAAGCAATCCATATAGCAGTGAACTTTAGGTTTTGGGAGCTTCTTATACAACTTCTCTTTAAACTGCAGACACAGTAGGAAGTTCACTGTGGTGGTGGTGGCGCTTTGTAGGGGTTGCTCTTCTAGATTCCTTAATCTCACTTAGTTCACCCTTTTGCAATGAAAGTTCCAATACTGCATTAATACATTTGGGAAGACAGCCTGTACATCTAAAACTGTAATCTGTTCCCGAGAGGCTTGTTAGACTGAATGCATCTATGAAACAAAACTTTATGTAAATATAACAGGGTTTTTTTTATAGGTAAATATAAGCTTAATAACACTGTTATGAGTTAATTAAATACCCTTCTGGATTTTGCTATTCTATGGATTCACATCCATGAACATATATCTATATATATATGTCTATGTCAGAGTCCAATATGCTTTGACTGGGTTGTTTTAGATACCCACAGGGTGGGTGTAATGTTTAATTCCCACTATGGTGGTCTGCCTAACTCTGGAAGATTTTTACACCATGGGTCAATTCACTCAACTGTTGATAGCTCTTCATCTAAAACAAAGGTCACCCTTCACGTGTGTTTGTGTTGAGCTGAAGTCAGCTTGCTTTGCAACAGCTGTGCTCAGTCACACATTACAGTATTCCCTGAGCTTCACAGGCACATCCCTCTTACCAATCTTCACTCAGCCACCTTCCCTTCAGAGGGGTTTATTGGTCAGCTACGATAATACCATCTCAAGACACGATATATGGTATGATAACAATATATTACATTATATATATATATATAAATCCCCTATAATGCCAACATTATTGTGTTCCTGCTGTGACGAAGGCATGTGCCAAAGGGGCAGGATTGGTGAGCTGGCTTGAGCTGCACCACCTGAGGCAGCATGGCTGGAGCAGACATTCCTGCTCACTGCCTGAAAGGCAAAGCACATTGCTCTCCAAGGCATTTGCTAGAAAGCAAACTACCAAAAGCAGATACCAGGTTGTCATCTGTGGTAAATGCCTCTGCACAGAGACTGACACATAACTGTAAGGCTATAATGGGTAGGTTTCCAGGGGACTGACTGTGAAGAACATGGTACAGAGCACATTTGACTCTGATGACAGGTTATTTTTCTTTTCTTACTGGCACTTACAATGTGAACTGCCTTTGTTTTCATCTTGCTGATGTAGGGCAACATTTGCAAAAGCTGAATTCAGCAGTGGCCTAGTTGTGACATCTCTTTTATTTATTTCTTCAATGAATTTACAAGTGGCTATGAACTAGTGGCTGCTTCATTTATGAGGAAAATCAGCGTAAGAAAGTAGGTGGGGTTTAAGAACATGTATAAATCTCCCACCTTGGCTGCAATGAATTACAAACTACACGTGTTTTCAGGAAAATGCTATTTCTCCTGTGCTTCCCAACAGCTCAAAGCTCCTTGTCAAAGGTAAGAGAGTGCTACACTCTCCTTTTTTCCTATCTTTTAAATCAGCTGTAGCAATGTTGTATGTCAAGATTAGGGCTGGAAGATGCATCTTTCAGTTGTAGACTTTTACCATGCAAAACCACCCAACTGCACTGTTGCAGGCTGCTTCTCTCAGTCCATGAAGGCTCTCATGGCAGTGGTTTGGGCTCTCCCCTGACATTTGTATTTCCCCATCACTCTGGGAAGTGTGAGCTCTTTCATGGTTGTTTCTAGAAAGAAGAACAATGCTGCACTTTATTCCATCTGACCAAAGCTCTCCACTTTATAATCCAGCCAGGTACCGCTCATGGGGCAGAATGGAGGCCTGCAGCTTGTTTGCCCATCAAACGTTTTCATTTACGTGGTGACATTTAAGACAATGAGTTTACTTGACCTAAAGCCTGTTCAGACCATTGCGGTGACTGGGGTGTGTATTTGTGCATTGCTTGCTCTCTTTGCTAGCAGGGAGGTTCACAGCAAGACTCACAGACTGAACATGATCCACGAGTTTGCCTGGCAAATCCTGTGTTTCTTATCTGATTAATTTAATGGTTCACTAAAGGATGGAGAAGACCTTCTCAAACTGCTAAGAAATGCTTCCTTGAAAGGGCTTTTGAATAACCTGCATCTGTGAGGGGTTGACAAGACACAACCACATGGTGCAGAATGGAACCCAGTATTTTTGGGGAGGGAAATTTGCTCAAACCAGGGTTAGTTCCCTGTCAGATGGGTATGAACAAACATCATTCTCACCACTACCCCCAGCCCAGAACTGCAGCAACCTGAAAACTTGTTACTTCCTGAGCCTATGCACTCTTCTGCTGGAAGCCATACAAGAAAGCAGTTAGCCTATCTAAATTAAGTGCCGCACATAATGGAGTATCAATCACTGCTGTTAACTCCACAGCGATAACGTGGTTAGGGAGAACAAATTGCACTGAGGTAATATGGGTGGGTTTTTTTACTCTCAAAGAGATCTCTCAGTGCAGCAACCTCTGGAGCTAATATTAGGTCTGGGAATTTCACAGGCACTAATAGGATTAGGCACATGACTTCCTTTTCAGTCTGATGGAAGTCAAGTGTTTAATTCCCTTGGGCTTCTCTTGAGATTTCAGCACAGATTCAGAAGTGGCACCCAAACCATCAGTACACCTAGATCTCCTCTGATTGTCCCCCAGGCAAGGACAGAATTGCTAATCCACCATCAGAAGGGCAAATGGCCTTCCCAAGGAAAAGCACTTGGTGTGCAACCTGTGACAAAACAGTTCATGCTCCAACTCAAAATGTAAAACAAAATATCATAACTTCATATAGTACCTTTTCAAAATATGAAATAATAGAATTGTGTTCTTTTACTCACAAGAAGAAACTTGTTCTTATTTACCAACAACTCATTTGGGGCATGGGATGGGGGATGTCAAGCTTAAGTCTTACTCAGCTTCAATTTGGTGTTTATGGCAAGGTTCATGGTGCCTTTCCATCTTCAGGAACAGCTGAAAAATACTAATGGAGTGTTAAAAGTAGTGAAGACCTGCTTGCAGTGCTGCTAGAGGGCTCTGGATGTAAGTAGCATCATCTGTTAGAAATATTTACTGTTTATTATTTGGGTGGCAGTGGTGGTCAGAGCAAGAATTGATAAGAGATCTCATTGTCCCTTCTCTCCTATCTGTCAATGTTACCTTTCGTTTTACAGCTGCCATAGCTTTATTACTAAGAGTGTCAATGTCTAATGGGATCAAATCCTGAAATAGAAACCTGTGACAGAAAAAGCCTGTGCTGCCTGGATGCCTTTATGATCTCAAAACATACGGTACTGTTGTGTCTCGGGTTGCTTAGTCCTCCTTCTCTGTGAAATCACATATGCACTGAAATTAAGAGGTGTCAATTGACAGTTTAACCTTCTGTGAGGGTCACTGCTATCACGGCATTTAGGGTATAAGGCTTTCAAAAATGAAGGCTAGTGCTAACAGAGCATCTTACCATTTGATGGTGGTGTAAGAAAAAAGTCTCCTCCTAATGGGACTCACTCTGAATGCTTTGGATGCCAAAATCCACACTTCACCCCTGCTCCTATGCATAAAAGCATCTGACATCTTCGTAACAACATCCCAGTGCATGCATAAAAGCTGTCCTCTCTATCCAAACTCAAGATGATGAGTTTGGTTATACCTGTCATGCCACTGCAGAATGCAGGAAAAGAAATTAGGACTCTAAAGTGGGGGATTCTTATCTGAATATTTACTTCTAGGCTTACGATGGCTTTCTGAGCCTCTTCAGACTTCATTATTCCTGTAGTATTTCCATTTGCCACCCAGGGAGGACCTGCATAAGGTAAGCTTGCAAGGGAATCTCATTTCTAATTAATACGGTATTTTACTTAATAACTAATAGCTTTTGACATGGTAATTTTGAAATGAGCTTTCCCGTGATGAATTCAGAGTATTTAAATAATGGTTCCCTCCTCTCCTCTTCCATCAATTTTTAATTAAACCTTGGACGTGTGAGCTCTTCCCTAGGCTGGTACAATGGACAGAGATGTTTATTGCCTAAAAAATCAAATTATAAACTTTATGGTCTCTAGTTCTTACCAGTTTCACCCACACTCTTCAGAAGCTAGTCCTAAGCAAGAGCATAAATGAAGAGAAGAAACAGCCCAGAACTACTCTGTTACAGTATGTCTGTAAACTTATGCAAAACCATAATTAGCTGGTTAAGTTTATTAATGTTTCCCACAATGTGTTTTCTAAAGGGACTTCTAGAAATGACCACACATGTGTACTTCTAAAGTGTATGAAGTGAAAATGAATAGAGTCGTGAATATATGCTGAAGGGCTGCCTTTTGCCTGGTCTGTACAGCCTCCAGCTAAGGGTGTACAAGTGCATGAACTGCAGTGTGTGGCTGCTAAAGCAACTTAAGTAACAGTGATTTTCCTCCTGAGCTATGAACTCAGTTGGCTGTGATATGGGTTAAATAAATCCTGGTCTATCTATGCACTTGTGGCAGGTCAGAACAGGTTGCACATTTCTAGCAATGCAGTCACCTTCCTTGTGGGTGGTATCAAAGCCTCTCTGCTTAAGTTGATTGTGGAAACATCTCATGACCATGTCTTACCTCCTCCTTTCCCAAAATACAGGCAGTGTTCAACTTTTTACCTTTCTGTGCTTCTAACTCCTTCTCTCAGGATAATATAACATTCCAGATAAACAAGAAATAAGCCCTTTTCTTCTAAGGTCTTCAGGGTCAAGAAGAATTTCAAAACTACACTGGGCTCTCTCCCACTCAAACTCAGTGTAAATGAGAATGAAACTCCACATACAAGCCTTCTTTCTTTTGAGCTAGGATAAGTGCATTCAATTTCTATGCAGTAAAAGCTGACTGTCTCACAGTAGCTACTGTGGCTGCATACTCAGCAGGGCTGGATGATATGAAAAGGGAGCTGCTAAGGGAGCACGTTCAGCAGCGGGTGACACAGAGAAGCAGCATTCATGACCTGCTGGTGAGAGTGCTGGATGCTGTTGGTTTGGATCTTGATGTTGAAGACCAGCTAATTAGCCCTAGTGCTTCTCTGCTGGCAGTTGAAGTGTTCCTATTTTACTGTTCTGGTCCAGGATTGACATCCTGAGAATACTCCAGAGCTTCAGGAGCTCCAGGAGCCTTCTCTGTCTGCTGGCACCTGACCTCATTTCTGCCTGTGCTGGAAGCACTGAGAAGTTGTTTGGATTTCTGCAGAGCTGTAAAAGGCTCTAGGATCACTTCATTATTACTAGTTAGTTTTTAAATAAGCTTGAGTGACTCAGGAAATGGATATAAATGACCTGCTAGGGGAGAAGAAAAGGAGGCAAGTACAGTGGTGTCTCAGCTGCAAACATGACAGGGTTGAATTACTCTGGTCTTCAGAACTAGCTTGGAGTAAGAGCCTCCAAGCTAGTGTCTTCCTCTTCCTCCTTTTATTTTGTTCATGCGGCATAGGAGGAGAAAGAACAGTTGTTTGCACCATTAGACATATTATCATCCTGATAATGATGTTCATACTTTCATACTCAAAATTTCACACTCAAGTTCACACTCAAAATTTCATATTTTGAATTTCTTTACCAAGGTGGATAAGAGCACCTGTAACATACCCAGCATTTCATCTGTGAGTTCAAATGCCTTTCTCCTCATGCCTGCAAGGTGAAGCTGCCTCTGACAGCTCAAACAAGCTGCCTTTTGGTAGCATTTTCACTGGATTAGTAGGGTTTTTGAGAGTTGTAATACCATAGCATCATGCTTGACAGTCAAAACTAAGGTAGAGGGCTTTGGCTCCCAAGATGCCTGCTGTTCAGAGACTGGCTGGGCACTGGTCTGCTTGCGGGAGATGCTATTTCCTTTGCTTCATTTTTATCTCTTTCCTTCACCTATTAAACTGTCTTTATCTCAACCCATGTATTTTCTCACTTTAATTCTTCTTCTTTTCTTCCCCTGCCCCACCGAAAATGGAGGAGTGAGAGAGCAGTTGTACGGCTGCTGGCCAGGGCCAGCCCACTATGTGAAACAGAAAAAAATGTTATTATGAAAAATCTTTGTTTGGAGGTCACCAAATAGGAACAGTGGACTATATGGATTAGAGGGCACAAGGAATTTTACATAAATGACCGTTACTGCTAGC
Organism: Lathamus discolor; assembly: GCF_037157495.1. Lineage (NCBI taxonomy): Eukaryota > Metazoa > Chordata > Aves > Psittaciformes > Psittacidae > Lathamus > Lathamus discolor. Next base: position 36,426,609 of record NC_088887.1, read on the forward strand.
AAAACCTGGAATCCTAGGATCTACCGTGATACTCTGGGGCCTCCATTATCTTAAGGGCTACCAGGCAGTCAGGCAAAACTGGACAGAAGGAATCAAATTACACTGGTGACACTGCTAGTTTTATCTTTGTCCTGATCAAAATCTGGTGTAGGCATTTTTGTTTTCTTCCTATCACACCCTTGCCTGGTGGGAATCATTTCCCTTCCTCAACACTATTATCTTTCTTTTCTCTCTCTGCCTCCCCAAAATAGGATGGTTCATACCATCTTCAGAATCAGCAGGAAGATTTTCAAACGTGAATTTCCCCCTGTAATGGACATTGCAGCAAAACATAAGGCAATTAGGGATACAATTTAACTGCTTTCCTTCCTTCTTCCTGCTGCTTAAGTATCTGAAAGAATTTCAACAAGGGCTGTCCCAGTAGGGACCTGAAGACTGACAGTGTATTTTAGGATTTAGTGTTATAACAATGAGCCAGGGTTTAATTAACCTTCCAGCTCTTTGGGAGACCTGAGAAAGAGGATGCAGTGCCTCCCCAAACCACTGCTGCTCCTCTTGCAGTTACTGAACACATTAATATCTCTGATACTGCACTTAGAACTACAGCTATTTTATTATGGTCAAGTTAAAGTGCTAAATATTTTACAGAGAATGAAATTCCTTATCCTGCCTTGCAGAGAATATAATTTCAACAAATCAGTAATAGAAGAGCTGGGGGAAAAATAAGGAAATTCAGGAGCAGGGAAACGTGTGGGGTATGTTGACTTCCTTTTGCTTGATACCTGTGCCATGTGGGTTTGTGCTTCACAACACATGAAATATGACAGAAGGGGACAACAAGAAATTTAACCTTCTGTTTACATTAACCAATATATGTGTACAATATACATATATGGCAGAGCTGAAACCGTTTCTTTCTCTGGAACAATGCCCACCTTTCAAGTCAGACTTCATTCCTGGTCCAGGAGGGAGAGTTCTCAAAAGCCACAGAAACTGCTCATGAAACTAGCCTAACCCAAAACAAGCCATGTAACATGATTCCTCCAGAGGAGGCCACAGAGGTGATGAGACAGCTAGAGCACCTGTCCTATGGAGACAGGCTGAGACAGCTGGGCTGGTTCAGCCTGGAGAAGGCTCAGGGGAGACTGTAGAGCAGCTTCCAGTGCCTAAAGTGGGTCTACAAGAAAGCTGGAGAGGGACTTCTTACAAGGTCATGTAGTGACAGGACAAGGGGGAATGGTTTTAAATTTAAGGTAGATTTAGATTACATTTGGGAAAAAAAAAAATTACTGTGAAGGTTAAGAGGCACTAGCACAAGTTGCTCAGGTAAGTTGTGGCTGCACCATTTCTGGCAGTGTTCAAGGCCAGGCTAGATAGGGCTTGGAGTAACCTGGTCTAGCAGAAGGTGTCCCTGCCCATGGCAGGGAGATTGGAACTAAATGATCTTTAAGGTCTCTTCCGACCCAAACTGTTCCATGATTCTATGATTCATGTTATCCTGACAGGATTGCATGATGGCAGTGACTATTGGCTGTATAAATCTCTTAAGTCATCAGCAAAAAGAAACATCAGAGCAGAACATTAACAACTGTAACTGCAAAATTTTGATGGTGGAAATCTTAAATTCTCTGATATCTTTCAAATCCTGTTACAGAGAGAAGTGGTGAAATGAGCAGAAAGTGCTGTGGCTGCAAGATTTGAGTGCATATACAAAGTAAAAGTTGGAAGAATAGGCATCAGCTGTTGAAACAGTTGGTGAGGTGCAGTTAAAATTAGCCAGAAGAGTGGAGTCTACATTTTCAAGTGTAACAAGAGAGTTTGTGCACCTTGTTTCAGACAAGGGACCATTTTTTCTGAGGTTGCTTTTCCTGCTAGCGTGTTCTCACACATCCAGATCCCTGTTCCTGTACGCATCCACTTAAGGAAGTCAATGGTATGTGCTATGGCCATGTTCAGCCAGTATGCCTCTGATGGCTTTGTACAGAAGCTAGGCTGTGCAGTACTGTTGAAAGGAAAGATTATTGTGCATTTCTGTCCACATCAACCTGAAATTCAGAGGAAGCTGAGATGCATGCAGACTTGGAATACTCTTCCTGGTCTAATAACATCTATGCAGTCTTTCCATCCAGTCACATAGATGCCTCCTACATTAATCAGCACCTTCCCTTTACTGCACCTCGAAGTCAAGATTTATCCCAGTGGTGACCTACTTGGCCAGTGAGCTTACTGCTGTAATAGAAATGATAATGCTGATACTCAGGAGAAGCATTTGTCCAGGCTCTGGGTGGCTATAAACTACCTCCAGTTCAGCTCCTCCTCTCTCACTGATTCATCATTTGAAGTGCAGGTATAATTCTCCTCTGCTAATGTGACTAGGGAAAAGCTTCAGGCGTCTGATACCCAACAAACTGAAATGATGAAGACAATTTGCTAATTGCTTTGCTGAAGAGAATGTTGTATGCATGAATGTGATTTTATCTTGCTAAGCATGTTGAAAAACTGGAGAATGATAGCACCAAGGTGGCCTTGTGTCTATGATTGGGTCTTGTGGATAAAAAAATTAATGTTCACTTAAGACATGTATGATTTCAGTAGAGACAAAGAGCATTTTAGACGTTGGTGTAAAGAGGAACATTTTAACTGCAATTCAAGTGATCCCTTTTTCCCTTTCCCACATTTTCCCCAGAATTTCCTCCATTCATTACAAAATGCAAGGTAAAAGCACTAATTGCCAAAGTTCTGATTTCCAAGTGCTTTATTTTTTTTTCCTGTATAGTTTGCTATAACAGATGTACTTCTCTACTTCCATCAGAGACCAGTTAATTTCAGTTCCCAAATCAAATTCACTTTCAAGTGTTTTTGGCAATTAAACACCTGAGAACAAAGGGAAAAGTTGTCCTTAGTATTTTAGATCTTCTTGCCTATGTTAATGTATATATATGTTTTTTTTTTTTTGTGGTTTGGATAAGATGGTTTGGGAATAAACTACAAATGCAGATGTATTTGCTTCACTTCCTATAAAAACAGCTAGCAAGGCTAGGACTTTATTTAACAGAAACAGCTATGCTGCAAATACTACAATATACTGCAATACTACAGCTATGCTATAACAACTAGTGAGAGGTGATTGAATATATATGAAATTCTGTGGTGATTAAAACTTTAATTCCAATGAACTACTGACCTTAGCTCTAATCTTTGAGAAAGGGGACAAGCACTCTATAGTGCTATAGGGGAGATCATTGGAAGAGATTCCTGCTTATTTGACTTGGGTTTGTCTGCTTTCCTTCCTTGTGTTGTTTAGGACCTTGCAGGACAGACTATTTGACAGATGCGTGACATGAGTTACCTTGGAGTTTACTGGAAGGAATTTATCATTTTCTGCACATGCACACAACAGTGTTTTTCTGTTTCAGTAAATTACGTATTTGCCACCCAGTTATTACTTATACTGTAAAATGATGTATAAATGGTATAAATTTTTTTTAAACAAAATTGTGCCATGACACATCTTGATTCATAGCACTAAAAAAAAGTAATGAAAAAGTCTTAGTGTCCAGCTGCTCACCTAATCCTGAAAAATCAGATACAACATTTTATTGTGCTGCATAAGATTCTTAGTTTTGGCCTTGTAAGCAATTTTGTATCTGTGCCAAAGAAACAAGCCTTATTACAACCAAGGTGAGAGAGAATTCTGTGTAAAAGCTGAAGAAAATACTCCAAGAATTGGAAACAACCATTAATCCCCAAAGCAAAATAGTAGAGATAAAACACGAATATTCATCTGCAGCGCGGAATGAAACATGCTACAAAGATGCTGCAATTATTTTTGCAACATTTTAAGCCCAGCAAATAAGGGAGCCAGGTTTCCCTTACCAGGAAAACCCAGGTAAGGTTTTGCTGAAAGACAAATCTAAACGAACTGACTTCTGGAAATACTTGAACACAACACCCAAACCACCTCAGCACAATGTCACTGTGCAGAGTCATGAATGCACAGATTATTTATAGTCCTACCTTAGATTACATCTGGTTTTCCATGTGTATGCAGTGTTTAGTTTTTTTACCCATTGCGGTAGACTACTTTCAGTATGCACTTCTGTATCTTATTTAGTTGTATTTGAGATAGTAAGTTTAAATCATCTAAGTTTAGGACTCTTGACTGTGAAGAAACTGCAGATTACCAAAGTAAACAATAGATTTATTAAAAACAATGGAATAGGATCTCAGTGTACAGCAAAACAAGGGACAATTTTATGAGAACTGAAGCCTAATCAACTAGTAAGTGCCAACAGAAGTGCAGTATCTTACTATGTCTATGCATTTTAAAACCGCACAGTATAAACCCTTGAACTTTAAGGGCCTTATTCACCAATGTACTCAAACTGCTATGCATTGCTCTGGCATGGAAATACACTTATGGTTGTGCCTCCTTTGCATGAGCCAGTTGTGCACTTACGCCTCATTCACTGCCACTGAGCCACTGGCCCATGCTGTGTGCTCTTTCCTGTTCCCTATAATCCTCCAAGGTCATGCTCCGTACACACAACTCATTGTCCTTTCTTGTTGATGATTTCCATGCTCCAAGAATGTAACTAGAGAATTATAAGGTCATCCATCTGTTGCCTGATTCCCTGTGATCTGTAAAGCACATTTTGAAGATGGCCTGCAACAGAACTGCTTAAAGTATTTGAGGTCAGTAGAAAATATGACCCCTAATGCACTCACTCCCATTGACCCAGCTGAGCTGTAGGCTCTAACAGCCATGGGAATGACCTAGGCTCTGAAGCATGCGCTAGAGAGTCATAGCATCATAGAATGGTTTGGGTTGGAAAGGACCTTAAAGATGATCTAGCTCCAACTCCCCTGCCATGGGGGTTTCTTTACGTAAGCAGAAAAGAAGAAAATAGCTCTCAGTGCTGCCACCGGGGATTATTCAAAGGTGGTAAAGAGAGGCTTAAATCCACTTGTGAAAACTGGTAACGCACCTGTCACACAAACCCATTTCTTCTGGGCCCAGAGCAACCACCCCAACCTGTCTGTCGTAGGGCATTGGCACTGTCGGTCACGGCACAGCCAGGCCCCCTCCCTGACCTTACAGGCCATGGGCCACTGCCCACCAGAACCTCACGGAAGTCCTGTAACACATTTAAATGGAGATTCCCGCCGGGTATCAGCGAACCGGGCAGAACAGGGGGGCTCTGTCCTGTAGTCTCCTCAGGGAACCGGCAGCCTCCCCCCCAGTCCCCTGGGGTTCCCTCCGGCCACCTGCAGCTTCGCGATCGCCGGCAGGCCCCCACAACCCCGCCCGGGAATGGCTGCCCCAAGCTCAGAGCGGGGCGGAACGGGCCGGCGGCGCCTCAGCGACCGCCCCTTCCCTATCCCTGAGGAGAAGAGAGCGGGGCTGCACCTCACCCACACGGAGCAGCCGCGCCCGGCGCCCCTGGTCCCTCGTTCCCCCTTTCTTTCACCCGTTTTCCGGGTTACCCCCCGGGCGGCCGCGCCGGGCCCCGGCGGCGGCGCTCTCCCGGAAGCGGTAATGCTCAGCCGGTGATCCAGGAAGCGGATGAGCTCGTCCGGCTTCCCCTCCGGAGCGGCGCTGCGGGAACGCGGGGAAGGGGGTGGGGGGGAGGCGGGGGGGGGGGCACCAGCAGGCCCCGGAGCGGAGTGGCCCGTCCCAGCCCCCCCAGCACGGGGGGAGCTGCGGCGGCGTTTCCATGGCGCCGGGCGGGCGGGGTAGCCGGGGCTGAGGACCCCGCCTGCTCATGGACCCCGCCGCGGCGGCGGCCGCCGAGGAGGAGGGCAGGGAGAAGCCGCCGGTGATCTACACCATGGAGAACAAGCCCATCGTTACCTGTGAGTGCGGCCCGCGCCACCAGACAGGCGATAACAGTCGCAGGCGAGGGGGTGGAGGCAGCAATGGCTCTCCGGAGCAGTGGCGGTGGGGGGCGGCTCTGGCCGGTGCCCCTCTCTGGGCCCGGGTGGACGGCGGCCCGGGGCGGTGTCCGGCGGCGGGCGGGCCCGCAGGGGCTGTGCGGATGGCTGGCGCGGCGGGGAGGCGGCAGCGGGGCGAGGCTGGGAGCGGCCGTGTTGGAGGGGTGCCGGTGGGGGTCACGGAGCCTACGAGGGGCTCTGATGTCCGGTTTTGCCTCTTTACTGATAGTGTACCCCCCACTCCCTTTGATGGCAGTGGATAAACTTGGTTTTCTGTCACTGTGGTTCAGGGCTGTAGTAGAGAGCAAAACCGAATGACATGCTTACAGGTGCTAAAGGGAAGGGATTCAAATATGACAATAAATCTTAAACCCCAAACTTCTTGCCAGGGAGCTTTTTGTAGTTTTGATCTGGGCTGGAGAAGTCACGAGGAGTAAGGTATCCTCTGTGGTGAGGAGAAATTCCCACTGATGGATTCCTACTGACCTTATAATTTAACTACTGTGCTTTGGTTTCATTGCTGAGGCAGTTTATTTAACAAACTGGATCGTGTGTTTCCAGTGGTGAATTATTTCTTTTAGGTGTCAGAAGCAGGCAGCTGGGATGTGTGCATGCTGGTCCTGGTGTAAAATATGAGGTCCTATGCCCTTACATGTATGGAGAGTTGATTGCACACAAAGGCCACTTAAGCATGTGAACTAGATTGGACATGAGGTATCATTTCTTTACCAAGAGGCTGTTCAAACACTAGAACAGCATTCCTAGAGAGGTGGTTGGTGCACCAAGCTTGTCAGTGTTGAAGAGGGATTTGGAGAATGCTGTTAACACCATGCTTTAGCTGTTGGACAGCCCTGAATTGGACAGGCAGTTGGATGAAATGATCGCTGTAGGTTCTTTCCAATTGAAATAGCCTGTTCTATTCTAAGTACATCTATAATGTTCTTACTAAAGAAGTAAGGTAAATGAGATCAGCATAGAGAATTCTGCTTTGTTTTTTAACAAAAGTAACCCATGACTTCTTAGAAGTATCTTTATTGATGACATAACAAACTGTGTATTCGCACTTTATCACTAAAATGCCGGGAATGCTTTATGGGCCTGTGAAATAGAAACTATTACACAGGTGTGTGTGTTGTCTTACTCTGAAGTCAGCATTTATTGAGGATTAAGGTCTTAGACTGAGTTGATATTTAGAAAAAATATCTAACTAACCTTGTAACTATGTAGCTATGGAACTTGATGTGTATATGTATTTTCTCCAGACTGTTTTATAAATGTGCTTTTAAAAGTCTTACTTAGACTTTTTCCATTTTTATACAGTTCATAAACTGAAGTCAGTGATATTTGTATTGAATCTTCTGTACTCACTTACTCCAAGTCTTTTGAAATCTATTTCACTACAGATTAAAAGTCAGAAAAATATACATATTGGAAGCATCTAGAGGATATCTTTGCCTTCTTTGTTGTTATGCTACAGTTCAGGCTGTGGTGGACTGCTTTTTAGATTTACTGACTCTATCCTGTACTTGGAATTGGAGAGTCTCTGTGTGTGGGGTGGTGGTGGTGTATGTCAGTCCTTACTGTTGTGTATGATTTGAATGAGGAGCATATCTTTCAGTCTGTTGAAGTACATACAGTTTTATCTCAGGCTTGCTTTTTTCTTGATAAATGCAGAAAAGAACTTTGGTATCTTTGTGCAAGGAAATTTTGAAAATTCTGAACATTAAATTTCATCAGATTTCAGTCAAGCCCAATTATCTGGTACTGAAAATAGTATTTTATACAGTGAGTGTACTTCATGGTTGCAAAATGTTTTGGACATATCACTATGCAGTATGGTAGCAGCATATTTACAAATCAGATACAAGATGAACCTTGTGTATTGGTTGTATGCATTGCTCCTGTACTGAAGGAATAATTTCTGGTGCTGTGAACAAGCATGACACTAGTATATTTACTAGAATGGCTTGGTCTGAGATAAACTAATTCAGAAATTAAGGCAAAAATGCTCAGAGATGACCTCTCTGGTAAATGTAGTAAGGGCAACTTGCTACCATTTTTAAACTGTAACATTTGCTTTTAATGGGGAATGCGTTTTGCTTTAGCAGTTTTAGTTTCCTTTTTTTTTCTGTCCAGAGAAACGAAGCACTTGGAGACCCTAATATTTCAAACAAATGCATTCAACAAAAGTCACTTACTTGAAGGAAAGCTCTTCTAAGCATTACATTGCCAGTGATTTATGAGGAGGGGAAGCTTGGTCTTCCAGGGAAAGAATTGTTGGCTCGGTATTGGTCTGCTGGAATACACATTCAGAGCCACGATATTAGAAGCTGTTCAGCAAATACAGTTTTTCTTTCATTTAGTGGTTCTGATTTCATACAGTTGGAGATGTCTGGGATAACTGCCCCACCTAGCAGGTGCACATGAGGGGAAAGCAGATCTGCAAGGGGGTGCCTAGTTTTTGATTATATGAAGGAAGAGTGAAGGTTAAGTGACGCTGTGTCTCGGAACATAAGGGTTTCCTTTTTGCCACAAGATTTAGATTAATCTCTGTCAGGTAAATATTTGTGTTGTGAAATACTCCTGTTAACTCTTAGGGCTTATTCTTAATAAGGGAGAACCCAAGAGAGAGTTTTGTTTGGAATAAAACGTACTTTGAACACTGCATACCAGAGATGTTTTGTAAACAAATGACTTGAAATAAACGTGACAGTATTCTGTAAGGAATGCTTTTCTGGTAAAGACATTTATGCTTTCAGATTTGTGAGTTAGTCTGTATTGTAGCAGTAGTTATTTTCTATTTTGGTACAACCCTGAATTCAGCACTCTCAATGTAAGTACAGGCTTTGGCCTATAGAATAAAAATGGTGGATACCATGTAGCTTGTATATTTGATGCCAATTGCAAATGCAGTTTTTTTCACTACTCTTCTTATGTCGGTACTGCAACTTAATTGTCCTCAGGATTTTTATCTAGATACATTAGCCTTGTATTTATGGTATTTGTATTACTGGCAAAGCCCTACAGTTTTAACAGAGTTTAGGTTAATAGTTTTCCGAGCCAAATTCTATCTAACCAAAAACTTCTAGAGACATTTTCTCTAGGCAAACAGACAACGATATTTTGTAAGTGTGGAAAAAGTAGTGTATTCACAGAAAGATTGTGTTCCTGTATGTTGTTTTCCCTTTTCTCAAGATGACAGCATCCCATGTAGTATTAAATAGTTTTTGTTAATTAGGACTGAGTGCCATGATGATTCCTTTAGAAATTAGTTTGAACGGTGTTCTTATGCTGTTGGTTTTACATAGTCATGAGTAGCAGCAGCATATTCTTGTTAGTGTTAAACCTTTATTTTACATATTTAGTAGTGGAGCAGTAAGTAAAGATGTAAAGTTTTAGAAAAAGGATTTTCATCTGCGGGCTACCAGTGAATCAGCTAAGATTTTTATACAGCAATTAAGCTGTCTTGTGTTTTGAACTTGGACCTCTTTTGAACATGAATCTGGACTGGGGGAAAGGAGAAACATTTAAAAGAAACAAATACAATACACCCACCAGCATTCCAAAACTTCAGATGCATGCACTTATAATAGGCTAGGGAATTATGAAAAAGATTCATAGCAGAAATTTTTACCAGTGGAAACAGAAGTGTGATTACAGATGTTAGCAGTTACTGGTGTTTGGGGTCACAAACAAAACAAAACCACACCAAAATGTAGTTTTAGCACTGAGCTTTTTTTAAAGTTATTTGAAGCCTTTTGTCTCAGTTGACTGGGTTTGTCATTAGTATCAAATGAAAATATTTGTCTGCTTTAGTCAGCTGGCCTCAGGAGTTTTCTTTTTCACTGCCTGCGTAGTTAGTGGGTTATACTGCAGTGGCAAAGCCTGTAAGTTTTCAGGAAGTTTGGAAACTGTTAGAAAAAAAAATCAGTTCTTGGGGATTTTAGCATTTTTTAGGCAGGCATCAAACAACAACAGCGACAACAAAAAGTCAGTATTTTATGATTCTTTTGTATCAAACAGCTACCGCAAAGAGTACGTTTCTCTTGGGAATCCTGGTAAGGTGGTCATTCTGGTTCTCATATCATTCCTGAATGAATTTTCAAGAGAACAAGTGTCCCAGGCAGGGGTAAAGGAGGATGGCTGCATTGGCTTGATCTACCAGAATGTCAGGGAGACAGACAAAGAGGAAGGAATCATAGAATTGTTTGGGTTGAAAGGGATCTTACTAGTTCCAACCTGCCTGCCACAGGCAGGGACACCTTCCACTAGGCCCAGGTTGCTCATAAGCCTGTCCAGCCTGGCCTAGAACACTTGCAGGGATGAGGCAGCCACAGCTTCTCTGGGCAACCTATTCCAGTGTCTCACCGCCCTCACAGTGAAGAATTTCTTCCTTACATCCAATCTAAATCTACCTTCTTTCAGTTTGTCCTGTCACTACATACCCTTGTAAAAAGTCCCTCTCCAGATATTTTGTAGCCCTGTTTAGGTACTGGAAAGCTGCTATGAGGTCTCCCTAGAGACTTCTCCAGGCTGAACAACCCCAGCTCTTTCAGCCTGTCTTCTTAGGTCCATCTGTAAAATCCATGTCTCCCCAGTTTAGAGACAAAGATGTTGTGCAGGACAGCGTCAAATGCTTTACACGAGTTCGGTTGTAATGATATCAGTTGCGCTTCCCTTATCCACCAGTGCTGTCATCCTGTTGTAGAAGGCCACCAAATTTGTCAGGCACAATTTGCACTTGTGAAGCCATGTTGGCTGTCGCCAATCCCCTCCTTAGTTTCCATGTGCCTTAGCATAATTTCCAGGAGGATCTGCTCCGTGATCTTGCTGGGCACTGAGGTGAGATTGACTGGCCTGTGGTTCCCTGGATCTTCCTTTTTTCTCATTTTACAAATGGGGAAGAAGGGGGAAAGGGAAAATGTAGGAGCAATAGCATAAATTTTTTAAAATTAGTAGTTTGAACATTCGTGTGGTCTTCTGGAGCTGTACTTTCTAGGATGCACAGTCACCTCTGCATTAATCTACAATTTAAACAAGGAGCGTTTTGGCATTAGATACCAGCTTCAGTTCTTGGGTAATGTAGTTTTTAGAATTTCTCCCCAGGATTAGGTTTATGCCTATGAGGTGCTCTATAGAAATGCAGCCTATCCTTGAACAAAAGAGGTAGATAGTTTTTACTTAGTTTACATGGTGAGATTTTACAACCAGGTTCACAATCAAGACTCATTTGAGTAAGTTTTGTTTCTCTTTTGCTTGACCTGGCCATCTTAGTATTTTGGATGTCAATTTGATAGCTATCAAGTCTTTGAAGGTCATAGAAATGTTTTTAACTTGAGCTGTCTGATTTAGGCTTGTCATAAAACCTTCTGAAGGCTCTGTTGCTTTCCTTGTATTTGATTTCTGAACAGCTACCTGTTTGTCTGAATTTGTTTGCCAAGTGTTTCGATAAGTGGCAAAGGACATACCTTCTGAACTTTATAATGTGGAAAGAAAGGAAACGTGCTCTCTCATTTCTTCCTTTTCTCCAGAAGTCTTTCTTTTTAATGTTTATAATTTGAACACTACCGCTTTCTGTTATTTTCTAGAATAGCAGGGTGCTTAAACATTATCGTTTTTTAGTCCTTTGTATTCTGGAGTAGTCCTTTTTACTTGAAATGTTGAATTCTGAAACTTTCTTTTTGCATACATTGGAGAAGTAGTGAATGCTCCATCCCTGGCAGTGTTCAAGGCCAGGCTGGACAGAGCCTTGAGTGACATGGTCTAGGGTGAGGCATCCCTGCCCATGGCAGGGGGGTTGGAACTTAATGATCTTAAGGTCCTTTGCAACCTTAACCATTCTATAATTCTATGACTTTTGGGTACAGTACAGAAAGTGCACTTCGCTATGCTCCCAAGGTAAAATACAGGGTTCATTCTTTCAGTCAGGCTCCAAGCTTTATGAGTTATCATTCTACTGTGGTGATCATGTTGCTAAATCACAAAGCCATTTTTCACTCTCTGTGGGCAGTAATGAGTTTCAAATCAATAGACTGTTTTCTATGGCCTAGCTTATAGAGAGATTGTTATATCAAGTTATAACGTAACTTGATATAAGACAGCATTAACAATATGATTAACACTTGCTTCAATATTCGTTTTAGACTTTGTTTATAGTCTTAATAAGCTTTGGCATGGTACACTTAGTTCACAGCACAGGACGAAGGTGAAGAGTCAAGAACAAAGTGCTTTCTGTAGACTTAAGGCTAAAGCACTAATATTAGAGTGGGGTTTTGTTTGTATTTTGTTTTTTAACTATTCTAGAAAATTGTATCATAGAATAGTAGCTATTGTGGTCAGACATCAGAAGAGCTGGTTTTGCTTGTTCTGACAGTCAGACTATCAGACTTTTGAGGTTGGTGATTTAATGATGTGGTGGTAGAATTATGGTAGTGGCTAGTAATCAAAATAACACATACTGGAAAATTGGGAAAAGGTGAGTGGGCTAGAAAAGGGTTTCCAAGATAAACTAAAGCATGCTAAGCTACTGTGGAGGTAATGCCAGGCTGTGTGCCAGGAGATGAGACTGCGTGGTGGAAGGGAGACGAAAGGGTGTTAGGTACTCCTCCAGCCATGGCTCCCTGAAGATCTTTCTGTTCAGGTTGGGCTATACAATGCCAGATTGTAAATAGAAAACAGGCGGAAAACTTGAGGAAATAGCAGAATTGCCTATATGCCTCTTAAAATTTTAAATGGACAATGATCCTGGGGAAGGGTGGGGTGGAGGGAGGAGAGGAAAGACTAGAATCTCCACAGGAGGAAATAAAGGGCTTAGAGTAAAATTGGCAGTCTTCAATAGAGAGTACAGCCAGTGAATGATGTGGCAGTAAGGAGGAAGTGCAGGGAAGGGAGCAATAGCTGTAGTAAGTCAGGGCAACATGTGGATGAGACATTTAATAAGTGATATCATTAAACTAGTGTGGGCTAGCTCATTCTCCCAGATTCATAGAGTGCACATGACATAACAGATTTTAGAGTTATGATCAAATGCAGTGGTAAGTATGTTTTTGACCTTACTCCCTTCTCATTTGGATGTGTCTGTTTGACAGATGCCAAATGCCTAGTCTTCTGTTTAAGAATTATGAAGGACTATTTGGGCATTATGCATTGGCCAGTATGGTTGACTGGTCCGTTTGTATTCGAACATGTCTGAAAAAGTACCTTACTCCAGAGTTTACTGTCTCTTTGCTCAAAGATGCTGGTAACCATCAGAAGCTGGAAGAACTTACTTTTAAGCCTGTCTTTTCCTTGTCCTCCCTGTATCCAAAGGAAAAGAAGAGAATTTGAGAATGAATATTAATAGACTACTGATAATACATTTTTTCCATATGGTAGACCTTACGTTTTGTTCCATTTTGTATACAAGTAGCTACTACTGTGGCGTTGCGTTTAATGTAGTTGTTCAAAGCCCAAGTGATGAAAGCTTAACCGCAGATGTGTGATTCTGTATGGGGCCAGCTCCAGGGGACCCGCACCATGTTAGCAGACCTGATTTTTCTGAAGGCAGCAAGAACATGGTGGTCAGGGAGCTGCTTCATATTAACAGCAGCCCCATAATGATGGGAAGGGAGGAATCAAACCCAGTTAAGCACAGAACTACGCTAATGCTAATTTTCTCATGGCAGTCCCAGCTACAGAAGGGATGTGAACCACTGTCTAAATAGTCATCAGGCTAGATTCTTGAGGGTTTTTTTAATACATATTGATTAACCAGTGACTCTGGCTAAGGAGTTTTTTGTTTGGTTAGAGTTGGACCAGCTGTTTGTATGATACTCTCTTTCGTATATGGATTATGTAGCTGTGTGGAAAATTGTAATATGAAGCTGTAACAGTCTATGTGGTATGTGCCTTGTCAAAGTGTTGTATTAGATTGTGAGAGCATGAGACTTAACGAAGTCTAGTTCAGTGGTAGACTCCAGTTTCCATATAGCAGACAAAGTTACATCTTTTTATTGAAGCAACAGACATTAATAGTATATCTTACTAATCTCTTTTCTATAATTTGCACAGGATGATAGATTCATGTTTCTCACTTTTAGGTGCTGGAGATCAGAATTTATTTACTTCCTTATATCCTACACTTTCACAGCAGCTTCCTAGAGAACCCATGGAATGGAGGAGGTAAACTTGCATTTTAATCTGTGATGTTATTTCATTGTGTGTTTTTAGACTAGGGTATGTATTTGCTGTGCTCTGAGAAGCTCTTACAGCAGCTGACTAGAGGAAAAGAGAACTTAGGTAAGCAAGGTAAATGTTGTGCACATCAGGATGATCAGTTCCACACTTCAGCTTTGGGGAACTTCACCTAAAGAAAAATGATAGTAATGCTGTGTTTCTCTTTTCGCTTGTGTGGTTTTTCGGTTTGTCTTGGTGTGTGCTTTGATGTGCTTTGGCAGCCTTGTTCTGAGAGTGATAAGCTTTCCTCTTAATGATGATATAGGTAGAACGTACATGAAACTAGATGTGTTTTCCTGCAGAAAGTTTGGGATGGCCACTGTTTTCTGATTTGGAAAAAAAAAATAATAATAATAGGTAGATTTTCTTATTTGGAATTTTCTACTTGTAAAGGTCCTAGAGACACAGCAAATATTTTAGTGAAAGCTGAAAAGCTTCTAGCTCTTGTTGTTGCAGAAAGGAGCATGTCTTATTGCAAGTGATACTAAACTTTAGTTAACTAAAACTAAACTGCAGTAAGGGTAGTTAGTGCTAGAGTGTTTCAGTTTATTCCTCATTCCCAAAATACATGTTCATTTTTGTATTCTGCTATGTACGTGTCATCTGTTAATTTCAGTTTTTAAACTTTGTAGGTCTTATGGCCGTGCTCCGAAGATGATTCATCTAGAATCTAACTTTGTTCAGTTTAAAGAGGAGCTACTACCCAAAGAAGGGAATAAGGCTCTTCTGACTTTTCCCTTTCTTCATATTTATTGGACAGAATGTTGTGTAAGTATTAGGAAAACACCATGAAAAACTGAGTACTGGGATTGAAAAATGAAATGGTTTTGATTTTCTGCTTGTGTTCTCTCGTATTTTCCATTTGATTTTTGTGCTTGTTAGAACAATTAAGTCTGCACTGCATAAGCATAAATACCCAGTAGTATTGGAACCGAAACTTAGTCAGCTTGAGTACTTTTTGCAGTATTTATTCATAATGTTGTTTGACACTAAGAGGATAAGCCTTTGAATAACCTGTTTTCAGTACTTTGTCATGACAAAGCCCAGGATCTAACAGTGTTACTGCAGAAGCACAGCACACGTGCTTCTTAATACAGAAATGGCCAGGTTATTTTAGTTATGATTTATTCATGAGGTTAAATTGTAAGATAAGTATTTTTTCTTTAGTGCATCTTTGATATGTGTCAGTTACTAGTATGTATCAGCAGTCTAAACTGGGCAAGATTTGGAATTTCTTAATCCTGTTTATCTACAGTTCACTGCTTTTTGCTTGGTCTCTGTTATGAATTAGTTATCTAGTTGACAGAGAAAGGTGACATCTAATCTGTGACCAATTAAAAGGTATCCAAAAAAGCCTTAAAAGTTGTCTGAATTGATCTGTTTAAAACCAACCCAGAAGCCAGAAAAGTGCCAAACAATGCTTTTGGGGTTTTTAAAATTTTATTTTTATGAAAAACCTTTTAAACAGATTAAGATTTGAGCAGTGTTAGAAGGCACAAATATCACACTTCTGTTACTATGTGAGAATAAAACAGCTTTGTAGTTAGAAACTTTTTGTTGTAAAGTTCAAGAATGTGTAAAATAGTAAATTATGTTTTAAGATCTTAATTTCATTAATTGAAAGAATGATAGGATACCAAATACTAAGATGTATTTACTGTTAAACAAAATACTAGAAATAAATTAAAGACCAAACCCTTACTATATTTTCTCATTTGATTTCTTTCAGTAAGTGAACTTAATTGCCATTAGTTCTGTTTGATGTGTCCTTTTGTTTGTCTTCTGTTGGAAAAAATAGTTGCCTTTTGAAATTGTTGAGAATATCTTGTTTGGTTTGATGATTCACCATTTCTCATCCCAGGACACGGAAGTGTACAAAACTACAGTCAAGGATGACATTACCAAGTGGCAGAATGTTCTCAAAGCTCACAACTCGTTGGACTGGCTAATTGTGGTAGTTGAGAGTGATGCCAAGAAAAAGAACAAAACAAATATCCTTCCCCGAACCTCTATAGTAGATAAAATAAGAAATGACTTCTGTAACAAACAAAGTGACAGGTAAGCATTCTTGCAAATATTTTAACCTCTTGATTGGTGTGATAATTTAAAAACTTTCTATGTAACACGTTTGTTATTCGTTTAAGGACTTTATTTGATGCTCAGCATTCAAACTGCTGGTACTGTAAGACCTGTACTTTGAAGAAGACTGACACAAACGATAAAGGGAGAAGTTTTATTTTCAGTTCTTCCTGGATTTGCAGTGGCTTTGAAAGTGTTTCAAAAAACTTTCAAGTATCTCCACATGGCTAAGAGAGGTTTAAGGGGAACAGTGTGGTAATAATCGGATTTTAGAACTTGAGGGGATTTTGTTTGCTTAGGTGCTTGCAAAAACATTAGCAGAATAACAGGTAACAGGAGTGAGGTGAGCGGGGAATATGAAGCCAATAAGGCTCCTTTTTTTTTTTTTTTACCACTGTACTTTCTGCCTTTCACTTAATCACTTTTCCATTACAAGATAATTGACTGAAAGCCAGTTTCTTCAGATGCTTTTATTCAAAGGAAAAACAATAATGAATATACGAAACTGTTTCTGCTTTCAGTAAGGTCAATATAATACACAAATGCGAATTTGAAACCAACTTTAATATATGTTCTCTTCCTTATTTTGAAACAGTTCACTGAGTCTATTATATACTACATTTTTTTCTTTTAGCCTTACGAGTTAGCTTGAAACAGAATAAACATTTGAAATTGAAAAGAGTAGATGGAAGCACTCATTGTACCTTGGTGTGCACTGACAGTGACTGGCAGGTCAGCATGTTAAAAGATCCTGTGCATTGGCAGCACTTTCTTTGTACCTAGACAGTGTTTGATATATTACAGGATTACTTGGGCAAATGCTTAGAACAACACTGATTCAATTTGGTTTTGGTTTCTAACTGATTGATTGGCATGGTTTAATCATTTTGCCTCAAGATAAGTTGACTTTTCTAAACACAAATGGTGTTTTATTTGGATGAGAGGTTTTCCTGCCTTTAGAGGTACGGGTTGCTTTTTGAATGTTACTAAATTGTGATAGAAAAAATGAGGAAAGAAATTGCTCTAAAAAAGGCTGATTTATGAATTAATGTGACCTGTTTATTTCTTTTCTGAGAAAAGCAGAATATAGCATATAGGATGTGTAAAACCAAATTGACATACTGTAAGAATATATTATGGAGGATTATTTCAGGTCATTTTAGAAAAGCTGACTATATGTGATCTAATGGATCTTGATTTGTATCTTGCATAATCCTTGCCAGGAGTAACTATAATTACTGTTCTGCTGATTTGTATTGCTAAGCAGACTTCTTTCTTGGATAGCTACAGCATTACTTATGTTTAAGTAATCAGAATAATGTATCTGTAATTTGCTTAAAAAACAAACAAACAACAGTAAAGCTTGATATACTTATTTTGTGGAAAGCACTTAACAAAATCAAAATCCTAACATACTGCCCCCAAAGAAACAAACATAACCCTCAACTTTGGTATTTTCCTCAGATTAGTGTTGAATGAAAACCTAGATTTTGTTCAGTCTCAATCTGTCACATATGCACAATATTCAGCTGTGCATTTATATATGAAGCTTGTTTTTACCTCCTCAAAAATATTTTTATCCATCTCCTTTTCAGATGTGTGGTACTTTCTGACCCTTTGAAAGACTCTTCCCGTTCTCAGGAATCTTGGAATGCCTTCCTGACCAAACTCAGGACGTTGCTTCTCATGTCTTTTACCAAAAACTTAGGCAAGTTTGAAGATGACATGAGAACTTTGAGAGAGAAAAGGACTGAGCCAGGGTGGAGCTTCTGCGAGTATTTCATGGTCCAGGTAAGATTCTCTTTTTATTGAGAAGAGTACTTGAGTCCTAATTGTAATAAAGGCTTTGTTGTTGTTGTAGTTGGCTTTCTGGTACTTTGAATGTTCTGCTCATTCTTTGCGGGTTGGGGCAGGAAATACGAAGACTTGTGCAAAAGCAGCATTCCTGGATTTTGTTCACAGCAGGTTTGTGTTACGTTGTCATACAGTGCTATTACAAAAGCAGAATCCAAGTTTTATGGACCTCCACTGAAGCAAAAAAATTGCATCTAGAAAGAGTTTTAGTAGTTGCTCTTGAATTTTGGATAATTGTCCCAGTACTGTGCCTGCAATACTTATACTGATATTGCAGTTGATGCCTTCACAGTGTAAACGGGGGAGGGGAAATATTACTATTATGGGAGATGAATCTTCAGTTTTTGGGTTTTGGTTGTTTTGTTGGTTTCTTTTTTGTTTTGTGTTTTTTTTTAAACATCAACTTTTTAATTGTTGTATGAACAATGTCTTGTAGTGGGACAGAATTTACTGGAAAAGCTGTATGACTTAATCTTCTTTTGTGGACCTCTCTGTGTTAAGAAGAAATAGTACATCTGCTACAGTGGCAGGTTTCCCTACATGTGTGAATATGGGAACGGGAAGAATATTTGGAAAAAGTGGTCGTCGGAGTTCTGTGTATGGATGGGGGCAGGCTGTAATACCAGACATGACTAATATCAGTAACGTGATCCTTGTATTGCTTGTGTGTCAAAAGGAAGAGCTGGCCTTCGTCTTTGAGATGCTGCAGCAATTTGAAGATGCACTAGTACAGTATGATGAACTGGATGCCTTGTTTTCTCAATACGTTGTCAACTTTGGGGCTGGTGGTAAGCGTCCTCAAGTGTTAATAAATGTTAAATAAGTGTTAATAAATGTTAAGTGTATTAATTGCTTCAATATGGTTCTGCTAAACAGCACAGTGCTTTGGGTACTTTATGTGTACATGGGAGAAAAAGATGGCACATTGTAGTGAAGATGCACGAAGCAGTTTGTGGTCTTGTTTTATGCTGTATGCAAACTCATGTACATCAGTCATTCTCTCATTAAGTTTTTTTTCTCATCTGAGGCTTAGAAGCAATTTTAAATGAAAAGCTGTGTTTTGCTCTTACTAGGTGATAGTTACAAAGGGAGCCTTGAGACTCTGTAATTACTTAAGTATTGATCTGACTGAGATACAGTTGCTGTTTTCCCAGCTCACTGTTAAGTCACTCAATAAAGAGCTTCCAGAAGAAATGTGCTCAGTTTTGCCTGAAATTACATGAGATATTTGGTATACGCTGCAAAACTAAATAGAAATATGCGTTTAATCTGCACTACAGAAGATTTAACTTTTTTCCAAAAAAAAAATACTGTGCAAGAAGTATCAAATAACTTGTACCAAATAAATTGTTTTAATGGGCTAAAGCACGTGATGTTATGTAAGAACTTTAATCAGGTATGTGTTATGAATCTGTTAAAAATATAGTGCAGGAGTAATTGCAGTGACATGTATTTGTCCTGACTGAATCTGATGCTATACCTGAAAGTGGGGATTCATCTGTTCATGATGGCTGAGTAAGAAATACTTAAGTAGATAAAGCTTATTTGTTTTAAACTTCAGGTAGGCTTAATTGCTAGATCACAAACTGATTGCCACTAGGTTAATAACAAATATACAATTAACACAAAATGCTATGGGGTTTCAGTGTGCTGAAGTTCAGTTATCTGTTTAACTGTGTAAGTTTTGCTGGTTTTTGTTTTTTTGTTCTGTTTTTGAAGTTAAGACATTAAGTCATTTATCTATATGATAAACTTTAGAAAGAATAAGCGAGCTTAAAACCTCTGGAGGGGAGGAAGAAGAGGCTTTAGTAGAAAGCAGTGGTTGATTCTTGGATATTAACTTTATTTACTTAGATGGTGCAAACTGGCTGACATTTTTTTGCCAGCCAGTGAGGAGCTGGAATGGTTTAATACTGCGAAAACCAATAGACATGGAGAAGAGAGAGCTCATTCAGAATCAAGAAGCCACTCTACTGGACTTGCGTAGTTACCTATTTTCTCGCCAGTGCACGTTATTAATCTTCCTGCAGAGGCCATGGGAGGTTTCCCAGCGAGCGTTGGAGCTTCTTCACAACTGTGTACAAGAACTCAAACTATTAGAAGTGAGTCAGTGTAATATATTCCATTATATGAATGGTTTTATTCAATGATGATGTAACAAGACTTTTGAAGTTTAGATATTGGTGACCAGAATAAAGTAAACACTGTCTGTGAGTTATCAAAATGAGGCCTTAATAAAAGATTACAACAGTGCTACCATTGAATGCTTCATCATGAGGATGTCTTTGGAAAGAAATTTGGAAACAAACCTTTGTTTAGTTCAAGTATTCTAGTCTCCACCTGGAAAGTTGATTTCTTAAGCTGGTAGGTAATTTGTCTGCTTTTTTCCTGGGTTATTACCAGTCTCTTGAGCTATAGTTCCCATCATTTAAATCTGAAGCAGTGTTGTACTGAAGAATATAAGACAGAGTGGTTAGTATGCCGATATGCAGGCTAGAAGTCTAACAAAAAGCAGTTCTGAATTATAAACAGTACCTACAGTAGGGCTTCTTACTGCCATATGAGTTGGATGCTGCTTTGATCGCCTTCTTTGGTTCTTTGTGATTCTTTTATGTGCCTAGTAATGCTCTTTGGTGTTATATATGTGTCTCTGCCTATCTCATCCAGTGACAGAAGAAAGAGATAGAAACAACTGATAGCTCTCAAAGCTTTTCATCATGTTGCATGCCTCCATGCTTTGCCCCTCTTCCTTCCATACTTTATTTTCTGCCGGTGTTTTTTAGTCCTCTGAGGAGGCTTTTATCAGGGATGTTGCACACTGATCATCCTCCATGTATGACCACAGATGTCTATGAATTGAAATACATCTTTAAGAACAGCACTGTGTGCATAAGAATATTTCTGGATTTCACTTTGTGACTCATCCATGTCCTTAATCCCATGGGTTCTCTGTTAGTTTTATCTCTGCTGTTATAACAATAGCTCCTAACTTTTGCCTGTCTGGCACTGTGGTAGTAAGTTCCATCTGTTTATCCATATTTAAAAATAGAGAATCTAGTTCAGATGCATTGTTGACACCTTCATGTATTCTAAAACTAACATGTAATTCTCATATATATATTTATATTATGGTTTGTGTGTCTGTTTTGTAGTTGTGAGTGTGGGTGTTTTTAGTTTCCAGACTAAATAGATGCAGCCTTCTAAATCTCTGAAGGTGCTTACTGCAGTTCTGCTTTTTGCTCCACCCCAAGTCTGTCCTGTGCCCCCCAGTACTTGGGGCTCTTTCCTGCACTGTCTCTTATTTCTGCTGTTTCTGTCTTCGTGTGGTGATCCAAATTGAATGCAGGTGTTCAAGCTGTGAGACAGTGACACTTACTTGTGCATAGCGTGTCGTTATCCCTGCTGTGAGCCTTTTTCTTAATACAGGCAAATCTCTTAATGTGGCTTGACACCATTTAGTGGAAATCTAAACTATGCTGTTCTCATTACCTTTCTCTTCCTGAAAATTATTTCAGAATCCAGATTTTTATTTTTTGTTTCAAATACATTGGGCTTGCATGTTGAACCTTCCTCTCACATTAGTCAACTCCCTAGTTCATTATGGGTTTCAAGACTTTCATAGTCTTTCTGAAAGAAATATTTTTGCTTATGAATGGGATTATGAGACACCATTATAGTGATTATATTCCAGATCTTTAGTTATGCTCATCTTTATCTTGATTCATGATGTTTTCTGTGTCAAACTCTACTGTCTGTCTTTATCATGACTAATAACCCCTTCTTGGTAATTTTTTTGTCTAGTTGTTTGTTTTTATCTTAATTCTTTAACCAGTTGTCCATGACAGATCTCTTATCCTTTCATTAACGAACTTACTCCTGAGAAGGAAACTTAGACTAATTTTTTTTTTCCCATTTTTTTAACCTCCTTAGTGTACTTTAAACTTCAGTCTCAGTTAGATCTGATGTCTCCTTAGGAAAATAGTAGTATATTCACAAAAGTTTTTCCTAACTCTGCTTTCCTTAGGCTTTGTTTCCAAATTTGGGGAATTTTCCCAAGGACTAGTATCTATTAGTCCTCTTTTCCTTCTCTTCCATCTTGGTGAATGTATCAAATCTAGTTAATATAATGACTGTTTAGTTGCTTAGCTGTTCTTGTTTCATGAGCTAATATATATAAAGTATTCAGGAGGCAGTGAGAGTTGGCCTGGTGGGGGTTTTTTGTGTGTTCTTAGCATAAGCTCTTCTAAGAGACTCTGCTATGTAGTATCAATAAAAATATTTTGCTGAAATGTTTTTCTCATCTGACTAATGCTTATTTCCCAGCTAATTCTATCTGTTCATCTTCAGGTCTCTGTTCCTCCTGGAGCTTTGGATTGTTGGGTATTTTTGAGTTGTTTGGAAGTCTTACAAAGAATAGAAGGCTGCTGTGATAGGGCTCAAATAGATGCAAATGTTTCCCACACAGTTGGCTTATGGAGCTATGCCACCGAGAAGGTAAGCAAATTATGTGTTGTATTTGTGGTATTACGGTTTTGAAGTGGACCATTTGTTTCTGTGGAACAGGTTTTTCACTTTCTATTACGGAATTTAATATGGTGTTCTGTATCTTGTTCTTCCCGTGCTTCTTACATGTTTCTATGAAAGGTGTGTACCTAAGTTGGAAATGTTCCTCGCATTCATAGTACTTCTTACACAAAGGGTAAAGGAAAAAGTTGTAGAATAATGAGTAGCAGTAAGGTGGAACTGAAATTTAGCAGAAAAAAAACAAACTTAGCAACTAGTGACAAAATTAAGAAGAATTTAACAACAACAACAAAGTTAATGGCCATCCCCATTTTGTGTGGTGTAATGTGACAAGCTGAGACCTTTTTTTCTTTTGTGGGCTTACCTTGGTGGTTGACTTATTCTAAGAGAATTAATCAAAAGACCAACACAACTGAACTTCTTTAAGATAGTATCCTGTGTTGACTCTGGGTATCAAGCATACCCACTGCTGTTTAGAAGCCTGTTTACGGTAGTGTGTGGTATTGTTTTAGCACTGTTAGAATGATAGAATTGTTTAGGTTGGAAAAGTCCTTTAAGATCTTTGAGTCCAACTGTTCACCCAGCACTGCCAAGTCCACCACTAAACCGTGTCCCTAAGAGACACATCTGTATGTCTTTTAAATGCCTCTAAGGATGGTGACTCCACCACTTCAATGGGCAGCCTGTTCCAATGCTTGATGGCCCTTTTGCTGAATAAATTTTTCCTAATATCCAGTCTAAACCTCCCCTGGCACAACTTGGGGCCATTGCCTCTTGTCCTATCACTTGTTACTTGGGAGAAGAGACCAGCACCCCTGTGCTACAAGCACCTTTCAGGTAGTTGTAGGGAGTGATAAGGTCTCCCCTGAGCCTCCTTCAGACTAAACAACCCCAGTTCCCTCAGCTGCTTCCCGAGAAACTTGTTCTCTAGGCCCTTCACCAGCTTGGTTGCCCTTCCCTGGACATGCTCCAGCACCTCAATGTCTTTCTGTTGTGAGGGACCAAAACTGAACACAGTATTCAATGTGCAGCTTCATCAGTGCTGAGGACAGGGGCGCAGTCCTGCTGGCCACGCTATTTCTGATACAAGCCAGGATGCTGTTGGCCTTCCTGGCCACCTGGGCACACTGCTGGCTCACGTTCAGCTGGCCCAGGTCTGTTTCTGAGCAGCTTTCCAACCATTCTTCCCCAAGCCTGTAGCATTACTTATGGTAATCATCTCTTTGGTTTTCCTGAATATAACACTTTAGGTGAATTTGCGAGCTTGTCTAATTAGTGTACTGGAGGCTGCCTGCATTTCTTGAGTATATAGTTTTCAAAAATATAGACACAGTTATTAGAAATTATCTTTGGTTATAATTGTCAAACATCTCGAGCATTGTCCGTGTTTATATGGAAAACCGGAAGGATTTATTCTGATTAAGTGTTATGCATGTAGGGACATCTGTGTATGTACCTGCGTTCCAATGTTATTTGAGTCAGTAATTTATATGCAATTTTATTCATAATAAAATCGATTTCTACTCTGAGAAACAGTTACTTTTGAAAGGTTCTCTACTTTTTTCCCATGCAACTTTAATACAGATCTTATAAGCAGTACAATATGACAGCAGTGGAAATGCATTGTAGGAATGATGTAACAGAATAAAAGGAGTTTTATATCGATTTTGTAGCCTATTTAAAACAAGCATCTGTTTTTTCTTACAGTTAAAATCCCTGGGTTACCTGTGTGGACTAGTGTCAGAGAAGGGACCCAATTCAGAAGACCTTAACAGAACTGTCGATCTGTTAGCTGGACTGGGAGCAGAACGCCCTGAAACAGGTATTACCAGGAATGTATGCATTCTTTCTAATAGCTGACATTTGTCTTAAATACCTAGTACGTAAATACATTAGTAATAATAATTTCTAAATATCCCTACATACAGATGAACATGATAGAACTATTATTTCTTACGAGATCTTTTCACGTGTGTCTAGTACTTACTTGCATCTCCTTACTGTTGCAAGTATAGGCTTTTCCATTAATGGTTCATTTATCAGCATTTAGGTAAATAGCCTTGAACAGTACCGGTTTTGAATAAAGTTTTTCATACTTGCAGACAAGTATTAAAAATAAAATTATTTGAAAAAGAAATGGAGCATCCTTGATCTGATGCGAATAGATAACCTGCAGCTGGAGCTACAAAGTGGTATTATTTGAGTTGAAGTGCTATTATTTGTGTGTCTGAACAATCAAATTTGTTTACTCATTGTGGATTTTACCACAAGGGTATTTCTGAAGGTATTTCTGAAAGAAGAAGTTTTAAGAAGTTAAATATGCTAGAACAGTTATTATCTTTGAAGCACTAGCTTCGCTTGTTCTTGCAGGTATGATGATAAATGATTCTTAATTCAGTGCTATGGTGCCTGTTGTATTCATTTAAATGAAATTAAATGAGGGCTTTTTTTCCTTCAAGAAATACTGACACATATTTGTTCTGGCAAAGATTTCTAAATTGGGCAAGCTACTTGAGAAAAAAACGGTACTGCTAACCATTTTCTTTTGAATTACATTGTTTAAAGTAGTAAAATGTTTTTAAATTACAGTATACTCCTGTCATGCTGATTTCTAAATCCAGCAGTGGGGAGTTGCGAGAATATCAGTCTTGGCACAACATGGTATTTAAATACAGTTGTGTTTGTTTCTAAGTTGAATAAATGTTAAGACGTTAGTACAGTTGTACTGCTGCTTGTCTTTACCCTGCTACCCTGAACATCGTTCACATATGCATGCATATACACAGAGTTGTGAAACAGCCTTTCTTGATCTTATTTTAGAGCCTGGTGAAGAAACTCATGATCTGTCTCTAAGTGGTAGTGATGTTTACCACATAAAATTAGTTTCAAGTTTTCCCTCTGTTTTCTATTGAAGGAAAAAGCAGGCAGGGGGGTGTGTATTATTAAAATAAGAGTGTATTTGTAAGTGACACCTCTTGTTCTGCTTTTTTCTAAAGCCAATGCATCCCAGAGCCCTTATAAGAAACTTAAAGAGGCCTTATCATCTGTAGAAGCTTTTGAAAAACACTACTTGGTAAGTAGGGGCTTGTTTGCTTATATTAGTTTTGTGTGTTTACATTATAGGTTGAAGAGGGACAAAGAAGACTGAGAAGATAACACTGAGAACTTAAATCTATATTTCTGTGTTTTGATATCAATATTGCTTACATACTGAACACAAGAGGGTTGATTTGTTTTACAGCTGGAACCTTGTATGCACCCCAAGTTTCAAGTATTTGATTAATGTTTACAGTTATGAGTTGAAGGTTATTATCTGTAAGTATGTACACTTAGTTGTTAAAATAGCCAATGCCATGGCTATCGTATTCTGCCATCCCAGATGCAGAATTAATTGAGTCTTCCCCAGAAGAATATTGAGGTGTGAACTCAGCTTCCTTTTGAATGATTTAGACTTGGGTCTTGCAATAGTGTAGCATGGTTTATGTTATACTGTTGATTTTTTTTTTTTTAATATATATATATATGTATATGCACTGTGGGACATCTCTGTATAATAGGGTTGGAGCTGGCATAGACTGAAACATGAGAATTCTTACTGTGCTTTAATATGCATGTTTTATTCCCTGACAGCTCCCTTATTGAGTAGCCATTGTAATGATGATCTATTAGTTTTGTTTGTTTGTCTGTTTTGGTTTTTTTTAATGAAAGATTGTTAAATGAAATAAAAAAAAAACACTGTCACAAGAGTGGGGGGGATTTGGGGGTATTTTGTTTGTTTGTTTTTTGTTTTCCTTAGATAATTTTCCTTTGAAACTTCTTATATTTGATTACTGTTGTTGGGGAAAAGTTGGAGGAAAGCTGAGCTGCTTTTTTTAATCTGAGAACTAGGTAGTACTTAGAGTTACAAAGTTTTATTGAATGAAAAAGTCTGAAAAGCTTTTGTCTGAAGATACCAGGTTTTATGTTAATGCTTCATTTCTTTGTAAGACTGGTTGGATAGCTGGGCCAAAGCTGAAATCTTCAGAATTGCTAGCTGCTCTTACATGTTCAGTTCTAACTTGCAACCAAAATATCTCTGCTAAATTCTGCAGTATCTGCCTAAATTTAAGAAACTAAGTGGGATCTGTAGACTTTGCCAAAGAAAGAATTGCCATTCCTGTTTGTATTTCTAACTGTGCTTTTATGCAACAGAAATTCAGATACCACTATAAAAGATTGTTTTTTATGTAGCTGTCACATTAATATATATGATTTATACATATCCATATTTTATCCATATATTCAGTGCAGAAGAGCATAGAATTAGTTAAAACTTCCAGATACACCAAAGAGCATTTACTTGCATTTAAATTTTTAATTAGTCTGGAATGTAAAATGCAGCTTTTCAGACACGTTAAAAGCAGGAAGTGATGAGCTTTTATTACCAAAAAAACCCTTTATTCTCATTCTGTGGCTAATCTCATGCAACAACTTCAAAATCTTTTGTGAGACTGTCAGGTCTTCTATAAGCATGTGGGCATGCCCCTTAATTTTGGGGGAATATGGCTTTTTGTTTGTAGGTGTAGCTGGTGTCTAAGACCCCTCTGGATCTGTTGAGGAGTGACTGAGTGATCACTTAGTTTATTGTAGGATACTGTTGTGAGTTCTTAAAGAAAGAAAGAAGTAATTTTTCTAGGGTCTCCATAAGAAACATCAAAAATGGCCTAAGAAAGGCTTTGGGAGCTCATTTTAGGTCATTTTCCTGCCCCACAGGAATAGATGCTTTCTGACATACTCTGCAAAATATTTAGGCAATTGGAAGCACTTACACAATGTATTTTGAAGCATAGTTCTTAGTACACAAAGTGAAGGAGAATGAGCTTCTGTGGAAGACTGCTGACAGAAGAGGCTGTGGGTTTGTAAGATATGAAATGGTTTTATGTTGGTGGCCAAAGATTGAGAACTTGAGGAAAATCATTTGGTGGTGGTATACTGTGTGTGTTGTAACTGCTGATGTTGTGAGAAAGATTTGTTGCTGTTACTACAGGTGTAATAAGGGCAAAGCAAGGAAGTGTGGCTGCATTGGAAACTATCTTAAAGATGGCTGAGGAACTTCAATGTGGGATTGCATAGCTTCCCGCAAAATTCATTTAAGGCACTCTTGTGAAAATACTCCGCTTGTAACTTAGCATTTTGTGTTTAATTGTTTGTTTACATACTGCAGACTTTCACTAAAGCTGCATGTAATGCCATTAAATGCATAAAAGAATCATGTACCATTTTCTGTGTGTAGTTGGTTTGGTTTTGGAGTACTAGTTGTGAGTCTCTGGGTCAAGCTCTAATATTATTCTAAACATGTTACAGTATGGTATGTCCTGGAATGATATACTACGTGATCCCGCAATGATAATCTGAGTCACTGAGAAATAGGTGTTTTCAAAAAAAGGAGAATTTAAGTGTAAAGAAGTGTTTGAAATTGCATCTGATCTATTATTTTGGTGGATTTGGGTTGCCTTATTTAACTGTTAATAGATTTTTTCTTCTGCCATTTGTAATGCAGATATGGGATAATGACCAACTGCTGAAAAAATAAAAATGACCTGTTACAAACTGCTCTGTATTGTATGCTGGGGCAAGGGGAAATCTGAAAAGTGATTCATTCTGGTCATTTTGTTGTAGTAACTTAGTTACTGGCTATGAGTTAGTGTGAAATACTGTGTAATTACTAAAAATACATAAAACTTACAATAGTTTCTTTTTTTTATTTTAAACAGGATCTGTCCCATGCCACCATTGAAATGTACACAAATATTGGAAGAATTCGCTCAGCTAAGCTTGTGGGAAAGGACTTGGCAGAGTTTTATATGTAAATGAATGTTTAAAATGTCTCAGATGCATTAGCTTTGGAAATTCTGAATATAATCCTTGAGGAAAATATGTTGTATTTAAACAGGAGTTTTAAAAATTTTTTTGAAATGTAGATATACCCAAAGTTTCAGGCTGTGTTTCAGAAAAAAACAAAAATTAAGAAGAAGTCTGGCAATCTCTTCATATCAAACCCTAATTCTTTAATAACTAAACATGAATACTCATGTTTTAGTACTTTTGCCTTCAACTGTCTTGTGTTCTTTAACTTGGTCATTTCTTCTCCTTGGGAAAAAAAGGGCAGTGGGGTAGGGGGAGAAAAATACATACCTTTGCATTTACTATAGCCTGCTTTGTAACAACTTGTTTCAAAGCTTATCTTAACTACATATGTGTCTATATATACCTAAGAAAAGCCAGAAAAGATGGTATTTGGAGAGTAATCAGTTTCATATGGAAAGCTGTTTCCCCACTGTGAAACTCAACAGTGATTTTATTTCTAACTTCCAGATATAGAATCATAGAATAGTTAGGGTTGGAAAAGACCTTAAGATCATCTAGTTCCAACCCCTCTGCCGTGGGCAGGGACACCTCCCACTAAACCATGTCACCCAAGGCTCTGTCCAGCCTGGCCTTGAACACCGCCAGGGATGGAGCATTCACAGCTTCCCTGGGCAACCCATTCCAGTGCCTCACCACCCTTACCGTAAAGAACTTCCTCCTTATATCCAGTCTAAACTTCCCCTGTTTTAAATTTGAGCCTGTTACCTCTTGTCCTGTCACTACAGTCTCTAATGAATAGTCCCTCCCCAGCATCCCTATAGGCCCCAAATATATTTTTTTTTTGTTTATCCCTGCTGTTAAATTCCACTAAAGGAACTTCGTGCATTGCTTTTCTATTTCATTTTATTTTTCTTAGAAGAATTCTGGAGTCTCAAGTGGTTTATTTGGGAAAAAATGTTTGGGCATGCTTCTCGCCTATGTTTGCTAAAGCAGTCTTCTAGCTGCAACAGAGTCTCCTAAATTAACTTAAATTATTCACCTGAGGGATTAATGTTAGGTTGAAAGACTACCATTGAACTACTACTGTGTAGAGATAAAATGGTTTACAGCATCTTGTTGTGCATTCATACACAATGTGCCTCTCCCATCACCCCTTTTTGAAAATGTGTAGAGTTTTCACGGCTGCAGAGGTTCTTATATCACTCTGTACTCATTTCTTTATTTTTTTAAAGGAGGAAGAAAGGTCCACAGAAGGCAGAAGTCTATCTGCAAGGAGCACTGAAAACTTACCTTGCTGAGGGATGGGCATTGCTCGTCACACATACAAGAAAACAGTTAGCTGAATGTCAGAAACAGCTTGGGCAAATAGAAAAGTATCCTTTAAAAGGCAGAGGCAAAAAAAATCAAGATTGGAGAAAATGATACTTCTGATTTATTTTTCTGACATACCTCTAACTTTTATTTAACAGTTGACATTGTCAGACATCAGAGAGCTGAGTTATTTTTTGTTTCCATTGTTGCTGTTCAGTTGGGGAGGGTTGGGTTAGTTATTTTTTCATTTCTATTTTGTCGTGGTTTAAGCCCAGCTGGTAACTCAGAACCACACAGCTGCTCGCTCACTCCCCCCCTCCCCCTTTCCTCCCCCTGCTCCCAGAGGGGTGGGGAGGAGAATCGAAAGAATGTAACTCCCACAGGTTGAGGTAAGAACAGTCCAGTACCTAAGGTATAACACAAAACCACTGCTGCTACCACCAATGATAATAGTGATACGGGAAATAACAAAGGAAGAGAATACAACCACTCGCTGCCAACCGATACCCAGCCCAACCCAAGCAGTGATCTCGCCCTTCTGGGGGTAGCTGCCCCCAGTTTATGTATACTGGGCATAATGTGCTGTGGTATGGAATACCTCTTTGGCTAGTTTGGGTCAGGTGTCCTGTCTCTGCTTCCTCCCTGCTTCCCCTGCTCTCTGGCAGAGCATTAGACTGAGAAAGTCCTTGGTCAGAGTAAACGTTACTGAGCAGGAACTAAAAACATTGGTGTTATCAGCGCTGTTCCCAGGCTGAAAGTCAAAACACAGCGCTGCATCAGCTACTAAGAAGGAGAAAAATGACTGCTGCTGCTGAACCCAGGACATATTCTTTCAGTTTTATTTTTTTGACATCTGATTCACTTAAAACTTTTTGCATATGGTTTCTGCTGTCTTTTAAATACGTGTAGGCTCTAGAGAGTGGTGCAACGTAAATAGTGTGAAGTTTGTCATTAGTTCAGCAGATACCATAGAGGTTTTTTATGATTCTGTTTGTATTTCATTATTATGGAAATTTTTCTGTGGTACTGGTTTTTCATTTGGTAAATGTGGTAGTATAGTGACTTCTTTTATTAATGAGCTTAATTTCTGGGCTTTCTTTCTGTAACTGCTACTACCTTTATCCTGTACCTGACCTGGCAAGGACTCTTCCGGTATTTGTCATGGTGACTTTTACTAAAAGTTACACAGAGGCTCAGGAGATGAAAATCTTGTGACTTTGGTTGCTGTTCTAATGTTTTGGGGTTGTTTTTTTTTTTTTTTTTTGTTATTATTTATTTTTTATTTCTGGCTTTGGTCTCTGCTTTAGAAGGGGAGTGGGAGTTGTTTGCTTTTACCTTGAGTAAAAGCTCAGTCTACAATGTGTGAGCGAAATCTCTAAACGCCGCATGAATGCAAAGTAATACTTCGAGAGAATGATTTGGCTTAATCCTAATGTTTGACAGGCTTCAAATTCTTTGCTTTGATACTCTCTGCATTATTTTCATGCACCAACTTTATCAGCTATAGTTGTATTTGTTTAAATCTTTAATCTGTGATGCTGTACTCTTGCTGCTTTCAAGATAAGAGATGCCGGGAGGGAGCAAAGTCTGCTGACTGGCCTTGGGTGTTTTGTTGTATTCTTTTTGGCATCAGAAACAGCACAATTACATATTATAGCAAAATTGCAAATTTTCATTATTTTTGGGGGGTTTGGGGGAAGGGCACTACTTTCACTGATGCTAGAGTTATAAATAGAATTCCTGTAGGTGTTGCAAACTGGCATGGTCACAGAGTTTTCTAGCTTTTCGTAAAGTTGTTGGGTTTTGTTGTTGTCAGTTGTTTGTTTTCCTTTGTCCAAGAAGCTCATATTTTAGTCTCTAAGTGACAGAAATACTAGAAATCTACTAGAAATCTAGAAATTCTAGAAGAAACGACAAATCTTGCTGTACCTGAAAATAACTTTTTAGCTGAAAATCAACTAAGTTTGTAGTATATTTTGGTTTTTTTGCTGCTTTTTTTTCACTAGTTTTTTTTTAGAACTAGACTTGGAGACTGTGAATGTCTGCCTTCTTTGAATATTCTTACATCACTTTTAAACACTCTTAAATTTTTCTGCTTCAGTGCAAATGCTTTTAAAGAATCTGAGCCAGTAATATTGCATTCTTAGCTAAATACTTAAGCAAGCATTTGTATCCCCAGCACCCAAAAGTATAAAGAATATTTTATGACTTAATGTAAGTGATGCTGTAACAACTAGCAGATTCTCAGCCAAGTAAACTGGAATATAATGAAATACTCAAGTTATTTAGTTCTAAATGTTGGGCAGTGTATTGCAACACACTAGGTCTTTAACTTGCATGCTGCATTTATCTATTGTCAAATGAGTTTTCTATGCTCACAACTCTTTTTAGATTGCACAGGTTAGTAATATGGATCATATCTTAGTAGGTCTGCAAAAAATAGAGATTCTGTAATATTCTCAGATGGTAATAAATCTTCCATTGTTTCTTTCCTCATGGAAAAGTATGGCGATGATAAAAGCAGGTCTTGTATTTAAAGATCAGAAAAGCAGTACTTGAACTGTCTTGTTCTCAGTCAAATTTCTGAATGTTGTAGGTTTCTACCTCATGTTTCCTTAACTTTGTTAGTTATCTTCAAACAAGCAGCCTTTTAGCTGGTGATAATCACTTAACAGAAAATGAACGCAAAAGCTTTTGCCAACAAATACTAGATTTTGCCAATCAGCAGGAAGAGAACCAAGGTAAGTCTGGTGCTTAAATACTTAATATGCTCTAATCTGATCTTTCCCTAGAAGTGCATTGGAAAGCTTTTTCTGATTGGTTTAATTACCTTGTGTATAACTTCAGAACCAACATGTTCTTTTCTTGTTGTCTCCAGAATTTTTATGAAACTTCTGCAATAATTAAGAACAGTCAAAGATAAGAGAGTAATTAACATTTATATTGAATACTGGAAAGGCTTTTTTTTTCCTTCACATTGTTTCTCTGCTTTGACAACTCGTGATTTATCTTGTGTTAGTTTTACTCCAGTTCCTAACTTACCTTTGTCTCTGCATTACTGGCACACAGATGGCAACTCTGTGATGATGTTGCTTTGGTTTTGATGTTAGGTTCTGTACCCATCCACTTGCAGCTTATTTTTACCATCTTACCTCTTCTCTTTATTCTTCCTGCTGCTTCAGTAATACCTTGCTCTCAGATACTAATCATCATTCAAATCCATACAGAATACTTCCTGTAAATCTGAAGACTTCATTTGTATGCAGAAGTTTTTCCTGATGAATGGATGTAGCATAAATAATACATTATTTTAGACTTGCCTCTTAATTCAGTTTTGGTACTGCCTCACTGTTGGTTTTTGGAATCTAGAAAAGAGAACGAAAACACTTTGTATGGTAAAGCTTATGCCTCAAGGTACCAGTCCAGTCATTTGTTCCTTACACTTGTACTTGCTCTTGATTTATGTGCTCTGGGAAGTTTGTCACTTTATGCTACTGTGTTCATCTGGGACACTTTATGTAGTAGTGAAACAAGAAACTTCTCCTTAGATGTGCTTAGTTTAGTCATCTTTAATAGCCTGAATACTAAAATTCCAGTAAATGTAACTGTAAGAAAACAAATCTCAGCATCTTTAAGCCTCAGTTCTACTCAAGGTAAAATATGAAGGTATTGATTTATTGTGAAAGGGTTCATTGTGAAAAGTTGTTGATCAGTTTATTACTAGGTGTTGAATTCTTAAGAGATTTGTTTATCTTCAGCAGCACTGGAGAAGAATAAAATCCCTGTTTTTATCTTTCCAGGTCAGAAGGTTGTATTGCCTATGCAGTCCTTTGCACAGTTGAAAACCCTGCATTTTGACCCTCCAAATGCTGTTGTCCATGTGGGTGGAAAGTTGTTGATTGAGTTGACTTTGCTGAGCCAAATGCCCATCCCTGTCCAAGTGGATCAGATTGCCATCCATGTTCACTTCAGCATTGAAAAAAATAGTTACAGAAAAACAGCTGAGTGGCTCACTAAACACAAAACTTCCAATGGTGTTATCAGCTTTCCAAATGAAATTACAGGCTTTCCTTTATCAAGGAACAACTTGCCAGCACTGGAGCTGTACGAAATGTATGAGCGGAGTCCCTCAGATAACTCTTTGAACACAGCAGGAATAATCTGCAAAAATGTGCACATGCTACTACGAAGGCAAGAGAGCAGCAGTTCACTGGATATGCCCTCAGGGGTGACTTTAGAAGATGGGGCTCATGTGTTGAAATGCAGCAACTTAATACTGGAACCAGGGGTCAATAAAATCACATTCAATACTCAGGTATGTTTTTATAGTTGAACAAATGTAAGAGGAACTAAAAGCACTGGCTGAGGAAGAACCTAGTGCTGGCAGGTGGCACCTGTATTGCTTCCTCTTGAAGCTTGAGTGATGCCATTACCTTTTTGGCTTTCAGTTTGCTGTTCTAGAATTTAATTTCCCTTGAAAGATGGCTATTGTGTTTGTGCCAGAATTTACAGGTGATTCCTATTTGCAAAGATTTGAGTTGGCCTTTCAAACCTTAAACATTGATTATTGCTGCCAAAAATGAAACTGATAAATTCACATACAAGATAATGTACCACTCATGAAGTCTGCCTTTGCTGTTGAGCTCATTCAAAATAATGTTGAAAATATTGATAGGAGTGCATTTTCTAGCCCTTAGCAAGTGACTATGTGGTTAGACTTGTTTGATAGCCTATTCTTCACTGGGGAGGGTGGTAGAATATTTTTTCACTTGGTGGGTGTAGTAAACCTACCTGTAAGAAGTATGACAAAGCTCATCGTTTTAGAAGATGTCAGAATTAAAATTGTCCCATTATTCATCTTAATCATATAAGGAATGAGAAGACAAGAACATAAGGATTGTGTGCTGCAGGAATACTAAATATGCATGAGCAAACACCCATGAAGATAAAAGTTTCACCATCTAAATGCCATCCTCAGAAAACGGCATTAGAGCCATTACAGCCCTGCTTCTGCCATATAGTGGTGTATATGACATTCTCTCAATTCCTGACTTACACATTCACTCTAAGTCAGCTTCATATTTGGAGTAATACTTTTTTCCTTCCATTCTTCCCCCACCAAGCGAAGTACTCAGAGTAACTGCTGAAGTATTTAAGGACTGAAGTGCTTATGACTTCTGTTTACATTGTGTTACCACTAGATGCATAGTAACTAGAAATCAGCAGGCCTTGAGTACCAGTCCTGTTGGTTGTGGTGTTGGTTTGTTTTGTTTTTAACTGCTACTCATTCTGTGGCCGTGTACTTTGCTGGTCTGTGGTTTGTTTACTTAGCTTAATGAAATGAGGAAGGGTATTTACCTGATGACTTAGTTCTCGGAAGTGAAATGTCAGACATTATCAAAACCAAGACTTTGCCATCTGTTTAGCGTTCCAGGAGTAGGAGCTTCTGGCCTCAATTATCATGCTGTTCTGTTCTTTGGGTTTCTGTAAATAGTTTCTATGTATGTCCTCACCTCTATAATACTTCGTAGGGAAGTATTTATCCGAGTTCAATGCTACAGTAATGAACGTAAGTGTAGGGAAAGTTTAAGTGAGAAAATGCTGAGAAATTCAGTGTAACATCAGAATGATAAATAAGGGATAAGGTAGCGTAATGAGGACTGCAACAAATACTTCATAGCTGCTTCATTTTAGGAGCATTATCCATCCTCTCTATTGGAAAGGGTATGGTGACCAGCAGGTCCAAGGAGGTGATCCTGCCCCTCTACTCTGCTCTTGTGAGACCTCACCTGGAGTATTGTGTGCATTTCTGGTGTCCTCAACATAAAAAGGACATGGAACTGTTGGAACAAGTGCAGAGGAGGGCCACGAGGATGATTAAGGGACTGGAGCACCTTCCCGTATGAGAGAAGGCTGTGTGGAGACCTCATGGCAGCCTTCCAGTATCTGAAGGGGGCCTGTAGGGATGCTGGGGAGGGACTCTTCATTAGGGACTGTAGTGACAGGACAAAGGGTAACGGCTTAAAACTTAAACAGGGGAAATTTAGATTGGATATAAGGAGGAAGTTCTTTACGGTAAGGGTGGTGAGGCACTGGAATTGGTTGCCCAGGGAAGTTGTGAATGCTCCATCCCTGGTGGTGTTCAAGGCCAGGTTGGACAGAGCCTTGGGTGACATGGTTTAGTGTGAGATGTCCCTGTCCATGGCAGGGGGGTTGGAACTAGATGATCTTAATGTCTTTTCCACCCCTAACTATTCTATGATTCTATGCTGTGAAGAAAGAAAGTGTTTTGCAGTCACATATGGTGTATATAAACACCTGCTAGCTTTGCCATTTTCTAATTGGTTTACATTAGCTTTAGTCCCTTTAAAAACTCATTTTGAAATAAGAATCTATGTATATGCTTTTGATGACTAAAAATGAATAGCTAGAGAGAACTGGTCAGGAGGTTTCTCTAGGATTCTTAGCATATTTTAAATTATCCACACCTGGGATTTTAATTTTTTCTTTTTCAATTGTTAATTTCTATCTTGTCATAGGAACTTTGTTTAGAGTGAAGCTTTCTATAGGCTTACGTACTCTGCCTTTCCATTTCTCCAGCACTGTGGCAGAAAGCAGTTGAGAAGGGTTGTTTGTATCAATGTGCACACATGCGTTTGTAGAACCTGTGTGGATAGCAGGTATCTCAAGATAGAACTTGAGCTCAGATCCCCGATGATACAATGTGATATGGCAGTCATGTCATTTGAACTACCTACTGACCTAGATTTTTAGATTTCTCATTCTTTTAAAGGATTGAGACAAACTAATGGGATTTGAAGATACCAGAGGTCTTGGTGCCTGCAAATTTAGTTTTCTGTCAAAGAAATTAAGATGTATGTAGAACTGGATTTCACATGAAGGAGCCTTACTAGGAGAAAGCTGTTAGACTGTTCTGAGCAGGCATTTTGGCTTAGTGGGATCATTAATCAATCTGAAACTATGGAAAAAGAGATATGGATGAAAAGCTAGATGCAGCACTGCTTTAAACTTGCTTTGTTCTGCATGATTATGGTAGCTGTTGGAGGATAGACAGCCTTACGCTTGTAACTTTTCTATTTTCCTAACCTTACTTTCTTGAAAGAAATTTTCATGGAAAGACTGCTTGGTGTGAATCCTACTTAATTTTATACAGTTGTTCAAAGCATGATTTATCTGCTCTTAAAGGGAAAATCTGAATATGTTACAATTTTGACATAACATGCTGAAAGCTTCAGTAGATTTGAGTTCCAGTATTTACAGAATATATACTAAAAATCTATTATCACTGTAGTAGTAGACTGTGTCAGTTCTACTGGATTACATAGCCAGCCAGAGAAGAGAAACTGCTGACAACTTGTTTTCTAAATTTTCTTACAGTAATGCTTAATTGCACTACTTCTGCAGTGAGAGGAGTGACTGCGCTTCCAAGATGCAGAGGGAGTTTGGTTCTCTCTGAGGATCTTAGGCTGATGATTAGCATTATTTATGCTGATAGCAATCTTCCAGTGTACTTTGTAAAGCTTTAATAGAGATCAGAAAGCATTATCTAAATTCTTCAGACTGATTCCTATCCCATGTTGAGGTTTGAAGTATGTTTATATACAAAAGAGTTGCTTTTCTGTTTATTAAAGGGTTCAAATTCAGTAACTAATGTAAATGCATAATACTGAATTTCAGTCAGGATTTTCTTTGTAAATAACTGTGAGATTTGAATGCTAACTTGTTAGAGCTTTTCTCCACAACTTGTCTTTAGATGTAGTTATATCCAGCATCAATATGTATTACCCTTGGTAAAATGGCACATGGAAAAAGAAAACACTTCCTATTCCCCAGCAGTAGTAGCTAAGAGCAAATAGAATCAAGAATAAATATACTAGCAGATGTTACATGTTTGCTTTTTATGTTATCAAAAACCATCCAGAATCCTGTTATTCAGGGTAAGGGAAGAATTTGAAATTCAGTGTGTGTGTAAAACTTCTCTGTAAGCATTCAGACAGCATGTGGGCTGGGGAGTGTGTGAAATTGTTAGCTTGAATTAAAAGCTGTGCTTCATAGAACATAGGATTTTATGAATGTTAGCCAAATGAGTACTTCAGTGCTTGCTAAATATCATTTCAGTATTTAATAAATATAATAATATTTTAATGTATGTGTCATTTGGAGGGGGAGGGAAGCAACCAACCAACAAGATGAAAAGCACCCTGAAATAACAATTTGACAGCATAACTGCTCTAGTAGTTATTCTGGCTATTGGCACTTGTTACGTACTGGTTTTTTTCTTGAATTAGCCAGCACTCTAGAGCTTCTCTCTTGATGGGGTGGAAGGGGATCCTTTGTGAAAATCTTGTTACTTATTAAGAAAAGTAGTCTGTCATTTTAATTTACGAATGCAAAGCATCTGATAAAAATGAGCTGGAAACATGCTGTTCTTTAGTAGAGGATTTGTTCCAGAACCTTTTCCTAAATTGAAAAACCTATTCAAATGTTTTTTTTTGGGTTTTTTTTTTTTTTCAAAGGCGAAAGAACCTGGGACATACACACTCAGGCAACTGTGCACTTCAGTGGGAAAAGTACAGTTTGTCCTTCTTCATATTTACCCAGTTGCGCAGTATGATGTATATTCTCAGGAGCCCCAGCTAAAAGTGGAACCGATGACTGGTAGGTATAGTTGTTAAACTGGTTGTTTTGATGATTTCTTTTGTATTTTCATGGTACTAAAGTGTTTTCTGTCTTGAAAATTACTCAGATTTTTTTTTGCCTTTTAATTTTGAGTCTTAAATTCTTGCTTTTCAAATTATCCATCAAGTGTGCCCTGTCAGTGATGCCTAGTTTTCAATAATTCCAGGGGTTGGTGCTGGAACATCTGGTGTCACATTTGAATATGAATTTGAACATGTATTGTCACTTAAATATCAGGTGTGGTTTGAGCTGCCATACTGGTTAGAAGTGACTACTTAAACTTGCAAATGAATGAGCTCCTTATTGTTTAATTCTGCCATGCTGCAGTCCCTTTGGTATTTACAGGAAACTGGGATTGTGTACGAGAACTGACAATACTAATTTATTTAAATTTAATACTGAATACATCCATTGAATTCACAGTGAGGTGAGCATTACTTAGATTCGTAGATTCATAGAATAGTTAGGGTTGGAAAGGACCTAAAGATCAACCCCCTTGCCATGGGCAGGGACACCTCACGCTAAACCATGTCATCAAAGGCTCTGTCCAACCTGGCCTTGAACACCGCCAGAGATGGAGCATTCACAGCTTCCCTGGGCAGCCCATTCCAGTGTCTCAGCACCCTCACAGTAAAGAACTTTCTCC
Source organism: Lathamus discolor (assembly GCF_037157495.1). NCBI lineage: Eukaryota > Metazoa > Chordata > Aves > Psittaciformes > Psittacidae > Lathamus > Lathamus discolor. Next base: position 36,465,718 of record NC_088887.1, read on the forward strand.
TTATATCCAATCTAAATTTCCCCTGTTTAAGTTTTAACCCGTTAACCCTTGTCCTATCGCTACAGTCCTTCAACAAAAATTCAAATCATTGAGCTTCATGGATAGCATCTGCACAGTAATGACATCAAATTGTTATAGAGTTTATTAAAGTTTATAAATAGAAGTGAGCAGCAATTTTGTTTTCAGGCTATTAACTGAAGCAGTTGAGTTAATATGCATTTTGTACTATCATTCTAGTTACAGTGGTTGCAGCATGTGGTGAGGGAAGGACAGGCATATTGGGCTTTAATCAGATTAGCTACCCGTATGAAATTGATGGTTGTGATTCAGATATTTGAGAGTCTGTGTACATACTGGCATTCTTGTTATGTTCATTATATAAATACAGCATGTGGATACGACTGGCATTGTAGGTGCAAAAACACAAAGCTATCTACAACCTGAAGAGCTTAACAAAAAGAATAGGAAAATTTGGGATTACTGTATTTCACTGGGTTCTGTGTTGCTAAAGCTACACAGGATGTGAGCCAGCTAATCCAGGCCATCCAAGGAACAGGGGGTTTGTTCACGAAAGTTAAAACAACTGGTTTCTTCACACCAGTGTATCTGAGCTAGGTTTAATGTGTTGCATAGCACCAAACCCCCACACTGTCACGTTACCAAAACGTGTGACAAATCATCTGTGAATATTGCTGACAAGCCTTAGCAGTGCATTGTAACCATCTGCTGGTGAGTACTGGAACCTGTTAACAATTTCTTCTTTCTTCTTCAGATAGCCTTTTGGCTGGCATTCCACAGAAGGTGAAATTCACAGTGACTACTGGTCACTACACCATGAAGAATGGGGACACTTTGCAGCTCAGTAATGCAGATGCCATGCCTATTCTGTACCGTCCGGAGAGCAAGGCAGTGATCTATTCCAACACCAGGGGTAAGCAAGAAAGTAAAAATTAATAATCTTTAAATGGCTGAAAATTCAGTAATCCTGACGTAAACCTATACTTACATTAAGGTTAAGAACACTGATGCTGTCTTTTTCAGTAGTTGTTATTAAGAACAATTCTGGTGACTTGCAGCTGAATACTTCAGTGCAGGAAAGGTCTTAAACTTTGACCCTCAAGTAGTAGTGTGAACTTTGCAGCAAACATAGCTGGACAGCTTTTACTTTCATTGGTGTAATTTGGTAGGCATGGTGAAACTGCTGCCAAGGTGTGTATCTGTCATGATTTCCAAGAGAATCATGGCTGTCTTTTATTACTGCGTGGGCTCTATCTTAACTAGACCATTTTTATTGTGAAGTAATTGTAAGTAGGTTTCTTATGTTGTGCCTTATGTAAATAAATAGAGCATTTCCTTTGGCCAGTGTTTCATTTAAACAGATGACATCCCAGTTCCCTTTTTTCTGAGCATAAGTACTCTATAGTCTCCTTAGTTGCTCAAATGTGAGCAACTTTTACGTAAATGGGAAGAACAGTCTTAAAAGACTTGAAGAAATTGAGATTAAAATAGACTGTGTAGAGGCACCCCATGTATAGTACTTTAAAGACAGATGATTAATGATGTGTATGTGCGTATTTTTGGTTGTGCACATGTGTGTTCAGTAAGTTACAAGTTTTTTTTCAGTATTTTTTTAACATCAGACTAAGGACGTGCATGACAAAAAAACTTCAGTAGATGTTGTGGTGGACTAATGTAGCTCTTCAGCATGTTTGAAGTTTGTTATCAAATTGTCCTCTTAGTTCCTTCTTTAACATTGGAAGGGTTTGTTACGTGGAATGTGGTGGTTACCTTCCTTCAGCTTATAAGGACAGAGTGTTGCTATTGGGAAGTTGTGAACAGTGGTATTTAAGATGGATATATTATAGCTCATTTGAAGAGATTACTGTGGAGTTATATAACATGGTTTCTTGTTGCTTGTTTTGCAGACATGGAGGTCTTGCTAGGAAATGCTTATGGCACTGCATATTTTTCTATAAATTTTTAGACTACTTTCATTGTGTAGATACAGATTAAAATGAAAATTGGGAAGGGATGAATGGGTTTTAAATCTACTTACTTTTCCCCATTCTACACAACTATAGAGAAGATCTCAGAATCATCATTAAGGATTCAGTCTTCTGAAAAGATCACAAGCATCAGTTTGCCAGTGGCTCCTGCATACCATGTAATTGAATTTGAGCTAGAAGTCATGTACTTACCATCAGCCACACAATCTGTAGTGGAGAAAGAAAATACTACCAGTAAAGAAGTTCACAGAAAAAGCAAAGAGAAGCAGAAACAGGACAACTGCATGGCTACTGTTGACCAAAAAGTAAGATGTAATTTAACGGTTTTATTATGAAATGTATTTGATCACAAGGGCATACTCTTCACAAAATGGAAGTGGTGGTAATGGGGCAGGGGAGAGCTTGCACTGAACTAATTTCCCTTAAAAGATGTACATGCAGAAACTGTAGCAAATGTTATAAATGTAGAGGAAAGCATAAACATAAACAGAAATATATACTGTTTACTGCCAGCTGTTCCACTAGCCAACAATCTGAGATTTAATGCTCTAATGCTCGGAGTTTACATAGGATGAAGGACACTCATGTCTTTGTAAAAGGTGCTATGGTGTTCTTCAAATTCTCCCTTCTAAGTCATGGGGAAGGTATTTCTTCCACTTGCAAAGAAGCTGTATGCTGTGTTGAGGTGCTTAACACTGTAGTGCTTCAAGCTGCCACATTATTTAGTTGGAGGTAACATTTTCTCTTCATTATAATTATGAAGGGTGAATAAAATAAGCAGTATGTAAAGAAGCTCTTCAGCAACAAAATGATATTAACAAGGAGTACCAGCTTTCATAGCGTTACTCCTTGTTGAAACTGACCAAGCGTGCTGCCATGCGTCCTCGTGTGTGAAGACTCAGGTAAACAGGAATAGCTATAGATCAGCATTGCTAAAATGTGAAGTGACAAAAAATTTTTATTTTTTTTATTGTTCTGCATATAGAAATATGTCGTTAAATGCATATGCTTTACAGTTGAAAGAATGGCAGCATTTACTTCAGGAGAAATTCTTCAGTTAAGTGTGTTGCTTTAAGTTAAACATTAAATACAATTTTCAAGTACTTGGAACTTTTATTTAATATATACAAGTATTATCAAGACATTTCAGTAATGGATTTCATAGCAATTTCTTTGATACTGACCTTTTATCAGATCATTGTAATAAATGCTAAGTGTTTTTAGTGTCCTTTCTTCTATTCTCCTTCCTTTATTTCTAGTCTTCAGAATTGAGTATGCCAGTTTCCATGGGAAAAGTTTCACTGAGATTTTAAAATCTGCACAGAGGAAAACAAAACCCTAATATTTTGTGAGATTAGTTTCTCACATAGTGATTTTTATTTTTTTTCCCCTTCTGGATGCATTAGCTGTAGACACTTGCTGAGAAAAGTTTTGCTTAGAAATGAGAAGAAAAGCAAAATCATTATGCCAAAGACCATTACAAATAAGAACTTTGTTCTCTCTTTCCTTTAGGTAACCATTGATTGTCCTTGGTCGATTTACTCCACTATTATTGCATTAACATTCTGCATACCTTTTAATGCCAAGCATTCCTTATTGTCAGCTGGCAAACGGTAATGTTCTCATTAAGTATTTATTGTTTCCTTCTCCCTACGAAATATAGAGCTGGAGTTTAATAAGTAATATTTATAGCAGCCTTTTTTTTTTAACTGGGCTTTTGTGATCTTGTACAGCTTCCCATTGGAAGCTTGTGTATTTCCACTAGTGTCCTTTTGTAACAGTAACCAATTTGTGGTTTCAGCTATTCCAGAAATACGACCACAAGATAAATCAAGCTAGCCTGTTTCTGTGTAGTTAAACTAAGGTAGCCTGTTTTGGTGTAGTTCTTCATAGAATCATAGACTGGTTTGGGTTGGAAAGGACTTTAATATTGTCTAGTTCCAACTCCCTTGCCACTGGCAGGAACACCTCACCCTAGACCATGTCACTCAAGGCCCTGTCCAAACTGTCCTTGAACACTGCCAGGGGTGGAGGATTCACTTCTGTGGGCAACCTGTTCCAGTGCCTCACCACTCTCTCTGTGGGCAACCTGTTCCAGTGCCTCACCATTCTCACAGTAAAGAACTTCTTCCTTATATCTAACATGAACTTTCCCTATTTAAATCCATTACCCCTTGTCCTATCACTACAGTCCCTAATGAAGAGTCCCTCTCTGGCATCCTTGTAGGCTCCTTTCAGATACTGGAAGGCTGCTATGAAGTCTCTACTCAGCCTTCTCCTCTCCAGGCTGAACAACCCAACTTTCTCAGCCTGTCTTCATACAGGCAGTGCTCCAGCCCCCTCATCATCCTTGTGGCACTCCTCTGTTCTTTGGTTTACAGCCTTGTTTCTATAGACTCAGAAGCATTGAGGAACAGATTGAAAAAAACAAATAAACCTCCCATTTTGTTCTTGCTTGAGCTGTGTACTTTGAAAACAAGTTATACTCTTTTAGTATAACTGTCCAACTTTTGTTGAACAAACTGTGTCATGTTTTTCAGGAAATATGTGCAAGTCTGTGTACAGAATTTGTCAGACCTCTCTTTCCAGCTTTCAGACAACAGCCTGAAAAATTCTGCTGACTGTACAGATTTGCAGCTGATACCTCTGAACCCTGAATCTCAACAGGTGAAAGATTCACTTGGTGGTTTATGAGCTCATTGGCACAACAGATAGATGAAAGTTCTTGTTACAACTTAGACACATAGATTTTGTAGTAAGTAAGGCCGGATAGCTGATGTTAGGTCAGACCTTTGGAGTCCTCTTGATTCTTAAAGATGCTTTAGAAGGCATTTATACCTGCAGATCTCAGATTAAGTTCTAAAAGTTGCAAAGATTATTAGGTAAATTTTCAAACTTGGTCATTTACCTCATGCAAAGTACTACATACTTGTTTGAACAACAGCTATACAAATGTAGTATCACTAATATGATTGTTAGCATTTAATATGTTCATCTTACAGCTACAGTTTGTCATGAGGTTTTAGGGAAAAAAAATAAGATAGAGACTGTGTTTTCCAGTTAAATACAGCTATAAACTAGTTAAGTTGCAAAACAGTCCCTGTGATGTTTCTTTTAGCCTTTCAGTCTGAACATGATACTAAATTGGTTGTTCTTGGTGCCTAGGAAAACTATACACAAACATTATTAATCTTTTATTAAATTGGGCTTTTGAATAAAATATTGTTCACACGTACTTGATTTGTGAACTAGTCCCTTTTGAAACGTTCATTTTGACAGTGAAATGTATCCCTTTTAATTAGGCATGCCTTGTTAAAAAACAACAAACCATTATTTTGGTTGTGTATTTTCCTTAATGATTTATTTAACACTAAACAGGTAATTTGTTTTTATAAACAATATTAATGGCAGAACAGACAAACTTATGCATGTGCACTTCCAGTCCTTTGTCAGAGGAAGGAAGGAGCTAATACTATAAACATTCTCTTTCAGGTCATATACAGTAAGCAATCGATATTCTTTGTATGGGAATTGAGGTGGACAAAAGAGCTTCCTCTCTCCTTGCAGTGCCTGTTTTCAGTCACGTTTTGTCCAGCTACCTCTGAAGAACAGTCTATTACCCTGAAGCCGTTCACTTATGAATTCCAAGTGGAAAATTTTTTTGTAAGTACTCTCTTCTAAGTATAGCCTATGTTAAGTGAAATACGGTTTCCTAATATGCAGAAAGGGAAATTCAAGAGATACATTAAAACCACTTCTGTTTACCTAATGACATTGCTACTGACACTGAATCATTGCAAAGCCAGTTTGTTGAACAGTAGAACTGAAGCTTGATATGTTATGGTGGAATTATATAGTTGCCACTGGACTGTGGGGAGGAAGCACAAGTACTTGTACAAGTGTACTTAATGTTGTTTCATTTTTTATTGTGTTTTTGCCTTCTTGGGCTTGTGCCATGGAGACTGTCTGTAGATTACTGAGCTGCTTTTTCCCTGCAGGTTTAAGACTGTGCTCTCCAAAGCAAATTGCAATTTCCGAAAAATCTTTGCTATTTAAAAGCATTTCAGTTGTTTTTTCAGTGCTTGAGATGAGCTCCGCTCATGAAATATTTAGTGTTTTCTAGGCCATTATCTTAAATGTTTCTTCTTTCCCTTTATGGACAAACTTTTTATTCATCAGCTAGGAAGATTATAGACTAGAGAGAATTTCTTTAATGCAAAATTATATCAACATTATTTAATCTCATCTCTTAATTCAGTCTTGTGCTACCCTTTATGATGCCTGGGTAGAAAGTAGCAACATGAGAAGATTCTCCTTTGGTCAAATCCTTTTGTCTGTTTGCCTATTACAAACTGGCATTGAGCAATATTTTAGGCTGGTTGTGGGTTTTTTTACCTACTGGCACATAACTAGCATGTGGTGGCATCTGTATCAGCATCTTTGTGGAGTTTTTAAAGAGAACTAACTGTGCTAAACAGTGGGGGGGGGGGGTTGGTAGAAATTTCATTTTCATAGTAATTAAAAATTAGCTCTTTGATAACGTGGGCACTGTTATTCTGGGGACAGTGATGGTAGGAGTGATGAAGCAGTTCTGTATTAATCGGAATCTGAGTATGTGTCTGGGCAGTGAGGAGCCGAGAAACATTTTTAATACTATGTTGTTTAAATAGTAAGATTATTGTCCCAGACAGCCAACCGTATCCTGGGCTGCATCAAAAGGAGTGTGACCAGCAGGTCCAAGGAGGTGATCCTGCCCCTCTACTCTGCTCTCGTGAGACCTCACCTGGAGTATTGTGTGCAGTTCTGGTGTCCTCAACATAAAAAGGACATGGAACTGCTGGAACAAGTGCAGAGGGCCACGAGGATGATGAGGGGACTGGAGCACCTCCCGTATGAAGACAGGCTGAGGAAGTTGGGGCTGTTCAGCCTGGAGAAGAGAAGGCTACGTGGAGACCTCCTAGCAGCCTTCCAGTATCTGAAGGGGGCCTATAGGGATGCTGGGGAGGGACTCTTTGTCAGGGACTGTAGTGACAGGACAAGGGGTAATGGGTTAAAACTTAAACAGGGGAAGTTTAGATTGGATATAAGGAGGAAATTCTTTCCTGTTAGGGTGGTTAGGCACTGGAATTGGTTGCCCAGGGAGGTTGTGAGTGCTCCATCCCTGGCGGTGTTCAAGGCCAGGTTGGATGAAGCCTTGTGTGGGATGGTTTAGTGTGAGGTGTCCCTGCCCATGGCAGGGGGGTTGGACCTAGATGATCTTGAGGTTCCTTTCCAACCCTAACTATTCTATGATTCTATGATTCATTTAGGAGCATTGAAAGGCTGAGTTAAAAGCACAGAACTGGAGGGGAAAATGGTGTGCTTGCTGCTGGTATCAGAAATAGACTGAATCAAATTCGGCTTGATTATTTTCTCAAACTGAGGAAGATAATGAAGTGAGCATTATTTAAAACTGAATTTGGCACTAAAAATATTTAATAGGATGTGGATGTTTTAAGTTTGTCCTGTATCAATTGTCCAGTTCAGTTTAAACACAAATAAACCACCTCTTTTTTCTTGATAACAGCACTGTTTTCTTCCTGACAGACATTGTATTGTGTGAAAACTGAAATTTTCCCACCACTGGGGGCAGAATATTGTAAAACAGGCTCACTCTGCTCTTTAGAGGTGTCAGTCACCCGACTTGTTGACCTCTCAGAAGTTGACAGAGATGAAGCATTAACGGAATCAGATGGATATTACACAACAAAACTGATGTATGAGGGTAAGAATATTTTTCTTCAGTATATTGCCAAAATTCCCCAGTAGTTTTGTCTTGATAATGGTATCTGCCAGGCTTTCTATGGCATATATTCTTGTATTGTGAATATGGCTGCTCAGCAATATTCATTGTGCTAGGCTGAGAACGTTTTATTTTTCATCATTAATCTGTCTTCAAGTAGAATATCCATCCAGTCTGAACTGCTACATGCCCAACTATGCTACCTTTTGGGTAGGGCTGTTTTTAATTACCTTGCACAGCTTTGCACACATAAAAGCAGATGAGCTTTTAGATATTGCTAAAATATTAGTTTTAAAAGTCCTCTAAAACTGCATTAAGTGTTCTTCATTTTTCAGAGAAGATCTTTATAGTGTTTGCTCTTTATTCTTGCAGTTGTTGACAACAGTAGTAACTGGGCAGTCTGCGGGAAAAGTTCTGGTGTGATATCAATGCCTGTAGCAGCTCAAGCAACTCACAAAGTCCACATGGAAGTGATGCCGCTGTTTGCTGGATACCTACCCTTTCCTGATGTCAGATTATTTAAATACCTCCCTCACCATTCTGCTCACTCCACACAACTTGATGCTGGTAAAGCTGTCTTAACTACATGGCTACTTACAGAAATGATTCTGCTTCTCTTATGCTCTGTGTAAAGAGAGAAGCAAGGCTAGGAAGTACATTGACCAACTACTCATAGGTGTCTTTGCTATTTAACTTACGCACAGCTCTAACTTGAAACTTAAAAAATGTTGCTCTAACGGGAACTTTGAATTTGGGTTGCAGCCTTATTCCTCTGTGAGGAGGAATGTGTTTTCTTGTACTTCCTTAAAATATTACTGTGCAAATTAGTTGCCAGTAGATATATAATCAAGTGAAAAATATTTGATAGCCCTCTAATCCTGTGGTTTTGTTGTCTGTAAACTGCACATCTACTGCGTCTTCATTAGCTTTTTAGAATTAGAATTTTTTTCCCAGTTTTTGAAAGGATTAAATATTCAAGGACAGGTTGGATAAAGCTTTGAGCAACCTGGTCTAGTAGGAGGTGTCCCTGCTTACGGCAGGGGGGTTGGAACTAGATGATCTTTAAGGTCCCTTCCAACCCAAACCATTCTATGATTCTATGAAATAGAAGAACTGTTGAAAATTTGTGGCGTATAAACCATATTGGATGAAGAGGTTAAATTGCCACAGCCACCTACTTTATTTATCTATACTGCTGAGTAGTCCCAGAGCTGTAGTTGAGAATTCACTCCTACAAACAGCTTAGCATTTGTCAGCAGAGCTCCAGGAAATCTGTGCACCCTTCCAGCCTGTGACAAATGTGAGGTAATGCTACTTAAATTCTACTTAAAAACCAATACAATTCACTCTGTTACCTCCATTGCTGGCCAAAAGTGTGCACAGACTATTAACATCAGCAGAAATGACTAGTAACTGCTAACACGTGGCAAGCTGACTGTGCATCTGAGCTCTGATTAAAGTTGTTTAACCACTCCATGGAATAAAACTGCAGGTTTTTGTTTTAAACAGATAGCTGGATTGAAAATGATAACCTCTCTGTGGACAAGAATGTGGATGATCAAGCTGACAGCAGCAGCATTAGGAGCAGAGGTAGCTTGCATTCTGCAGCTAGTGGGGAACACAAAGGTTTGCCAATGCCCCGTCTGCAACCCTTCTCATCTGGTCAGGTATTCAACTGCAGCATGGGTATGCAAATACTTGTTATTCCCAGCAAGGACGACCACGTTCTGGAAGTCAATGTCACGTGACAACTCTCTATGAAAACATGGAAAACAAAACCCATTAGAAACTGGATATGAAAGCACTTTAAAGGATTATGACCCCGATTAGTCTATGTTGTAACGCTCTTAACTCTAAGGAGATCTGTGGCACTCAACATGTACTGGCCATGGAAGCACCACACAATTGTATCAATTTAAATGTACAGTGAAGCTTGTGTCAGCTAGTTTATATCGCCACTTTAGTAGGTTTTGTGTGAGCTATTGGGTTTTCTCCCTTCAGTCACATCCTGCTTCACAACACAGGGCAACAAAAGCAAAAAATCCAAATATTTGGACCACTTCTTTATTTTTTTGACTGGCAACTGAGAGATTCATTTCACACTTCCTACATGTTTTAGAATTTAGAGTTGGACAATGTAATTATCCAAATCTTGGATTTTTATTTTAGTAATTTACAAGCCTTTCCACATGTGCCAGAAACACAACAAAGCGTACAACAGCACATTCCCTGGTGTAATAGTTGTTTTTCTGTTTGTTTTTTGTTTGTTTGTTTTATCACTGTTAATTCCTGCCATTGCAATTTTTTATTAAACTTCCATCATTTGCATACTTAGATGCATGGAAGAGCTACTGCTATAAACAATCTTAACTGAACAAAATTCCTTCATTTTTTGAGGCTTTCTTCTTCACAGAGTAGACACTGTGATGTCACATATTATATGATTTTTTCGGGGCGGGGGTTGGGTCATCCTCTTGCATAGTTCTTACCAAAGAAAGATATTGATAGAATTTAATAATAAAATATTTGGCTTATTGAGTTCCCAGATTAATTTCTTTTATTACCATTTCTAAGTGGCTTGGTTTGCTGCCTCAGTTTTTAAATTGGGGCAAAAATTTCAGTATGATGTGATACTTGAACAGTCAACCTTTCATCATAAAGGAGTAGTGTAATTATTACTGATTAGAGGCCAGACTTCCGCATTCGTGATGGAAGAAAGAGGTTGGTTTGATATAGGAAAGCTTGCAGATGTAGAATAATTGTGAAGCAAAGTTAAAACATGTAACTTAAAGAATTTCATTATTTATATCTGAAATGTAAATACAAAAAATGTAAAAATAAAAAAAAAAGTGTAATTTTTGTGAATGTTGCAAATCCACCTGTGACTGGAAAAATTACAACTCCTGATGTCCTGCTTCTGATATTGAAACTTGTGCATTTAATGTGAGAATGACCTTTTCTACTTGCAGATCTATAATGGTGCGTTGTCAACAGACTCCACAGAAGAAAACTGTCCCATATCAAATACTTGTTAGTAAAACTAAAGTGAGGAACTGTTCATTAGAAAAGTTAATTGTTGGTGGGTTTGGGTTTGGTTTTGTTTTGGTTTGTTTTTTTTTTCCTCTAAACTCAGGTTCTGCTAAATTATAAAGGGAAAGAAAAAACTAAACTATCTTTCCCAAAAGAATAGCAATTAAGTTGAAAAATGAATAGACACCCTGCACTGGTCTAAACTTTTTTTTTTTAATTATTATTAATTTTTGTTTTTTAAAAAGTATGCCTAAATAGATGTATAAAGTAGACCTACTAGCTAAAACTGTCATGCATCTTCTTTCTGTGAAGGAATGCCCTATCTCTGTGGAAATCATACCATTTTATTCTGGATAAAACCCAAAGCATCATTTAGTGTGAATGACTGCTGGGATTCTTTGACTGGAAAAGGTAACAAGTTAGTGACTTTGACACTGCAGGTATTATAATTAATTCCATTTTCATGGTTTGCTATTAAATCATTTTTCACATTGTTCTGTAATATACTGTTAGATCAAACACATTGTACTAAGATTGTTTAATGAAATTGTAAGCGTTACAGTT